>NC_059364.1:27159375-27878750 GCF_019703515.2 Myxocyprinus asiaticus
AACATTAAACCCACACGGGTGTGAATCAACATCGTATTTAAGGAGTTCACATACCAAAAGTGTTGGAGCTACAGCCATAATTACGACCGCAAATACACAGGCGGTATACAGTATGGAACAGGCTGACTGGAGGAAGGAAGCAGTCGGCCAGCGAAGCTCGATACGAGCCTTGCACAAATGCTATCACATACAAAAGGAACTAACATTAGTACAGGGTACCAGAGCCAAGCGGTTAGCCTAACATCTAACATAAAACAACAAATAACAACAACACATACCTTTGGAGCGGAAGCGTCAAATACCGGAAAGGGGGAGGTCATTAGACCATGATGCACATCTAGGCGGCACGTAGCCGCCCTAATATACTCCACGAACGCACACTGATAGGCTATATAAACCCACCTAATACTGTGGGGCATCATACAATAAAGCAGACAGATGCGCTGTTCTTATACACACTGCATAATGCAAGTCACATTAAAGTTAATATATTATGCATAAAAGGGAAAGTCACAATTATACACAATTATACACAAATGACAAAACTAGGGGAAATACTAAAAGACTCTGTAGTCTGTCTCACTACACATGCATGATAGCATTGTCATTTATGTGAAAAAGTATGCCTATTGCAAATCTAATATTATTTAGGTAACACTTTAAAATAAGGTCCCATTCATTAACATAAGTTAATGCATTAGGTATCACGAACTAACAATGAACAATATATTTTTACAGCATTTCTTAATCTTTGTTAATGTTAGTTAATAAAAATACAATTGTTCATTGCTAGGTCATGTTTGTTCATAGTGCATTGACTAATGTTAACATATACAACTTTTGATTTAAATAATTTACTGATATATGTTGAAATTAACATTAACCAATATTAATAAATGCTTTAAGAATACTGATCATTGTTAGGTCATGTTAACTATAACTAATGTTAACAAATGGAACCTTATCGTAAAATGTTACTAATTTTTATCCTTGAACATTTTTCAGTAAAAGTCCTCATAAACATCTCTTAGTGGGCTGAGAATAATCACCATCATCTAAAAAATTATAATCATATACAAAATACAGTGCATTCAGAAAGTATTCAGACCCTTTCCTTTTTTCACATTTTGTTATGTTGCAGCCTAATGCTGAAATGCTTTAAATATTTTTTTTTCACATCAATATACACTCCATACCACATAATGACAAAGCAAAAACCAGATTTTTGATCACTTTGAAAATATATTAAAATTAAAAACTTTAAAGATCACATTGACATAAGTATTTAGACCCTTTGGTATGACACTTGAAATTTAGCTCAGGTGCATCCCATTTCTCTGGATCATCTTTGAGATGTTTCTACACTTTGACTGGAGTCCACCTGTGGCAAATTCAATTGATTGGACATGATTTGGAAAGGTACACACCTGTCTATATAAGGTCTCACAGCTGAAAATGCATATCAGAGCAAAAACCAAGCCATGAGGTCAAAGGAACTGCCTGCAGAGCTCAGAGACAAGATTGTGTCAAGGCACAGATCTGGGGAAGGCTACAAATACATTTCAGCTGCAGTGAAGGTTCCCAAGAGCACAGTGGCCTCCATAATTCTTAAATGGAAGAAGTTTGGAACAACCAGGACTCTTCCTAGAGCTGGCCGCCTGGTCAAACTGAGCAATCGGGGAGAAGGGTTTTGGTAAGACAGGTGACCAAGAACCTGATGGTCACTCTGGTTGAGCTCCAGAGATCATGTGTGGGAGATGGGAGAAACTTGCAGAAGGACAACATCACTGCAACACTCCACCGATCTGGGCTTTATGGCAGAGTTGCCAGACAGAAGCCTCTTCTCTGTGTAAGACATAAAAAAGCACCTAAAGTACTCTCAGACTGTGAGAAACAAGATTCTCTGGTCTGATGAAACGAAGATTGAACTGTTTGGCCTCAATTCCAAGCATCATGTCTGGAGGAAACCAGGCACCACTCATCACCTGTGCAGTACCATCCCAATAGTGAAGCATGGTGGTGGTAGCATTATGCTGTGGGGGTGTTTTTCAGCAGCAGAGACTGGGGGACTGGTCAGGGTTGAAGGAAAACTGAATGCAGCAAAATGCAGAGATATCCTTAATGAAAACCTGGTCCAGAGTGCTCAGGACCTCAGACTGGACCAAAGCTTCACCGTCCAACAGGACAATGACCCTAAGTACACAGCCAAGACAATGCAAGGGTAGTTAGGGACAACTATGTGAATGTCCTTGAGTGGCCCATCCAGAGCCCGGAATTGAACCCAATCGAACATCTCTGGAGAGACCTAAAAATGCCTGTACAGCAATGGTCCCCATCTAACCTGACAGAGCTTGAGAGGATCTGCAGAGAAGAATGGCAGAAAATCCCCAAATCTAGGTGTGCAAAGCTTGTCGCATTATACCCAAAAAGACTTGAGGCTGTAATCGCTGCCAAAGGTGCTTCAACTAAGTACTGAGTTAAGGGTCTGAATACTTATGTCAATGTGAAATTCCAGTTTTTTCTTTTTAATAAATTTGCAAAGTTACCAAAAATCTGGTTTTTGCTTTGTCATTATGGGGTATGGAGTGTAGATTGATGTGAAAAAATAATAATAATATTTGAAGCATTTTAGCATAAGGTTGCAACATAACAAAATGTGAAAAAAATGAAGGGGTCTGAATACTTTCTGAATGCACTGTACTTTACCTCCTGCCTCTCTGTGCTCATCATAGTTCCAAACGTAAAATATTGCATTGATGAAAGTCGATATCTCCGGGCTCTCGTGCTCTTTTTCTCTCAACCTCTTTCCATCTCATTAAGTGGTATAAAAGCTTAACCAGCGATAGTGGTACAGACTTGCAGATCTCAGGGGATGAGAGTGTGGGGGGATGAGTCTCTTCTTTTTGGTACAGTATGAACAGTCATCAAAGTTTATGGGAGAGAAGTAGCAGCATCAGAGAATACAGGGAACAGAAGTTCATGATATACTAAACTATGCTGGATCATCACCTTGAACTTGAAATATGATGAATATGTTACTTTGAAGTTAGTAACAATCTATGAGAAAACAAACACCACAATTTATTCTATACCACTGTCATTTAACAGTGTAATGAACATTATTTCAATAGCATTAATTAACTGGTTATTTGTCTTGAGGCATTTTTTTTAATTATTATTTAGTACACATTAATATTAAATAATATATTATTAAAGGTGAACTGTGTAATTTTTTTGTGGAGTTCTATGCTCGCAGATTCTGTCTGGGCCTATAGTCATAACACAGTTTTGACAAAATGCGTTGTGCATTTTTATGGCAGTATACACTCACTGGATACTTTATTAGGAACACATTGGTCTTAATAAAGTGTCCGACATGGTCTTCTGCTATTGTAACACATCCACCTCATGTTTCGATGTGTTGTGCATTCTGAGATGCTATTCTGCTCACTACAATTGTACAGAGTGGTTATCTGAGTTACTGTAGCCTTTCTGTCAGCTCGAACCAGTCTGGCCATTCTCCATTGAACTTTCTCATCAACAGGGCGTTTCCATCCACAGAACTGCTGCTCACTGGATTTTGTTTTTGTTTTTTTGTTTTTTGTCACCATTCTGAGTAAACTCTAGAGACTGTTGTGTGTGAAAATCCCAGGAGATCAGCAGTTACAGAAATACTCAAACCAGCCTGTCTGGCACCAACAATCATGCCACAGTACAAATCACTGAGATACATTTTTTTCCCAATTCTGTTGGTTGATGTGAATATTAACTGAAGCTCCTGACCCGTACCTGCGTGATTTTATGCACTGCACTGCTGTCACATGATTGGTTGATTAGATAATCACATGAATATGTAGGTGTACAGGTGTTCCTAATAAAGAGCTCAGTGTGTAAGTAAGATATTCATACTGAGACTTCAATTAAGAGTGTAAACATTGGGGATCTCTGGCACTTTCCAAACATTATTTGGTTGTTCAAGTCATTTGACATGTCGACTTGTGGCTTAACCAATGGCATGAGATTGGGGGCGGGGACTACCTGTGATAAGCTGCTTAGTGGGGAGTTGATTGTTTCATGGCAGATGGGGGTTTCTTCAAAAAGATTATTCAAAATATTTAATAGCTGAAGGTTTTTTAAGGAGCTAAATAGATGAGTTGGAACCTGTCAAATGAAGTGATGAGGTGTTGTTGAGTCAGCTAACAGAGTGAAGTCTTGCAGGTTCATGACAGGTGTTGCATGATATGATCTCAGAGCTGTCATTAGAAATGAGCACACTGTCATGGGTTGAAATGATGGCATTTATTAACTAGATCTTGCACAGACTGAAATAACGTACCAGTTATTATATATAATAAATTATTGTTGAAATATAATTGGACAAAAGACTTCTACACAGAAAATACAGAATAATTAATGACCTTACTTAACATTATTGAACATGTTACATATAGTAAATCAGAGTAAGAGAAATTGAATTATTTATTTGTTGAATAAATGAAAGCACTTTGAGATGTTTAATTTGTTGCTGTATTACCCATGCTGTCAAAGGAAATAATATGCTAAGTAAATACAGTCTCCAGACATCTGAGACCAATTTTAACTTTGACTAAAATCTTGTTTCCCAAACCAACCATCTTACACACAGCTGATTCCATTCACTATGCTGAAATCTGCTTCTTTGTATTCTGTGTATTTGACAACATTAAGATCCTATCTGACAGTGGCTCCCATTAGAATGCTCCATTATTCAATACCTGAAGCAAACATTTCACTCTGTAAAGCCAAACAAACTCAGGATTATCTAAATCATATCTGAATGTAAACATGCAGAGCATTGACAAATATCCACCAGATGGAAACTGCCATAATTCACATTTTCGGCATTAAAATAACTATTAAATCTCAAAGAATTAGGGCCAAGGGTTGGAGGGAATAAATGTCATCCATGTGAACACTACAAAAGACCAAAGAAGCCTCAGCCTTTATAGACTACTGTAACAATAAATGAAAAGCTGAGGTTTATTGTTTCTTACAAGGTCTACAATATTGAAATAGCCTTCTTCTCATCAGAAATTAGAAAAATAAAAAAGAGGGAGAATGTTGTGTGGAGAGGGAAAGGAAGAGGGGAACACAGAGATTAAAGATGAGAAATGGGAGTGAAATAAAAAAATAAAAAAATATAGCTGCAAGCAGCAATGACGGGCCCAAGCACTATGACGCCATCGCCATCTGGTGGCTCTAGGAAAACAAAGCATGGTGGACGCATGCATTTGAGAGGGTAAATATAAGAGGACTATTTCAAAGTCACACAAAGTGTCACACTTCCTGTTGTCAGTTGGTGGTGCTATGACCGAGACCCACAATAGCCACATCAATGCGATTAGCCGACATGACCAAACATACTGCTCAAGTTTGATCTAAATATGTCAATGCACACAGAAGATATGAGACACATCCAATTTTCCTTTTTTTGCCATAATTTTATTGCCTCGACATGGCTACACTATTCAAGACATCAAAAATCTGTTCGCAATTTACATCTACAATGTCTTGTCATCATGTTGACCAAATTTGGTGAGAATTGCATGATTTCTCTAGGAGGAGTATTTAAAAGTTCAGAGCCTGTGATTGTCAAAAAATCCACATTAAATCCAAAATGGCCAACTTCCTGTTGGCCGCAGCTAATGACTGTAACATGGAAAGTTGCCCAGCTTGATAAGACCTATATATGTATCGAGTTTGGTGACTGTAGGTCAAACTGACCCCATCACTTTAGTCAAAAGGGGGCACTACCGAGCCCCCACTCCACGCACATGTCTTAGCATTTGCTGTCGCCTAATGACCAACAACTCTGATGAGTATGCCGAATTTCATGAAATTTTAAGCATTTTAAGAGCCTCAAAACACTCAAATATACAAATAAAAGAATAATAAAGTGTGATGCATTGCCATGGCAACACTATTTAAGATATCAAGAATCCTTTCACAAAATTACATCAGCAATGTCTTGACATTATTCTGACCAAGTTTGACACGATTCAGATAAATATAAGTGGTGGTGCTAAGACCGTGACCCACAATAGCCACATCCATGTGATCAGTCCCCATGAACAAACAGACAGAACAAATATGATTTAAATCACACAATGCATGCAGAAAATATGGGACACTTCTTGTCTCCCACTTTTTCCATTAGTTTATTGCCTCGCCATGGCAACACCGCTCGATATACCAAAAATCTGTTTGCAATTTAGCATCTTCAATGTTTTGGAATAAAGTTGCCTAAATTTGGTGATAGTCACATGAATCCCCTAGGAGGAGTATTCAAAAGTTCAGGGCCTGCAATTTTCAAAAAATGCACATTCAATCCAAAATGTCTGACAACCTGTTGAGCGGAGCTAATGACTGTAATTTCGAAAGTTGCCCGGCTTGATGAGAGCAATATATGTAGCAAGTAGGGTGACCATAGAAGAAACTTACCCCACCACTTTTTTCAAAAGGTGGCGCTACAGAGCTCCCTCTAGCCACGCCCATATGTTAACTTTTTCCCATGCCTAATGGCCGACAACTCTGATGTGTGTGCAAAATATCCAGAAAATTCAAGCATGCCAAGTACCTCAAAAACATGTGAATATACATAAAAAGGAATAATGGCATTCAATGCGTTGCCATGGCAACACTATTTAAGATGTCAAGAATCCCTTGACATTATTCTAAAAAAATGGAAGCAATGCAGGGATAAGAGGGATATTTCAAAGTCTGTTAAAAGTGCCATACTTCCTTTCGCCAGTTGGTGGAGCTAAAACTGTGACCCACAATATTCACATCAATGTGATCAGCCCTCAAGGCCAAACATACAGCTAAATTTTTTATGAAAATCACACGATGCACTCAGACGATATCAGACACTACGGTTTCCAATTTTTTGATGTTACTTTATTTCTTCGCCATGGCAACACCATTTGATATATCAAAAATCTTTTCACAATTTAGTATTGTCAGTGTCCAATGCCCACATTTGGTACCTGTATCATGAATCCCCTAGGAGGAGTATTTCAAATTCCAGAGCATGCATTTTTCAAACAATCCAAAATGGCTAACTTCCTGTTGGCTCTTATGACTGAGATCTATATGTGTACAAAGTTTGGTGATGGTGGCTCAAAAGGGATGTGCTACAGAGCACCCTGAAACATGCCCATCTTTTAGGTGGTGTTAAAGAGCCCCCCCCTCCCCCCACCGCAACTTTGCCCAGCCCTAAGGGCCAACAACTCTGGTGTGTGTGCAAACTTTCAAGAGTTTTCATGCATATTAAGTACCCCCAAAGTACCGAAAACCTTGAAAATAATAATAATAATAATAGTAATAATATTAATAAATATTGCTGCAAGCAGAGATGACGGGCCAATGCTCCATGGGTCCATTTCCACCTGGTGGCATTTTTGAAAACAATGTAAGGTGGACACATGCATTTGGCATTTGACATTATTCTAAACAATTTTGAAGCAATTTGGGTAAATACAAGAGGACTATTTTAAAGTCTGTTGTAAGAGCCACACTTCCAGCTGCCAGGTGGTGGCACTATGACAGTGGTGCTTTGTTTTATATCAAAAACTTAATCAATGTTCACATACTTGGTGTCAAATTAAAGCTTAAAAACTCAACTTTTATCTTCTGCAGTCTAGGTTTTCTTTTGTTTATTAAAGACGCTGCATTTAGATCCTCCATTCTCTCCTGACTTGTTACAGCCACGTATGTCAAAAATACTCCCGCAAGAGCGAGGCGGCCACAGTTGTAGCAGGCAGGTGACGCAGTTGCTTTTTCCGAGTTGTGCGAATTGCAAGCACGATGGGAAATGACTTGCTGATGACACAGCTTAATGCTCATTGGCTTAAACAACCGTGATGTTTTGTTCTCTTTTAAAATGTTTGATTTTTTATCTCTAATATCATGTTCCCCCTCTGTCACTCACTCGACGTTGTGTCGATGAATTGACATTAGGGGTCGCTCCTGGGAGCCCCAGACATCTTTGATCTTTGAGAAAAGGCCAATTAGAATTGACGAGTGGAATTTGCACGCCACTCCCCCGGACATACAGGTATAAAAGGAGCTGGAATGCAACCACTTATTCAGATTTCTTCTTCGGAGCCGAGTGGTTGTGTTCATTCAAGCTGAACTACTACTGGTCCATTCATCTCTCTTGCTCTCACGAGCTGTTGGTCTTAAGGTGCATTACAGTGGTTCTCCCCCTCTTGCACCAGCGTTGTGCAGAGTACATCCCTGGGCGCTTCAACAGAGAGAAAAAAAGAGAGAATATTTTCTCTCTAAAAGAGAATATTTCCAACTATAAGAGTGGCACTCACGAAAGCATCTTTTTCAAGATGACTATTCGTTTGTGTATCCTTTCTGGTTGCGGTCGCTATCTCTCTGCTTCTGATGGCCACGGTCACTGTATCTCGTATTTGGGTGCTTTCCACACAGAGACATTGTTCGTGGATGGTTCATGTCCTCATTGCGAGAACATGACCATGGCTACGTTGCGGTCACAGCTTTCTTTCGTCAGAAAACTGGGGGCGATTTGGGGACTTCATTGGGAGCTTCACCGCCGGGTAACCCCCCACAGACCTCCCATTCCCCTCCACACTCATATGCCCCGGCCGGTTTCTGGGATGAGACCACGGGCCCGTCTCAGGAACTCGTCATAACTCGCAAAGAGGATGAGATATCCATTGCAGCATTGGAGAGCGGGCTCGCCATGTCTGACGTGGAAGACTCGGCTGGACTCCCACCCTTGGGTACGGTGGTCCAGTTGCAGGCGGACGTGGAGCTGGCGGCCATGCTTGCCTGGGAAGCCGCGAGTGTCGGGCTGTAGTGGAACCCTCCGCTCCCCCGAACCCTCGTGGCTCGACGATTGGTTCCTTGCACCAGAGCACCGCTCACAGCCACGCTCCACCCCCGTTCCTTTCTTCCCAGAAGTGCATGAGGAGCTTACGTGGTTGTGGAAGGCACCTTTTACTGCATGCACCTGATTGGCGAACTCCTCCGCTCTCACTACCCTCGAAGGTGGGGTGGCGAGTGGATACTCGGTGATTCCTCGGATGGATCAGGCAGTCGCGGTGCACTTGTGTCCGCAGAGTGCCGCCACCTGGCGGTGTCGTCCGAGGCTCCCGTCCAGGGCCTGTAGGCTCACGTCATCACTGATGGCTAAAGCCTACGGTGCTGCTGGACGTGCCACCTCTGCCCTGCATGACATGGCTCTCCTGCAGGTGCACCAAGCCAAGGCACTTAAAGAACTGCACAAGGGTAGTTCTGACCCAGGATTAATGCAGGAGCTGCGCTCGGCACCTTTGGCTCAACCTGGTTGAGTCGAGAGAGGCTGACAAGGTTCGATTCCTTGACGCCCCCATCTCCCAGGCTGGCCTATTCGTTGATGCTGTCAGAGACTGCCCGGCAGTTTTCGACGGTATGGAAGCAGACGGAGACCATACAACATATCCTGCCCTGGCGCGGCTCGAGGCCCCGCACCCAGTCTGCTTGTCGCCAAGGGCATTCCCCTGCGGAGGTAACACTGGCTCCATCGCAGCCGGCCCCGGCGTGGAGCCGCCCGCAGGGTTGCTGTCAGTATTGCTCGCCCTGCGGTTGCTGGCAGTATTGCTCGCCCTACGGAGGCTTTTGCCGTTGATTCGGGGCAAGCACATGTTGGTCCAGATGGACAACACGGTGACGGTTGCGTACATCAACCGCCAAGGCGGTCTACGCTCTCGTCGAATGTCGAAACTCGCCCACCGTCTCCTCCTCTGGAGTCAGCAGCGGCTCAAGTCGCTGCGAGCCACTCATATCCCGGGCAACCTCAACAGCACAGCGGACGCACTGTCGCAGCAGGTCACGCTCAGGGGAGAGTGGAGACTCCACCCAGCTGATCTGGAGTCAATTCGGTCAAGCGCAGTTGGACCTGTTCGCTTCCCGGGAATCCTCCCACTGCCCGCTCTGGTATTTTCTGACCAAGGCTCCCCTCGGCACAGACTCATTGGCACACAGATGGCCCCTGGGGCTGCGCAAGTATGCGTTACCCCCAGTGAGCCTGGGTCAGGGAGGACGAGGAGCAGGTCATCCTAGTGGCATCTTATTGGCCCACCCGGACTTGGTTCTCAGACCTCACGCTCCTCGTGACAGCCCCCCCCCATCGAATTCCATCTGGCACCCGCGACCAGACCTGGAATCTCCATGTCTGGCCCTTGAACGGGACGTGCAAGATTTAAGTGGCCTACCACCGGCAGTGGTAGACACGATCACTCAGGCCAGGGCTCCCTTGATGAGGCACCTGTTTGACCTGAAGTGGCGTCTGTTCGCTAAGTGGTGTTCTTCCCAACGCTAAGACCCCCAGAGATGCGCAGTCGGATCAGTGCTTTCCTTTCTGCAGGAGAGGCTGGAGGGGCAGCTGTCCCCCTCCACCTTGAAGGTGTATGTAGCCGCTATATCGGCACATCATGATGCAGTTGACGGTAAGAATTTGGGGAAGCACGACTTGATCGTCAGGTTCCTGAGAGGCGCGAGGAGGTTAAACTCCCCCAGACCGTGCCTCGTTCCCTCATGGGACCACTCCGTGGTCCTTCGGGGGCTATGGGGAGTTCCATTTGAGCCCCTAGAGTCATTACAGTTAAAGGCGCTCTCTTTGAAGACTGCCCTCCTGACGGCGCTCAGCTCCATCAAGAGGGTAGGGGAACTGCAGGCATTCTCTGTCAGCGAACTCTGCCTGGATTTCAGCCCGGGTGACTCTCACATGATCCTGAGACCCCGACCGGGCTATGTGCCCAAGGTTCCCATGACCCCGTTCAGGGATCAGGTGGTGAAACTGCAAGCACTGCCCCAGGAGGAGGCAGATCCAGCCTTGGCGTTGCTGTGTCCGGTGCGTGCTTTGCGCATCTACTTGGATCGCACGCAGAGCTTTAGAAGCTCCGAGCAGCTCTTTGTCTGCTTTGGGGACAGCGGAAAGGAAGCGCTGTCTCCAAGCAGAGGATCACCCACATTGACACCATCGCTATGGCATATCATGCCCAGGATGTGCCCCCCCCCCCCAGGGGTGTAGCGGCCTCCTGGGCTCTGACCAATGGTGCCTCTCTAGCAGACATTTGTAGGGAAGCGGGCTGGGCAACACCTAACACCTTTGCAAGGTTCTACAACCTCCGGGTTGAGCCAGTTTCATCCAGTGTGTTGTCAGGTTCAAACAGGTAAGTCTCGTGACAGCTGGCCGGGTGTACTGCTTGCACATAGCACCTTTCCCCTCCCTTGAGGCAAAGACGTGCGCTCTTTCTCCCAGTTGCATTCACAAAAGTGTGTCCCCTGGATGTCCTTCCTCCTTAGCCCTGTGGCTGCTGAGTTTTCGGAGAAACTCGCTGCCGGCCCAGTACGTGTGCTAATTAGGCCCTGTACTGGGGTAGGTGCTCCACATGCACTGGTTACCCCATTGGTAACCCCATGTGATGTATTTTCCGCAAAGTGGTTTCCCCATTGGTAAACTGCATCTTCCCTGGGCAGACGCCCCTCTGCCCCGGGTCACCGTGCCTTTAGAAACTCCTCCCCCCTCAGATAGGACCTACCACGGGACCCTTCCACATGACGTGCTTCCGACTAGACTCGGTAAGACCATGTGACATATTTCCACTTGAAAGCCCCCCCTCTCTGTGTGGGGTGTGGTCTCTGTGGTGTCCTCCTCTTTGCAGGGACACCCCACAACATGGACCTTATATTGACCCCAGCTGAATGATTTCATTCCTTTTGGGGAGAAAAAAAAAAGTGAAAAGGCCGCGTCTGGGCAGGCCGGTCCTAATTTTTTTGTGCAGTCGACTTGTTCCTGAGGTGCAGGGGACCGTTTGACGCCCACAATAGCGTTGGAAGAGGTTACGTGATGGCCGGATGTGCTGGCTGCGAGGCACAAAGAGGTCTGCCTGTCTCACCCCACTAGTCCACATAACACAGTTCAGTAGTCGTGGAGTTTTGTATAGGGACCCCTAGTGTCACTTCATCGACACAACGTCGAGTGAGTGACAGAAGGGGAACGTCTTGGTTACTGTCGTAACTTTGTGTCCCTCCTGCCACAACACCGAACTACCCACTGAATGGGCCGGGACCTTGTCTCGACTCCTCAGTGCAAAACCTGAATGAGTGGTTGCATTCCAGCTCCTTTTATACCCGTATATCCGGGGGAGTGGCATGCAAATTCCACTCGCCAATTCTCATTGGCCTTTTCTCAAAGTTCAGAGATGTCTGGGGCTCCCAGGAGCGACCCCTAGTGTCACTTCATCGACAAAACATCTCGTTCCCTCCATCAGGGAACGGAGGTTATGACAGTAACCGACGTTTTTATGTGTATAAATTATATGTGAATATTCCCAACATTCTGACAGTGCAATCTCTGTATGGGATATGTGATTGGTATCATACTTTTTAAATATCTAAAATACGTGTCTTTATTAAACTAAATAATTATGGAAAGACACATCTAATGGGGGGAATTAAATAAAAGGTACATTGAGTGTTTTGTTCATCATATTTATTTTCATTTAAAAGCAACAAAATTTAAATTGCATCCACTTAATTAACAATAAAGCACTTGAACGTGAATCATGCAATATCTGCCTTTGATCTTGTAGTGGCTGATCCGCTATGAAAAGTGAGAACTGTCCGACTTGACAGCTCCTATTTACTCCCCCCCAGACTGCATCATCCTGTTCTCATCTACTTTCAAGGAGAGGTGTTTGGCATCTCAAACAAGCCTAACATGAGGGTCCTCTGATGAAAATGGACTCAACCATTTTATCCAAAACATCGAAATAGGGGAAAAAACCCTGACTGATCCTCTATTTTTGTTATCATGTAATCAAAAATGTCTAATTTCAATAAAATATTGATACTTATTCATTTTCATGCTATCAAAATCAATCGCTGTTTCCGAAATCGTTCACTCATTCACTGTGTCCTATATAGTGAATGGGAGTGAGTGCACTATATCTCAGCAGTGAGTGAACGAAATGAGTGAGTGAATTCAGATGCTCACGTATACACCAAGCATCGGAGCTCTGGGACTGTCGCAGAAACAATGTCACATATGAACTTTTAAAATTATTGAGCCCAGTTGCATAAAGCACCTTAAGTGTAATTTTCCCTAAAGAACGCCCTAAAGTTTCCCTTAAAATGAAAGGAGTTGCAGAAAATAACCATTAAGTGTTATTTAAGGGGTTTATAAGTAAAACGTCATTATCCCTTTCAGTTTCCCTTAAGTATTTATTTTTTTTATTTAAGAACAAGTGCCATTTTTCCAAGTAAACCTTAAGATTGGGAAGTTAAAGGGTTTCAAAAAACAAGATGGCTTAGTTTATATAACCAATTGAAGAGTACAGCAGGTCAAGGCGGTTTTATTTTACGGTATAAAAACTATTGCAGGAGTACATATTTGACCATCACAAAATATGAGAAATCACCAACAAGCTAGAGGGCGATCTAATAGGAACACACACACAGAAATGTGCCTAGTATTTTCTGCTCTCTGCATCTTTATAAATGGTATAAATGAATGCATTAAAATCATGACGCAAGTTCATTTGCGATATATCGCAAATACTGTATGTATATAGATTATATATCTTACAGTCTTATTGACCACCACTAATATTCTTAATTTAGGATGGCAATCAGTTCTCTGCACAGTTAAACAAGCATCTTAACATCTTGAACCACCATCCACCCCTTACCTGACACAGTCATTAAAATGAAAAGGTGTCTTTCTCAAGAGGGCTCTTACCGGCTGTAAAAGCAGAATCCTTCATTAATTGGAAATACAAAATGCAAATGCATTTTTTTTTTTACTTACACAGGAAAGATTTGAACTAAAAAAAATGTTTGAATCTATTAATTTCCAGGACTGTACATCATACAAATGGAAATCTGCCCGTGTTTCCTCCAGAAATTAGTTAAAAAAAAAATTAATTAAAAAAAATCACAAATGCCTGAAAATTGCTGAGAAAAGGAACAGTTGTCACGTGACAATGTTCCCCTCGTGCATTTATTCGCCGCTTCAGAAGAAGTTGGATAATAATTTACATATTAATAATGATAGTGAGAACTTCATGGTTACTGGTGTAACCTCCGTTCCCTGATGGAGGGAACGAGACGTTGGTGTCGATGTAGGGTCACTAAGGGTCACTCTTGGGAGCCCGAGAGACCTCTGGTCTTTGATAAAAGGCCAATGAAAATTGGCAAGTGGTATTTGCATGCCACTCCCCCGGACATACGGGTATAAAAGGAGCTGGTATGCAACCACTCATTCAGGTTTTACGTTGAGGAGCCAATATAAGGTCCGGCCATTTCAGCGGGTAGTTCAGCGTTGTGACAGGTGGGACCAATGTCTCGTTCCCTCCATCAGGGAATGGAGATTACACCAGTAACCATGACATTCCCTATCTGTCACTCACTCGACGTTGGTGTCGATGTAGTGACACTATATGAAACGCCACAAGGCTGAACTGTGTTACGTGAACTGGTGGTGTGTGGTGGGCAGACTTGCTGTGTGCCTCATAGCCAGCACACCAGGTCAACACATAACCTCCCCCAACACAGTTATGAGTGTCGAACGGCCCTTTTTGGGTACAAGTAGACTACCCAAAGATAGAGACAGGCTTAACCCAGTCATGGCCTCTTTTCCCCTTCTCTTTTTCCACTCCCTAAAAAAGAAGGGGGATTATCCGACTGGGCCGCCAGGTCTAGTCGGGAGGTGTCTCTCCCAAGGGGAAGACACCGCGGAGACCACACCTTGCCCAAAGAGAGGGGGGGATATTTAAGTGAAAAAATACGTCATATGGTCTTTCCAACCATGTGGAGAGCCTTCAAGGTAGATCCTGCCCAATGATGGAAGAGTTACTACAAACATAGAGACTGGGGCAGAGGGGCTCTGCCCAAGGAAGATGCAGTTTGCCAGCAGGAAAATGAACTAGCGGAAGATATAGATCGCATGGGGTTAGCCTTACAGGGAACCACCACATGCGGAGCACCTACCCCAGAACAGGGCTCTTAGCGCGTGTACTGGGCCGGCAGCGAGTCTCTCCGAAAACTCGACTGCCAAAGGGCTCGGAGGAAGTCAACCAGGGAACAAAGTTTGTGAACACTAGTGGGAATTAATGGCGCACGTCTTCAGCTCCAAGGGAGGTGGAAGGCGCTATGTGCAAGCGATACACCTGGCCAGCTATCCCGGGCTTATCCGCTTGTGTTGCGTGCCACTACCTGGGACGAAACTGGTTCCACCCGGAGGTTGTAGAACCTTGCACAGATGTTGGGTGTTGCCCAGCCCGCTGCTCTGCAAATGTCTGTTAGAGAGGCACCCTTGGCCAGGGCCCAGGGAGCCGTTACACCCCTGGTAGAATGGGCTGGTAGCCCTACCGGGGGCGGCATGTCCTAGGCGACATATGCCATAGATATGGCGTCAATGAGCCAGTGGGCGATCCTCTGCTTGGAGACAGTGCTTCCTTTCCGCTGTGCACCAAAGCAGACAAAGAGCTGCTCAGAGATTCTAAAGCTCTGTGTGCGATCCAAATAGATGCGTAAAGCGCGCACCGGACACAGCGAGGACAGGGCTGGGTCTGCCTCCTCCTGGGGCAGCGCTTGCAGGTTCACCGCCTGGTCCCTAAAGAGGTGGTGGGAACCTTGGGCACATAGCCTGGTCAGGGTCTCAGGATCACGTGAGAGTAACCTGGACCGGACTCCAGGCACGTTTCGCTGACAGAGAACGCTAGCAGGTCACCTACCCTCTTGATGGAAGTGAGCGCAGTCAGGAGGGCTAGTCTTCAAGGAGAGTGCCTTAAGTTCGGTTGACTGCAAAGGCTCAAAGGGGCTCTCTGTAGACCCTGAAGAACTATAGAGGTCCAATGAGGGAACGAGGCGTGGTCTGGAGGGATTCAGCCTCCTGGCGCCTCTTAGGAACCTGATGATCAGGTCGTGCTTCCCTAAGGACTTACCATCGACTGCGTCGTGGTGTGCTGCTATGGCAGCAACGTACACCTTCAAGGTGGAAGGAGACAGCCTCCCTTCCAACCTCTCTTGCAGGAAGGAAAGCACTGATCCAACTGCGAATCTCTGGGGGTCTTCCCAATGGGAAGAACACCACTTAGCGAACAGACGCCACTTAAAGGCATACAGGTGCCTCGTAGAGGGGGCCCTAGCCTGAGTGATTGTGTCTACCACCGCAGGTGGGAGACAGCTTAGGTCTTCCGCGTCCCATCCAGGGGCCAGACATGGAGATTCCAGAGGTCTGGGCATGGGTGCCAGATGGTGCCCCTTCCCTGAGAAAGACGGTCCTTCCTCAGGGGAATTCGCCAGGGGGGAGCTGTCGCGAGGAGCATGAGGTCTGAGCATCATGTCTGGGTGGGCCAGTAGGGTACTACCAGGACAACCTGCTCCTCATCCTCCCTGACCTTGCACAGGGTCTGTGCAAGCAGGCTCACTGTGGGAAATGCATAATTGCGCATGCCAGGGGGCCAGCTGTGTGCCAGCACGTCTATGCTGTGGGGGCCTCGGTCAGGGCTTACCAGAGTGGGCAGTGGGGAGGATTCTTGGGAGGTGAACAGGTGCACCTGTGCCTGTTGAATGGACTCCAAATCAGCTGGGCCACCTGAAGGTGGAGTCTCCACTCTCCCCTGAGGGTAACCTGTTGTGACAGCGCGTCCGCTGTAGTGTTGAGGTTGCCCGGGATGTGAGTGGCTTGCAGCGACTTGAAGTGCTGCTGACTCCAGAGGAGGAGACGGCGGGCGAGTTGTGACATACAACGAGAGCGCAAACCACCTTGGCAGTTGACATATGCTACCATTGTCATGTTGTCTGTCTGAACTAACATGTGCTTGCCCTGGATCAATGGCCGAAACCTCCGCAGGGCGAGCAGAATTGCCAAAAACTCGAGGCAGTTGATGTGCCAATGCAGTCGCTGACCTGTCCAGAGACCCATTGCAAACAGCACCCCAGCCCGTTTTGGAGGCGTCTGTCGTGACCACGACGTGCCTGGGGACCAGTTCTAGAGGAACACCTGCCCGTAGGAACGAGAGGTCGGTCCAAGGGCTGAAAAGACGGTGACAGACTGACGCAATGGCCACACGTTGTGTCCCGTGGCACCATGGCCATCTTGGGACTCGAGTCTGGAGTGGCCTCATATGCATCAACCCAAGCGGGGTGGCCACCGCCGAGAATGCCATATGCCCCAGGAGCCTCTGAAAAAGTTTCAGTGGAACCGCTGTTCCCTGTTTGAATGCCTTCAAACAGGCCAGCACCGACTGGGCGCGCTTGTTCGTAAGGCGCGCCGTCAAGGAGACTGAGTCCAACTCCAAACCGAGAAAAGAGATGCTCTGAACCGAGGGGAGCTTGCTCTTTTCCCAGTTGACCTGAAGCCCTAGTCGGCTGAGGTGTGAGAGCACCAGGTCCCTGTGTGCGCACAACACGTCTAGAGAGTGAGCAAGAATTAGCCAGTCATCGAGATAGTTGAGAACGCGAATGCCCACATCCCTTAACGGGGCAAGGGCAGCCTCTGCGACCTTCGTAAAGACGCGAGGAGACAGGGGCAGGCCGAAAGGGAGGACTTTGTACTGATACGCCTGACCCTCGAACGCGAACCGCAGGAAGGGTCTGTGTCAAGGAAGAATCGAGGCGTGGATGTACGCAACCTTCATGTCTACCACCGCGAACCAATCTTGATGCCGGACGCTCGCCACGCATGCGTTTTTGCGTCAGCATCTTGAACGGGAGTCTGTAAAGCCTAGTTCAGAACTCACAGGTCCAAGATTGGCCTCAACCCACTGCCTTTTTTCGGTACGATGAAGTAGGGGCTGAAAAACCCCTTCTTCATCTCGGCTGGAGGGACAGGTTCTATCGCACCCTTCCGTAGGAGGGTAGTGATCTCTGCGCAGGGTAGCAGCGTTTTAGTCTTTCACCGAGGTGAAGTGGACACCGCTGAACCTGGGCGGATGCCCGGTGAAGTGAATCGCGCAGCCGAGTCGGACAGCCCGGACCAGCCCTCGCGACAGATTGGAAAGCGCAAGCCATGCATCCAAGTTCCGCGCAAGGGGGACCAAAGGGACAACGTCATCGGACGTACCGGCAGGTGGGGCCTCGCGGCGGGGCAGAGCTCGAGGTGCCACACCATGTCGTGGCCGTGCTGAGTCTAAGGACTCAGAAACACCTACCTGGCTCCTTGTGACCACCCCCGGAACAGCCTGGGACGGGGGAGGAAGAGGCCTGTCCTCATGACCTGTGGAGACTGTCACATTGGGGGCAGATTTGTGCCACAGCTGGGCGCTCAGGGGCAGGAGACCGCTGCTGGAGCGCCAAACCTGCCAAATAGAGTGGTGGACGGTGGTCGTGATGATGGCCGTACACACCGGATACATGACCCAGGGAACAAGGAAACCGCTCTTGCTGAGCTCTTGAGTACTGCAGCCACTTGGGCATGCAGCGCAATTAAATGCAAGAAGGTAACAAAAAGATGGAGATCTGCTTACCAGCTCCAGAGCAGCGGGTTTCGTTGTCCCTGGGTCGCCCGTCTCAAGGGCGCTTTGAAGCCTTTCACAGGTTCTGGGCGGCCGTGAGACAGGTGGCGTCTTCTTCCTGCGGTGGGCTCCACGCCGGGCCGAAGGGGCAGGCTGTGGCGGAGCCGGTGCAGTCACCACAGGGGGATGCCCTTGGCGATGAGTAGATGGGGTGCGGGATCTTGAGCCGTGCCGGGGCAGGATATGCCGGCTAGCATCTTGATGCTCGATTTCCTGAAGGTGAGCTTAAAGACTGGCCTGCTTTTAACTTAGAAACACTGGATTCAACACTCAATTTTGATCATGGTACAGATAATGTAACCAGACTGACAGAGAAGATCCAAGCTATTCTAAAACAAATGGACGAGACTTCCACAGAGTGTATCTGTCAACAGTACAAGGATTTCAAGTTCACTATTAAAGAAAAAACGAAAGATGGGAGCACTGCTGACATTTGCTGAGATGGTAACCTGGACACTAAAAAGTGAGGAGTTCACTGAGCTTGGACAGCTGATTGACATTTGTGGAACATTCCAAGTGTCTAGTGCAGACTGTGAACACGGTTTCAGTCTGATGAATCGTATCAAGACAAAATCACGGAACCTTCTTGAGACCACCCACTTGAATCAGCTAATGAGGATCCAGTCTACACAAGCAGAGGGCCCTATAAATCTGGACAAGGTCTACAAACACTGGAAAGGGGACAAGGACAGACGGGAGAAGTTTTAAGGTAGGCTACAATACTAAATATATATATTTAGTATTAATGTGTTTGACTTGGACAATATTGTTACTGTTTACTGTAATAATAATTGTAATAATTAATTAAGCATATCATTATAATGTATAAAGTCATTATTAATTAGTTGACTGAAGCTTTACATTTTGTTTAAAGGTTAGGTTACTATTTTGGTGTATGTGTACAGACTAGCAGAAATAAGCAGAAGCAGGGAAGTGTATATACCTAAAAAAGGTCATTAATCACTGAAGTGAAACAGACAAAAAAGATTGAAGATACTTTTATTTGTATAGTGCCTAGCAAAACTTAATTATTACTTTAATAATGTGTGGTGTATGTGGTGTTTTTACTATTGTGGTGCATCTGTGTTTTTAGATGCTGCTCTGAGAGGCCGTCCACAGACCTGCAGGACCAGTCAAGGGACTGATGGAGGGCTAGCAGCACCATGATGTCAGTATATATATATATATATATATATATATATATTCTATGATGGGCCTCGTGCTCAGATAGGAGACAAAGGCAGGCCTACACACAGTCATAAAGCCTGACTGAGGCCTGTAGGAACCCTCAAAGCAAAATCAAACAAAGGGAGTCCAAACAGATTGCAGATCCCATCAAGCCTTGCTCACTTTACACCTAGGTGTGAAATTCTGAAGGATCGAACTCTCAACTCCTATTGGATGAAACACATGACAGAACACATCCCTCAACCATGATGTCATTGAGAGTATAAAACCCTGGAGATTCCTCCTAAGCCTTGCTTCCAGCGACAGTATTCGCCACGTCTATTTGCAGCCCTGCTGCTCCCAGGTGTAGCCTCACTGCCCAAGGAAGTAAGGTCCATACCTGAACTTTGGCCATACAATCTCCATCTTGTTGGACGAGCCGAGATTCTCCGTGTTCCACTGAGCATGCTAACAGATCTGAAGGAGACTGCTGAGCAATCCGTGTCTCACCCTTTTGCCTGCAGAAATGAAGAAAGAAGATTACTCTTCCTTCTTCAACCGAGTCAACTTCTCTGATTTGTCCACCAACCCGCCGAGAACAGAGCGAGAAAACGGCCTCCCGTCATCACCTGAGCTTCGAGGAACCGAGTCAGAGTCAAACGACGGATGAACACACATTCTATCCGTGTCCTCATGCGACACAAGTAAGAGGTTTACATCTGGGCAGAGATAGATTATTATATTGTGTTATTCTTGTGTATCAAGGTTATTGCTTATACAATTTATGGACCGCTGAGTCCACTCATTGCTGCTAATAATACTCAAGGTATTACTATAACTTTCTGTTACCACAAATGAGATTTGCTGTGTTGTCGTCCAACCACGTTGGGCTGTTTGTGCATTTCCGCCATCGCGGGTGAGACCGGCACACTGAGTTTATCCATTAAAGAACCAACGACTGCGGCAGAAGGATTATGAACCGTTCACAGTGTCTCTGAGTGATAAAATTAACAGTTGACATCTCTCTCATGATTGCTAAACCGGCTTCAGTGCCATCACCCTGTTCTCTCTCTCTCTTACTAAATACACACACACACGACCCCTCATAAACATACCCGCACACACATTTGGCAAACAGATAACTTGCCGATATAGCCCAGCTTTGTTTCCAAGTTATCGTACCAGTGGAGACACGTGTTAAATGGGCAGACGCCATTTACCAGTTTCTCCGCCCACATTCGCAGCCACATTCTCTGGCCAGAAACCTCACGTGACACACTCTCCACGAGAGCCATGCCCGCCGTTTTGTGCACTCCTACTCTCCTTACACACACACACACACACACACACACACACACACACACACATACACCCATTCACACACACACACACACACACACACACCTCTACCCTCCTGTCATGTATTGTAGGCTTATCTGTTACTGTATCTAATCTGTTACATGTTACTGTTTAGTTTGTAGTTGGAAGTAGGAAGTTTATCGACTGTATTGTATTGATTATTAATTGATATTACTGCATCAGTAAACTTTGTTATACTTCAAAGAGAAGTGTTTTGGTATTGTTCTGCATGCACCTGAGCCAAGGGCTGGCAGGGGATGTCAGTGGTTGGATTCAAGCCTTCATTGTTCCCTTTTTGAATGTCGATGTTCTCCGAACATCGACTTTCCTAAGAGAACAATCCTATATTGAGACATAATTGATAATTATCTTTGATGATTGTTGATTTGAAGGATTAATAAGCTAATGTTGATTCTAATCAATGTTCTATTGATTTTAAAAATTAATAATTTAATAATCATCTTTGTATCTTTAACCCTCTTCATCATTAATAATAAACCCCCTCTGGCGCCATATATATATATATATATATATATATATATATATATATATATATATATATATATATATATATATATATATATATAATATGCATATGGGTTTAATAAAATCGCTGTTTAAAAATATTGTACTTTCATACTATTATTAGATGCTGTACTTGTTGTAAAACAGTTAACAGAAGGGAGAAAGTCATTCAAAACTATGTTAGTTTATGGTAACATGCCCTTTTTATGTAGACTACTGGTGCGGTCACAGAAGGCATTTCTGTGCAAGTTGCTCACAGTTTTGAAGTTTGCGCTCAGAGAAATGTTTATATGCTCAGTGCTGTAACAAATTAGAGGGAACATTGTTTGTGACTGCAACCCACAATCCTTAGATATCGGCCAGAACAAGTTGAAAAACTGGCCAACAAAGCTGCAGAATTGAAACAATGGAGATTAGACGGACCATCAAAAAGAGGTTTGCAGCAACTGGTGGAATGACAGGTGGTGAGTCACACAGATTATGAAGGAATTTGAAGCTCTTTGAGTGTGCAAACCTGTTGTATTCTAGATTGTTTTCGAATAATTGAGAGACGTGAACAAACGAAAAATGTGGAAGATGCAGAGTGTAGTGCTTATTCTGATGACAACATGCTGCAACAATTAATAGGAACCCACAGAAGCAAATTGGCAGCCTGCACACGTAAAATGAATGAAAGTAAAGAGCTGCAACAAAAAAAGAGAAGTAGAGAAGAAATAAAAGTGTGCCTAAATGCATTTAATGTGATCACAAGGGATTTTAAGTGTGCACATGAATCAGTTCAAAGACTGTTATTATCAGATGAAAAAGATCAAGATCATATAGAATAGTCTGAGCCGAGGTGGATTAATTTTCAAGAATTTCTACAAAAATAGAAATCTGTCTTAAAGATGAAGGTCAAGATCAGATGGCTGCTCGTGAGGAGAATCTACAAGAATGCATACAACCTGAAGACAGTGTATCATTAGTAACAAAACAAAAGAAAAAATCTACCGGGGGATCAGTGAGTACGACAAGGTTTTCTGTTGTAGCTACAGCCTCTTCTGCTAGGATGAAAGCTGAGGCAAGAAAGGCTGCTTTAATGTCTCGAGCCTCTGTACTTGCAAAAAAAAAAAAAAAAAAAAAAAAAAAAAACATGCACTAGAAAAGGAAGAAGAAAAGCTTAAAGCCAAATCGCAGGTGGAAGAAGTAAGAATAAAAACAATGAAGGAAAATCTAGAAGTAGAAGCCAATATTGCAGCTTCGATGGCTGAAACTGAAGTGTTTAAAACTTATGACGCTCCCACACCACGTAAATCAGAAGCATTATGCGATGATATTGCAGCATATCTTGAGCGAGCAGAGAATCAACATGAACCTGCTAATATTGAAGAAGAACTATCTCCAATCAGGTTTGCACCCTACAGCAGGCAGTGCTGCAACGTCAGAGATCACAGCGAATAACAGCCAAACTAGTTCAAGCAGCAGTATCAGAAAGGTCTACAGAGTCCACAGAATCATTAAGCTTCATAGACCATACTGTTCTTGTAAATATAATGAAGCAACAAAAGGATCTAACTGAAATGCTTCTTAAACAGCAAACTCTGACATTACTATATTTGATGGAGAACCTCTTGATTATCTTTCTTTCATGAAAGATTTTGAGTATGCTATTGAGCAAAAAACACAAAGCAATCAAGAAAGATTGTATTATTTGGAGCAGTATACACGCGGGCATCCTAGAGACTTGGTACACAGCTGTTTGCACAAGCAAGATGATAAAAGTTATGCTGAAGCCAAGAAACTTTTGAAAGTAATTTTTGGTGATGAAATTAGTCACAAATGCACACTTGGACAAGGCACTCAAATGGACAGACATCAAGTCTGAAGATTATAGTGCGTTGCACAGATACGCTTTGTACCTCAGGGGACATTATAACGTAATGCTAGAATTGGATTATTGCATGAATTAGACAATGCTGCAAATCTCAAAGTGATTCTTTCGAAACTACCTTACAAACTAAAAGAAAAATGGAAGTCAACAGCAAAAGTCATCTATGAGAAATCCGGTAAGAGAGCAAGGTTTAATGTTCTTGTAACTTTCTTGGAGAAGCAAGTCAAGTAAGGCACAGATCCATTGTTTGGAAACATTCAGGATACCATATCAAGAAAGCCTAATATGAATTTGAAAGCATATGCGAGTCTGAAAGCCAGAGGTTGTAGTTTTGCAAGAACTACAAGACCAGTAAATGCATATAACCCTCCAGTTATAAATGATAACTAAAGGGTGGTGGTACTAGCAGGTTCAGTATGTCTGTATTGTATGGGAACCCATAAAATCCTTAACTGTCAACTGCTTCAAATTCAACAACATGAGAACAAAGTGGAATTCCTGAAAAAACAAGGAATTTGCTTTGGATGTCTTTCAAAATGAAACATAAGCAAGAATTGTAGAAACAGAATGATATGCGATATCTGTCAACACAGACATCCCACCCTTCTACATATGCCCACAGGTCATAATAGGCAACCAGCAGATGAAATCAAGTCTGTGCAAAATACCCAGGAAGAAAATGCAGTAAGCAGTGCCCTAGTTTTTTTAGAACCTGGTGAGAATAACGGGGCCAGACAAGACTGAAAATTGCAATTGTTCCAGTGCAGGTAAAAACAGAAAAAGGAAACAAAATTCTAACAATTCTGCCTTTATTGACCCAGGCAGTTTGGCTACCTTTTGTACTGAGAATTTAATGAAAAAACTGAATGCAAGAGGGAGGAAAACTCAAATTCTGTTCAAGACAATGGCTCTAGAAAAACCAAATGCAATTTATGAACTCACGTTAGAGTTAGAAGTTGGAGATATAGAGGGCATTACCTTTCTCACGTTACCCAAAGTTTACACTCATAGCACTATGCCTGTCTCAAAAGAAAATTTGCTATCCCCTGTGGATCTTAGAAATTGGCCGTACTTAAAAGATGTAAAAAATTAAGGAGACTGATGCTGAAGATGAGCTTCTCACTGGGATGAATACACTGAAAGCGATCAAACCATGGCAGATCCTCAACAGTCAAGGTAACGGACCGTATGCAGTGCATACACTCTTGGGATGGATAGTCAATGGTCCACTGTCATCTAAGGAGGAGAAGGTTAGTGTGAATAGAATATATGTTGAGAATATAAAAGAGTTACTGGTACAACAGTACAATCAAGACTTTCCTGAGACACATTACAATGAGCAGATGGAAATGTCACAAGATGACAAAAAATTCATGGAAATAGTCTCAAGCCAAATAACTCTAAGTGAAGGGCATTACCACTTACCACTTCCTTTTCTATACAATAATGTAAAAATATCAAATAACAAAGAAGTAGCACTTCAACGAGCATTTGGTCTCTTAAAAAATCCAAAAGAATGCTAATTACTATCAAGAATACAGGAATTCTAGTTTATCACAAGTGTAAGCTACCATGTGTGTGGTATTCGACTGTACATCCTTTTCAAAACACATCCCTCAATAAAGAACTGCTACAAGGACCTGACTTAACAAATAAACTAATAGGAGTATTGTTAAGATTTTGTCAAGGAAATATTGCCCTTACAGCAGAAATTCAAGCCATGTTTCATCAAGTTAGTGTGCACCCAGAACACACTGACTTCCTAAGAATTTAGAATGAAAGTGCATCTATTTGATGCCATTTCCTCACTCAGCTGTGCAAATTTTGCATTACAAAAAACTGTTCAAGACAATCAAGATGATTATGATGCAGAGAAAATTGCTACAATTAGGCACAGTTTCTATGTAGATGATTGTTTAAAGTCAGTGGCGACAATAAACAAGGCAAAGAAACTGAGCAAGCAACTCACCGAAATGTGTGCGAAAGGAGGATTTTTGACCAAATGGGTGAGCAACAGCAAGGCAGTTCTTGAATGTATTGCACAAGAAGACCGAGGATAACTGGTTAAAAATTTGAATCTGAACAAAGAAGACCAACAATTGAAAGAGCACTCAGCATACAGTGGAACATAGATAAGGACACATTTTGTTTCAATGTAGTAATTAAAAATAAACCGCATACCAGAAGAGGAATACTTTCAGTTCTGTGTTCAGTGTATGATCCACTTGGAATACTTGCCCCATTTGTGTTACAGGGTAAACAAATCCTACAACTGCTCTGCAAATCAACCTGTGGATGGGATCAATCTCTTCAAGATTCCATACTTCACCCATTGCAAAATTGGCTTTCAGGTTTGGAGCAACTTTTCGCCTTGCAAATCAACCGATGTATGAAACCAAATTTTAGCCAGTCCAATCTGCTAAACTACATCACTTCTGTGATGCGAGTGAGTCAGGATATGGTACAGTAAGTTACCTAATATACATCAATGACAAAAACGAAAGACACATTAGCTTTGTCACGGGAAAGGCTAGAGTAACTCAAACCAATAACCATTCCGAGATTGGAATTACAGGCAGCTACATTAGCATCACATATGGACAGAATGCTGAAAAGAGAGTTGCAGATGCAATTGGAAAAATCAGTATTTTGGACGGATGTCAATCAGTACTGCAATATATCAAAAATGACCACACAAGGTTCCGTACCTATGTAGCAAATCTAGAAGCTACAGAGAAAGCGGTAATCTATGTATTTGTTTTATTAGTTTTGAATCAATGGTCTGACTGTATTATGTTTTAAATCAAAATAAAACTGAAACAAAAGGATGAAGAGCAAGTTGTGACTGCAACCCACAAACCTTAGATATCAGCCGGAGTTTTCACGCATGTTAAGTACCCCAAAAGTACCGAAAACCTTGAAAAGAAGAATCTTTAGAAGAACAATAGGGTCTCTGCACTTTCAGTGCTTGGGCCCTAATAATAATAATAATAATAATAATAATAATAAAAAGAATAATCCTTAGAAGAACAATAGGGTCTCCACACTTTCAGTGCTTGGGCCCTAATAATAATCCTTAGAAGAACAATAGGGCCTCCGCACTTTCAGTGCTTGGGCCCTAATAATAATAATCCTTACAAGAACAATAGGGTCTCCATACTTTCAGTGCTTGGGCCCTAATCAAGCTCCTTTAAGCACAATCACACTCATTAACACTGAAAGACCCAGCAACCAGCACATTTTCCAATTCCTAACTTGGGAAATGCCACCATATATTGAGATCTGACAGTTTAGGTACTGCTGACATTTTAAAGGCTCTTCAAAAGGTCAAAGTGATGCTTGAAAGGTACAAGTAAAATAAATAGTAGGCAGGGTGTAAGGTCAGTGGGGTCAAGGTAGGCAGACACAAAAAGTCTAAAACCACAGCATGCTGCACAACACAACAAACACTTCAGCACACCATTCATGTCTTTAGGGTATGTACTGTAGGTGCACTGGCTTTGAAGACATTATTTGAGTAAGTCTCCACAATTTAGGTGTAGGTTTACATGGTATAGTTGTAATCATCTATAGCAGGGGTCAGCAACCCATTGGTACGTGAAGGGACGATCATTGGCACACAATAAGAGCAAAATAAATTGATATTAAATGCATTTATTTTATCTAGATTTTTATTTTTATTTATTTATTTATTTTTTTTTTTTTTTATGAGATTCCTAGCATTTGCATGTCAAACTGTATCTCTTGCAGTAATGCTTCCTCACTGTCACACAGCATATCTCATTAAGTTATGAGCTGTATGGAAGCCAAATGCTCAAACTGAACAGCACGACAAGGATAAACTATATAAACCACACAGCACAGATAAAATCACTCGATCAGCCACAGTTCACACAGAACACATTCCTGTATCCATCTTCACTATTTTCCATTGTTGGTCTGTGCAGGGCCGTAACCACGATAAACATCCACCTTTTTAATAAACTTTATTTTTTTAATAAAGTCATACTCTATATTAAATGTGTTTTGATGTCATAAGATAGAATTGTGTGAGGAACAGGGCGAAAAGTGTTTATATGTGATCATGTTCCATTTTACTCGTAATTTGTGTGAAAGTGAATGAAAGTCCTTGCTTTAGCTCATTCACTAGGAATCCACCACGATACGTGCATTGAACAACATAAAAAAATTGACTCTCAGTCACTGCCCTCTTAAACAGAATGGTTGGCAACTGATCAAGCACACCTGCAGTTAGTGCTCTATGCCGTGGATGTATTTAATCACATTAGATGGAAAATAAACATAACCCTGCACAGCCCATAATATGTAGGTCACTAAGAGGTCTGTGTGTGGTAAATGTGGGCTGAGCATCCATCTCTAATTGGATTGGAGGCTTCAGGTTAAACCACTGGCACTGTAAAGCTCAAGGTAAATGACTCCCATAATCTCCCGCTGTGAACAACCTCCATATCAGTCAGTCGCTGACTTGAACCAGTCTATAAATGACAGCATTACAGATATTGTTACTCCTTGAGCTCCTGGCATGCAATTAGCATTTATTAGACTGTTGGCCTGATCACGACCTACAGCTCACATAATCTGTCACATCTGTGTGGTTCACACATTCAAAACAACTTATGTCATGGAATGGGTTCCCATAAAGGTATAAACATATTTCTAAAGAAACTTGCCTGTCACAAGATCTACCTACACTCTCCAATAAAGCATTTACAATAATACACAAACATACACGAACACATGCTCATGTCTCCTCATTTTTTTGCACCGCACCTTAAAGCTGATGGCAGGCCGTTTCAAGGGCATTATCAGATGCAGTGAATGGACTATAATGCGCATCAGGCTGATCTGCAGGAGACAAGTCATTTATCTGAGTGACAGGTACAAGCTTCCCTTCCAAACCAATCAGCACTTGTATATGAAGTCCATGTTTCAATATAACACAAAACCCCCAGGATGCACTTAAGACTACTCCATTAATAACCAGAAACATTTTCCACAATCACAAAACTTCTGTAAAATAAGATCATTTTATATATTTATTTATTTATTTCAAATGAGGCACAGGGAACATCACTGTTAACACTTTTCTTGAGGAAGTGAGGTGGCAAAGATTATATATGAAAATTAAAAATGGTTTTAAGAGAGATTAAAAAAAAAAGTAGAGACATAGGGCCAATACATATCTATCAAAATACTGAGGTTAAAACCAGACAGTACTGTAGAGTGTTTAAAACTGTTTCCAGAACTGTTGCCATCCACAATGTGGCAAAGAAGATGTGGTCATCCCACTGTTAATCCTCACTAACTTCACTATCAATTAAAAAAACACAGATGGAACACCCCTGCAGTGTCCCTGTTAGAAGCTTAATATTTATTTGAGTTTAGCTTGGCAGACAGTCTATTACTGGTGCGAGTGACTGTTGTCAAGGCAATGGATTTGGGGGCGAGCCAGACACCCAACCAGGGAGCCATCTTAAACTGAATAGCTGTGAATAAAGCATACCTTTCAAAGTACTGGCTATAAAAATTACATTTAGTAATTTTTAGCTGAGGCTGAAGCAGGATTAGTGGACAGAATGAATCTGCCATTGAGTGTATGAGTGGCACTTACCTTGTAACTTTCCTCCCGAGCGGTCTACATTAATAAACTGGCCGAAAAAAAGCCATAGACAAAACCTTTGAACAGGGACAAGGAAATAGAGCACTAAATGTCTGAGAAATTACTTTAAACCTATAAGGGTAAGATTTTTATTTTGTCTCTAGAATTAAATTCATGGAAAGGGGCTTATGGATTGTCAGGCTCACTCCTCCAATCCACTTACATGTTAAAGACATTCACATTTGGCTCTTACATCTGGAACAGCAGCTCTAGTGGATAGGTTATGGGGATGGGTCACTATGGTCGACTTGTTGTCCAATTTTTGATGTGTTCATTGGTGTAGCTTTAATTAACTTGCTGTGCTTTAGCTGTTATTTGTACTGTACATTACTATACTGTACTGTACAAGTGGCATATTTAAATTCATCCAATTCAACCACCACAAGTGTTGAGTTTTTAAGATGTCAAGTTAAAAATAGTTCAGCTTTTGAAAAGCATTTTGAGACCCCTGCATTCTGATCAATTCCATTGTGTTCCATGTAAACGCCATCTAAGAAACATTTATGATTGCGATAAGGTGAACCCAAAACCAACATTATTATGCAGGGCTTCCTTAAGACTAATAAGTCGACTAGTCATTCAGCCAACTGACCAACTAGTTTTTTTTTTATTTATTATTATTTTTTTTTTTATGTGGTTTTGTATATCCCTGGCAGGTTCCACTAATGATAGTAGACACTGATGCAAAAGTGAGCACTAACATGATGAAAACACTCTAGACAGGTCAGTGGTACAGATTTACAGAGAGAGAGAGAGCTATGCTGCTGTGGGAGTATCCTGCTGTGGTCACAGGTTTTGACAGATCCATACATCCATCTTCTGTTTGGACTTTACTCGAGTGCCAGGGTAAGCTCATTAACCGTGTTTCCACTATTGGGCCAAAGAGGGCATGCTAGTGCCTGCCAGGGCCAGTTGCGTTCCCAATGTCACTTCAGGGGCTTCATCATGCCTCCTCTGGGCTTTTTCGGGGCCTTGGGACCCTTGGGCCAAAGAATGCCAACCAGGGATTGAGGCGGGTTCAATGTCAAAGGTGGAGTTTCACTGAACTTGTCAGGATATGTATTCAGCGCACAACGGTATAGTTTCGGGAAAAATCTTATTTAAAAAAATGCAGTCACAGTACAAATCCTTTAAAATGCACAATGGACAAAGCAGTGCCCAAAGAAATTACTTTCTATGGTTGGGTGAACTTTTATAGATGATGTGGTGGGAAATCGTCCTGCTGTTAGTTTGAGAGACCCTCAGGACATCATGGCAGTGATAGTCGGTGAGTTGTTATCGCTATTTTATTTTGCTAACTAGCTAATGTTTACATTCGATATAAACTCGATATTATAGATAACTAGATAACATGATACCTCCGCTTGAGCTTCCCTTTTGATTGTGAAATGGGCGAGGTGTGTGACGCTGGCACCAGGGCGGCGTATTAAGGGCGGGTTTTAGGGCAACGCTGCGGGGCTATTGGCCCGATGGTGGTAATGCAGATCAACTTTGGTCTTGCGGCTCGAGGTCCAAGGCTATTGGCCCCGGCTGGCCAGTTGATAGCCCTGGCTCGCACTGGCCCGTTAGTGGAAAATATTGAATGTTCCCTGCTGAAAAGACCAGCATTGGGTGCTTATTGGGGGGAATATTGCTACAGAAAATAATTTCATGCTAATTACTCCATTTAGTTATTTCTACAAGCAAACCATCTACTGGAGAAAAAAAAAAAATGGCTTAGAGCTATAATTTGCATAAGGATTTTTTGATGTGTTGGTTGTATGAAGAAAGACTGACTATACCTGGGTGATGAAATAAGTATTTAAGACGTTTGTTGCATGGAGACATAAAAAGAAAGATAACTTCTTAATTCTACTTGCAAAAATTCCCTAAAGCCAAGCTGATTTGAGCATTTTCGCATAACATGTTTGAAGTCCAAGTAAACCCTGACAGTACATACAGGTGTGTGTGTGTGTGCAACAAATACCAAAAATGCACATCAACAAAAAAATTAGTTTAGCAACCCCTGCTGATATAAACTTTATATATATATATACAGTATATATAGGGTTGGGAGGGTTTCTTTTGAAATGTATTCCACTACAGATTACAGAATACATGCTGTAAAATTTAATTTGTAACGTATACCATTAGATTACTCAAGGTCAGTAACGTATTCTAAATACTTTGGATTACTTCATCAGCACTGGTAGATTTCACTTGTTTTGACTATAAAAAGACAAAATACACATGTTAAAAAAACATTCTCTGAAAAACCTAAATATCTTATGCAGTGTTTTTTATAAAACAAGATGAATCAAATTGATCTTGTTTTAAGGATTTTTAGATATTTTTACAGGAAAACAATACAAAATGTTTTATCAAGAATACGATTTTTGCCCTAATATCAAAGGATTAAAAAAAAAAAAATTATGATTCAACGTGGATTTTCTTGATAAAAAAAATATGCATGTAAAATGGCTAGAAATAGCATTTTAGCTTAGCGTAAAGCTGACAATTTACACAAGGTTGATTTCTATTTCTTCTGCTCCAAACTTACTTCAAACTTACTTCTTTGTCTGCTCGTATGAATGTAACACATCATAAGAAAATGTTTCACCGCAGTTCAAATGCACTTTGGATTGCATCATTTATATGTATAAATGTTTTCCATCTGAAAGGACTAAATATTAAATGAAACAAATGTCAATAAAATGCAAAGTAATCTCTTCAGTAATCAAAATACTTTTTGAATGTAACTGTATTCTAATTACCAATGATTTAAATTGTAACTGTAGTGGAATACTGTTACTTATATTTTGTATTTTAAATACGTAATCTCGTTACATGTATTTCATTACTCCCCAAACCTGTGCATATATCATGTAATACTGTATATATCATGTCATGTATACTGGCGACCAAAAGTTTGGAATAATGTATAAATTTTGCTCTTATGGAAAGAAATTTGTACTTTTATCCACCAAAGTGGCATTCAACTGATTACAATGTATAGTCAGGACATTAATAATGTGAAAAAATACTATTACTATTTGAAAAAAAAAATTCAGAACTTCTTAAACTACTTCAAAGAGTTCTCATAAAAAATCCTCCATGTACAGCAATAACAGCTTTGCAGATCCTTGGCATTCTAGCTGTCAATTTGTCCAGATACTCAGGTGACATTTCACTCCACGCTTCCTGTAGCACTTGCCATAGATGTGTTTGTCTTGTCAGGCACTTCTCACGCATATTACAGTCTAGCTGATCCCACAAAACTCAATGGGGTTAAGATCCATAACACTCTTTTCCAATTATCTGTTGTCCAATGTCTGTGTTAATTTGCCCCCTCTAACTTTTTCTTTTTTTCTGTATCAAAAGTGGCTTTTTCTTTGCAATTCTTCCCATAAGGCCTGCCCCCTTGAGTCTTCTCTTTACTGCTGTACATGAAACTGGTGTTGAGCGGGTAGAATTCAATGAAGCTGTCAGCTGAGGACATGTGAGGCATCTATTTCTCAAACTAGAGACTCTGATATACTATCCTCTTGTTTAGTTGTACATCTGGGTCTTCCACATCTCTTTCTGTCCTTGTTAGAGCCAGTTGTCCTTTGTCTTTGAAGACTGTAGTGTATACCTTTGTAAGAAGTTTTTTGGCAATTTCAAGCATTGTATAACCTTCATTCCTCAAAACAATGATTGACTGACGAGTTTCTAGAGAAAGCTGTTTCTTTTTTGCCATTTTTGACATAATATTGATCTTAAGACATGCCAGTCTATTGCATACTATGGCAACTCAAAAACAAACACAAATACAATGTTAAGCTTCATTTAACGAACCAAACAGCTTTCAACTGTGTTTGATATAATGACAAGTGATTATCTAGTACCAAATTAGCAATCTAGCATGATTACTCAAGGATAAGGTGTTGGAGTGATGTCTGCTGGAAATGGGGCCTGTCTAGATTTGATCAAAAATTACTTTTTTCAAATAGTGATGGTGCTGTTTTTTACATCAGTAATGTCCTGACTATACTTTGTGATTAAGTTGAATGCCACTTTGGTGAATTAAAGTACCAATTTCCTTCTGAAAAACAGCAAAATCTGTACATTATTCCAAACTTTTGGCTGCCTCAAACCATCAAATGATGACAAAATACATTATTTATAAAGTACACTATATAATGGTGATTACCCAAATGGGGGTTGATGGGGGGAGTCCACTTTGTCTGTTTTCCTTGTCAATACAGCCATTTTTGCTGTCTCATCCAAATCAGTACATCTCCACTATTGCTTGTGTTACTGAATATCTGAGATAATACATAAATAATACACAATAAAAAGCTTCAAATGTTGTACTCCAAAATGGAATACTGTTTCCTTCCACTACAAAAGCATAAAGTTGTGCCTTGTGTCTTAAGCTAATGTTCAAGGGTCCCCACTCTCCTCTAAGAAGGATGTTTCCCCCAGAAAACATTACCTTTCAGAGTAGAAGAAAGCTTGACCATAATAAAAATGTATTTTCAGTAATAGTTTCTGTGATGTTTTTGCAAAGACACCATATACAGGCTTTATGCCTAAAATAGTTTAAATAGTCAATTTATTTAATAGGCTGTGCCTTCAGGACATACACTGCACACAGACCTGCAAAGGAGCCACTATAACTGATACGTCCTTACTTTCAACCATGCCACCTACTCAGGTGATTCTCTCTCTCTCTGCTGAAAAGACCAGCATTGCTGGTCACCAGCTTATGTTTTGGGCACTGGTAACCCAGCAAGGGATGCTGGTGTGCTGACCCCACCAGGCTTTTAAACTAGCTTAACCAGTTTCATAAGAAAGACCATGCTGGTCAACCAGCTTCACCAGCTAGGTTTTGTTGGTAAAAAAAAACAAAAAAAAACCATGGCTATGGTGGTCCACTAGGTAGACCAGCACCAAACCAGCACTAACCAGAATAAACCAGCCTAGACCAGCATGGGAATTGCATGCTGGTTAAGCTGGTCTTTGTAGCTCAGAGAGAGAGAGAGAATATCCAAAAGTCAACAGCTGAGGAGTCACATTTATATACACAGAAATTTTTTTAGCATGAATTATATCCTATTCCTACTAAAAAGAACAATTCAGACCAGCATGAATCTCGATGATGGTCAAATCAAGCAAAAATTAGCCGGTGAAGCTGGTTAAGTAGGGTAGTCTTTCTGGTCATGTTGGTTAATCAAATAAATCTTCAACCAAATCTTTGGATGACTGCAAAAACACTTCAAAATTCACATACCGCACATCAATACACTTTGAACCTGATAAACTCAGTATTAGAATCACTGCCAGACATATACTGTATGCCATCATCATCTCATTACTAGCTTTGTGTTGGCTTATTTCAGCTGTGCAAACACTTTAACTGAATGAATTCCAAGTTTGTAATAATCTTAATGCAAAACTGCAAAGAGGCTTTGATAGTTAAAGGGATAGTTCACCCAAAAATGAAAATTCACAAGGTTCCAAATACAGTATGAATGACTTTTTTTCTTCCGAATAAAAGGTCAATGACAGCCTCGGTCACCTTTAACTTTTATTGTACGGAAAAAGATGCAATGAAAATAAACAACATGATCACACAAGTCAGAATTTGGCATGTTGTTTCCAAGAGTTCTAGTACCCTAGGATCGGCCACATAATACCGACTCATTGACAAGCGGCATCTCCTATCAGAAATTTTTGCATCGGATCCAGTGTATTTACCTTCCCTTGTGACGCGACTGGAAGAGCGTTGCATCAACAGTGTGGGAGACCCGTGTTTGGATCCCGCACAGAAACCAGGAAGTAATAGCATTTGCATAATCAGTGATTCAGAGGTTGTATTTTCCCCTCTAACATTACATTATTACACCACTGATGGTTAGGTCTGGAGTTTGGGGTTTGGGTTGGGGGGTACAGTTTATAAAACATGCATTCCTCTTCACTGTATAACAGCCTGTACAGCTGGAACATCTCTCTCCACAACTCACTTTTGGTGCCCATCCATGGACATTACACCCAGAAAATGGAGCTTACACATGCCCATATGTCCAACAGCATGTTCTGCTTTGGCCACTGGGGGCAGTGTTTCAGACTTCAGTAGGCACGGACCGATTGTAGCTAAACAAATTCAACCTACTGTTTCTGATTGCAATGTGAGATCAGTCTGAAGTGAATGGTGACTGGAGCTGTAATTCCGCTAAGACACAGAGAATCATATAGGTTTGGAACAAGATGAGGGTATGTACCTGATGACTGAATTTTTGGGGTGAACTATCGCTTTAATGGAGAAAAAAAAAAGTAGAGATGATCATTCCAGCATACTGCCACTGCTAGTCTTGGAAATGGTACACAGAAAGTGTCTTTATGCAATGCTGCCCTGGGGACTACACTGAGATTGAGTGAGTGAGAGCGTGTGTGTGTGAGAGAGAGAGAGTGAGAGCAGATACACATGTGACAGGTCTCTCTTCCTCACTGACACTGCCATAGAAGGCATGGTGGCCCATACTAAAGCACACTCTATGGTATCTGAATTGTCATTGGAGACTGCCTGTCAAGGTGAATCCAGAATTTTCTTGAACACAAGGGATTTATATGACAAGGGGCTGTGACTCAGAGACTTTAAAAATCACCCAGTGAAAACGTATAAAAAAATTAATCTCACAAAGGCTTGCTACAACTCATATCAGATGGGTTTCGAAGACATTTACTCAATCTGCCAGAATCCTGTAAGAACAGGATCTACTGCTGATAAGGGAAAACACTAAGCTTGGCCAGTTATTTGTGGGATTTGGTTTGTCTGTTGCTATGAGCATGTGAATGAAAAACAGTGTTCTTAAAGTTATCCACTGCAGACATCTAAAGGGACTTTTGCAGGGAGCTGGAGGGATCTGATACAGTATCAGGAACTTGTAAATGGTGAAAAGTTTTGTTGTCTTTGTTTTGTCATGTACTATAAAATTAAAGAGTATAGAGAAAAAAAAATAGATCAATAAATAGCTGATTTATTTTCATATTCTCAATAACACTATGTTGACTGTGAAAACAGGGCCATTACAGCAGGAAATCTGTGAATTGGATTAAGGCAGACATGTTCTCTAGTTTGTTTTTAAACATGCTGTAATTACATAATTATGTTTCAACAAAGTTTTGTTGTCTTTGTTTTGTCATGTACTATAAAATTAAAGAGTATAGAGAAAAAAAAATAGATCAATAAATAGCTGATTTATTTTCATATTCTCAATAACACTATGTTGACTGTGAAAACAGGGCCATTACAGCAGGAAATCTGTGAATTGGATTAAGGCAGACATGTTCTCTAGTTTGTTTTTAAACATGCTGTAATTACATAATTATGTTTCAACATGATAACACACCACTAAACACAGCATCTGTTAGAAAATTCAAATATGTTCTCTAAATTTCCATCCAGTCTTTCAGAAATTGGTGTAATAAATATAAATAAACTATGAACTAACATGAACAAATAAGGAACAATTGTCTTTTTATTAACTAGCATTAACAAAGATTAATAAATGCTTAAAAAAAAACATATTGTTCTTTGTTAGTTAATGATACCTAATGCATTAACTAACATTAACAAATGGAACCTTATTGTAAAGTGTTACAGAGACATTTAGAAACCAAACACTCAAACAAGTCTGTTGAGTTCAAAAATTGTTTCCGGTAACATTCATGAATTACCATGAATAAATTAAAAAATATAGTAGTACATTTTGTTTTGACTTTAAGGACATTTTGTTTATTTTTGCACAACAGCCAATTTTGATTCTGTGTTGGGCCACCACTTGATGTTCAAAATAAAATCTGGGTTCTAAAGGAAAAAACAGTTTTAAATCGCAAATAAATAAATAAAATAAAAATAAATAAATAAAATAAAGATTGTTAGCATCATTAGTATCACATTATCCTTCTTGTTTTGTTTTTTGTTTTTTTTGTCTTTTTTTTTTTACATTCTGTTATCCAAAATTAGTTTAATATCCCTTCTGGGACACAAGTTTGTTAATTTATTTTTTCCAGTTTCTCCAGTTTTTCCATTAACCATGTTACTGAAATGATGGTAGCTGGATACAACATTTACAAAGTGAAGTCCAAATTCCCAAGCTCACCCCATATGTTTTATGTATTTCCTGTCCGACAAGGGACCATTAGCAGTTCACCTACACTATTAATGGTTGATTATGCAACCTTCTTTTTCTTTGATTGAGAATGTGAATTAGTAGTCACTCCAATGTTCTGGCTGTAATTTCTGTAATTACTGACACATGACCATTAAAAGCCCATCTGCACCAAGGTTTCCTATGGCTGTAATGTTCCACAAATTACTCCTAATAGTGATCAACACCCTCACATTTCACCTCTGCCACTCATGTCTTCCAGAGTGCTGTATATTCATCTCCTAGATTGCCTGGCCATTTGAGGGAGAGACTCGCCAGGATGGATTCAAATTGTGTGTGCGTGTGTGTGTGTGTGTGTGTGTGAAAAATTGTGTCTTAACCAAACACATCCATTGGTGATATGATCATTTACAACAGTTAGTTATGGTCCTCTATTCTGATTGGACAAGTGACATTCCAAGAGTGCTGATATTTAGTATAACAGCACTGAGATGCTTAATTTTGTGTGTCTGTGTTTGTGGCAGTCCAGACAGACTGTGGTTGATTCTGCTTTGGCTTTGTTTGGAAATATATTCATTAACAAATAAAAAATAGACAAAATAACTGGCCATTTTGTGTCTAAAACATACATTACTCGATATTAACTTCTTGTGTATAAAACTGTTGTAGACAAGCAATGTCACAAGACCAAGAGTGATGTTGTACTTAATGTCAGCATAGATGTGATTTAGCCGTAGGCACACATCACTTCAAAAAGCAAAAAAATAAATAAAAAAGTACTTCTGCATTTACAGCACAAAACTAGGCAATTTGCTCTTTGAGGTGTTGTTTTAAAACACCATAGTCCAGAGTGCAAAATTAGGTAGTGTTAAAGCATTTTATTTTATTTTTAATCAATGTTTAATGAGTCTTAAAAGTTTACTGCTTTTAATTATTTTACACTGATGATTAAAATAATGTTTCATCAACAAACATGAAATGCTCAAACTTGTTAAAAAAATTGAATGTGGATTAATAAGTAAAGGCAAGAGAATTAAATTAGTGTGTCTGCTGCTTCCCAGAATGAAGCTGATTTGAATTGCAGAGTAAGTTATCACCCAATCAAACCACTCAGCGTTGTTGGTGAAACTCATCAGCCACTCAGAGTGACTCATGTTCACCCGGATTGTAGTGGATTCTGATGCCCCTAAAAGTGTTTCATTACTTCAATAGTAAATTCACCTGTGTGCTTGTCACCTTAAGGTATGCACACAAAAGCATAATTCTAACAAAGCTGTTAGAAGTGGATATCTGGGTATTGATTGGTTTCTGCTTACCATGCTCACGCATCTTGATCTTTTTACATGTCTCATAACACTAAAATTCATAACTTTCATTATAATTATATTAACTACTGTATTTTACTGTGATTAAGTAAAACAACACACTTAAACACGGACCTTTCAGACTTTTAAAAAAATCATATAGGAGATGAGAAGAGGCATAACGATAACAACCCATAAGAAAAAATTCACAAAATGAGATCTCTTTAAAATCTCAGTTGTTTCTCCTAGATTAAATAGAGACTTTTGCTTTAAGTCTTTTTAAAAGTATTTTGCTTCTAATTTTTTTTTTTCATGAGAAAAGACCCTATTAATATCCAATGTGTTTCCACTAGATTTTCAGAAGAGATCTTAACAATGTCTCATAGTGTGCACAGATTTGCCAAGTTACCAAAGTCTGCAATAAAAAGTCAGAGATCTAAAAATGAAGTCAAACATTTGTCATCAATTTGAGCTATGCAATCCACATACATTTACATTTATTCCTTTAGCAGATGCTTTTATCCAAAGCAACTTACAAAATGAGGAAGGACACAACATAAGCAAGTCATCTTAAGGACAGTAGCACGAAAAGTGCAGCATTACAAAGTTTCAACTGCGTCATAAATGTACCATCCAAGACAGAGATTAGAGTGCAACAAGATTTATTTTCTTTCTTTTCTTTTTTTTTTCTTCATTTTTACCTTTTATTTATTCTTATGATATTTCAACAATTGGCTCGTTTTTGTCTATTTTCATTTCTCCTCAAATTTATTTTACATCTGAGACAAAACATCTGAAACAAAGTTGATAGTTAAAATGAACATAACTGAGAAGTCTATTTAGAGGCTTCTGAGCTATGAATGAGCTACATCTGAGAAATACAATGTTCTCTGGGAAATCATTAACCATTAATTACGCATCGCTCACTCTGTTAAACCTAGAATACACTTGTTCAGAACTACCACAATGTTAAATTCTCGTGGTGATACTTCAGTTTTTCTGCTTTGTTTAAGCAATGTGCTCAATTGTGAGACACATAAATGGAAGGCAATTGAAATGTAAATTGTAAACTAGGGCACAATTCTGCTGCTTAGAACATAAAAGAAAAGAAAAACCCAGACAGCAATTCTTGAAAACAAGGGCTTTCAGAGGCAACATATAGCATCTTGGGTATTTATCTCTATAAAGAAGGTAGCTACATAATGCCAAATTTTCAGTAATTGCATTACAGAGTCCAAGACAAACCGAAGTTGGCAACACCACTGAGACAAGCTGGGAGAGATTGCTTTTGGAGCAGCTCGCTAATCTATTTCTCGGCCTTTGGGCCCTACCTCGAGGACTGTTGGAAGAGATAAGGATGTAGACACCAGCACTCTACTGATTTACAGGCAGCCAGTAGATGAGTCCCTGCGGTAACATCTGGACTGGGGTCACCAGTGATAAACTCTGTAAAATTACGACATCGTGAGGACAATATATTTCTTATGAACAGAGGGCTTTTCAGAGTTGAGTTTGGGACACCACGCCAGACAAAACAAAATATAAAGTCCCTTTTTTTTTTTTTTTTTTTTTTTTTTAAGAAAGTCAACATTTTAGAATGGAGAAATCCAAAAATGAAATGGAAGCACAGTTGTTTAGTATGCTATTCTGAATGATTTTGACTTGAGTCATTTCCAATGGGAATCTCATGTTGTTGCCTATTTTTTCACACCTTATTAAACAGCATGTTATGTTTACCAAGAAGGTATACTTTCTGTTGATTTCTTCTGTAAAATAGCGAAGAAAGGCACATTAAAAAAAATAAAAAAATAAAATAAAAAAAATAAAAAAAAACATATAATAATGCTTTTTACTATCAAATTTTCAGCCTGACATCCAAGTTCACTCCAGCCAGCTCCGATATAATTCTCAGCCAGTCGCAGCTCATTGGTTTATCATGGCCGATGGCCTGCTCTCATTGGTGGTAGTGACCTTGTGTAAAACATAGTGAAGCTACATAGCAGGTGTACATTATTTACAACACACAACATCAGCAAACATTGAAAGAGTAATGGTCTGTCTCATGAAGACAAGTGTGGCTCTGTTTCACCCCAACAAGGGTGAACACACCAGCATTTATCCAGCATAAAAATGGCCTTTCAGCCAGACGTGCGAAGAGTGTCCGTCACCTCAAGTCAGAAGCAATAAGCGGCATTCAATAAAACATTAGCACAGACCCGCTAAACTGCTCCCCACTGAGATATTTTCTCCCGCTGTTTGTCCTGAGGTCTAATTTCTTCAAACTGTCCTAATCCAAAAGGAATGAATGTCTGCTTGCGGGTACTCCAGCATTGATTACAATTTTTCTAATTTCCTCTCTAGAGAAGTTTGTTTATGAGGAACGACATATCGTCAGTGTAGAAATGAAAGCAATTCACTTTAAATCAATCTACAGTGGCTCAGCTACACCCAGATTTCAACACACAGTAATTTGTTTCATGTCAGTTGAGCAATCTGAATGCAAAAAAAAAAAAAAAAGGAGAAAACGAAAGGCTCAATACATCCTCCCAATGTGAGCTAACACCACAATTCCTGTGAGGAGATTTTTAACCAAGACATTTGTGTTAACTGAAAAAAGGATTCAGGCTCTGTCTTGTATTTTGTGGAACATTGATGGTAAACTCAAACTTTCAATTCCAGAACATATTTGAGTGTGTGTTTAGAAAATCAATTCTTTTTCTTTTGAAAATTTGATGGGAATGCAGCATGTGGTGTCAAAGGGCTCTTCAGAGTTTTGTTAAAATGAAACCAAAGGTCAGACCTTGAATAATGATGTGCGCTGAAAATATATTTCTTGCATTGTGGTCAGATGGGGGGGGTGTGTGTGTGCGTATACTCACTATTGGGGGGTGGGTATGTGCGTATACTCGCTATTGGGATTTTAAATGTATCCATGGTGTAGTAATACTTTGACCAGGGGTTGTCAGTCTTAAGCACAGAAGTGGCACTGACATACATGACACCCCTGCAGACCCTATGCAAAGCCCCTCACACCATTATGAACATATTATATTATAGTTTAATTTGCCTATCTACTATGATGTTTCTCTACCCTACTGTGCTTACACAGACTTTTTAATGCTGCAAAAAAGTAGGCATAAATGTATAGGATAAACAATGAATATTAAGAACAATTAATAATGGCACTTCATGTCAAAAAGGTTGCCTATGCCTTCGATAAATGCTCCATTCATAAGACTCACCTTTTATTCTTATATTCACTCTCTTATATTCTTAGACCTTTCAAATCTACAACTCAACTTTAAATTACACATGTCCTGCCATTTCTTTAGTAGTGGCATTCATTTCTCAGCCTCAGAGTTTTCTAGATAGGATCTAGCCAACACGAGCAGACCATGATAGACAATAAAGGTACATCATGTATTTTTAAGTCTAGCACTACCTTCTCTTTAGGTGTGTGAGAGTGAGAAATAACAAAACATGCTTTCATTTGGTCTGATTAATCAACTCTGAAAATAGCGAAACTCTGTTACAGCTGTGGGTTCCCAGCCGTTACCATAGACACCATCTTTAAGAAGAAGGACAGAGGCGTCTTTGTCTCTAGAATCACCGTAATGACCACATATATTCATAGTTGAAGAAAGCCATGGCAGAGATTCAGAGTGTGGCTTTCAGAGACAAGATGTCGTTACACGGATAAGCTTGTGCCTCTCTTCACCACCCACCTGCATGGCTAAATCCAAGCCCTGCACTCCAGAACCTCGCTACTCACTTACACATGGCAACATGTCTGAAAGAAAATAGCATTTACTATATATCCCACACATATGTGGCCCCAAAAAGTATTTGGACACTTCAGTCACAATTAAAAATGTCTGAATATCACTGTCTTGGCTAGAAAATATCAAACCAAATGGCATCTGCAGACTAATGATGCTAGGCTTTTTCTCAAACTTATTTTGATTTCCATAGGCATTTTTTTTTATTATTTATTTATTTTTTATTACTTTTAACCAGCTCTTGTCAAAGTCATTTTGTGGATGTATGAAGCTACAGTGGATGAATGAAGTCAGTTTACCTCAAGTTCACACATGTGTAGTTCATCACATTAATTATGGGCATGCTCCACTAAGATTGACAACCAGAAACTGTCCATATCTATTGTGTAATACCTTGAAACCTCACAAACTTTTCTATTATTTTTTTTTTCTTTTTGTGAAATACTTTGCTCAAAAAGTGTGCATTTCCTAAAAATATACCTGATTTGATACTTTGCAATAAAATTATATTCATCAATTTTTATGTGTGGCTTAGATCTACAAATACTTTTTGTGGCCACTTCAGTTTTCCTACACCATTTTGGCTTTAAAACTATTCCCTAAATGAGCAATGTCAATTGAAAAATAAAGGCTTTCTTTGTGATGGTCCAGAAAACCAGAGGTATTTGTTTTCCCCAATCCTTTACAGAGACATCTCATCTTTGCTTTTATCCTTCCATCTTTCCATTAGTGAAAAGCAGCAGGAAATGGCTAGTGGGTATAACACAAAGGTCAACTTGCTGATCTCGTCTTGACTGATGGCTCAGTGTCCGGCTGCCATTCTCCTTGGCTCACACTGGCGGGTAGTGTTTTGTGCGTGGTGTACGTGAACCATGCAGACAAGCAGGAGATCGATGTATAAACATGTTATTGATTTCATCTCTAATGGAGGCTCATCTGTTCTGGCCACTACTGTGGTGGGGAGGTGAGCTTTGTCCTCTCTCTTTGACAAGAAATTGTATATAATCACCATATCTCTTGAAAACAGGGCACCCTTCAGTAGGTACGGTATGACTCACAACAATCAGCCCTTGTACCCTTACTTTTACAATATATTTTTCTCACTTGGTTTTCTTTTATCTAAGTTTTCTTCTACCCTTTTTGCAATTGCCAAACCCCTCTTTGATCCTTTCTACCAAGTCTTTCTTTGTAGGCTAATGTTAGGGCCGGGCACCAATCCGCTTGGTGTCTCTCAAGACCCACAGGTGCATGAAATGTTGGGTCTCAAACAAGATGGTGCCCCCTACCTCTCTGTCAAAGCCAGAAGGGTGTTGCTAGGAAAACAGGTGTGGTAACAACAGCTGTTCTAAAAAATCAAGTAGGGAATTCTACATTCAGCTCTGGATACAACAAACAAAGAAACCAATATATGTTTTATAATGAAATGGTTTGTATACTCTCAGACCTGTTATTGATTCTCAGACATGAGCCCTAAGGATGCCTGAACAACTAGTCGACTAATTGGCCTTAAGGAAGCCCTGTATATTTAGGCTGTTTTTGGGTTCACCTGTCCCTGATCAGGTACATTTCTTAGGGGGCGTTCACATAAGATGTGTTCTTACATTTAAAAATGCTAGACAGATCTCAAAGGAATGGAAAAGAACACAGGTGTTTCATAACACATTTGAATGTTTTTTAACTTGACACAGCATCTGAAAAACTCAACGCTCATGTGAGAGATGTTGCAACATTACAGGATTTTAACAGTTGAAGATGTCCATCTAACATACATATATACATATATACATACATATATATATATATATATATATATATATATATATATATATATATATATATATATATATATATATATATATTATTGTTATTATGATTAAAAAACAGGATATGTCCAGCTTGAATGGACCCAAAGTCATCCATATAAATGTGTAAATATCTTGTGAAACTATCTCCCTGTCTTCTGCAATCCAGGAAGTGCTACATCAGTGATTGATAGATTGTCTTGTTAGTATTAGTTAGGTTATGAGGCTTATGATAGACTGATGAGCTTTGCTTACCTTGATATTGCCTTAAGTATGTAGTGTCATGAACAAACACCCAGGACCTCACAGACATACTGTACATCAACCAATAAATAAAAAAATAAATTGGTGTGTACTTGAGTTAAAGTGAAAAGAGAAATCATTTAGCTAAAAGACACAACATTTATGTCACTGAACAGACCTACACCTCCTCCAGAATCCTGCTTAATTTTCCATACTACTCTAAACTGGAGTGCAGCCAATAATCTCCTGACTGTTCCATGCTCCTGACCCACCAACCATCTGCTCTTCTCTACAGCAGAATACCTTGAGGATGCTGGAAATTGGATTATAATTGAGTGTCAACCATGTAAAGGAAATTATGAGTAATTATTTGGACGTTGAGGTGCAATAGTGCTTTCTGAAGTTTGGAGTCCAGTGGCTAAGACCCTTATTAGCCGCATGGATTAATACTTGAATAACCACATGAAATACTGTATATTTATGTGGAATTATTCTCTTCTCTTTTTTACATACTATATGTATGTATGTATGTGTATATATATATATATATACATACATGTGTGTGTGTGTGTGTGTGTGTGTGTATGTGTACATATATACATATACAGGTATGTGTGTACAGGGCCGCCGATAAGCTGGGGCAACTGAACCTTTTGTCCCGGGCTTGAGGAGGGCCCGGACTGGAGGGGGGTCCACAGAAAAGCTATTCCATATTGTACAGCATATCTAAACACATTCAGCGGGAGGATACTCGGATATAAGGAGACAGCGCGCAACCATGAATGCCGTCCAGGTAGTGCACGTTGATGGGATAACTGGGCCCACTGAAAGCATTTTGTATATATATTTAGTTTAAGAGGAAGAAATGCATTATGATGTATTGTTCCAAGAATTTTGTACATTTAATGGCCAGGGCACACGTTATATGACTATTTTCTACACAGCTCTCTTTACTTTACTTCCTCTGTCTGTTCCTTGCAACAGGGTCATGCATTATTGAATCTGTACATACTGGAGATACCTAAACAAGTCCAAATGACTTAATATTTACAGTACATGAATAAGAAAAGTGTTCATAAGCATGCAGACCCCTAAGGAAAATGATAATCATAAATTATTTAAGAAAAATATGAAAATAAAGGGAATAAGCACTGAATGGCATAATGCCTAAAATGATAAAGTCAGACTGTCAAAGATTGAAAGGAAAAGTTTGGTGATTTGCTGCATGCTTGACTGATACAAGATTTACCCATAATCATGCATCTGTGTATATGCAATCACTTACTCAAGCAAACAACTCACTATAGTAAAAACAGTTCCTTATCATAAAACATATAAAAACATTAGAAAAGGACTTTCTGGAGTAAGTTTCTAAGAGACAGTGACAAACAGACACATAATCAAAACCCCTATGTGTATGTGTACTGTATAGTATTCATAAAGAAACATGATTTTGCTTGACAGAAAATTAATTACACTCAGCTGAAGGACACACTCCAGCTAAAAAGACACACTAAAGTCAAAGCTTGCATATGTGCTAAACTAACTGAATTATAATGAGGTAAAGATAAAAAGGCTGTTCTCTCTGGCACATACTTCATGCACTATGAATACTTTTAAACAGGATGTTTATGCTTCTTATACACACACACACACACACACACACACACACACACACACACACACACACACACACACACACACAAATATCAGTGCATGCACAAACTTTTGTAAGGGAAAATTAATTAATAGTCCCACCCTGTCACTGAGTCTAATCTGACGGACCCTTGCTGCACACAGACAACACACACCCACACACCCACACACTGTTAAAATTATTATGTGTGTTTAATTTAAAACTGAAGTGTATATTTTTTTATTTGTTAAAATACTTTCTTCTATCCCAGCAAATATGCAGAGACAAATAAATAAGCCAGAAACAATTCAACATTGGCTGAACAATGCTGAGTTCATGACGGGACTATCTGTTTGGTCGACCATTGGATGATGGGGGACTATTTAACAGTATATGGTATATGGCAGTATACTTATGCCATATATCATGTAAATTTCCTTTACATGGTATATGTCAGAAGTAGTATGAGTTGTATGTTTTTTTTTGTTTTTTTTTTTGCAGAACTCAGCCGATGTTCACAATTCCGTTTAGTGATGCTTGTGCTGCAGAAATTACACACTTCACTTTTACCTTTGGTTTAGACATACACAGAGAGATTAATTGAGGGACTAAATGAGGAGGGGAGATGGAGAGAGAATGTGTTTTTGTGTACGTCCGTGCTGTTTTTTAAAATTGTTTTCTTATGTTAACACATGCCATGTGAATTTAACACCGTGTTAAGAACTTCAACTGAACTTTAACTGTTAAAATTGTGGCTCGAGACACCTCTGTTCTGCTCTATTCATTTTTTTAGAGCAGGAACAAGTTCGGTGTGAACAGCCCCTTAGACTTCTAATTACTAGTATGGATCAAAACTTAAAACCGTTTGCTTATTAGTGCATGTCTCAGTTTAGCTTTACACTATTTACACTTTTTTTTCATTCATCTCTCATTAAATATATATACTGTATATATACATATAGTAAACAGTATACATAAAAACACATTCACAAATATATACTGTAAATATATAACTGTGACAGGTTTCTTGCTACTTTGTAAAGGAGGTAGCGGGAGCCGGGTACACAATCCATGTTAGATTTTTAATGCACATACTTTTTAGTCTAATACATTCTGTTTGCTTTTCAGAAACACACACACAAGCTGCGTGCATCTCTCTCTCTCTGCTCCGGCGGTTTGGATTGCCCTTTTATTCCCCCTCCAGCTCTCACTGCAACACAAAACAGTTGTTAGAGGTGATTTCCAACAGGTGTCAATCCTTACCGTTCTTCCTCTTCCGGCCTCGATCTCCACAGATGTCGATCAACCATGCCCACATCACCACAATAACCAAATACTACACCAAGGCCAGTGCGTCTTTCTGTCTCCCACTTCTGCAGTGACTATGTTAAAGGCTCTGTGTCCCTTCAAGCATTGCCTGAAAGCAGCTTAACATGCTCACTCCTAGCTTAGTTGTGCATTAATGCATGAAACAGCAGGTCATTCAGTATATATATATATATATATATATATATATATATATATATATATATATATATATATATATATATATATTTATAAAAAGTAGATAGGAAATTGTCGCTTATGCATGCATGCGTGCTTGTATGTGCCAGATATCGACCAGATATTCTGTATAAACAGTAACGCATTATATGTTTGTATTCCATTCAGGTAAATGGAAGGTTTCCTCAGCGTCCTCTTGGCAAAGTGCTTTTCTTGCCTTTTCTCTTCAGCATACTCACATTGCCACTTAAACAAGGCTGTGAATTGCTCTCCCTTTAAGAGTAAATAAACAGGTAGGCATTCAAAAACTCCCTGGTTTGTCATTATGTCTATATAGACAGACCAAGGTATATAGAGTGGAGGAACATGAAAGCACACCATGTTCACATCCCTAATGAGTTTATAAAATGAATCACGTACAGCTCTTCCCCTCTAATGGAGCTTATAGTCTCTGGCTGATGATTTGCGGATAGGATTTCCTGCCACAGACTTCAACATATCATACAAGCGCTCTGGATATATCAGTGTGCGTAGAGTGGGTACAGGAGGCAGAGAATTCCAAAAGTGCCTGATTCAAAGATAGCAAAGTCATGAAGCCAGAGATCCAAGTGGCATTCCACTGTACTTGTTTTTGACTTTTTTGAATGCTTATGTGGCACAACAGGAGAGGGTCTTTCCCGTCACAAAAGATGAACAGTTAAAATCCACAAAATACCAGACTTCTATTGGGTGAGTTGGGAGGATGGATGAAGCAATCAGGGGTAACCTTCCATTGGCCCTTACAGTGGTTCCCATGGCAATGAGGAACCTGTGGGTAGCAGACAAATATGGCAAAAAAAAAAAAAAAAACTCGTCTCATGTTGTTTAAAGCCTGTGAGGCTTTGGACGAAGCATATGGTTTCTGGGCAGACATTGGAGCCTTGGTATCATGAGCACTTTGAATTCCACAGATAACTGTGATTAAAAAAAATTAGAAAAGAATAAAATAGAAATACTAGGGGAGCTGCATGTGTTTCTGTACCAGAGGGAGTATTCACTCACATACACACCTCCCTGGCATTTACTTTCCAAAGCCCTGGCTGGCTTGACAGTATTCCAGCTGTGAATAATGTCTTCAGGAGCAGAGAGCATTAATCAAATGCACACAAACACATCCAAAAAGTACTGTACACATGTAAACATACTAGCACACAATTTTTGTGAGTTTGCGGAATAACATTTCATAGATTTCATTTCATGAGCATAAAATATCCTTTTAAAAAGCATAAATAGGATGGGGAAAAAAATAATAAATACATAAATGGGTTTAACTTTGAAGTCTACACTAAAGACTGAAGAGTACAACACGCAGCAGCAAAGATGACTTTTATTAAGCTGATTGCTAATTAGCAGTTCTGTCTCTTTAAGAGTTCTGACTATCAGTACTTTGATATGTGAATTTTTAAAGCCTTCATATTCATGACTAAGAAAATAGAAATGGATTGAGAAGGAACAACTGTAATTCCATACATGCACTGTGAATGCAAACAGACACACACTTGGTGCCACAGGGTTTAACAGCTCATAATATTAGACTCTAGAGTGAGGATTTGGTGGGCTGCCATACAACAGAGATGTGAACATGCTCCACAGGCAAATGAAAACACACGTGTGCTGTTTGTAAGGTACTTAAAGCCCTTATATGATGTTTAACATCCACTGTCTAATTAGATTAATGTGAGATCAGCTCCACTCTAAGGCCACGTCCACCACACTTATGAGTTTTTATTTGAAAACGCATATTTTTCTTTACGTTTTGGCCTTCTGCTCATATGTCCATGGCTTTTTTGACAGTGAATATGGAGCTTTCTGAAAATGTTCTCCCAAGTGGATAAATCTGAAAATGCTGTCTTATTGTTGTAGTAAAATTTAAGATACCTGAAAATGATGATGTATTTGTTGTCATGTGACGCAGTCATGTGATCCATTCAACCTAAAACTATCAAGATGGTGGCCCATGTTGCAGTGGTGTTGTTGTGGCTGCTAATCACCTTGGTACCGCTGTTAAAGATAAATGTTGCTTTGTACAACCTTCGCATTGCATTTCTTCAAAGGTGACGGAACACGAGGACAACTGCGTTTCAGAACTTCCATGGAACTGTGAAATTTTGTATGCGCAGTAAGGGGATTTAAGCATTTTCATATGTTTCAGTGCAGTTGAGCAACATTTTGAAAATGCATGAAACGGAAGTGTGGCCATTGAGTGTTTCGAAAAAGAAAATGCCATTTTCAAATGTATCCAGATTAATGTGGACGTAGCCTAAGCGTCCTGAAATAACTTGAGGAAGAAATCAGGAACCAGCAGTGAGGATATTTAATTTGCATCAAATGCCTTAAAAACTGAAAACTTTTTTTTCATATGGGTTCTCTTTACATGTAAATGATATTGCTGCATCACTGCATTGCATCCTCTTAAAAACAAACAAAAAAAAAAACTCTCTGATCTTACATGGATTGTTTTCATAATGTATTCCATGTTGCTGATTTTTTTTGTCTTTGTATTTTATCTTTCATGAGTTCTCTTATATCTCTAATATAATATAAAGTGTATTCAGGCATCTTTGCCTTTACTTTTTTTATGTTTTTTTTTTGTTTGTTTTTTTGTTTTTTTTGTTTTGTTTTTTGTAATAAACAACTTTCCAGATCTTAAGTATTTTATATGTCAAATATTAAATATTAATACTATTGATGTGACTTACAGTGCACACTGTATATTATGTATTTTTATCAAAGTGGCTCTGTATACCAAAACCATGGTAATGTTGTTTGCAATTCATGTTTTATTGTGTGGATTAAATAGACTCTTGGAGCATTTAGATATCATCACATTTATTTAGTAACAGGCAGGCTTTTGAGCAAATGTATTGTGTCTTCTCTGGTGTGCAAAGGCCTTAAGAGTAAACATGTACTGTGGCCAGAATCTGAGTACACATACACCCCTCAGTGTTGCTACAGTTATGCCCGCTTCATACCACATGCACAAGCAGAGCATAAAGGGCGTTCAAATGCAATAACTAGAGGTCTGCTACAGGACCCTCATCCGACAGGACCCAACAAACTGTCGGGTTTCAGGATGGGTTCAGGTCAGTATTTAGTATTTAGTTTCAGGTAAGTATGCTTTGAGTATAACTTAAAGTATAACTTTAATAAAACTGTACTTAAAAACTGAAACTTTACTTCACTGTTATGAATGTTGCATACAATGCTTAAACAAAATAAAGCATTTTGCAACAAATTTACATGCTTGGAGAATAAATTATAAAGATATTGAGCGATTTCAGGTTTGGGCTTAAAATTTGATGGTACTGATTGGGTCGGGTCACATGGTCTCGAGTATGAGCCAGTTTCAGGCTTCTACTTAAAGCACTGACAGCGATGAGAGCTGCCGATTTTCAGCAACATGAGTGACAGTGACCATTGGAGACAGGATGTGGGCGTCTCAAAGTTGACCTTTGTGTAAATAAGGTGCGGCATAATGCCGGTTTCACATATCCTCCGTGAGCAGAGCACATTTTCGTTTCGGCGCCCATATTAACAGATTACACGCTTCACATTGCAAGCGTGAGTCGTAAGGTGAAGCGTCCCAGAAGCGTCCCAGACGAGGCAGTGAGCGGATAGTTTTGGCGCCAAGCCTATTTTTGCAGCGTGGCTCAGGCTGAACTCAGCAGCTCTGAGTGCAGTAGAAAACTAAAATAATCAGGAGATTTTAGGGTAAAACATTGTAATAATGGTCCATCATTAATAGGTAATTATGCAGGAATTAATGCAGGACAAATGAGTAGTACTACATTAACACTTTAGTTACTACTATTAACTAATATGGAAACATGACTAACCAATCAGTAAGTAATAGTGAACTGATGACTGAGGTAGTTTACTGTTAGGTAATCAATAATTACTGAATTTGATCTGCCTCATTGAGAACTACTAACTAACTATGGCTAATTTAAAATAACTATTAATTAATTACTAATCAAAACGTTAACATGTCTAAAATGTGAATGATTATGTTTTTATTGTGAACAAGATCATGCATGGGTTCTTTGTGGGAATTAATTGATGAATGTACAGGTCACTAAATCAAGGCTACAGTGTCTGGTAGAGTATCATAGTCAAGGATGTAACCACATATTCAGGATTGATGGGGACCAAATTTAATAATGTAATAATTAACCCAAAAAACCCATATCAGTAGACCAATATTATGAATATTGGGGGGGGGGGGGGTTGGAGACATGTCCCTCTCAATGTCTATGGTGGTTACGGCCATGATCATAGTCAGCTTACTTTACAGAAATATAAGGATATATGTGCCCAACATGTGTATTCCTTGGGATATCTCTTCTGTTCATTAAAAAATTATGAACTTCTGCATGTTTGATATTGCTGAAGTTCTTTTTAAAATAATTTTGGTAACCCATAAGTAATGATTCAAGTGTTACCACATAAGTATGACGGAATTACTAATGATTTGGCCAGTATTTTAAAGTGAGGGTCATGGTAAAGAATTATTAATTAAGGAGATCTTACTGTTTCCTTCCTTGGGAGTTAAAGGTTATCTGGACCATTATTCTAAAGTGAAAAAAACATTATAAACCATTAATAGTAACTGAGGTGGTACTAGTCATTTAGTAATGAATACTCAAGTGTTTGTTCCTACATTTTATTCATTTAATCAAACTGATAGTTAACAAACATTCACAGACATTTTTGGAATTGAATTATGAATCATTGAAATAACTGAACATAATTGCATAGGCTACATCTTTACATTATCCTTTATCAGGATAATGCTTTTAATTGCTGGTGCTCACGGTTACTACATGTTTTAACATAAAGTAAAATAATAAAATTATGTGTCTAAAGACAAGTGTTTTGATCTCCACAAGACTTCAACAGAAAATGGAGAGAAAACTGGCATGCAGCATGAAGCCGATTCCACATGTGTACTTCCGCCCTAGACAGCCCACTCTGTAAATAAGTACAGTTTTTATAAAATTAATTTGACATGTTTTCTCCTTTGCCTATGTTCGGTATGAACAGAATGTATGTTAAAGTTTACCACGTGCAGGCGGATCAACGGAAGGGCGGAGCAAATTTTTCATTGGATCCATTAAGTTACTCAGAAAAAAATAAATGCACTTCACATAAAATTAAACACTTCTTGTAAGATTACCCTACAGAATCTATGAATAAAAAAATTCATTTAAAAAATGTTTTGTTAAAAAAGAAAATGTTGTGTTTATTCAAATGTGTATTCATTAATTAATAATGCATTACCATGACCCTCACTTTAAAATAATTAGTAATTCCTTCATGTTTATGTGGTAACACTTGACTCATTACTTATGGGTTACCAAAATTATTTTAAAAAGACCTCCATCAATATCAAACCTGCCGAAGTTAATAATTTGTAATGAACAGAAGAGGTATCCCAAGGAATACACAGGTTGTGCACATACATCTGTAAGCTGACTATGATACTCTACCAGACACTGTAACCTTGATTTAGAGAGCTGTTATGTTCATAAATTAATTCCAGAAAAGAACACACGAGGCACGTGTTTCTCTTTAGACACCTTAATGTTTTGATTAGTAATTAATTAGTAGTTATTTTAAATTAGCCATAGTTAGTTAATAGTTCTCAATGAGACAGATCAAATTCAGTAATTATTGATTACCTAACAGTGAACTACCTCAGTCATCAGTTCGCTATTACTTACTGATTGGTTAATCATGCTCCCATATTAGTTAATAGTAGTAACTAAAGTGTTAATGTAGTACTACTCATTTGTCCTGTATTAATTCCTACATAATTCCCTGTTAATGACGGACCATTATTATAAAGTGTTACCGATTTTAGAAGAGACGCAAAAACAAATAAACAATATTTAAACTGAACCAACTATACACTACAATTTATAGGTCTGCATCTTGACCAACCTTTTTGCAAATTTCAGTCTTTCCCCATTCAAGTAGATAGGAGCCATACTTTTATGTTGCTTGTTTACAAAGAAAATAGCTGCCCACCCTGCCAGACAGCGTTCCAAAGATGACCGCTGAGTGGACTGGCTTGCCTTGAAAGGGACATTTTTTTTCTCCCCTTTTCTCCCCAATTTGGAATGCCCAATTCCCAATGCGCTCTAAATCCTTGTGGTGGCGTAGTGACTCACCTCAAACCGGGTGGTGGAGGACTAATCTCATTTGCCTCCATGTCTGAGACCGTCAATACGTGCATCTTATCACATGGCTTGTTGAGCACATTACCGCAGAGACATAGCACATGTGGAGGCTTCACACTATTCCCCGCGGCATCCACAAACAACTCACCACGCGCCTCACCGAGAGTGAGAACCACATTATAGCGACCACGAGGAGATTACCCTATGTGACTCTACCCTCCCTAGCAACCGGGCCAATTTGGTTGCTTAGGAGACCTGGCTGGAGTCACTCAGCACACCCTGGATTCAAACTTGCAACTCCAGGGGTGGTTGTCAGCGTCTTTACTCGCTGAGCTACCCAGGCTCCCTGAAAGGGACTTTTATATATTAAGCAATCATGACCAAGTACGCTGATAAACAGTTGCCATTGCCGTAGAAACCTAGAAAAGAAATGCGGCCAATGTGAAAGCCCAGACGCAACACGTTGCTCAAGCCTTGCTCACGCACCCATTCACGGAGTATGTGTGAATCCGGCATAACATCTTATTATTACCAGCAATATATCTAATTTGTAACGATATACATACAGCGACCTAGCAACCTAAAATCTTTGGCAGTTTCAATAGTAGCATAAGCAGTGCATATTTGTTTTGACATCTATATTAACAGGTTACAGCATTTACTCCTACATAAGCAGTTAAAATCTTTGTGATATAGACTTTATTGAGCATTATAAAAGAAGGGGCAAACTACTTACCCATTGTTTTTTTTTAAAAAAAGTACATCTCTGGGCTTGATGTAGTTCCACACGCAGTGAGAGACATGTGAACGTACCAAAGCTAACACTTGTGTACCTGCACATAGTCAGACATGACATAATATGCATTATTTTGACCTCATATTAATAGAAAATAATGGGAAAACGTATTTTTCTTTAAAAGAAATTAAATAAAATGTCACACCACATGACTATTTATGTGAACTGCAAAAAATTGATTACAATGGTGAAACATTTAAAAATGGCATCTAAAAATAGACACTTTCCCTTATGCATTCAAATAAATTTTAAGCTAAAAAAATTAATTTTATTAACTACTCACCTGGATAACTGCACTGATACATCTTTACCTGCACACTGGTATTAAAACACCATTAGGACACCTACGCACTACAAAAAGCTTCAATGGAGCGTTTGATGGAATCAAAGATTGGTTTTGAGGGTGTTGAAAGAATTTCCAGAATTTTCTGGATTTTCGAAAACCGGACCCACCTCTGTGAAATTCTGAATTACAGAGCATAGCTTAAAAAATAAAATAAAAATAATTAAAAAAAATAATAATAAATAAATTAAAAAAAATTCCTCTACATCCTTGCAACACACCATTCCAATTGAAATGAAAATGGTTTCACAGCGTTCCCTGAAAGTAGCATAAATTGTAGTGTGACCTTATTGCATCTGAACCACAACCAATACTGCATATCTGCATTAATGCATATATATTTGCATATCTCCTTCCCTAGACTGACTTTGCATGATTCACATGTCTCTGTTCTATTAACCTTGTCTGCACTAGAGCCTGTAAACTTACATAAATGCACATTCGCTCACAGCAACACCTGTCTAGCTGCTCTAAATCCTGCCCTCGTCCATGATCCTGTGCATGTGTTTCATTCTTTATTTACAGCGCTGCCTTCATTTGCCAGCCAGTGCCAGCATCATTTATTACCACTCACCCTGTCAATCAAATCACAGCCCTCCGTTCCCTCACCCAGCGACAGACTCTCAAAGTCTGCAGTGCTGAATGTTTAGCATACCAATCAGCAGCTCTACTCAAAACAAAAAAGCAAGGTACAGATCAAGTGAGGGACGCAAGAAAGGATTGGGAGATGGTGTGAACGAGGAAACAAGGAAATTATAGATGACAGCGAGACAGAGAGAGAGAGAGAAGAATGAAAAGGAGGTATAAAGAAAGGAAAAGATAAGAAAGATAGATCAAGATGCACAGATATAGTAGAGGGGTCAAGAAAAGAGGATAAAGCATGAAGAAACCTGTTTAGATATGCAGTTTAGAAAAGGATTAAAGGAACAGTTCTCCACAAAATGTAAACACTGTCATCATTTACTCACCTATCTATGTCATTCCAAATCTCTCTGACTTTCTTCCATGTGAACACAAAAGGAGACATTTTGGAGAATGTATTAGTCTTTCCCATGCAATTGCAATAAATGGTGACTGTATTTTTCAGGCTTAAAAAAGGACGCATATGCAGCATAAAAATATCATAAAAGTGGTCCTTACAATTTGTGCAATATATTCCAAGTCTTTTGAATCCATACAATAGCTTTGATTGAGACATAGACTGAAATTTAAGCCACTGTTCACTGGAAATCTGTACATCAGGCTTGCATTCATTATAAGAGAAACAGCGATGTCCAATTTGTGAACAAATAGGTCTTTTCAGACAGATCTTTTTTGGATTGATCTGGTTTGTTTACAAATAGGACTGATCTGGTTCTCAAGTTTAACTTACTGACTTGATCTGATCACAACTCAGTTCTTGAATAAACAGCTCACTGGAGGTAAAGATTATTAGTGAATTAAAAAAAAAATTGTGATTGTGATTAAATTGTGCTCTGTTTCTAACCCAAAGCTATCACATGACTCTAGTAATTTGGGCTACCTTTATGGTGCTTTTTTTTTTTTTTTTTAAGCTTGAAAGCTTTAGTCTCAATTCATTATAATTGCATAGAAAGATTAATGGCATTTCTACTTACTCTAAAATTTCTCCTTTTGCGTTTCAAAGAAGAAAGAAAGCTATAAAGGTTTGGAAGTCGCACTATTCACTTAGCAGAAAAAAAAAAAAAAAAAAAAAACAGAGCATTTGTCTACAAAATCTCATGCAAGATAAAAAAGTATAGCAGAGGTACTGACTTGAGCACGACCAGACAAAATCAATGCCACACAACTTAAGTCTCACTTGCTAAAGTGAGACAGTTATTTTCACACACGGTTCAGAAAGGACACAATGTTTGATTCTTCAGCTGTCAGTGAAAGAGAAATCAGCTTAAGGAACACCAGGAGGTTTTTCATAAGAAACCTGATTTAAAACAGACGTTAAATTAGGCAAACACAGAGATATATGCCTTGTGCTATGATTAGGTATGTGTGTGTTTGGGCAAAATAACATATTTTGGATAGAAAGATGAAGTCTTCATTGTGCCTCTTAGATGTGATGTGGTTTAGCTGGAGCTGCTAGCTCTAATTACCACCTCTGTTAGTTTAATTAAAATGGTCAGAATTTATTTATTTATTTATTGTCCCTAGATGACAATATAACTGCTTACTGATGTACAGACAGTCATATTTATATTTTAATCATTCAGCCAGACTCTCATATAGTCAGGATAGAGACTCACAATTCACAAAGCAGGAATTTGCACTAAACCCACTTGCCTTTTTAATTAATTTGATTCACAGTTTATTGTTTTCCTTTTTATTTGTTTTCCTACAGTATATATATATATATATACACACACACACACACACACACACACACACACACACACACTACCGGTCAAAAGTTTTGAAACACTTGACCGAAATGTTTCTCATGATCTTAAAAATCTTTTGATCTGAAGGCGTATGCTTAAATGTTTGAAATTAGTTTTGTAGACAAAAATATAATTGTGCCACCATATTCATTTATTTCATTATAAATCTTAAATGTAATTAAATTTTAGATTTTAGAAAAAAGATTTTTTTTTTTTTTTTTAAATTGATGACTTGGACCAAATAATAAAGAAAAGCAGCCAATAAGTGCCCAGAAAATAGATGGGAACTCCTTCAATACTGTTTAAAAAGCATCCCAGGGTGATACCTCAAGAAGTTGGTTGAGAAAATGTCAAGAGTACATGTCTGCAAATTCTAGGCAAAGGGTGGCCACTTTGAAGATGCTAAAATATAACACAGTTTTGATTTATTTGGGATTTTGTTTAGTCACAACATAATTCCCATAGTTCCATTTATGTTATTCCATTGTTTTAATGACTTTACTATTATTCTAAAATGTGAAAAATTATAATAAAGAATGAGTAAGTGTTTCAAAACTTTTGACCGGTAGTGTATATATACACACACACACACACAGTGTATATTTAAGGGTGTTGACCATGTTTAGTAAAGCACATATTTTTAGGGGTGCTGAGATGAAAGACTGGGATGCTGAAGCCCCCTAAATAGGTTCTAGAATCATCTATGTTTTGCAGCATTTATATTTGTGGCCAGTTCCCTTAGAAGTTGAATACTTTTTCTAGGTTCCTGCAGTAGACAAGAACAGGTAGTTCAGGCTCACACATCATTAATTAAGAGCAGTAGCTGCAGGCCATTCATCCCAGCGGAGAAGAGGGAGGACTGGACCATAGCCATCTGCAGAACAGGAGATTACACTGACAGCTGAGAGATGAGTGCTCACAGAACGCAATGCAGGCACATTAACACATATCATACGCATGAGTGCTCACATAGCAGAACACAAATAAGCATGTTAAGTACATTTGCACATGTGAAATGAGATTAAATGTCAATGTACATGATAAGAAGTTACAATGGGAAAGAAATAAGTTGATATGAATGTGTATAACTCACTGCTACACATTCTCAGTGTATGCAAGCATGATTAGGAGTATGCGAGCGGAGTGGAGCGACAGCAATTTGAGCGACCCCTTCCCACTCAAAGCATTCTGTCATCACTCACCTGGGCACAAGATGTATTAAATTAAATCATGTTCAAGCAATTTCCATACAGATGCAATGGTGATGCATTAATATGATGACATGAGTCTTTGAAAATTTGAATAGACTACTCATCAGAAAAAGGAGAGTGTATTACCTACCTTAGGTTTTTTTTTTTTTTTTTCATATGTGATTAAGTAGTTTTTCTTGACATATGTCTTTTTAAATTTTACAACAAATCTTTGGTTGCATTTGTATTTGTATTTGTATTTTTTTTTTAAATTTTATTACATATTTTATTTTTACATATTTTCTTACATTTGTATTTTTTATTGTGTCTTTCTGATAATATTTTTCATTTTTCATCCTGACTGCTAATAGTCTATCCACACTGTTAAATGCATGGTGAATCTTTGCTGACATGCAATTGCATTTTGGGCCATTTACAGTACATGTGTGATATGCTTTTGATGGAGTGGTCTCTTGAAGTGAGAGAGAGAACACGATGCTCCAACTTTAAATAAAAAAAACTCCATGTTAAAAAACACACAACTCTGCTTCCGCACTCAGGAATTAATGTATGAATGAATGAGCAAGAATTCAAAGTTGAAAGAATGTATTTGTATAAAGCTGAATCTTCTTGGGTCTTTGTGAACTGTTAAAATAAACTGTAAACTGTAAAATAATCAAACATAAGTGAAACAGATAGGTATTGATGGTGAGGCTGACCATCCCTAACCCTTACCCTAACCCAGCTGCTGCCTATGGTTAAAGATTCTGATCAGCAGGAAAGGACTGAAAACCAAAAGCCATTATTTTCTCTTCATTTAATCACTTATTTGTGCATTAGCAAGGCATTAACCATAGAAAGTGATCTCGGCAGAATTAGACTTGCCGTAAAAAAAAAAAAAAAAACACACACAGCGTGTTTAAAACAGCTTTTTCTCTCTATAGGCGTTAGTACATCAGCATTAACTGCTTAAACATTGTGCTTTAGAGACCAGAGTCTGTCCAAATGGCCACTCTTTTTCTCAGCTTCTGGAATGAGGAAACAAATGGGCCATGCGTAAGAGGCGTCTGCCGAGAGATCATTATTAAATTATTGAATCATTCAAGGGTATTTAAAGTTTCATGGCCACCCATTAGCATCTTCGAAAAGAGAAGATAAAGCCTACCATCACACTCACACAAACACGCATTAGATTTAGCAGGGGAGTGAAAAGTTTAGGCCACATGTAGACAACACTTTGCCTGACCTACATTGAAACAGTAAAGCACGACACACCAAGCAAGGAACGCCCTGCAAGGAACTACATGGGCCGACCCAGGATCCCAGGGGAATAAAGACAGACTATATACAATGGTACAACACATAATATGACTGACTGTGCCAAATACTGTGCTCCAGATTGAAAAGAGACACAGGATACCCTGCACAGCACAATCTCTGAGATGAGTGAGTTATTGTTGAACAGCAGAAAATAATAATAATTCAACAACAACAAAAAAAAATAAATACAAAAAAAGCAAAAAGAAGCTAAATTAAATATAAGAACTCAATTATATTCATGATCTCAGGCATTTTAATTTAAGAGGGATTTGAGACTGCAGGTGGCCCAGTGGACCCAAGTTATAGATAAGTTTAAAGATAAGATTTTAACAATGGTGGTGAAGTATGACTGGATAATAAGCAGGGGATTTTGTTGGGGAAGCTTCTTTGAAACTGTAGCTTCCCACGTTAAAAGCTACTCATAGTTTAAAGCAGGTATACTAGAATAAAACTACCCATTTAAAAAAATTAGCTACAATAGAAGTTACTAAGAAAAAGTAGCTAACTACACTGAAGTTATTTAAGGAAACAGTATCTTGCAGAGAAACAAATAAGATGACAGCATAATATATATATATATATATATATATATATATATATATATATATATATATATAGGGTTGGGAGGGTTACTTTTGAAATTTGTTCCACTACAGATTACATGCTGTAAAATGCAATTTGTAATGTATTCCGTTAGATTACTCAAGGTCAGTAACGTATTCTAAATACTTTGGATTACTTCTTCAGCACTGGTAGATTTTTTCACTTGTTTTGACTAAAAACTCTGCCAGTACAGTAAGACAAAATACACATGTTAAAAATACATTCTCCGAAAAACCTAAATATCTTATGCAGTGTGGTTTCTAAAACAAGATCAATCTAATTGTGTAAGGATTAGGTAGGCTGAGTGGGATCCATTTGCGGATATTTATTAGAGGGGTTGCTCAAACAATTCAAACAGTATTCTTTAAATGTAGTCAGGTCACAGGCTTGGATCAAAACACAGATAAATCGGTCCTCAGGCAACAAATCAGGCAATACTTCGCAAGGTGATACTGTGGGCATATGGCTTATATACATGGAGAATGTCCAAACAGGAACTGATGTGGCAGGAACAGGAAGTGACAAGAGTTCAATATTTAGGTGAGGGCTCCCTCTGGTGGATGGGAGCCTGTTCAGACGTTACAAATTGATCTTGTTTTAAGGATTTTTAGATATTTTTACAGGAAAACAATACAAAAATTATTATCAAGAATACGATTTGCCCCCTAATATCAAAGGACTTACTAGAAAAAATTAATTATGATCCAACATGAAATTTCTTGATAAAAAAATATGATCGTGCATGTAAAATGGCTAGAAATAGCATTTTTGCTTAGCGTAAAATGGACAGTTTACACAAGGTTTATTTCTATTTCTTCTGCTCCAAACTTACTTCAAACTTACTTCTCTGTCTGCTGTATGAATATAACACATCATAAGAAAGTGTTTCACCGCTGCTCAAAGGCTCTTTGGATCGCATCATTTATATGTATAAATGTTTTCCATCTGAAAGGACTAAATATTAAATGAAACAAATGACAATAAAATGCAAAGTAATCTCTTCAGTAATCAAAATACTTTTTGAATGTAACTGTATTGTAATTACCGATGATTACAAATTTTAACTGTAGTGGAAAACAGTTACTTATATTTTGTATTTTAAATACATAATCTTATTACATGTATTCCATTACTCCACACACCAGTATATATATATATATATATATATATATATATATATATATATATATATATATATATATATATATATATATATTATATATATAGATAGATAGATAGATAGATAGATAGATATAGATATACATGTCACGTTTAAATGTGTTTTTGTTCATGTTTTGTGTTCATCTTTTATTTTGAAAATTTAGTTCCTTGTTCCTGTTTCCTCTTTCTGGTCATGTGACCTTGTCATGTGATATCCTGTTTCCCTCATGTTTATGTGTCTTGTTCTTATTGGTTTATTGTCTTGTTAACTCATTATCAGTCTTGTTGTGTCATTGATTCATGTTTTAGTAATCTTGTAAACTTGTTATTAGTTTAGTCTCTGCATTGGTTGTCTATGTCATGTGGTTACCCATGTCCATGTATTTAAGCCCTCATGTTTGCCATTGTCTTTTATTGAGTATTTTTTGTGTAATGTTCCATAGACCTTGTTCTATGCCATGTTATTTTCCCCTGTTCTCTTTCATGGTCTAGTCTCTTGTTTTATTCTTGCCTTTGTTTTGATTCACTTTGGATTTGTAAATAAACTGCACTTGGGTTCTCACATCATCATCCTCGTCCATCCCTGTCTTCAGCCTGTCCTGCCTGCTCTGTAACGTTACTATATATATATATATATATATAACACCCTAAAATATATAACTGAGTCAAAAACAAGTAGCATTTAACAAAATATTTTGATAGAAAAAAGACAATCTGCTGCACAGGGAGTTAAATGAATCAGTTCATTGTAACGAACTCAACAAAATGAATGTTCCAAACTAACCAATTGACTCAAATAAATCTAAATTCCCAGAGTACAGTACATATGCAGGAAAGGGCAGTTTGAGAGAGTGTTTAATTATTTTATCAGTTCACTCGGCTGTAAAGATGTGTGCTGAATATTATATTAAAACCAGCGTAGTATGGCGTTTCACGCAACACCACTATTCGTTGAAAAAGTTGCTTGTTACTGGAAAGGCTACACTGTTACAGCTGGGTTACTGTAATGCTAATCAAAATTAAGTTTAGTTAGTTACTCCCCAACACCTGTAAAGCCAAGCACACACAACACAACTTGTAGTCACCACTCTGCACACACTTAATGACTCACACGACTGGGCGTATCAACTACATGACCATTCCTCCCTGACTGAAGCTCTTTTTACATCGGGTTATAAGATACATTTTCGGTGATTACAAGTAGATCTGGTCTTCTCTTTTGATCTTTTGTGTTCAGATTTCGGGGGTAGAGTCTCTGATTTCACAACGGCATAAATCTATTATTACATCAGTGTATTTCTGCAATGATAATAAAGTGCAAAAAGTAAAAAATATATATATATATATATATATAATAATTAACCAGCATACCATTTATCTTAATTATACTACAATTTAATATGAGCACAAACATGACGTTTAGAGTAGAATTCTGAGTTATTTAAGTGGAATATCTGTAATAACTGTCAGATATTTGTGCTTTTTACCTGTGTCACTGCATGTTGATATCGGGCATACTGAAGAAGATCTTTTAAGTTCTTCTTTATTGCACTGATTTGCACAGAACTGAAAACAAAAAAACAGCTGAAAATAATGATGAGACAGCAGGTAGGGAGACGTTGGCATTGTCTTTATTTTTTTATTATTATTGTTATTTTTGTTTCCTGCTTCTCAATGCATTGTGATGCAATGCAGTGCTTGCTTTCTCTTTGGTTTTCATTGACTGTTGCTCATTGTCGGCCTCTCGCTCATAGGGACAGTGTGCACACCTGGCGACTCGTCGGCCAGATCCCAAGCAGGTTTGAAATCCGTCATAGAGGCTGCGACTTGCCTGGGCTTTTTGCAGACGTGCCCACAGTAGAAGACCATTGGTCATGGGATATGAGACTTATTGTCGGAGTCTAGTCGCCGATTTAAAACATCAAAGACGTTTATGTCTGTGAGAAGTTCTCCTAGTCTCTACACAAGAGCTGAGCTAAACTCTCACTGTGCACTTTTAGGCCATGTGGTTTCTCCTCAGTGGGCTGTGCTGTGTTCCAGCCTCTTTCTGTCACTCTTGGTTTCCATTTCTTTCTTTTTCTTCTCTCTCCCTCACTTTCTATTCCTTCAGTTCCCGCCATCCTCCCTCCAGCTCTAACTAATGTGCTGTATAAGACCCTCTACCCAACATGCTTTTAACTCAGCAGAGGAGACACTTCTCAGGACTCCAAGTAATGGGCCATTACGCCAGCCTTCTGTGTGGTGTGGGAGACCCCCTCCTCCTTTCAGCCACTGTTCCAAATGCCCTGCTGTGGCTCAAGTCATATCTGTCTGTTTCCTGGAAGAACTATGGAGTGTGTCTGTCATGTCCACTTGCACATTAGCCTCAGTCATAGGCATGTCATACTCAAGCTGAAATCTCCCATACAGGGTTTGCACAAAGCGGATTTTGTATGTGCTATCAGATTACACAGATTTTCATAGACCTTTCCTTTAAGAGGTGCAATGTACAGTATAAGCCTATAAAAACATTTACAACTTTTGAAAGCGCATTCATTTTACATTTTCATTGTCTCATTTAAACAGGTCATGTCACGGAGAATCAAATTGTCCTTGTTATTTGAAGTTCATTGTACTATGAAAACCTACAGCAACTTTCAGAACTCAAATCTTCCACCCCAGCAAATAAAAAGACCATTTATAGAAACTAAGCTGACAGAATGGCTTGTTTTGTATTTCCACAACTTTCTGACAGATTAACACGTGTAAACACTGCCCACATTGACATGTCAACATTACATATTTGGTTTTTGGAAACTTGGTCTGTCCAGTGATGACGAGGTAACAGGCAAGTGAGGAAGAAGTATAGATAAAAAGAAGAACTAATTACAAGAGCTGTTGTAGCCATTTTATGAAACTATAAATTATGGTATTTGTGTTAAAATATCTAGAGGTAATGTTTTTTATTTTTTATTATTATTATTTTTTTACATTTCAATTATTATTATTATGTTTATATATATATAATATATATATATATATATATATATATATATATATATATATATATATATATATATATATATATACAGTGGTGCGAAAAAGTGTTTGCCCCCTTCCTGATTTCTTATTTTTTTGCATGTTTGTCACACTTAAATGTTTCAGATCATCAAACAAGTTTAAATATTAGTCAAAGATAACACAAGTAAACACAAAATGCAGTTTTTAAAATAAGGTTGTTATTATTAAGGGAAAACAAAATCCAAACCTACATGGCCCTGTGTGAAAAAGTGATTGCCCCCTAAACCTAAAAACTGGTTGGTCCACCCTTAGCAGCAACAACTGCAATCAAGCGTTTGCAATAACTTGCAATGAGTCTTTTACAGCGCTGTGGAGGAATTTTGGCCCATTCATCTTTGCAGAATTGTTGTAATTCAGCCACATTGGAGGGTTTTCGAGCATGAACTGCCTTTTTAAGGTCATGCCACAGCATCTCAATAGGATTCAGGTCAGGACTTTGACTAGGCCACTCCAAAGTCTTCATTTTGTTTTTCTTCAGCCATTCAGAGGTGGACTTGCTGGTGTGTTTTGGATCATTGTCCTGCTGCAGAACCCAAGTTCGCTTCAGCTTGAGGTCACGAACAGATGGCCGGACATTCTCCTTCAGGATTTTTTGGTAGACAGCAGAATTCATGGTTCCATTTATCACAGCAAGTCTTCCAGGTCCTGAAGCAGCAAAACAGCCCCAGACCATCACACTACCACCACCATATTTTACTGTTGGTATGATGTTCTTTTTCTGAAATGCAGTGTTACTTTTACGCCAGATGTAATGGGACACACACCTTCCAAAAAGTTCAACTTTTGTCTCGTCAGTCCACAGAGTATTTTCCCAAAAGTCTTGGGGATCATCAAGATGTTTTCTGACAAAAATGAGACGAGCCTTAATATTCTTTTTGCTCAGCAGTGGTTTTCATCTTGGAACTCTGCCTTGCAGGCCATTTTTGCCCGGTCTCTTTCTTATGGTGGAGTCATGAACACTGACCTTAACTGAGGCAAGTGAGGCCTGCAGTTCTTTGGATGTTGTTGTGGGGTCTTTTGTGACCTCTTGGATGTGTCGTCGCTGCGCTCTTGGGGTAATTTTGGTCGGCCAGCCACTCCTGGGGAGGTTCACTACTGTTCCATGTTTTCGCCATTTGTGGATAATGGCTCTCACTGTGGTTCTCTGGAGTCCCAAAGCTTTAGAAATGGCTTTATAACCTTTTCCAGACTGATAGATCTCAATTAATTTCTTTCTCATTTGTTCCTGAATTTCTTTGGATCTCGGCATGATGTCTAGCTTTTGAAGATCTTTCAGTCTACTTCAGTTTGTCAGGCAGGTCCTATTTAAGTGATTTCTTGATTGAGAACAGGTGTGGCAGTAATCAGGCCTGGGTGTGGCTAGAGAAATTGAACTCAGGTGTGATAAACCACAGTTAAGTTATGTTTTAACAGGTGGGGCAAACACTTTTTCACATAGGGCCATGTAGGTTTGGATTTTGTTTTCCCTTAATAATAACAACCTTCATTTAAAAACTGCATTTTGTGTTTACTTGTGTTATCTTTGACTAATATTTAAACTTGTTTGATGATCTGAAACATTTAAGTGTGACAAACATGAAAAAAATAAGAAATCAGGAAGGGGGCAAACACTTTTTCACACCACTGTATATATATATATATATATATATATATATATATATATATATATATATATATATATATATATGTGTGTGTGTGTGTGTTCTTAATTCATTTGTATCTGTAATCTTGCAAATGTTGTTGCAGACTGTGATATTTACGTCATGGCAAAAGGGGCCTGCAAGTTGACTTCAGGTCAGTAAATGTTTAGATTTGGGGAGGTTGTTGTATACAATTGTTTGACTAGTTTTTCATTTTAATTACTTTTTAATTTCCTATGAAGTGTAATTTTAATTTGGAAAAATAAAATTGTTTACATTTTTCCCATTTCATTAAATATTTTAAGTTTTAAAGCAAAATCGACAACTGGAAGTGAACTGCATGTGAAAATGATCACCAATCCCTCAATCCATGACCTAACCACATACTAGAGTAAAATGAGGGAAAGTCTGTCAAACTTTGTGCTGTTCCTGGCTGTGTGAAGGATATCCCACTGCATATCCTTCTGAACAGTCCAAACATTAGAAAAAAGATTATTAAAAATACCTGCCTGCCACGGCCACCGAGCCAACGCCCATGCCTGCCACGGCCACTGAGCTTGAAGCCTTGTCCGTCCCAGAGCCAGCGATGCCAGCCTCATCCGTCCCAGAGCCAGTGTTACCAGCCTCATCCATCCCGGAGTCAGTGTACACAGCCGCCCGGAAGCAGAGGAGAAGAAGGGCTTCTGCTATCAAGTCTCTACCCAGGTTCACGACCACGGAGGTCGTTCCCCAGTCTCTGCCCATGTTCACGACCACGGAGGTCATTCCAGAGTCTCTGCCTGTGTTCACGACCATGGAGGTCGTTCCCGAGTCTCTGCCCGTGTTCACGACCACAGAGGTCGTTCCCGAGTCTCTGCCCATGCTCACGACCATGGAGGTTGGTTCCCAGTCATCCAGATCTCTTAGCCTCGAACCTTCCATGGCTTCGCCTCTTGAGCCTCCCACGGCTCTGCCTTCCACGGCTTCGCCCCTCGAGCCTCCCACAGCTCCGCCTTACACGGCTTCGCCTCTCGAGCCTCCCACAGCTCCGCCTTCCACAGTTTCACCCCTCGAGCCTCCCACAGCTCTGCCTTCCATGGCTTCACCGCTCGAGCCTCCCAGGCCATCCGCCTGATCTGCTCTGGTCTCCTTGGTCTCCTGGCCATCTGCCTGATCTGCTCTGGTCTCCTGGGTCTCCTGGCTGTCCGCCTGATTTGCTCTGGTCTCCTTGGTCTCCTGACCATCCGCCTATTCTGCTCTGGTCTCCTGGCCTGGCCGTCCTCCTGATCTGCTCTGGCCTCTTTGGTCTCCAGCTCCATCTTTGCCCTGCCTCCCTCATCAGCCTTCCTTGGGCATCAGGAGCCGCCCATTAGAGGGGGGGGGGGTGGAGTTCTGTCATGATTCACTGTTGTTTTGCCTTGTGTTTAGCCTCTGACTTCTGTTTTCCCCAGACTACATTTCCCATAATTCACTTCCCTCATCACTGCCAGCTGTCCCCAATTATTCTCACCTGTTTTCCATTACCTTGTGTATCCTTGTGTATATAATGCCCTGATGTTTGCTCAGTCTTTGTCAGTTGTTGTGTGTTTTTCTCCAGTTCATGTTTCGGTTGCTATCTTATTTGTAACGTTTGTTTTGTTCCCCAGTTCCTAGTCTTGCCCTGTTCCAGTGTTTACCCTGTTTTTGGTATTTGATTTCTTTGTTATTAAAGTTGCTGCATCTAGATCCCGCTCTCGTGACTTCCCTCAATCGTGACACATGGGCTATCTTGTGGCTGCTGTCCAGAAAATTGTGTTTGCTTCACTTTGTATGAAGTTAATTTATAAATAAAAATTTACTCATGGCATAAGTTTTGAAAAAAAAAATAAATATAAATACTCACTATACAAAACTTTTCACAAACTGCCATCCACTATATATATATATATATATATATATATATATATATATATATATATATATATATATATATATACACACACACAGACACACATCTATCGATCTATCTATCTATCTATCTATCTATCTATCTATCTATATATATATGTGTGTGTGTGTGTGTGTGTGTGTGTGTGTGTGTGTGTGTGTGTGTGAAGAGACAGAGATAGATAGATAAAGAGAGAGTTTAGTTTGCATCACATCCCCTCCCACTCCACACCCTTTTCTTGACCAGAACTGAAATATTCCAGGCCTATTTGTCCCCAATAGTACTGTTGCAAGGTCTTCTTTTTATTCTTAATCAATATGGCTGCAGCTATTTTTCAATCAGTGCAGCCCAAGGAGAAAAAAAAAAATCGTGTGACGGGGAAAATTAAACAATAATTGGCTTTTACAGCACAGTTTTTAATCATACCATAATTATACAGACCTAAAAGCACACACAAATGTGTTTAGAGTTGCACAAGCCTTTGCATATATACACCAATCAGCCACAACATTAAAACCACCTGCCTAATATTGTGGTCCCCCTCGTGCTGCCAAAACAGCACCAACCCGCATCACAGGAAAGCTTCTTCACACCACAATTGTACAGAGCAGTTATCTGAGTTACCGTAGACTTTGTCAGTTCAAACCAGTCTGGCCATTCACTGTTGACCTCTCACATCAACAAGGCATTTCCATCCTTAGAACTGCCCCTCACTGGATGTTTTTTTTTGTTGTTTTTTTTGTTTTTTTTGCACCATTCTGAGTAAATTCTAGAGACTGTTGCTATTCTGAGATACGGGTTGGCACTGTTTTGGCGACACGAGGGGGACCTACACAATATTAGGCAGGTGGTTTTAATGTTGTGGCTGATCGGTGTATATTTGCACAGCATACTGTATATTGTACAGTATATATGTATGCATACATGCACAGCATGCACACACCCAATAGGATAGTACAGACAGTAGAAAGATTTGAGCTAGCTTGAGTCTCATTCAGGATACTTCTATCCACAAATATGGAATGTGACATAAAGCAAAAGTTAATCCTGACATCAAATTACAAAAATGCTAACTCCAAATTTATTTTTGTTAGAAAATAAAATATGTTCTCTAGAGAGGAACTTCTTTAGAATTCGCTGGACTGGGGTCCCCTACTTCACACTATATAGGCTATAAATATCATAATTTTCGAAGGACTAATGTAAAGAAAATCTAAAGAAAGGTGTAATCCGATCAGGTCTTTATTACTTTTAATGTGTGTGTGTGTGTGTGTGTGTGTGTGTGTGTGTGTGTGTGAGCATGATTCAGCACCAGAGGGTGTGGACAGCTCCACAGTTTTCTTTCAGCACCACAGAAAAAGACAGCTCACCAGTTGAGTTCTGTTTTCAGCACTGGAGGATTATGACAGCTCCAAGCACCCCTGCTGTTTCAACACCACAGCCTGTAGACGGTTCCTGCCATTTTGAGCTGTAACAGCATAGGGCAGCTCCTAGCAAATGTCTGCCGAAATGTATTAGAATGTTCCCCAAGGAGTCTGGAGAATCTCAGTTTAACCCAAATAGGCTTCCTCGCAGCTTTAAAAAGCACATTTGAAAGAAGTTGATCACTATTTGCTAAACTTCTAAATCCACTGTTTCAGAGTGATAGATTTGCTTTGAAGTGGTTCTTGTCAGATCAGTCTGGTGAGGGGTGCTCTTCAAATGGATGGAATACCACAGAGGCAGAGGGGAATTAGAGACAAGGCCAAACTGTTACCCAATAGCATAATGCAGTTCTGGAGCCAGAGATTAGCATACAGAGCAAACAGATAAGAGATTGCTCTCAGCAGTTGGGGAAAGCATGTCTCTCTGAGGCCTGTGGAAGAACAGAGAGACATGGCAAATTTACAAACAGCAGTCATTACTCTTAGAATTTTAGTTTATGTGGAGAAAACAGGATGAAGAGTGTGTGTTTGCAACAGAGAAAGAGAGGTATGTGTGTGTGGCAGGGCGGAGAGCGGGGCTGGGTCATGATTCCACACACCCGGCCCATAATAAGGCTGATTAAGCCCGAGAGGGATAAGGCTGACCGGAGACCGACCACCTGGAGCAGTCAGGGCCGCTGTCAGGGGCGGAGGAGTCCCATGCCAGCCACCGAAAACGTGGCGGGGCGTTCTGTCCACCAGGGGCCGGAGGACTGCCGGAGGACTACCCAGGGAGGCATGGCTGCCATCCACCAGAGGGTGAAGGAGTGGCCGAGGACCAGGCTACGGCGTATCGGAGAACCGGTGAGTAAATACATTTTTTTTTTCTGTCTCTCTCCTCTCTCTCTCCCGCTGCTGCTCTGTGTTGGCCTTTCCCTCTCTTTTTAAATATTATTTTTATTATATTTTAAGTTAGTATCATCACCGTTACGGTGTAAGTACCGTGTTTTTTTTGTTATTGTTGTTTTCCCTCCCCCATCCCCTCCCAGATCCAGGAAGGCGAGGATGACCTGCCGGCAGACAGGGCCAGAAGGGCACACCCACCAGGAAAAAAAGGGGGGGGTGTACGTCATGCTCCCTGGCCTGAAAGAACGAGGGAGGAATGTGGCAGGGCGGAGGGCGGGGCCGGGTCGTGATTCCGCACACCCGGCCCCTAATAAGGCTGATTAAGCCCGAGAGGGATAAGGCCAACCGGAGATGGCAATGTGACAGAGAGAGAGTTACGGACAGCTGTCCGACACCTGTGTGTGTGTTTGTCTTTTTGGTTAAGTTTCTCATTAAATTATCATTTATATTGTCAAGCTGGTTCTCGCCTCCTCCTTTCCATCGAATGTGTTATAGTGTGTATGCAAGAGAAGAGAAGAAAAGAGAAGAGAAGACATCAAGAAACAAAACGAGACGAGAATAGAACAGATGAAAAGAGACATGAATCAAGTACAGCTAAAAAAAGAAGAAGAGAAGAGAAGAGAAGAGAAGAGAAGAGAAGAGAAGAGAAGAGAAGAGAAGAGACATTAATCAAGTACAGCTATAAATGCAGAAAAGAGACGATACCAGACGAGGCGAGAAGAAATGAGAAGAGGCAAGAAGAAGCAAGGCGAGTAAGGAGTAAGGATGGAAGAGGGATGGAAGACCTTGAGGAAAAGCAGCAGAAATATAAGGGGTGTTTTAGTAGAGATGTGAAGCTGTCTAATCCATAACTGCAACACTTGCTTCTATTACATTCTTGGCACTTCAAAGCAACAGAAGGCCTCTATCTGTGTCATCTGACCTCCTGCTACCTTATCTTTCTCCATTTCTCTCTCTTTCCAAAACCTCCAAGAACATCTATAAATGCTAAGCTCTCCCACACCTCCATTTGAAATACCCTCCCTCCTTCCCAGACTGTTATCAGCAGGCCTCTCTAGACCGGAACAGAGCCCAATCCCCCTTCCCCTCCCCCTCACTATTCCTGTTCAGCTCAATCTGTCATTTTCAATCCATTGCTCAATCTCTCAATACCTCCCAGTGTGCGCTCTCTCTATGGTTCTCATGCATTCCAAATGTCCTCTCCTGCCTCCCAAAGCCCCACACCAATTGCAGGAGACAAAGAGAGAGTCTCCTGTGTCATGCTTAAAGGCAGAGTTGGTAAAATCAAATAAGCCAATCATGTTATTTTTTTTTTCTCTCTTCAGGTGAGCTGGTTGAAGACTAGTCTCACATTATGCAAACCAACACCACTCATGCATTCTTCATGTGCTTGTCAGAAGATCCTACTTCCCAGTTTCAAAGTCATAATTCTGAGCGTGTCACATTCAAGTGCTTTGTGTTCGAGAATGGAAATGATTGTTGACAATAAAGCATTTTTTGTCCAACACATGCTCTTTTCTCAAAGTAAACGATGTATAATTTTAATCAAACAGTTACACATAAATGTACATAACCAAAACTGCATCAGCTAACAAAATAGCTGTATTTTAAATAATTACCTACCAATCATTACTGAAACTTTCCTGTTCTCCACCATTGGAAGGTTATGACCATCCCAACTCTATAACTCAGGTATCAAAATTATTATAAATTCTCAGGCTTAAATACGCTTTTGAGGGGGTATTCATGTGTTTCCAACTCGCATTTATGATAATTCTGATATGATGTGAAGGCAGCATTAGACCATGATAAATTTAAGCAAGAAGATGTGGCCTGTACAAGAATATGGACTTTATAAAACAGTTCATAAAACAATATTATGGGTGATAGAATTGTCGCACAACACATTAATCAAGGACAGCTATAAACGACCATGAAGATTTCACTCTATGTATGTCATTACTTTTTTTTTTTCAAATAGGGTCAAATTGCTCATGTTCCATATTGCTCTGCCTACATGCTCTACAGACAGAAAAAAAAAAAAAAAACATTATCAACTAGAATAAAAGCAGGATTAGTAATCTCTACTCTTGACAACTGCCAAATCATTCTCTCTTTGAACACAGCTTTTGAAAGCATGACTCATCCAGGTAGACAATGAAGATGGTGTGTGGTGCAAATAGACATTAATTGCAATACTTTCCCCAACGAGAGCAGTCTAGCATGGACAATGCAATTTTATACTGACCTTCCTTTGACTACACATTCACAGCATATGATGTTCACTTTTGGAGAGAGGTCCATTTTCCCTACTCTGACATCTCATTTACGCAGAACAAAGACTGTGTAGAATAAAACAAACTAGGCTAAAAGTTGGTTTGTAGGCCAAAACTTTGTCCAATCAGTACTGTAAACATTTCCATAATATAAAGAGAAGATCCTGCATCTGTGTAAGTTAGTCTACTTCTCAAATGCTTCATAACTTTCATTTTGGCACTATGGCCATCGAATAATTATTCAAACAAATTTTAATCATAAAAAAGAGAACAATATAAAGTAAAAGGAGAGTCTAAACTGAAATCAAAATAGGATGAATGGGGGGAAAAGTAAAAAAACAAAACAAGCTCCATCTAAGTGATGAGAGCTCTTGTTTTTAATGACTGACTGTTCTCATGCTGATCACTTGAGTTTTTTCAACATTCATAAACGTACCCATAAACCTCACACGTACCTCACACTCTTCACTTCACTTTTATGAAATTCTCATCACCATTTATTCTCTTTCTCTCACACTCACTTGCTCGCATCCAAGTTCCAGAACATTTCAGCATAATTCAGTCAATTCAGCATTCAGACACTTCCCCCATTTTCCACTCTTTAAGTAGTCCTGCCCCAAACTCATGCCATTGGTTTAGCCAATGTTGTTAGGTCCGGTAAAGTCAGGCCACTCAAACAGATTGCAATTCTGCACATAAATTACACATTTCAACCTAAGATAATGCAAAATAAATCAAATATGGTGACTACGTCAGTAACATAAAACCTATGAGCATCAACTGACTCACTTTCGAAATTTGAAGCACTGCCCCCCCGTGGCCAAAGCTGGAAGTGTTGTTGAAAGTATGTGCATTTGTACGCTCCAATTCCCTATCTGTCACTCACTCGACATTGTGTCGATGTAGTGACACCAGGGGTCACTCTTGGGAGCCCCAAACACCTCTGATTTTGAAAAAAGGCCAATGGGAATTGGCGAGTGGAATTTGCATGCCACTCCCCCGGACATACGGGTATAAAAGGAGCTGGCTCGCAACCACTCATTCAGATTTTCTCTTCGGAGCCGAGCGGTTGTGTTCAGTGAGCTGAATTACTCTGCCGAACAATTCACCTCGAAAAAGCTGTTGGATTTACGACACATTACAGCGGCTTCTCCCCCTCTTGCACTGGTGAAGTGCAGAGAATGCCTCCGGGCGCTTCAGCAGCTAAAAGAGTATATTCTTCCAGAGTGGCATTAACGGAGAGCGTCTTTTTAAAGATGCCTCTCCGTTTGTGTGTATTTCCTGGTTGCAGTCGTTACCTCTCCACTTCCAATGGCCACGATCGCGGTCTTACATGCTTGGGCGTTGCCCATGGGGTGACAGCGTTCATGGACGGGTCATGTTCTCACTGCGAGAGAGTGACCATGGCAACGTCGCAGTCGTGGTTTTTCCTTCATTAGAGGGAAAGACCACCCCAGTGGCTCCCCGCCTTGGTCCTTCTACCTACTGGTTTGAGGCTGCGTCAGTTAGCACTGGGCCGATTTGGGGACCCAAATGGGAGCCACTCTGCCGGGTAACTCCCCATGGATCTCCCATTCCCCAGTACACCCGTTTTCCCCGCTGGGATGAGACCGCCGGCTCATCTCAGGGCAAGTTCGCAATCTCGTTTCGACACTCGTGAAGTGGATGAGCTCTCGATTGCAGCATCGGAGAGCAGGATGTCCAGTCTGACACTGAGGACTCGACTGGGCACCCACCTTCGGGTGTGGTCGCCCAGTCGCAGCCTGACACGCAGCTGGCAGCCATGCTTGCACGGGCGGCTGCGTGTGTCGGGCTGGAGTGGAACCCTTCACCCCCCCCGAACCCTCGCAGCCTGACGATTGGTTCCTGGGCCCGGAGCGCCGCTCACGGCCGCGCCCCACCCCGGTCCCTTTCTTCCCGGAGTTGCATGAGGAGCCCACAAGGTCGTGGCAGGCACCTTTCACTGCCAGTCTCTGAGCTCCTCCACTCTCACTACCCTCGAAGGTGGGGCTTCCAGGGGGTACTCGGCGATTCCACAGGTGGATAAGGTGGTTGCAGTGCACCTGTGCCTACAAAACGCCACCACCTGGCAGGGCTGCCTGAGATCCCCATCCAGCGCCTGTAGGGTTACGTCGTCTCTGGCAACTAAGGCCTGCAGTGCCGCTGGACAGGCCGCCTCCACCCTGCATGCCATGGCTCTCCCTGCAAGTGCACCAAGCCAAGGCACTAAGAGAACTCCACGAGGGTAGTTCTGACCTGGGATTGATGCAGAAACTGTGCTCGGCGGGCGACCGACCTTGCTCTCCGGGCGACGAAGGTCATGGCGCGGACTCTCGGGCAGGCGATGTCCACCCTGGTGGTCCAGGAGAGCCACCTACGGCTCAACTTGGTCGAGATATGGGAAGCTGACAAGGTACGGTTCCTTGATGCCCCCGTCTCCCAGGTCAGCCTGTTCGGTGACACCATCGAGTACTTCGCCCAGCAGTTCTCGGCGGTGAAACAGCAGACGAAGGCTATTCAGCATATCCTGCAATGGCGCGGTTCAAGACCTCGCACCTCGTCTGCTCGTCGCCAAGGGCGTCCTCCTGCCACAACAATACCGGCTCCAACGCAGCCCGCCCCCATGGCCTGGCCCCGGCGTGGAGCCACCCGCAGGAAGCAGACGCCACCCGTCTCATGGCCGGCCACCTAGAACCCGAGGAAAGCATCGAAGCGTCCCTGAGATGGGCGACTCAGGCACGTGGAGACCTGCTGCAGGCCTAGTGATGGTGAGCAGACCACTCCATCCCCCGGTGGAGGGCCGGGAGGAGAATCCTTTGCCTTTTCATTGAAAGGAGCGGTTTCCTCATTCCTTGGGTCACATATCCAGTGCTCACGGCCGTCATTATCACGACAACTAGCCACCGTTCCTTTATGGCAGGTATGGCACTCCATGGGCGGCCCCCCCCGCCCCTGCGTGCCCAGCTGTGGCACAAACACGCCCACATCAGGTTGGTTCCGACAGACTTTGGGGATGATATTCCTCCGCCCCCTCCCTGGCCAATCCTATGGTGGGTATCAGGAGCCAGGTAAGTGCTTCGATGTCCCTGGACTCAGCACAGCCACAGGGCTCGAGCCCTCTCGATGTGGCGCCTCAGGCTCCGCCCCACCGCGATGCCCCACCCGCTGGTACATCCGATGAGATTGTCCCCTTGGTCCCCCTCGCCTGGAGCTTGGACGCGTGGCTTGCACTTCGCAACCCATCGCGATGGCTGACCCGGACCGTCCGACTCGGCTACGTGATTCAGTTCGCCAGGTGCCCGCCCAGGTTCAGCGGCGTCCGCTTCACCTCGGTGAATGGCGAGAATGCGCTACCCAGCCACAATACTGAACTACCCGCTGAAATGGCCGGGACCTTGTCTCGGCTCCTCAGCACAAAACCTGAATGAGTGGTTGCAAGCCAGCTCCTTTTATCAAAATCAGAGGTGTTTGGGGCTCCCAACACTGACCCCTAGTGTCACTACATCGACACAACGTCTCATTCCGTCCGTCAGGGAACGGAGGTAACGAAAGTAACCAGGATGTTTTTGGGTGAAATGTCCACAGATTGGCGCCAAAAGAGAGTTGTATTTGTAGTTGTATCTTATGTAATACAGTAAAAAGACATGCATGTTTTATTAACCCTACACCCTTACCCAAACTCTAAAACTCGGAACCTAAATGTCAAAAATGTATTTTAGAGATAAAATTGCAACCTCCGAGTTGTGCTTATTATTGACTAAGTGAACATGATTACTTCCTTGTTTCATTTGGAGCAGAAAGGTGTCGGGGTCGGTGCCAGGGTACCGGAAAATTCCGTAGCAACATGTAGATTTCCCATGTAATAATGTTGTCATTAAATCAACCAAGTTTGATGTTAATGACATGGTCAGTAAGGCCTTCCTTAAATTAATACTTTATTGACTTACAATGTTAGATCACACTAATATTTAAATGATAAAATTGTACTTTTATTAACAATGCTGTTAAAAGAAAAATTGAGTGATATCCATCTGCTTGAAGCTGTATTAAAGGGTGCCCCTGACCTCTTACAGCTATTTGAAACAATGGATCATGATGGAAACTGATGGACATTGATCATTTAGGTGGGTACTTCTGGAAATTGAGGTTGGATTATAAGGCTATAAAAGTAAGAAGATCTGGAAAACTACCAGGCATAATTTTGAGTCTGGAGGAAATTTGCACAATATGAAATTGAATTCTACGGATATGACTATTTGATTATAATGATGGCCGTCACATATTCCACTTTCACTTTGATCAAGGCATGTTTTTGAGGAGCCATTTTCTACAGTCTAATCAAGGCTGAGTTGCATGCTTCTTTTCAACAAAGTGTACCAAAAAATTGCATGGAGAATAAAATAAATAAATCAATGAATACCACAGTAGCAGCTTAAGAGAAAACATCACAGCACAGAGGTGCTACACCCCACCTTTAAGCTGTCATGAGTGATTAAAGGATAGCTGAAGAGATATGAACACAAACAAACCTGGGAGGTATGGGAAGTAAACTAAGCATCAGTCTAATGAGAGAGAGAGAGAGAGAGAGAGAGAGAGAGAGAGAGAGAGAGAGAGAGAGAATGAGAGAATATGACCAATAATTAGAGGTGAGCAGAAGCAAAAAGCAAAAGAGGACACAAGGAGAACAATCTGGATGCTTAAGAGAGTCTAATTAAAAATCTCAATTGATGTGGTTTGTATCTTTTTCTGTCATGTTGACCTGGCAGAATATTGCAGGGAGCTTTGAGCACAGATCAATTCCTGTGTCACCTTCTAGTTCTGCTACAACTCAGCAAGAGCTCTGCCACAAATAGTTAACTTCACACGCAAACATACACACACGCACACACAAACTAGCCACTTATTAGAAGTCATCAACACTTTCAGAACAGTTATAACAAATTTCAGCTTTAAAATGTTCTTCTAATGGCATTAATTGTAGGCACAGTTAAAATGTCTCTTGTGTTTCTGTGCTGCCACATACTGTATACCATCAATATATAAACTCCTGATGGGAAAGTCACCTGAAGGGGTCAAACCAGATGAAAAAGCTATACTGCAGTTCTCAAGATAAGAGCTCATTAAAACATCATGTCACATGTTACCATTAGCACTGGTGTTCTTTTTTTGTCACAGGACTACAAGTGTGGGCACTAATATGCTTGATTTCGAGCGAAAAAAAAAATTGGGATTCATTGCTTACCAATTATAAATTCTCATTGCAGCAAAAGTGGTGTTTTTACTTTTTTAGCATGGGAGTAGTTGGCATTGGACCTGTATGTGATCTTTCATACATTCAAAATCTGAGTATAGGCCAAATAAATATCTAACACATAAATAAATAAATGGTTTTCATTAATTTTACAATAAATCACTGGTTCTCAACTGGTGGACCATGATCTAAAAATGGGCTGCAGATCTGTTCCTATAGGCTTGCGGACATCAGAGTAAAAAACAATGCTAAATGAAATTAATAAAAAAAGCAAGTAACCATATATTTGTGCACAGTTAGAGCAGAAAAACAAACAGGATTATCAAGATTGTTGAACCTCGGATTGAGGAGAAACAATGAGGATTCCGTCCCGATCATGGAACAGTGGATCAGCTCTTTACCTTAGTACAGGTCCTAGAAGGGGCATGGGAGTTTGCCTATCCATTATACATGTTTTTTGGACTTGGAGAAGGCATACGACCGTGTCCCCCAGGGTGTCCTGTGGGGGACACTGCAGGAGTATGGGGTACCGGGGTCGCAAGTGCATGCCATTCGGTCCCTGTATAACCATTGCGAGAGCTGTGTTTGCATTTTTGGCATTAAGTCAAGCATGTTCCCACTGGGCATTGGACTCCAACAGGGCTGTCCCTTGTCACCGATCCTGTTCATGATATTCATGGACAGGATTTCAAGGCACTGCCGAGGTGTGGAGAATGTCCAGTTTGGGGGTCTCACGATTGCATCCCTGCTATTTGCAGATGATGTGGTCCTGATGGCATCATCACGCTGTGACCTCCAGTGAGCACTGGGGTGGTTTGCAGTCGAGTGTGAAGCAGTTGGGATGAGAGTCAGCACCTCCAAAACTCAGGCCATGGTTCTCTGCTGGAAAAGGGTGGATTGACTTCTTCAGCTAGGGGATGAGCAGCTGCCCCAAGTGGAGGAGTTCAAGTATCTCGGGGTCTTGTTCACGAGTGAGGGAAAATTGGAGCATGAGATCGACAGGCGGATCTGTGCAGCGGTGGCAGTAATCCAGTCACTGTAACGGACTATGGTGGTGAAAAAGGAGCTGAGCCTTAAGGCAAAGCTCTCAATTTACCAGGTGATCTATTTTCCAACCTTCACCTATGGTTAAAGGCAGTGTGTCCAATCAAACTCTATTTCATTAAGCCACAAATTCATCTGTCACTTGACAGAACTAGCTAAATTAAGCAAATGTCATCATGGGACTGGTTGGAGATATTCCTTCATCCTCGAAAACCATAAAAAAACTACAGTATGCAAGGTAAAAAATATTTAAAAAAAAAAAAATGACCCAGACTACATTAAATACATGTTCACTTGCAACAAGAAGAAACATGGTTTGTGCCACAACAAATCTGATTTGTGCTGTCAATTATTGGCTGCCAAAAGCATGAAACCATAAAAATTCTACATTTAGAAACAAAACACAAACTATAAACACAATAAGTTAGTAAAAACTAAAAAGTTATCCTTTTCAGCCAATGTCAGGTTAATAAGTTTGCATTTTCTTGGGGTTGGGCATAGTAACAGTAATTAATTACAATGTTTTTTTTTTTTTTTTTTTTACATTTTTGTTCACTTTTATTCGATACACAATTCTAAAATGCTGGGTTGTAGTGTTAGGTCGCCACTAAAATTTGGGTCCTAAAGCAAACACAATGAGAACCACTTTACTAAATAATGTACAATAAAGCTGCATTTATTTTATGGCAGATATGTGAGGTAGAATAGCCCCTGGAAATGCAATGCTTAATTTACAGATTTTTGGTATCGGTCGGAAATGTTTCACGCTTGTTCCCACACTGCATGGCAGCCACCCACTTCTCTCTCTCTCTTTCTCTCTCTCTCTCTCTCTCTCTCTCTCTCTCTCTCTCTCTCTCTCTCTCTCTCTCTCTCTCTCCCCACTGCCTATCATTGGCACAACCCTCTTGTCTCACCTCTAGCACTTATTACTGACTGACATATGGATCCCATGGTTACTGCATGTACGGTATTACACAGCCAAAATGATTAGTTGCCATGCTGAGCAGACACCTCTGATTGGTTGCAGTGAAAAATATGTAGCCAGCACATTGGCTGAAAGTGCTGCAAGAGGGTTGTGAGTGCTAACTGGTTACTGCAGATTTGTTGTACTCTGTGACTGGTTGGAGGTGTGCTATGCAGTAAGCTGCTGTTGTACAGTGGATGATATGAATACTTTGATAGGTGTCAGATCATCAGACCTCAGTTTCTTTCCCCTGGCTGTCAGAGAGACATATACAAAGAGTGAAAAACAGAGAGAGAAAGAGAGAGAGGTGGAAGAAAGTGGATTCCTGGAATGATGTGGTGCATCATTGATGAATCTAATGGGGAGGGGCACTGTCAAACACTCTCACATGCACAAACACACACATGCATGCACACACAGATACCAAAGGACTAGCACACTTTGTGGTAACAAACATACAGCAATTAAAGTACACTTGCAGAAGGACACACACACACATACACACACACACACACACACACACACACAAATTAAATGTTCTTCAAATAAACAGACACACACCAGGACATAACTAAAGATAAAACAGTCTACTTCTGCCTCTGAAACCCTGGCCTTGCAGATATTATTATAAATTTACTGTGTCCTATTTTGCCCACAGAAAGAGTAGTCACAATGTCTGAGAAAGAGAGTTTACTTTTAAAGCTTCCATTGTCTCCTAGTTCTAAGTTGAATGTGAAAGTGCAAAACAATTTAGAGCAAAGTCTGAGAAACCAAACCAAACAAACAAATAAATAAATAAAAAAATCAAACCAAAAAACAAACAAACACACAAACAAAAACATTCAAATAAAAATAAAAAAATCTTCAAAGGATAGTTCACCCAAAAGGTTTGATCTTTTTTTTTAATTTTATTTTATTTATTTATTTTTATTTTTTTGGCTTTAGTATTTAGTCAATTGAAAGCCAGATAAAAGGTAAAATGTATTACTGTCAGCACATGCAATAATTACAGCATGAAGTGCTAGATAGTAGTAATACAAATCACACAACCTCTGCCTGACAGCATGTAAGTTTAATAACTACCTATGGAACAGATAGATGTATGAAAATTACTAGTGTTGATAAGTAAATCTCTATGAGGTCAAATGTGGGTTGGATGGATTGCTGAGGATGGGAAACACATGACAGTGGGGAAAAGGCAGCATACAGAAATGCAAATTAAATTTTTTGCAGTTTATTCAAACTGTCAATGAGTTACAAGATGTCTGTTCTCCACTGACTAAGGAATAAATCAATTATCCATTATCTGCACTACAGTGGGGACTTGATCGCTGTTTAAGTAATTGTCATTTACACAATACATTCATTCTTTTATTAGTGATATTGGTAATAAAGCATCTGACAGGAACAGATAATGTAAATGTAAATGCAATTGCAATGCTTAGTTTAGTTGCATGAAATATAAATATACCACACTTATAAGTGGGACACACATATTTATTCACTGTGTAGACTTGATGATTAGTCCCCAGGACCAGTGAACAAACATTTAGCATTATGTGGAGATAAGCCTTACAATGCATTATGTTTCCAATCAGTGTAGCTCTTGAAGATTATGTACAAACAAAAGAGGATCAGTATGCTAAAGTGAGTGTAAGCTTATGCACAGCACTCCCACCTGCACACCTGACCAGTACAAACTTAATACACTGACATGAGAGGGTTTTATGCCCCATGAATCTCCACATTTAGGCATAGGCCCTTTCCCCTCGGCTCCCTGCTGTGAATGCTGGAAGATTTGTGTACTGTGGTTTCCAGCAGAAAGTGGGACAGGAAGTGATGAATATTAGCAAAACAGCACAGAGCCTCAAATTGATCAAAACCCTGCAGTGCCCATGAGCATGCACAAATACACTCCACATATACTGTATAGTCGGGTTCCAAAGTCACCTGCTGTGAAGAGTCCACTTGAAAAGTTTGCATTTTTCTAATTCAATAAAAACAGTATTTGTATTTGGTATGTCCACATTTTGCTTTAATGACAGCATGCACTTGAGCTGGCATGGACTCCACACATTTGTGCGAAAACTGGGAATCCATGTTATCCCAGCATGATTTGAGAATGTTCCAAAGAGCACCTTGGGTGCTTGCAACCATATCTGATATTTTGTAAAAAGGAGTTGGTCAATGTCACAAATTTGCTATTTGATCAGTAACCTAAATAGTGCTGAATCTTAAATAGCTCTTCATTTTTTCTTTTCAAAATCTCCAGGTTTAAATTAGTTCTTGAATACCAGAATTTAAATGTTGAACCCAACTGTACGCACACAGCTCAAACCGCTTTTCACACATAGGCTACGTACACATTAATCCAGATACATTTGAAAACGACATTTTCATTTTTGAAACGCTCTACGTCCACACTGCCGTTTTCAAGTGTTTTCCAAAAATTGCTCTTCCACACTAAAACGCATGAAAACTCTTAAATCCCCTTACTGTGCATGCAAAAAAATTGCCATTCCATGTACGGTCTGAAAAGCAACTGTCCTCGTGTTCCATTACCGGACAGCAAGCCGAGTAAACTTCCCATTGTCTTTGAATGTAGCATGACAGTGTCACATGAAAACAAATATGTCATCGTCTCAGATATCTTCGTTTTCCCTGCCCACATTACAATGTGAAGACAGCAGTGTCAAAATGTAGAAAAAAGATGTGTTTTCAAACAAAAATGTATTAGTATGGAAGTGGCTGTAGAATCACAGCATAGCATAGAATACTAAACATATTTACAAAAATGAAAAACTATCAAAACACAACAATTATACTAATAATATATATATATATATATATATATATATATATATATATATATATATATATATATATATATATATATATATTTTAAGTGTATAACCCACATATTCAAAATCATTAAATGTCTCAGTGGACATTGTTACACATTACTGGACAGTGCACTTGCAATTATCTACAGAAACAAAGGCACACAACTCCACAAAGTCAAAATACAAACACTGTGGGCACCCAAAAGGGCAGCCAAACCAGAAGTGAATAATCACAGACATTTAGATAAATTATACAAAAAAGAGAATATGATAAAATACTGTGTAATTGAATTCAGAAGCAAGAACTGATTCAGCTAAGAGCGAAAGAAAGAGAAAGATAGTGAGCTTCATTATCTTCATGGATACACACTGACCCGATATAGAGGTCATCTAGCAAGTACTAAAACTCTATGGACTCAAAAATGGCAAACCATCATGCAAATGAGATCTTGCCTTAATGCCAATGATTTCTGTTCAACAACGCAGCTCAAAGATGCTGCGTCACTAGACCTGGATTGAATAGGCTATCTGTTCATGAAAAGTTATCTTCCCTTCTACAGGCTAAATCCCTTTCTTGCTAGAACACTTCACAGATGAAGTTAATCAAATCACAATATAAAATGCACCCTGGCTTCCAATATACTGTGACCAGAGACTATTTAGCCCAATACAGTCCACTGGTACTAAATGAATAGGAGGAACTGGAATGACCAATATATAATAAAAGATGTATAAAAGGAAGTCCAGCCTTACAGGCAAAAGAGCCAATCACCCTTTAGATACAGGCATCACCTGTCAGTCACCTTGACAATGTGCATGCGCATTAGCTGAACCAGCCTAAAGTTTTTTTTTTTTTTTTTTTTTACCATTATCTGAGCTAAAGAAGCACAATTTATGAATGAATGAATGAATTAATGCGTTTTATGGATGAGCTTTATTGCCAAATATGCTTACACACACAAGGAATTTGTCATGGTGATAGAAGCTTTCAGTGCTAATACACATAGTGACATAAAAATAAAAAATAAAAATAAGATATAACAGATGAAAAAAAGAGAAATATACAATAGAGCAATAATGTTGTTCGAATATTTTATATACAGATATACAGTTATGTGCAGAAGAGGTAGGATATGTTAAAAAAATATAAATTAAATATGGATATAAGTAGGAACGGATGGATTGAATATTGCACATGTTGTATTGATAAAAGGAAAGTATTTGGGGCAGTTTTAACTGTTCATGAGGTGGATAGCCTGAGGGGAAAAAACTGTTCCTGTGCCTAGCTGTTCTGGTGCTCAGCGCTCTGTAGCACCAGCCAGAGGGCATCAGTTCAAAAAGGAAGTGTGCTAGGTGAATGGGGTCAAGAGTGATATTTATGAAACCATTGTTGTCGGATTATACTGCTGATTTTAAATACTGTATGTTCTTTGATCGTAATCTTGACCAACCATTTTGGAGATTTCGGTCTTTCTCCATTCAAGTAGATAGGAGCTGCACTTTTATTCCACTTGTTTACATAGAAAATATTGGGAGAGTTCCAAAGATGGCAGATGAGTGAAATGACTTGCCTTGAAAGGGACTTTGACTGTAACTTTGCATTATGATTTGGCACTAATGAGCTAAACCCCAAATGTCATTTATATTTAACGACACCCCTGATTCACACACTGCATGCAACATCGTTATGATTCATCAGTTGTTGTGTTCTTGAAATCATTGTGCACAAAGCTCAAATCTCACAGCAGAAAATGTCACAAAATGTCATGAAATCACATGATTTTATTCCTTGTTTTTACACTCAGTGTATAGGGACTAAGCTGATCTGAGATTATTAGATGCCCTATTTATGCCCTCTTGGCATAGTACAAGATAGACCCTCCATACTGGGCTGATTAAACTACAGATAGGGAGGGAAAGAAGAAAGACAACAAGATAAAGGAGAAGAGAGCAAGGAAAGGATGCCTGGCACTTGGCCAGCCATGATGGTACCTTTCTGTGGGGAACTCCATGGTAACAGAGAGAGAAAACAGGCACTAAGCCTCTTAGCTGAGATTTACATGATGCTCTGCATGGCCCTGTGCACATATGCCCGACATCCCACTACCCTGACGCGCTCCACTGAGGAAGATAAGGCAAGAATTAGATAACAATGATACCTATGATAAGTATAGAACAGGAATAAGAGATATCAGTTGCAGGGGCTTTAGCTAAGAGGCTAATCATGCCAAAGTACATACAGAACAATGTACCCAAGTGTGGTGATGTGGCCGTGGCCGAGCAATGTCTGTGGAGAGCAAGGCCGGGAAAGGGAGAATGGTAAGGATTGACACCTGTGGGAAATTATCTCTAACAGCTGTTCTGTGTTACAGTGAGAGCTGGAGGGGGATAAAAGGGCAGTCCAGAATGCCGGAGGAGAGAGAGAGAGAGAGAGAGAGAGACGCACGCAGCAGAATCATGTGTGTGTGTTGCTGAAGAGCAAACAGTGTGTATTAGACTGAAAAGTGTGTGCAATAAAAACCTTACATGGATTGTTTACCCGGCTCCCTCTTCCTCCTTCACAAAGTAGCAAGAGATCTGTCACACCAAGCATTGCTCTGTTTGAAAAGACAGGACTTCAGACTGGCAGCATGTGCAAATCCATTTCTATAACATTTGATAAATCAGATTTTAGGCACCAGTCACTGCAATTATAATGAAAAAACTTTGTTCTCAAGAGAGTAGTGATAACAGGTATTGTAATTTGTTTAAAGTGTAACAGAGACAGACAGACAGACAGACTCTGTTACTGCCATCATGTGTGTTGTACACCCATTTCTAGAAAGAGATGTGACTGACATTTTACTTGCATGCTATACATCTTCTAATAACCCTCAGCTCCTGCCCCTTGACCTCTCCCCAGGCACTCATAATAGAACAGGGCAGAGCGGGGTCAAAGGCGAGGTGATGGAAACCTTTTTATTGACAGCATGCAAAGAAGAGATAGTGAGTCACAGTGGAACCGAGGCAACCATTATTTTTCATTGACAAATCTCAGTTTTATAGTAAAGGCTAGTCTGCTTGTGATTGTTTGCATGTCCCATTTGTGCATTTGGCAGATGCATTTATCCAAAGCAACTTACAGAACATTCAAGGTATGCATTTTTTTCACTATGCATGTTCCGTAATGATCAAACCCATGAGTTTAGCAATTTTTTTAATGTGCTATGTGCTCTGTTAATAATATGGCAGGCAATAAAAACACAGCAGGCACAAAAAATTGCCCCAGGATGCAGCATTTTCCTGGTAAAAAAAAATAAAGGGGGCAACAAATAAACTGTGAGACAACTGTGAGAATACAAAGACAGAGCACCTAATTTATGCAAGTTTAAATGATTGCGAGAAATCATGTTTTGGGGTTGCATGAAACCTGAAAATCATAAGCCGAACATGTAGGAGTTTCTTCTGATTTTCACGATTCTCTGACTCTGCTGGGAGGATTACACAGTTCTCTTTCATCCGTTGTCGCTTTCTCTCATGTGTAGTCAAGCACCACTTGTACATGGCAATGATTAACAATTATGAACATTAGAGAGTTGCATAAGTTGTACGGTGGCCCCCAAAATCTAGGCTATTTGGACAATTGAGACACACTTATAAATGTCTGAATACCATTGCATTAGATAACAAAATATTAAACCAAGTGGTATTTGCAGACAAATGATACTAGACTTTTTCTCAAAACTAATTAAACTTTTCTATTACTTGTAACCAACTGGTCCCAAAGTCATTTTTAATGGATGTATGAAGTCAGTTCCCTCAAATGCCCTAACAGAATAACCACAGGTGTAGTTCATCACATTAACAGTGGACATGTCCCACTAACCTTTGACAACCAGAATATAATTTTAAACCCAACCAACTTGTTTTTCTTGAAAAGTTTTTCTTGTGCAATCATTCTTTAAAATAATTGCCATGCCACTTGGTCTGATATTTTGCAATCTAAAGTAGTTCATAAATTTTTAAGTGTATCTTAAGTGTCCAAATATTTTTTGTCCACTGTACATTTGTACTTAATTTACTGAATCATACAACTTGCACTCAAATACAAACTCACAACTGCTATTCCAATTATTAATGGTTTTGATTGTTTATTTTCCCCAGAGCCTGTCAGCTGATGGCTGACTAATCCATGCTAATGTGCTTCCATGCCTGACAGCATGGGATGATACAGCCCTCTGGAGGATTTCAAATATGTGTGTGCATGTATACATGTTATATACATATCTGTTCTGTTAGACTACATAATAGATGTGTCCAGCCCTAATGGAGAGATGATGTTCAGTGTCATACAAAGTGTCAAACAAATTTCACTGCTCTTTTCACAACAGGCTGACCCAGCCAAGGAACCCTTCCTCATGACAGGCAAACTAGAGAAGAAGGAGAAGGTTGGTGATAAATTCAAATGCAGTAGTTGGGAATATTGTGTATAGGAAGTAATAATAACTGAACAGAAATTGTCCCTATATGTTCTTCTGATACTTTATCTATACACACCATTAGAAATATTCTGCAAACCTTGTTCATACTTTATAATGATCTTTTCTGGCTGTTGAACAGATTATACAGTATATATACACACACACACACACACACACACACACACACACACATGTTGGTGCAGCTATCCTTATGAGGACTCTCCATAGACATAATGATTTTTATACTGTACGAACTATAGATTCTATCCCATAACCCTAACCCTACCCCTAAACCTAACCCTCACAAAAAACTTTCTGCATTTTTACATTTTCAAAAAAACACAGTTTAGTATGTTTAAGTGATTTGAATTACGGGGACACTAGAAATGTCCTCATAAACCACATTTATAGCAAAATACCCTTGTAATTACCAGTTTCTAACCTAAAAAAAATGTCCTCATAAACCACCAAAACCCTCTCTCTCTCACACACACACACACACACACACACACACACACACACACACAGATGCGGATGGAATACAACTCATTTAAGAGTATTTTAGCCTGTGGAAGTGTGATCTTCTTGTGGATGTGCAAAATCCATCAGTTGCTCCTAGGTGTGTGTGTGTGTGTGTGGGTTGGTGTACATTTGTGGTATGTGTGTGCATGTACATGCCTAAGTGTAAATTCATGGATTTGTTCTTGATCCATTTTGTTTTAAAAAGACATTCCGTGTGTGCCGCTCTTTTAAAGAAATATACTCTTATTTCTGCCGAAGCGCCCAGGGGCATTCTCTGCAGTGCACCAGTGCAGAGGAGGGAGAAGCCGCTGAAACGCCGTCAGATCCAGCAGAGGTGAATGAACAGTCGTGGGAATTCAGCTCAGTGAGCATGACCGTTCGGCTCCGAAGAGAAAATCTGATTGAGTGGTTGCATACCAGCTCCTTTTATACCCGTATGTCCGGGGGAGTGGCATGCAAATACCACTCACCAATTTTCATTGGCCTTTTATCAAAGACCAGAGGTGTCTCGGGCTCCCAAGAGTGACCCCTAGTGTCACTACATCGACACAACGTTGAGTGAGTGACAGATAGGGAACCTAAATATTGTCAGCTAAAAGTGTTGTTTCTAAAACAAGATTAATCCAATTGATCTTGTTTTAAGGCTTTTTAGATATTTTTACAGGAAAACAATACAAAAATTATTATCAAGAATATGATTTTTGCCCTAATATTAAAAAAAAAAAAAAAACTAGAAAAAAAGAAATTATGATCTAACGTGAATTTTCTTGATAAAAAAATACGATTGTGCCTGGTAACATGTGCATGTAAAATGGCTAGAAATAGCATTTTAGTTTAGCATAAAGCTGACAATTTACACAAGGTTTATTTCTATTTCTTCTACTCCAAACTTACTTCAAACTTCTCTGTCTGCTTGTATGAATGTAACACATCATAAAAAAGTGTTTCACCGCTGTTCAAATGCACTTTGGATCACATCATTTATATGTATAAATGTTTTCCATCTGAAAGGACTAAATATGCCCCATATGCCCCTGGAGCCTCTGAAAGAGTTTCAGTGGAACCGCTGTTTTCTGTTTGAACGCCTTCAAACAGGCCAGCACTGACTGTGCGCGCTCGTTCGTGAGGCGCCCTGTCAAAGAGACTGAGTCAAACTCCAAACCGAGAAAAGAGATGCTCTGAACCGGGAGGAGCTTGCTTTTTTCCCAGTTGACCCGAAGCCCTAATTGGCTGAGGTGCGAAAGCACCAAGTCCCTGTGTGCACACAACATGTCCCGAGAGTGAGCTAGGATTAGCCAATCGTCGAGATAGTTAAGAATGCGAATGCCCACTTCCCTTAACTGGGCAAGGGCTGCCTCTGCGACCTTCGTGAAGACACGAGGGGACAAGGACAGGCCGAAAGGGAGGACCTTGTACTGATACGCCTGACCCTCGAATGCAAACCGCAGGAAGGGTCTGTGTCAAGGTAGAATCGAGACGTGAAAGTACGCATCCTTCAGGTCTACCGCCGCAAACCTTGAATCTTGATCTTGTTGCCGGATGCTCGCCAGAATGCGTTTTTACGTCGGCATCTTGAACGGGAGTCTGTGTAAATCCCAGTTCAGTACTTGCAGGTCCAAGATTGGCCGCAACCCACCGCCTTTTTTCGTTACGATGAAGTAGGTGCTGTAAAACCCCTTCTTCATCTCGGCCGGAGGGACAGGTTCTATCGCACCCTTCTGTAGGAGGGTGGCGATCTCCGCACGCAAGGTAGCAGCATTTTCGTCCTTCACCAAGGTGAAGTGGATACCGCTGAACCTGGGCGGACACCTGGCGAACTGAATCACGTAGCCGAGTCGGACAGTCCGGATGAGCCATCGCGACGGATTGGAAAGTGCAAGCCACACATCCAAGCTATGATTCAGTAAAAGGGACAATCTTATCGGACGTACCGGCGGGTGGGGCCTCGCGGCGGGGCGGAGCTCGAGGTGCCACACCATGTCGTGGCCGTGCTGAGTTCAGGGACATCGAAGTATTTACCTGGCTCCTTGTGACCACCCCTGGACAGCCTGGGACGGGGGAGGAAGAGGCCTGTCCTCGTGACCCATGGAAACTGTCACATCGGGGGTGGATTTGTGCCACAGCTGGGCGCTCAGGGGCGGGAAGACCACCACTGGAGCGCCAAACATGCCAATCAGAGTGGTGGACGGTGGTCGTGATGACGGCCATGCACACCGGATATGTGACCCAGGGAACAAGGAAACCGCTCTTACTGAACTCTTGGGTACTGCAGCCATTTGGGCATGCAGCGCAATTAAATGCAAAGGTAACAAAAGATTCTCCTCCCGGCCCTCGACCGGGGGATGGAGTGGTCTGCTTACCAGCTCCAGAGCAGCGGGTTTCGTCGTCCCTGGGTCACCCGTCTCAGGGGCGCTTTGAAGCCTTTCACGGGTTCTTGGTGGCTGTGAGACGGGTGGCGTCTGCTTCCTGCGGTGGGCTCCACGCCGGGGCCGGTCCTAAGGGGCGGGCTGCGGTGGAGCCAGTGCAGTCACCGCAGGGGGACACCCTTGGCGACGAGCAGACAAGGTGTGGGATCTTGAGCCGTGCCGGGGCAGAATATGCCGGATAGCCTCCGTCTGCTGCTTCACTATCGAGAACTGCTGGGCAAAGTCCTCGGCGGTGTCGCCAAATAGGCCAGCCTGGGAGATGGGGGCAGCAAGGAACCGTGTCTTGTCGGCCTCACCCATCTCGACCAGGTTGAGCCAAAGGTGGCGCTCCTGGACCACTAATGTGGACATCGTCCGCCCGAGAGACCGCGCCGTGACCTTCGCCGCTCGGAGAGCGAGGTCGGTCGCCGACGCAGTTCCTGCATCAATCCCGGGACGGAACTACCCTAGTACAGTTCCTTTAGCGCCTTGGCGGACTTGTAGGAAAGCCATGGCGTGCAGGGTGGAGGCGACTTGTCCAGCGGCACCGTAGGCCCTGGCCGTCATAGACGACGTAAACCTACAGGCCTTGGATGGGAGCTTTGGGCACCCACGCCAGGTGGCGGCGCTCTGCGGGCATAGATGCATCGCGAGCGCCTTTATCCACCGGGGGGATTGCCGAATAGCCCTTGGCCGCCCCACCACTGAGGGTAGTGAGGGCGGGGAAGCTGAAAGATCAGGATTGGGCAGTAAAAAGTGCCTCCCACGACCTTGTCAGCTCTTCATGCACTTCCGGGAATAAAGGAACGGGGGCAGGGCGTGGCTTTGAGCGGCGCCGCGAGCCCAGGAACCAATCATCGAGCCGCGAGAGTTCAGGGGAGAGCGGAGGGTTCCACTCTAGCCCGATGCTCGTGGCTGCCTTGGAAAGCATGTCATCATCTCCGCGTCAGCCTGTGACCGGGCGACCGCACCTGAAGGGAGGAGCCCAGCTGAGCCCGCACTCCGATGCTGCTCTCGAGAGCTCATCACTTTCGCGGGCTCCAAATAAGAGGTTGAACTCGCCGTGAGACGAGCCGGCGGACTCATCCAGAAGCCCGATCAGGGCAGACGAGCATGCTGGGGAATGGGAGGTCCGCGGGCGGACACCCGGCGGAAGCGGTCCCATTGGGGTCCCCAAATCACCCCCAGTGCTAGCCGCGCTGGCCTCATACCTGTGGGTAGAAGGACCGAGGCGGGGAGCCTCTGGGTTGGCTTGCTTTCTTACGAAGGTAAGCCGCGATCGCATCGTTGCCATGGACATGATCTCGCAATGACTACATGACCCATCCACGAACACTCTCTCCAAGTGAGCAGTGCCGAGACAAGAAAGAGAGTGATCGTGACCATCAGGAGGTGAGAGATAATGAGCGCAACCAGGAATAACACACAAAGGAAAGGCATCTTTAAAAAGACGCGTCTTTAAAAAGACGTTCCGTGTGTGCCGCTCTTTTAGAGAAATATACTCTTTTAGAGAAATATACTCTTATTTCTGCCGAAGCGCCCAGGGGCATTCTCTGCAATGTACCAGTGCAGAGGAGGGAGAAGCCGCTGAAACGCCGTCAGATCCAGCAGAGGTGAATGAACAGTCGTGAGAATTCAGCTCAGTGAGCATGACCGTTCGGCTCCGAAGAGAAAATCTGAATGAGTGGTTGCATACCAGCTCCTTTTATACCCGTATGTCCGGGGGAGTGGCATGCAAATACCACTTGCCAATTTTCATTGCCTTTTATCAAAGACCAGCGGTGTCTCGGGCTTCCAGGAGTGACCCCTAGTGTCACTACATCGACACAACGTCGAGTGAGTGACAGATAGGGAATCTAAATATCTTATGCAGTGTTGTTTCTAAAACAAGATTAATCAAATTGATCTTGTTTTAAGGTTTTTTAGATATTTTTACAGGAAAACAATAAAAAAATTATCATCAAGAATATAATTTTTGCCCTAATATTTAAAAAACTAGAAAAAAAGAAATTATGATCCAACGTGAATTTTCTTGATAAAAAAATATGATTGTGACTGGTAACATGTGCATGTAAAATGGCTAGAAATAGCATTTTAGCTTAGCATAAAGCTGACAATTTACACAAGGTTTATTTCTATTTCTTCTACTCCAAACTTACTTCAAACTTCTCTGTAAGAATGTAACACATCATAAAAAAGTGTTTCACCGCTGTTCAAATGCACTTTGGATCACATTATTTATATGTATAAATGTTTTCCATCTGAAAGGACTAAATATTAAATGAAACAAATGACAATATAACGCAAAGTAATCTGTTCAATAATCTAAATACTTTTTGAATGTAACTGTATTCTAAATACCAATGATTTAAATTGTAACTGTAGTGGAATACAGTTACTTATATTTTTAAATACGTATTCCAGTTACATGTATTTCGTTAATCCCCAAACCTGAACAAGTACTAAGGTGTCCAAGTTTAGTTTTAAGAGTATGTAGTAGAAAAGGGGGAAATGGCAAGTGGAGGATCCATATGAAGCAGCTTTCCTGGGCTCATTTCAATTACCATGGACATACTAGTTAATGAACATAGTAGTGTCTTATATGTACTGCGGGTATTACAAAGGCTAGAGAACTGGTAATTCCTTTGTAATGTACCATGGTACACTTTATTTTACAGTCCTATTTCCATGGAATTACTATGGATGTAGTAGTGAATGTACCTAGTAGGTAATGGATAAGTTATACAGTACTTGGGTGGGTGGGTGGAAGAATACCACGACAAAGTGAACGAAGATACTTTTTGAGTACTTATTGGTAAGTACCATTGCAGTTCAAGGGATTTTGATGACATATCTAATGTGTGTGTTGACAGTTCTCATTTTGAACATGAGCAGTAGCTATCAGTCTCATATTTGCACTTGACTTTACCAGTTGTCATGCGAAGAAGGCCTTGCTTAAAATGACTAATTACTAACCCTATGAAGTACTGTATACCGGTAGTTACTGCTGTGTTTCCTATTAGGTTCATGATACCATCCAATTTCCAAAGCATGTACCATGAGGTCTTGTACTTACTAATATCTATCATTTTTAAAGTATTGGTAAGTATTGCAGTGTTTCACATTAGTTAAAATGTATGTAAGTGTCTATTACAAACATTAAGTGTCTATTACACTAAGTGCCTGTTATTACCCCACACTTGTCTGTAAGTGATACATATTTACCATGTGTGTAGCATTGAGACGTACTGTAAAGTTTCATATTAGTTACCATGTACGGTAGGTATATTTTAGATAAGTACTTATTGTTACGCCTCATTTGTCTGTAGGTACAGCATATTTACCATGTATAGTATGTACCACTGGTAAGTATAAGAATGTTTCGTATTAGTTACCATGTACGTATACCATAAGTAAGTGCCTGTTATTACCCCACACCTGTCTGGAGGTACAACATATTTAACATATATATGTACCAGGAAAGTACATTGACTTATTGACTTATGTTCTTCTTGTATTATAAATAGTAGTATCTATTCTGCTGCTCTAAAATGTAATTCCCTATGATATGAACACTTTAAAATTATATGTATACTACACTGCCATAAGATGTGCTATTCTTTTGTAAAAAATAATTTAATCAGACCAAAATTTTATGAAATATATATACAATCAAGATTGATTTTGCCATGCATATTTAAAAGGCTCCAGTGAATGCAGCATCTCATATGTGTCATTTATCTTGTTTGAAGAGAGAGCTGCGCACACAGACACACATGCGCACACACAGGGATCTCAGCACTACAGGTACTCAAAACACTTATCAACTCATCTCATGAACTTAATGCTCCCATTTAGTGTGGTTTTCATGAGATTGAGCTTTACACTCTACACACACAAACAAACACAAATACAGTAGCCGATCTGCATGCTCACTGTCTGTATAGCTAAGAGAGACTAATGCATTCATTAATCCTTTAAGTATTTGTTTACTGCACACAAACACGCACACACACACACACACACACACACACACACACACACACACACACACAGTCATCTATATAGAGACTATTATAAAGCATTTACAAAGAAATTTTTTTTATATATATATCTATCCTACCACTCCACATTGCCATCTGCCACTCAAAGAGACAACCTATGATAAACAGATACTGTCCTGCACACACACTTCACAAACAATACTCACACTTACATACACAGATACGCCTCCAAACTAACTATATTTAGATTTATTAGCTTAAAGCACGGTGATTTTTGTTTCTGTTATTTTTATTTATTTATCTACTACTTTAGTGATTATGTAATAAAGTAAAATGTAAGGCTGATATGGTTTTATGCAAATCCACTGTGGTTTTAGCCCCATGCATATTTATAATGTCTCCTCTGCTTCAGCTAATCACAGGCTTGGATAAAGGTCAGGGGGAGGGGTCAAAGAATAGCTGTTGTTTCAGGTGGCTGACCAAAACAAATCCGGATATATACACACACACAGCCAAAGTGGTAAAAGGTGGGTGGTCCAGCCGCTGGCTAAAATATATAGATTACACAACAGGTAGCGCTAGACTATTCTGTGGAAACCCTGCAGAAAATGCCTTCAGAGAAGTTTAGAGAAACCGGCACACATTTGATTCTGTCAGCATTAAGGCTGGAGCCTGCTTATTCCCCATTTCCTGCTCTGTCTTGGTATCGCATTTCAGACCATTACCGGCAAAGGCTGGCCATGTGAGAGATCTGTCGTCCTCTACCACAATCCATCACTCCATGGCCCCCGGTCTTACACTCCATCACAAGGAAAACAAACACACACACACATACAAAGGCAAACTGTGCTAACTGCAGAAGCAAGGCCAGCCAAGAGGAGGCCAGAATAGCTGACACACACAAACTACTTTCTACACCTGCTTAAAGCTGTCTATCCATAACTGTCTAGTATGCTCTGAAAGACAGGTTCATCTCTTTGACTGAGGGCATCATTGAGTTGTACAGTGACTATGTAACAGTCAGTGTCGCCAGAGCAGGGACACATTCGACCGTGTTACCTGAGTACATCAGTGCAGAAGGATTAACATCCATCAAGGCCCAGGCTCAGCCGCACACGGCACCCCACAGTCCGTTTACTGACTTTATGATGTACAGATGTACACACAAAACTGGAAAGCAACTTTCTGGTAAGTCCTAATCTGACTGCTTGGTTCTACACAACTTCTGAGAGTAAAGACAAATAGGTTTATTAAGTATGCCTGGAAAAAAGTAATGTTTAGATACAATGAGTACTTTTGATGTAGTACTAATCATATGATTTGCCAAAGCTTGCCAGGTAAGTGACATAAAAATGTTGAAAGATATTTTGAATTTTGTTTGCCACTTAATGTAGTAGCAAGTAAAATGTATATCCATGACCAAAACTATATATATTCTACTAATTAAGACCTGTCAGGGAAAACTTTGAACTTTAAAATATTTATACACTGAAAAAAAAAAAAAAAAGATCCAATTTTGAAGTGTCACTACAAACAACATTAAAGCAAACCCCTGGACAAAGGCTGTCATGTTTGATGTAGTGGAAGTACTAAGATATAAGGTATTCTTATCATATAATGCTGTGTGAGCACAGTACGGTGCAACTAAATTTCCTGCTGAGATCAAGGTACATAGTATGTGGTGGATGCATCATGCACACCAAGTGCAATATGGACTCTGAAGAGGAAGTGCATTGATGCATTTAAATGCACTACACACACTGTGTCACAAGCACACACACACATTTTTATATCATGGTGGGGACTTTCCATCGACTTAAATTGTTTTTAGACTGAGCTAATTATATTTTTTCTTCACTAACCACAACCCTACTCCAAAACTTATCCATTATAGAAACCTTGTATTAAAACAATATTTAGTATTTAATATTTAAGTTGTTTCCTCATGTTTCCTCATGTTTCCTCATGGGCTGATCCCCAAAACATGATTTCAGGATTTACAATCACTGAGGGACATTTGCCCCCCCCCCCCCCCCCCACATACATACACACACACACACACACACACACACACACACGTGACTCCTGTCATTGGGGACCAATAGCTGCCAGTGGCACACTTCATACAGGGTCATACATCACTCTCTCACTAACGCCCAAAATAATTCCATTCAGCCATCTGAGCACTGCACCTTCATCTGAGTGCCTGCCTCTCCTTAAAGGTTAATAATTGTTTTGAACAGGATGCCTGGGGTCTTAGAGCACTAATGAGTGTGAGAAGGTTTCATGCATCTCAGAGAAGTTACTACAAGTTATACAAGAGAAAGGCAGAAAATCATAAATCAGTCCTTGTGACAGTGTAGAGATGAAGACAGACTCCTTCCTCAGTAGTTTTACATCATTATCAAGTGAAGTACCAAGTAACAAGCAAGGACAGATTATGGACCAGGCTAATGGGGCCAGTGCCCTGGGGTATCTGACTACTAGCACAACAGTACCTTTGATATTGTAACTACTACATTCTTGCAGCGATGTATTGTTGTCAATTTTCCAATGTATTACACATATGAAATGTTTATTGCAACTTGATCTCTTGTATTTCTTCCTTTCTATCTTAAATTTGCAACATTATCTCTAATTTATTAATTCGTCATGATATAATTTCTTGTAATTTGGACATTTCGGCAAGTGGGGACCTCAAATGAGGCTGGTGCTCAGGGGACTCGCAGAACCACAATTCTCGCTTGATACAAAGAAACTACTTTCTTTACTAATAACTACTTTTATGTGCCACTGACACACAATGAGAGGTCTAAGCACAGTGGCAGCCATACTAAAAGTGACCTGAAGCTCAGACGAGATTTTGCGATGCAAAAGAGAAAGTAGTGCTGTATTTTAAAGTGCAGTCTGAAATTGTGAGATAATAATCACTGATTTAGGCGCAGACATAAATACATAAAATACATAAAAGTTTGAGACAAGTTTGTGCAGGATGGTATGATCCTGTTAGTCTGGTAACTGAATGTAGAAAAGCATTGGGGATTTAAAGATTAAGAAATTAGTCATACAATTTTTGACATAAAAGATATGTAGTGAAAGTAAGGGGGAAAAAAGAATAAAGATAGCAAGTTTACCTCCAAACATATTTCAAAATCTGGTCCTTTTCTTAATGTGAGCAGTGCAGTCAGACAGCATCCATCTACAGCAGAGCAGATGCTGGTCTTCGTCAGACTCCTGCATATTGATTTGTGCCATAAGAGCTCACTCCGCAGCTTGCCGGAATTTGTCTCCATAAATAAAAGATTATGTCTCTAATCTGTACTAACTCTCTCTTCATATCTCTCTCTCTCTCTCTCTCTCTCTCTCTCTCTCTCTCTCTCTCTCTCCCTCTCTCTTTATCAGTGAAATGTCCCTGGCCTCCTCACTGTCACTGAGATAGATACCAGACACAGAAATGTTCCTTTTCCAAAAGGGCCACCATTTTTTTTATTTTATATTGTGTATTCATCCAGTGTATACAGTACTGATCAAACTGCCAAAGGTGTAGTGAACAGCTTTCCTGTGGAGAATGAGAGAATAAAGTTCTGTTCCAAAACCTAGAGAGTTTCCTCCGAAGGTGACTGTGGCATGGGGGGCGTGGTCATGTGTTGGTTTGCGGGTCACACTCTCTCCCCCACTGATGCTCTAGCGTGCCTTATCAAGTCTCCCTCCACCATCACTATAATGAGAGACAGGTGTTGACCATGACCACGCCCCCAATGCCACATAGGCATTTTAAGGCATCACATGCGTGCTCCCAACGTGAAGGCTGTTCCAAAAATGTAGGTGTCTTAATTATGCTGCTGCACAAGATATCTTGTTTTGGCCTAATTATAAGGTAGCATCATGTGTATCCTTCCTCGGGTAGGTGATCCCATAATGCACTGGCAGATGCCATTTGCACCCTGGTGAAAATAAAGGAAGATGTTACTTACACCCCAGTGTAAACAGTGGCAAATATTATTTTCACCCCAATAATGAATTGACAGGTCTCCAAGCATCAATAGGTGCCTTTTTATTCTGTTATTAATGTGCTATTCACTGCCTTGCTGAGGCAACCCATTGTTTAAAAGCATCCTTTTTGGTAAAAGAACATGAGACTTTATTTGTATGTAGGGTTAATCTCATCTATGAAACTACTGACAAAAACATTACCGTAACAACAAAATTGACCCTTTTTCACTTTTTTAAAGAATATAAATGTTTCTTATTGAATATTCTGTTTCACTCAGAAATACACTGCATTACAAAAGTGAAATAGGTTGCGAATGTGAATTTATGTTGATTTTAAACTACAGTACTACTTAAGTACAGTTTTCTACTATAGAAATCAATGTCAGCTAAAGACAGCTTCAATGCCATTAAGAACGTCTCGCTTACTGTCGTAACCTTTGTTCCCTGATGGAGGGAACGAGATGCTGTGTCGATGTAGTGACACTAGGGGTCGCCCTTGGGAGCCCCAAACACCTCTGATCTTTGAGAAAAGGCCAATGGGAATTGACGAGTGGAATTTGCATGCCACTCCCCCGGACATACGGGAATAAAAGGAGCTGGCTTGCAACCACTCATTCAGGTTTTGTGCTGAGGAGCCGAGACAAGGTCCCAGACATTTCAGCGGGTAGTACAGTGGTGTGGCAGGAGGTACACAACATCTCATTCCCTCCATCAGGGAATGGAGGTTACGACAGTAACCGAGACATTCCCCTTCTGTCACTCACTCAATGTTGTGTCGATGTAGTGACACTAGGGGCCCCTATACAAAATGCCACGACTAACTGAACTGTATTATGTGGACTGGCCCAAAATTAGGGACTGGCTGACCCTGCCGCGGCCTCTTCTCTTTTTTCTCCCCAAAAGGAACAAAATCGTTCAGCTGGGGGCCATATAGGGTCCGTTCGTCAGGGGGTGTCCCTCCCAAGGGGAGGACACCGCAGAGACCACACCCCGCCGGGGGGGGGGGGGGGGCATTTGAGTGGAAATACGTCACATGGATTTACCGAGTCTTGTAGGAAGCATCTCATGTGGAGAAGTCCCATGGTAGGTCCTACCCGAGGGGGGAGGAGTTCTACAAGCACGGTGACATGGAAGACGCAGTTTACCAACAGGGAAACTTTTGTGGAAGATACATCACACGGGGTTACATATGGGCAACCAGCGCATGTGGAGCACCTACCCCAGTACAGGGCCTAGTTAGCACACATACTGGGCCAGCAGCGAGTTTCTCCATAAACTCGCCTGCCACAGGGCTAAGGAGGAAGGACATCAAGGGTCCACGACTTCGTGAACACGACTGGGGGTAAAAAGCGCACGTCTTCACCTCAGGGGAGGGGAAAGGTGCTATGCGCAAGTGGAAGCGGTACACCAGGCCAGCTGTCCCGGAACTTACCTGTTCGTACCTGACAACACACGGGATGAGACCGGCTCAACCCAGAGATTATAGAATCTTGCAAAGGTGTTGGGTGTTGCCCAGCCCACTGCTCTGCAGATATCTGCTAAAGAGGCGCCATTGGTCAGAGCCCAGGAGGCCGCCACACTCCTAGTAGAGTGGGCTCGTAGCCCCTGGGGGGGGCGGCACGTCCTGGGAGTGATATGCAATAGCGATGGTGTCAATGACCCAGTGGGCGATCCTCTGTTTGGAGACAGTGCTCCCTTCCCGCTGTCCACCAAAGCAGACAAAGAGCTGCTCGGAGCTCCTATAGCTCTGCGTGCGATCCAAATAGATGCACAAAGCAACCGGACACAGCAACACCAAGGCTGGGTCTGCCTCCTCCTGGGGCAGCGCTTGCAGGTTCACCACCTGATCCCTAAACGGGGTCGTGGGAACCTTGGGCACATAGCCCGGTCGGGGTCTCAGGATCACATGAGAGTAACCCAGACCATAATCCAGGCATGTTTTTCTGACAGAGAACGCCTGCAGGTCCCCTACCCTCTTGATGGAAGTGAGCGCAGTTAGGAGGACAGTCTTCAAAGAGAGTGTCTTTAGCTCCACTGACTCCAGGGGCTCAAATGGAGCTTCCCATAGGCCCCGAAGGACCACAGAGAGGTCCCACGAGGGGATGAGATGCGATCTGGGGGGTTTAACCTCCTAGCACCTCTCAGGAACCTGACGATCAAGTCGTGCTTCCCTAAATACTTATCGTCTACTGCATCATGATGTGCCGATATAGTGGCTACATACACCTTCAAGGTGGAGGGGGACAGCCGCCCCCCGAGGATGCCATATGCCCCAGAAGCCTCTCAAATAATTTCAGTGGGACCGACGTTTTCTGCCTGAACGCTGATAGTTCAGCACCGACTGCGCCCGCTCGCTCGTGAGGCGCGCCATCATTGAGACTGAATCTAACTCCATGCCGAGAAAAGAGATGCTTTGAACCGGGGAGAGCTTGCTCTTTTCCCAGTTGACCCGAAGCCCCAACCAGCTGAGGTGCCTGAGCACCAGGTCCCTGTGTGCACACAACAAGTCCCGCGAGAGGTGATGTCCACCCTGGTGGTCCAGGAGCGCCACCTTTGGCTCAACCTGGTCGAGTCAAGGGATGCTGACAAGGTACGATTCCTTGACGGTGTTTTCGACGGTGAGGAAGCAGACGGAGGCTCGGTGCCAAGGGCGTCCCCTTGCGGTGACAACACCAGCTCCGCCACAGCTCGCCCCAGCAGGCTGGCCCTGGCATGGAGCCGCCCACAGGAAGCAGACGCAGTGGTTTAGGAGCAAACAGTTCTGCTTCTCCGAGCACTCAATTTAAATCATACCTGACATATTTTAAATGATGTACATTAAATCATATATCATGTATATTAGATCACAGTACCACAGCAGTCATTTATGATCTTTCTCTCTCTCTCTGTTCTAACTCCTGTGTACAGTATGTGAGGAGCCGTGAGGCAGAAGATCAGTGGGATTCCATCAGTAATGTTTGACAGGTGACTGAAATCGGAGAGCTAAAGCACAAGGACTGATGTGGTCACCCCTCTGCATGCCATCCACATGAGCATTTGACCCCAATTCCACCATTTATTAACCTCAGTAAGACATCAAAGTGTGTGTGTGTGTGTGTGATCCCTCTTTAATCTGCCATCTGAGCTAAGTGTGTGTATGCCTGGATGCTGTCATGGTGTGTGATGCCATGTACTGAGGTGCAATGTCCCTGTGACATATCGGCCTTGATAATCATGAGAGGATAAGGAGAATGAAAAAGAGAGAGACTTACATGGAGAGCACATGGGGCACATTAGCCACCAACCAGCATTTAGGAGGAGAGATAGAAAGTGAAAAAGAAGGTGAGCAAAAGAGAGTGCTCTACGCAGTCTAGAGTAAATGAGTTGAGGCATAAGGGATCATGTCATGACTGTAGGCTCGTTCCCTCAGGACAATGAGGAAGACTTCCCCTACTTTGGTATAAATACCGTTCTGAAAAAACAGCATTGCTGGTCACCAGCTTATGTTGTGTTTTTGGTGCTGGTCTCCCAGCGTGGGACGCTTGTGTGCTGGTGTCTCCACCAGGCTTTTACACTAGCTTAACCAGCTTCATCATTTAGCAGAATATCCAGAGGAGAACTGGCTCCCCCAGCTAAGTCTGGTTTATCCCAAGGTTTTTTTTTTTTCTTCTCTCCACTAAAATCTTATGACATTTTTGTTCCTTGCCACATTCGCATTTGACATGCTCACTGGGGGCTTAAAGACAAAAATAATTAGGCATGATTTTCAATTAAGTTTTTCAAGAAGCTGTTCACTATTGACTTTAAGACATTTAATATTTTACAGACATTAAAGCATGATTATCTCTATAGCTGCTTTGAAACGATGAGTATTGTAAAAAGCGCTATACAAATAAAAATGACTTGAATTGAAATAGAAGTGTCAAGAAAACATAGCCTAGCCAATTTCATGGCCCTATACCAGGCTCAGAAATTAACCAGGGCTTGGGACTCAGAGCAACTGAAAGGGAAAAAAAACAAAACACACACACACACACACACACACACACACACACACACACACACACACACACACACAGAAATTCAAAATATGGTGGCAATAAACGCCCCTGTGATTCCTTTTTATTTATTTCGAGAACTTTAAATTATTAATTAGTAATATAGGCATATGATGTGAGACAAAAAATAAAAATAAAAATGTCCAGTGAAAATCAATTCCAGAGGGCAAATATTGTTTGCATATATGTTCCTGGTCCTGCTCTGAACCCTTGTCTCTGGCATGGGAGGCGGGCACGCTAACGAGGAGGCTAAAGGCTACAGCCTTTAGCATTGGTCGATAGTGCGCCTCTTGAGGCCAGGGGAGTGATGTTTACACACTGCACGGCTACCTACCAGCTGGCTACCATTACACTCACCCCTCTAAACCTCACTACCATCTGGGTCATGGCACCACTGTTGCCGGTCCTGCTCAACCCACTCCGAGTGGGATTCGAATTGCCGTCTCCAGCATGGGAGGCGAGCGCACTAATGAGGCTAAAGGCTACAGCCTTTAACACTGCATATACAAACTTCTGTCAATATTGATGATGTTAGACAGAACGTTAGCCTCAGTCACCATTAACTTTCATTAAAACATTCAGTATGACCATACAATAAAAGTGAATAGTGACTGAATCAAATGTAATAACCTCAACCTAATTTCTCTAATTTGTGTTTCATGGAACAAAGTCAGTCATACTGGTGTGTAACAAGAGTGTGGAGTAAATGTTTACAGAATGTTAATTTTTAGGTGAAATATCCCTATAATAAAACAAGTTAAATTTATTACACGGTGCTGTACTACTATACAACCAGCTCAGGGATGAAATTGAATTATGAAGCTGTCACTAATATAAAACACAAAGAACTAGCAAGGGTTCTAGGTAAAAAGGGCTCAATGGCCCCTATAACCAAGCTCAGGAACAGAGAAAGTGCTGTGCATGAGCAATCAGACCTATCACATTAAAACTGATCCCAGTCAAATTGTTGAATGGGAGAGGTCTCGTAAACAATCACACGTGAATCAATATCTCATAACAAACTCTGGGAGTGTGATGCACTCTTTTATCCCTTAGGTTGTATTGCAAGGAGACAATGCAAATCAGCCACAAACAAACACACACAGCAAACAACTGAAATGAATATGCAGAGGAGTTTGTCCATGTGCCACTGCAGAAAAGCCTTGCAAATCAGCTTCATAACAAGTTCTTGTAATTCCAAAAGATATTTAATCCATTCATCCTTTCATTAATATGTGTAGAAATTAAGGTTAGACCAATGTATGCCAAAATAGCAGTGAATTTCCATGCCTTTTCCAGTTGCTTGTGATTAGGCCTTCTGGATAAAGATTTTTAAAAATCATTTTATAGATAATTTACTCACAAAGAGCTATTTCTAGTTGAAGAAAGTTTTGGAGTAGAGCATAACTATTAAAAAAAAAAAAAAAAAAAAAAAAAAAAGGAAAGAAACCCATAACACTTTACAATAAGGTTGTTTTTGGTAACATTAAGTATATTAGCTAACATAAACTAACAACAAACAAAGCTTTTACAGCACTTATTAATCTTGGTTAATATTAAATCAGTGAATTTGAATGTATTCTTTGTGTGGTTCTAGCATCAACATATCCTAATACGTTTTCAAAAAAAAATCTGTATCCATTACCACATAGTTCACCCAAAAATGAACATTCTCTCATCATTTACTCACCCTCATGCCATCCCAGATGGTGTATGACTTTTTTCTTCTGCTGAAAACAGATTTTTAGAAGAATACAGTGCATCCTGAAAGTATTCACAGCGCTTCACTTTTTCCACATTTTGTTATGTTACAGCCTTATTCCAAAATGGATTAAATTCATTATTTTCCTCACAATTCTACAAACAATACCCCATAAATGACAACATGAAAGAAGTTTGTTTGAAATCTTTGCAAATTTATTAAAGATAAAAACCGAAAAAAAAAAACAAACAAAAAAACAAAAAAAAAAACCACATGTACATAAGTATTCACAGCCTTTGCTCAATACTTTGCTGAAGCACCTTTGGCACCAATTACAGCCTCAAGTCTTTTTGAGTATGATGCTACAAGCTTGGCACACCTATTTTTGGGCAGTTTCTCCCATTCTTCTTTGCAGGACCTCTCAAGCTCCATCAGGTTGGATGGGGAGCGTCAGTGCACAGCCATTTTCAGATCTCTCCAGAGATGTTCAATCGGGTTCAAGTCTGGGCTCTGGCTGGGCCACTCAAGGACATTCACAGAGTTGTCCCGGAGCCACTCCTTTGTTATCTTGGCTGTGTGCTTAGGGTCGTTGTCCTGTTGGAAGATGAACCTTCGCCCCAGTCTGAGGTCCAGAGCGATCTGGAGCAGGTTTTCATCAAGGATGTCTCTGTACATTGCTGCATTCATCTTTCCCTCGACCCTGACTAGTCTCCCAGTTCCTGCCGCTGAAAAACATCCCCACAGCATGATGCTGCCACCACCATGCTTCACTGTAGGTATGGTATTGGCCAGGTGATGAGCAGTGCCTGGTTTCCTCCAGACATGACGCTTGCCATTCAGGTCAAATAGTTCAATCTTTGTTTCTCATGGTCTGAGAGTCCTTCAGGTGCCTTTTGGCAAACTCCAGGAGGGCTGTCATGTGCCTTTTACTGAGGAGTGGCTTCCGTCTGGCCACTCTACCATACAGGCCTTACTGGTGGAGTGCTGCAGAGATGGTTGTTCTTCTGGAAGGTTCTCCTCTCTCCACAGAGAAATGCTGGAGCTCTGTCAGAGTGACCATCGGGTTCTTGGTAACCTCCCTGACCAAGGCCCTTCTCCCCCGATCGCTCAGTTTGGCCAGGCGGCCAGCTTTAGGAAGGGTCCTAGTGGTTCCAAACTTCTTCCATTTACGGATGATGGAGGCCACTGTGCTCATTGGGACCTTCAATGCTGCAGAAATGTTTCTGTACCCTTCCCCAGATCTGTGCCTCAATACAATCTTGTCTCGGAGGTCTACAGACAATTCCTTGGACTTCATGGCTTGGTTTGTGCTCTGACATGCACTGTTAACTGTGGGACCTTATATAGACAGGTGTGTGCCTTTCCAAATCATGTCCAATCAACTGAATTTATCACAGGTGGACTCCAATCAAGTTGTAGAAACATCTCAAGGATGATCAGTGGAAACAGGATGCACCTGAGCTCAATTTTGAGTGTCATGGCAAAGGCTGTGAATACTTATGTACATGTAATGTTTTTCGTTTTTTATTTTTAATAAATTTGCAAAGACTTCAAACAAACTTCTTTGACGTTGTCATTATGGGGTATTGTTTGTAGAATTTTGAGGAAAATAATGAATTTAATCCATTATGGAATAAGGCTGTAACATAACAAAATGTGGAAAAAGTGAAGTGCTGTGAATATTTTCCGGATGCACTGAATGTCCATTAAAACTGGTTCATACAATGCAAGTTAATGGTAAACAAAATTTTGCAGCTCAAAAAGTGCACAAAGGCAGCATAAAAGTAATCCATTCGATTTAAGCGTTTAATCCATAGCTTCTGAACCGATATGATAGGTGTGGGTGAAAAACAGATCAATATTTAAGCCCTTTTCTACTAAAAATGACCACTTTTACTTTCACATTCTTCTTTTGTTTTTGGCGATAAACATTCTTCGTGCATATCGCCACCTACTAGGCAGGGAGGATAATTTATATTAAAAAAAGGCTTAAATATTGATCACCCACTCCTGTCATACTACTTCAGAAGATATGGATTTGACCACTGGAATCTTATGGATTACTTTTATGCTGCATTCATGTGATTTTTGGAGCTTCAAAGTTCTGGCCACCATTCACTTGCATTGTATGAACCTACAGGGCTGAGATATACTTCTAAAAAATCTTTTGTGTTCAGCAGAAGAAAGAAAGTCACACATCTGTGGTGGCATGAGGGAGAGTAAAGGATGAGAGAATTTAAATTTTTGGGTGAACTGTCCCTTTAATGCATTATGAACTAACATGAACAAACAAGGAACAATTGCATTTTCATATATTAATAATAATTAATTAATATAAAATAATTGTTAGTTCACAATACTTAATGCATTTACTAATGTTAACAAATAGAAACCTATTGTAAAGTGTTACCAAAAAAAAAAATAAATAAATAAATAAATAAATAAAAAAGATTTTTGAGGTCTGTGATAATTTATTAATTATTTGCCTGAAATGTCTGAAATCAAACAATTAAAATTACCTGATATATCCAGGTTTTCCATGTCCCTGTAGTATAAACTGATATTAATTCTATAATTTCTAATGTATTACTATTCTAACAACACTATTATTATTAAAGTAGTTTTTGTTAGCTCCAGACTGAGTGTCTCTGAAATACTTTCCTAATGAACACTGTGTCTTTACAGCTTGGTTGTGGCGAGATCTTACACCATTTTAAAAAGTGTATGATGGAAAATTCAATAGCCTTTAAGCTGCAACAATAATATAAGGATTCACAGAAGTGTTATGTTTCTTATACTGGCCTGTATTTTTTGGCAGAGGGAAAACATTGCCCCTGAGCTCTGATTGGCTGAGCTCCAACAGAATGGTTTGTTAAAGGTTATGGTACTTATTTTTCATTCTGCTCAGCTCTATTTTGAAGTCACAATATGGTATTATGCTGTAAAACCCAAACACCATCAAGTAACCAAGGCAACCACCAAAACAACTTGATATTTGTTTGTCCACAGATGTTAAAGGGCTTAAAGAAAGCCTGCAAAACCACAGGTTTTAGGGTGAGACTAAAGAGAGGAAATGAGGCGAGCGTGAGAGGCAAAAAAGAAATAGATAAAGCCTAGGAGAGCAAAGCTAATTAATACAAAAAGATAAAATGTTCAGACTGCCTGCAGAGAAACTTAATTTAATTGTGCCAAATGCACAAGATGAGTATTTCAAAATGACCAAGATTATGAGTACAGTTGTAATGGGATCCATGTGCAAAAAAATAAAATAATAATAATAAAAAAAATTTTTTTTAAATTATTGGCATCAGTCTGTTTCAGGAAGCATCATTAAGACATAATGTAGTTAATTAAGAGCTGGGTGAATTCAATCTCATTAACAAGTACCTCTGCCTTATTAAAATCAAAGATCCATTTCCAAACCATGCTTATAATGATTCTCTATATGACTGATCTGTACGCACAATCCCTGTGACAGAAACTAAACCTGTGGTAATGAAGACAAAGCATCCTCCTCTAACATTTGCCTCCAGCATAGCTGATGAACAGCTTATTGTTTTCTTATAAACACCCCATGCATCTTTTATCCCCAACAATTTAAGCCCTGCTTCCATGAGGCATATCTGTTACCCCCAGAAATGAAAAGGTTTCATTTATCAAAATTGCTTCGGAAAAAAAGAGAGTACTAATCGGCCCACAGTTCATGAATACTGCACTCCATGGTGCGGAACTAAATGGAAAATGCAGAAATGATTTGCATTTGAACCCAAGTTCAATACTTCACAAATATCCTGGCGGGCCTTCAGAAGTTTATAATCATGACTGTTATTTTCTAAAAGCCATCCCTTCATGCAAAAAAAAATCAGCTGTCAAAATTTTTTTTTTAAAGCTAAGTCATCCCTGTGAAAAGGCAAATAATTTTAATATGAAGTGGTGAAATGGTTGATCATGGCCTTCATTTCCATAGCATTCAGCACACTGAGAATAAAAATCATTGGCAAAAATTAGAGTACTTGCATTGTGATCAGGATTAAATGGACTAAAAAAATAAGATGACTGCATGGCACTTTAAACACACAGTTGTTTAGTTTTATTGTTAGCAGCCGGTTGCAATAAAGAAAACCAGTAGTAACAATGGCTTTACAATTATAATTAAAGGATTTCTTAACCTAAGGGGTTTCTTGCAAATGGGCCCTGAGCCTTGCTGCGAAGGCATGATTTTACTAAGTTTAATCATCTAGAAAAAGGATGTCACAATCTGTCTCCCTCATGTCCTTCAAAGACTCTTATTTTGAAGTTTTCCCCTGGACTACATCTCCCATAGTTCACTTCCCTCATCACTTCCATCTGCTCCTCATCATCCTCACCTGTATTCCATTCCCTCAATTAGTTCCTTGTGTATAAATACCCTCTAGTTTTGTTCATCCATTGTCAGTCCTTGAAGTGTTTTGGTTTGTTATTTGGTGATGGTTGGCCTTATTGTTTGTTCCACTCCAGTGTCTATAATTAAAAGAAAGTATCTACTCCTGCGTCTCCTCTCCAAGAACCCAACGTTACAAAGGATCAATGGTTCAGGGTTAATATGGGAAAGATATGGTGATAATATTCTTTCCTTGAATGCTCCAGTGTGGATGGGGAAACCAGGGGTTGTAAGGTTTTGACTAGGAGATGTAATGTACTGTATACCCCCCTATTTAGATTCCAGTTCTGGCATCTTCTACACTCATGCTGAGTCCAGTCTCCACAGTCTGCATGCTTTCATCTCCCTCCTCTTCACCTCTATTTATAAAACCCTGCACATTTTTCCATTTTCCTGATTATTTTTCAGCATACCCTTGTCAATAATTCACATGCTCTTCAACATATTGAACATGTTTCCCTTTCTAAGCATTAATATTTAAGGCTTCATCCCTCCTTTAGGACATCTTATAAGGATAAATCAAAGTGACATTAATTTTTTTTTAGAGATGGTCTCAGTGAAATTAAGCTCTAATGGTGCTGGAAGGGAGGACTTTTATAGCTTTCTATTAAAAGAGGAGTGCGACAGATGAGACAAAGTACTCTTTTTCGAACATGTGAATTCTGAAGGATTATAGGTCAATTAGTGCTGGCAATGATTTATTGTCAGAATAATAAAATGATACAACACTCTTATTTGTAGATTTATTGCATTAGCTGGACAGTTTAGCAAATGTTCAATGCAATGTGGTAGATGACATGAACTAATCTATGCAATCAGCCTGACATTACAAAACAAAGGAAGAATCAATGGACATTAAATGGCAGTCAGCTGGAACCAAGAATCATGTCAGCCAGATTCAACCAAATTTGTTTTTACTTGATGCTACACATTGAGATATGGCTTTGATACACTCAGTTTAGAGCAAGGTGCCTGCACACATCTAAAATTCATGTTTAACTTGTTTAAATGAGTGTGTTTGCACGCACAATCTTTCACTGATTATGTTTAATAACTCAATATGTTAGATCATGTTAACTCAAAACTTTTAAATTTTTCAGACAACTGTTATAAAAGGTACCACAAAACCCAATCAGCACATAAAATGTGGCATATTAGCCGATTTTGCTTTGCATGTAAACACCTATACCAGCATTCTGGTGGCACATGCAATGTGATATGGTTACATTTACTTATCTTTAAGAGAAACTACCTAGTAGAGAAAAACCCTACTATTTCAAGATGTCTGTAAACATATTTGTCTTGTGTTGTCAGGTTTTTATAATAAGCTATTTACGTATATATATATATATATATATATATATATATATATATATATATATATATATATATAAACAGCTTATTATAAAAACCTAATGTAGCTATCAGCACTTGTGAGCTGATGATGGCACCAGTAGTGCACTATTTTGGTTGTCGCCCATTTTGTAGTAGTGTCCGAATTTGTTCCCTATATCTTGTTCCCAGGGGCGCAACTACACATTTCTGAATGGGTATGCAAAACTAAATTTTGTGCCCCATATATCTGTAAAGCAAGGGAAGGGAGTGTCATCCATTATAATCGTTGAGCGAGGGGTGGGGTGTGCAAGGGGAGGGGAGTGTCATCTATTGTAATTGTTGAATGGGAGGTGGGTTGCGTGAGGGGAGGGAGTGTCATCCATTATAATCGTTGAGCGGGGGTGTCGAGGAGGCCGATTGCACCACCTTTAGTGAGCCGCTTGCCACCTTTACATCATGCCCCTATGCATTGCATACCTTGCATATATGGTTTTTGCGCTTCTGCTTGTACCCTACATTTGTTCACTCATTCTTACCCACAATGCATCCGGATTTCGAGTGTGCAACCGATATAGGCTGTGTCTCGTTTCGAAGGCTGCATCCTCCGGAGGTCACATTTGTCAACCGCATACGTCATCAAGGCTGTCTCATTTCAGAAAAGTGAGTAGGACACTCCGAATGCGACCTTCTTTCACAGGAATTCGGAGGATGTAAGTGGTGTATCCTTCATTGGCACTCACAACCCACAATTCTTTGCTTCAACAGAAACGAACATCATTTGTCTAAATAAAATGATGCCAATTTGCTTGAAATATGATGTTCAAATGCAGGTAATGCTAATTCCCAAGTTGAAGTACCTCAGTAGAGGTATGTAGATAATTATAATAGCCAATGTACAATTATAGCAATATATGATTAAAATATAGTATTATAGACTAAAAGTACACATGTAAAATCTATTTTCTTTTCTCTATACCTCATAATAACTCTCCTAAATTTTACCTCATACATTCCCTTCTAAAGGGACTTTGTTCCCTTGTCACTCACAGCGCTTGTGCTTGTTAAAGAGTGGCATGCTGTCATAGCAACCATGTTATATTCTGTTTCCGTTTGTCCTTAATTTCATTCCTGCAATGTTTTATTTCACGCTGGCTGTAGTGTTTCACTTTTAAACATATCAATACTTAATTAAAAATAACATAATAAAATATAGCGAACCAAAATTATACAGATACATTTTTATTCTGACATTAAAATGCAAAGTGATTTCTTTCTTCACTAATTCACTGAGGTGATACTATTGTTAACTTAGAAGACTGCACAGTGGAAATTATTCAAATATTCAGTTATCACCTTGGTATTCATCTAATTTAAATGGATGTTGTTATTTATAACTTTAGTACTGTATTACAGTCGCATGAGGGTGCACATTTCATCTCAGCTCTTAGAAATGCTGCGGTGTTTGGATGGGAGTGTCAAGATGGTAAAAAATAAAACAATTATATATGTGTGTGTGTGTGGGCGGGTTTGTGTGGTTTACGAGGAAAGGGTATTATGCTATAATTGTGGTTTATGAGGACATTTCTAGTGTCCCTATAATTCAAATCGATTAAAAAAACATACTAAACTATGTTTTTTGAAAATGTAAAAATGCAGAAAGTTTTTTGTGAGGGTTAGGTTTAGGGGTAGTGTTAGGGTTAAGGGATAGAATCTATAGTTCATAGTATAAAAATCATTATGTCTATGGAGAGTCCTCATAAGGATAGCCGCACCAACATGTGTGTGTGTGTGTGTGTGTGTGTGTGTGTGTGTGTGTTTATTGTTTTTATTCTTGTTGGTAGTTTTTTGTATTAATATTTTCAAAATATATATTAATAGGTTAAACATGACAAACAGAATGAAGGTTTATTGTATATACCATTTTATAAGAATACAAATTATTATAGGCTAATTGTTGTTATTATGATTATTATTATCACTATTATTATTATTATTATTATTATTACCCTACATGTAAAATAAAAGTTCATATGCGATGAAGTTTTTCTGTGTCATCTCCAGTGCTCTCTCCGACGCTCCATGTATACGTCAGCATCTGAATTCACTCACTCATTTCATTTACTCCTTGCCTGATATAGGGCACTTACAGACATCCACTAGGCTTATATAGGAAATAGTGAATGAGTGAATGAGTGAACAAGTGAGTGATTTCGGACATAGCCCTTCATCCTCAACCAACTAATCAAAAAAGTCCACAAGGCAACAGAATTGCAGGCCACTCAATTCAGCACAGCCAATCTTGGCCAAGTATTATTCCAGGAAAACAAAATTGTGTTTTACCTGGTTTCTAGCTCTAAGCTGAAACCCTCCTAGAGCAGCAATGAGTTTTAAGATGAGCCACAGCTGTGAGCTCTCAGATGCATTTGGGTCACAAATGGCTCAAATGGCTTTTTTTTTTTTTTGTTTTTTTTTTTAATATTGATAAAGGCAGGCAATTGTTGCTGGGGGATATAAAGGATTAAGCTATCCTCTGTCAGACAATTGTGATGGTAATGAATTATAACCACAGTATATGATAAGGACTTGTTCATTAAAGACTTATGACATCTCATGAATTCCACAGTTTATTTTTTGTATTACTGTGAGTGGAGCGGGGTCCAGTGGTGTAGTTGTGATATTTAACATAGGGACCTACTAACAGTTAATAGGACAGCTTCTCTCTGTAGAAAGTTGACCCACGTGAAACACAGGTGGAGTGTGTCCATCTTCAAAGCCACACAGGTGCATTAGGGGAGGTTGCAACTGTGCATGTCTATTTGGCACTTTATTTTCTTAGCCAAACTGTATGATCCAGATGCGTTGTTAAACTAGAGATGAACCGTGGAGCAAATGCTTACCGAACCATGGTTGGCGAACCATACGGTTCTTTTTTTATCGAGAACGGTTACACCCCTAATTTATATACAGTACATATGTAAAATGTGTAAGATTAGTTGTAATTATAGTCCCACATAAACTTACAAAATGTATATCAGGGTAAGTTTCATGCTGGAATGGTGTACAGTACACTACTAAGAACCATGGTATGGTAACTTGATGTTAAATATGTATTTAAATTAATAGGTGTCATTAATGTTCCTTTTATTAGGCTACTATGAAAATTGTTAATACTTTATTATTACTCTAACTAATAAACTAATTCATAACACGCAATAAACTGTTGAGCATTGTAGCTAATATGAGTGCAGTAATATTCACGTGAACACATAATCTTATATTAACATATATAGCCTACATAAGAATGAATAGTTATTTGTTTTAACTGTGTACTATAATATGATTTTCTGTTTATAGTGAAATTGTTTTCCTATTTAGAAATATTAATTGAAATGATTTGATGTCATAAGAAAAAGGCACCACCGACAGCAGTAAAAGGCAAAAAAAAAAAAAAAAAAAAGAACATCAAAACTAGCAGGGGTGTAATAACATGCAGTCACAAAGATTAATTGCATAAGTTAAATTTAAATGTATATACGTACATACTGTATATTTACATTTAGCAGGGAAATAAATTTACAGTGCAAATTATGGTTACTCCATGGATGTTTGTGCATCAGAAATGTTAGAAATGTCCTGCCCCTACTGAAACAGAAAATATTATTGGTTAGCAAATAACCAATCACGTCGGAAATTAATGTTATGATTGGTGGATCAGCTTAGTCAGACTGTTTGTCTTGCCAGTGCCATCAGTTGCACTCCCACCTCCCGCAGCTAAGAGCGTTTTCAGAGAGAATCTCTGTAAACATAAATAATAATAATAATAATAATAAATAAATAAATAAAATATATATATATATACATGTGTATGTGTGTATGTGTGTGTGTGTGTGTGTGTGTGTGTGTGTGTGTGTGTGTGTGTGTGTGTGTATGTATATGCAGTTTACATACACTTAAGTTGAAGTCATTAAAACAAATTTTTTAACCACTCCACAGATTTCATATTTCATTTCACTTTTAATTGACTATATCACAATTCCAGTGGGTCAGAAGTTTGCATACACTAAGTTAACTGTGCCTTTAAGCAGCTTGGAAAATTCCAGAAAATTATATCATGTAAACAATTAGCCAGGTAGCTTTTGTTAGGCTAATTGGCTAATTTGAGTCAATTGGAGGTGTACCTCTGGATGTATTTTAAGGCCTACCTTCAAACTCAGTGCCTCTTTGCTTGACATCATGGGAAAATCAAAATAAATCAGCCAAGACCTCAGAAAAAAAAATGATGGACCTCCACAAGTCTGGTTCATCCTTGGGAGCCATTTCCAAACGCATGAAGGTACCACGTTCAGCTATACAAACTGTTGCAACAGGGAATGGTGCACTTTACAAAATAGATGGCATCATGACGAAGGAAAATGATGTGGATACACTGAGGCAACATCTTAAGACATCAGTCTGGAAGTTAAAGCTCGGACTTCCAAATGGACAATGACCCCAAGCATACCTCCAATGTTGTGGCAAAATGGCTTAAGGGCAACAAAGTCAAGGTATTGGAGTGGCCATCACAAAGCCCTGACCTCAATCTGATATAAAATTTCTGGGCTGAACTGAAAAAGTGTGTGTGAGCAAGGAGGACTACAAATCTGACTCAGTTGCACCAGTTCTGTCTGGAGGAATGGGCCAAAATTCCAACAACTTATTGTGAGAAGCTTGTGGAAGGCTACCCAAAACGTTTGAATATGTATATACAGGTGCATCTCAATAAATTAGAATGTCGTGGAAAAGTTCATTTATTTCAGTAATTCAACTCAAATTGTGAAACTCGTGTATTAAATAAATTCAGTGCACACAGACTGAAGTAGTTTAAGTCTTTGGTTCTTTTAATTGTGATGATTTTGGCTCACATTTAACAAAAACCCACCAATTCACTATCTCAAAAAATTAGAATACATCATAAGGCCAATAAAAAAAACATTTTTAGTGAATTGTTGGCCTTCTGGAAAGTATGTTCATTTACTGTATATGTACTCAATACTTGGTAGGGGCTCCTTTTGCTTTAATTACTGCCTCAATTCGGCGTGGCATGGAGGTGATCAGTTTGTGGCACTGCTGAGGTGGTATGGAAGCCCAGGTTTCTTTGACAGTGGCCTTCAGCTCATCTGCATGCTTTGGTCTCTTGTTTCTCATTTTCCTCTTGACAATACCCCATAGATTCTCTATGGGGTTCAGGTCTGGTGAGTTTGCTGGCCAGTCAAGCACACCAACAGCATGGTAATTTAACCAACTTTTGGTGCTTTTGGCAGTGTGGGCAGGTGCCAAATCCTGCTGGAAAAGAAATCAGCATCTTTAAAAAGCTGGTCAGCAGAAGGAAGCATGAAGTGCTCCAAAATTTCTTGGTAAATGGGTGCAGTGACTTTGGTTTTCAAAAAACACAATGGACCAACACCAGCAGATGACATTGCACCCCAAATCATCACAGACTGTGGAAACTTAACACTGGACTTCAAGCAACTTGGGCTATGAGCTTCTCCACCCTTCCTCCAGACTCTAGGACCTTGGTTTCCAAATGAAATACAAAACTTGCTCTCATCTGAAAAGAGGACTTTGGAACACTGGGCAACAGTCCAGTTCTTCTTCTCCTTAGCCCAGGTAAGACGCCTCTGACGTTGTCTGTGGTTCAGGAGTGGCTTAACAAGAGGAATACGACAACTGTAGCCAAATTCCTTGACATGTCTGTGTGTGGTGGCTCTTGATGCCTTGACCCCAGCATTCCTTGTGAAGTTCACCCAAATTCTTGAATCGATTTGGCTTGACAATCATAAGGCTGCGGTTCTCTTGGTTGGTTGTGCATCTTTTTCTTCCACACTTTTTCCTTCCACTCAACTTTCTGTTAACATGCTTGGTTACAGCACTCTGTGAACAGCCAGCTTCTTTGGCAATGAATGTTTGTGGCTTACCCTCCTTGTGAAGGGTGTCAATGATTGTCTTCTGGACAACTGTCAGATCAGCAGTCTTCCCCATGATTGTGTAGCCTAGTGAACCAAACTGAGAGACCATTTTGAAGGCTCAGGAAACCTTTGCAGGTGTTTTGAGTTGATTAACTGATTGGCATGTCACCATATTCTAATTTTTTGAGATAGTGAATTGGTGGGTTTTTGTTAAATGTGAGCCAAAATCATCACAATTAAAAGAACCAAAGACTTAAACTACTTCAGTCTGTGTGCATTGAATTTATTTAATGCACTAGTTTCACAATTTGAGTTGAATTACTGAAATAAATGAACTTTTCCACGACATTCTAATTTATTGAGATGCACCTGTATGTATGTATGCAACTTTAATAACTATTTACACGTTACAAGCTTTAAATAAAAGATGACTACATTGTCAAAAGACTGAATATTACCGTCCCCCTTCGTTCTTCTTTTTTCATATACAAAATATTAAGGTTAATTTATGCATATGTATAAATTACATAAATTGGGGGGGGGGGGGTAAAATATTAAACAAAATAAAAACTATATGACATTGTACAGTCTAAATATTCAAAATATGCATTTTAAACATTAAAAATCACTCTTAATATCTACAAAAACATCTTGAACATCTTAACTTCTTTATGGCTATATCAATTATTATTATGATTGTTTTTGTTATTATTATTATTATTTGATAAATATAATACATAGCAGACTTCTTTCGAAAGCAAAGCAAGTTTTCTTTGGATTATAGTGGCAACAATAGCATTTTCCCTGAATAGAGGTAAATTAATCTGGATTAAGCAAGGAGAGTAAATCAATTTCATAGAGTGGTGAGGCATGGCAACCTCTTACTGCCCGTCCCGACACTGTCATTCAACATATCCGGCTGAATTCAAATTATATTAGGACATTCACAGCACTATAAACATTAGGTCTTATACAAAAGGTCGCTCTTATCATATGACATCTATTCAGACCGCCAAACAAACTGGGCGTTAAAGCGCACAGCCTGCCCACAAGATGCACATGAATGCGATCATTAATTATAAACGCATCTGTGTCGGGTCTTTTTTATAAAATACAAATATCAGTTCGTGTTATAGCCACTATATTACCACAGCAGAATCAAATTTCGGCACCACGCCTTAGTGTCGCATAAGTGGGCTGTTTACACCGAACGCGTTTTTGCGTCCGTGCGCAATGTTTTTCAATTGTATTTCTATGTAAACATGCCCAAGACGGAGGTCTTTTACCGTTAAGCCACGTCTCGCACAGGGGCGTCACGTTTTTTTAGACGCCGTGTCAAGTCAAAAGATCTTCAACTGTTAGAATGCGTCACGAGACACCTGCGCTCATGGCTCTGCGTCTATCTTCTTCTTTTTTTTTTTTTTTTTTTTTAGCGCAAGGCTGCGCTCGATGTAAACGCCCGATCGCGCGCACCTGCTCACTGTATTAGGTGCATGATGACGCATTAATCAATTTCTGCGCGCATAGACAATTCCAATGTCATTGACAGTTCATAGAATGATGCAAGCATATATGAAGCAGTTTTCCCATTTTTAGAAGCTAGTTCTCAAAAGAACAGCAAAAGTGCTGTTTAATATTCGTGCTATCTCTTGTAATTCAGCAAGCCAATGCGTAAAATAAACAGTCATTATAATTCTGATGGGAAGAAGTGTTTTAGTTTAACATGACCAGTTCTTAAACCCGACGCAATAACAAGGACACAATCATCACCCTCAAACTTCTTCAGAAAGGACAGTCTGAAAGTTGTCTGTAAATGACGGTAAAAGAGGACAAATTGCGTATGTGACGTAGGGCTCCGTCAGACACGGTCGCCCATCTCTTCCAATAATCCAAAAACGAGGAGAGAATCAGCTAATGCGGAGCTAAGGATAACATTTTCTCTCAGTGATATTCACTAACTGACATCATGATATATAAGCTGTTTGATGTGCCGCAGTCATTGAAAATATTAATAGATAAACAAGAAACATTTGCTAATCCCTGCGAAAATCTCATTATATATATATATATATATATATATATATATATATATATATATATATTATATATATAAGGTGTGCATAAACCAACTTTATCGCGCTAATGACACGTTATGAAATGTGTTTATTCCAAGCAGACATTTGGGAACAGTGCGCACCCTGGTATATTTTTCTACAGTAGACTGCATACAATCATAAATAAATAAATAAATAAAAAATAATAATAATAATAATAATAAAAACAGTCAGAATGATTTTGAATGTAATGAGATCACTATATGTACTTCATCTAACTCTTTTCGGTTTCTCCGTTGCATATTTGGAAACACAGGGAGTGGTCGGAGTCTCTGCTTGTCATTAGTGTATCTGCCGCTCCTTGGCGACATTATAGACGGGACTGCGCGCAGCCGCGAGTCCTTCATGCTTTGCATTTAGGACGTTATCTTGGTGCTTTCACATGCAAAGCCAGCTATGAATTATAGGTACTACTGCCTTAATATAAGACTTCATATGTAACATGATGTAACTAATCAGCATTAATAACTTTTATTAATACCGTAGATAACGATAAACCCATTTTGAGGTGCACTCACAAAAGGCGAAAAAGCTTTGTTTAAAGACATAAAAGTGCAACCCAGTAATTGCAATTCCAATGCATGATTCCCTTATGCATCCAAGTATAAACAGAGTCTTCCATTTCAGTAAAAAAAAAAAAAAAAAAAGTGTTAGAATGACTTCACTCTGTTATTAACATAATATTCATATGTTAATAAAACCAAGTAAAAGTGAAATCTGTAAAGACATCCTAGTTATCCACATTGCCAACTGTCCCCGCCAGAAGTTGAATTGAACAGCTGTTGCCAAAAGCAAAACAAGCGAGAACCAATGAGAAAGTATCAAACTCACGTGTCTTTCGGTTGACATGGGTTCGTCCAGGCGTGGTCACGTGCCTCTCAGTGGATGACTGCTCTCTGGTCCACATTTGGGTGGAGTCGTTTAGAACGGTGGGGTTGGAGGGAGAGGGGCTCGAGGTGGATGTTTGGACAGTAGACGTGGTGGTGGAGGCCACGGTGGTTGTAAAGGTGGGATTGCGTGTGACAAAGCGTGTAGGGCTCTTCTGTGTCACCTGGCTGCCTGATGCCCCGCCACCTCTAGCGGGTATGTTTGGGGGGCTTCCTGTTCGAGTTCTGCCCCGCAACACTGTGGTGACAGTGGGGCTGACTGAGCTGACCCCTCCAATGGTAGTGGTGGTGGTAGTGGTGTCAGATCCCTTAGGAAAAGTGCTAGGCTTGGACAGAAAGATGGGGTCCTGGCCAATTCCCTTGGCATCCACCAAGTCTGTAGGCACGTAGTCTCTCACCGAACCCACTACAATCCATTTGAGCAGCATCAGACTGAGCCCCAGGCCTATGAAGCCGATGAAAAGTGGAACCACGCAGAGCCAGGTCTGCTGGCGAGGCCATAGGGCGCAGGTCCCACACCTTAATGCCCCACCACGCACAGGGGCCTGGTCTTGTTCACGTCCACCAGAGCCACCCCGTCCCTCTGGCTCCTCCAGCACCATAGCCCCCGAGTTGTTCACAGAGCTGTCACTCATCTTCCCTGTGGCACACTAAGGGTTAACCCCAAGGCTGGGCACTCGGCAGACATAGGCAGCACAAGGCAAAATGCCAGCCAGGAATGGCAGACATTAAAAAAATGAAATCAAAATCCAAGCAAGAAGACAGAAATAGTTAAAACTCAGCAAGGCAGACGTTCCCTAAATCACATCCACACACCACCACAAACTAACTCACACACTCACAATCAGACATTCGAATACACCCAATAGAATTCCGGAGGTAGAAAACTCAATATCCCGCAAGGGCCAGTCTTTTAGTCCAGTTCCAGTCTCGTCGACAAATACGTCCAGATGAATTCCAGCTCGCAGCTAGACAAAGGTAAAAATGCTAAAATGATCAATAAAGGTGCTGAGCAAAAGAGGAAGAAGGGAAGGGAGGTGTGAAATCATCTGCATGTTGACTCCGAAAAGCAGCCGATGCAGCAGCACTCTCTCTGGTCAGATTATCAAATCCCTCTTTTGCAGATGACACCACCATTAGAGTTATTCTCCAATCTCATAGCTCCTTTAATTGTGATTAGTTATTCGTTTGAACGTGGAGTTTTGTAAAAGTTATCCCATTCAGCACTGGCTCATACTGTCCACTCTGTCTCTATCTTTGTAATTGCTTCTTCAAGATCTCGATCAAACTCACGCTTTTGTATTGGTTCGCTGAGTCAGCTTTACATATACCACAAAGCTGGTCCCTTCACAGAAGATCACTCGCCTTTAAAAGTGATGCATTATGTCCCCTTCCTCGACAGAAGATTCTGCAGATTTATAGCATCTTTAGGGGAGCAGGGACCCAAAAGACAATAAGACAGACCCAGCCGAGGAAGCAGAGGCAGGTCTCAGAGTTCCCAGGAAACACAGGATCAAGCAAGAGATGGAGGATGGTAATGTTGTCAAATCCGTTTGCGGTGTAAATCCGTTCTCGTGGCTGAATGGCATCTGATCAGCAACCTGCCGCCGTACAGCGAGGCATTAATAACGTGTGGAGCAGCGAGTGTGCACTCAGCCTCTATCTACATTCCACCACTGAGAGAGCACAAGAGAGAATGAAGGAAAGAGAGAGAGGGTGAGGTGCAGAGGGATGGAGAGAGGAAGGGAGGAGGGAGGGAGGGAGGAGTAAGCTCGTCGAAGACAGACAGAAAGAGAAAAAGAGGAGGGTAGAAAAATTACAGCATGCAGTTCTTCCATGAGACAACAGTCATCCATTCCTCATTATGGTTTTGTTTGTCTGTTGTTTGTTTTGTCTGTATGTTGCTCTCTCCTAGGGCTGCCATTTTCAAAAGTGTCCGGACTAGCGTGTGTTCCCGTACTTATCTCCAATGGGGTTTTGCCACGGCTCCAGCATTCTTGTACCTATGACACTGCAGCCAGAAACACACACACACACACACACACACACACACACACACAAACACACATACACAGGGACAGCCTTATACTCTTCCCTACTGCTGATGCCAGGAAAGACGAGAGAGAGAGAGAGAGAGAGAGAGGCACTGCACCTGCTCTCTTCACAAGAACATTCCCCACCCCTTTAGAGAGAGAAAGAGAGAGAGAGAGAGAGAGATCATCCGTCAGGCATAAAAGAGGGAGGGGAGAAATAAGAAGAGATAAGTATAAGATTTGAAGGCATTCACATCATGATAGAAAAAGGGAGAATCAAAGGGCAAGAAAGTGAGAAAGAGAAGGTATGAGAGAGAAATGAAGAGATCCATGTCAGGGCTCTGCGGTATTAACACAAAAAAGAGATTTCTGTCTGCTGTAAACAAAGTAAGTTTAAGCATCTCTCTTTCAGGACTGTTAATAGCGTGACCAGCCACTCCTCACACCGCGAGAAGAGGAAAAGCAAGAAGGGGGAGGAAACCTGGGCTGAATTAATGGATTGCAAGGATGCAGTAAGGGGTGGCATTTTTTAAATAGATAGTGTTCATATTTCATTTACCAGTATTTAGGTAATATTCAAGGGAATTAATAATCCATTAACACTAAACAGAGATCCTTGGTTATTTCTTCCTGGTTCGAACCGAAGTTAAAGTATATCAGTATATTGACCTGTTTCATGTGACGTCATAATTTTATTATAACATAATCAAGTCGGATACAATTAAACTGGAAATGCACATAGGACGATGTTATTCATAACACCCAGTATGTCATAATTGTAACACACTGTAATAAATAAAAAAGCACTGTAATGTGAATATATAGTATATATTTAATGTGTATATACTAATGTGTAGAGCCGAGGAGGGCGGGGCCGGGCTGAAATGACGCACGCCCGGTCCCCAATCAGCCTGATGGGGCGCGTGAGGGACAAAGGCGGCCGGGGACGACAGTTCGAGAGAGAGAGAATTACAGGCAGCTGTACTGTGTGCTTATGGTTGTGTGTTTTTGGTTAAGTTGTTTATTAAAATATTATTTAAGTTGTCAAGCCGGTTCTCACCTCCTCCTTTCCACTGAACCCCCTTACATAATGTTAGTCAATAAACGATACATCATAAGATCATGAAGCACAGACTTTATTCACACTACCAGACAACAAAGTAAACATTGTCATATTCAATAATATGCCTCAGTTGCTTTTTGTGTATTCTTCATTAGTTAAAAGCAGCTCTTACATTCATACAGACTAGAGGTCTGCAAACCAACCCAGGCCCGACGGGTTTCCAAGAGGGGACTGTTGCATTGTTTCATATTATTCCAGATTGTTCTACACCAAGCAAAGTTTCAGCGCATAAACGGTAAGTCAATGCTTTTTTCCCCGTTCTGCTCTAGTGTACTGAGAGGCTGCCATGCCTTGTTAAAACTGTATGTTTACTGTTTTAATACTGTTATAAATATTGCCTATATGCTTACATAAAATATAGCCTATTGCAACAGTACTTGCTAGGAGAAGAAATTATAAAGATAGTGAGCAATTTTGGGTCGGGTTCGGGCTTATAATCTGACGGTATCGTTTGGGCCAGGTAGGGTCTCTGGTACGGTTTCATTTTAAGGCCAGGGCAGACCTCTAATACAGATGTGATCATCACAGAGGTTTTGTAATATTTTGACCAAATCAGAGCAGAAAACAACACAAATATTTGTAACTTCTGAATTATGTTCACGGTGATGTATCGATAGGTATGTGTTTAACTGCGGGTCACACATCAGACTCGCTGGCATACGGAGATGAATTGTGGATAAAATATATTTAAATGTCCGCAAAAGTAAAATTTTGCAATAATTGTGCTAACTTCAGACCTGTATGCACCTTTCCTGGGACTTGGCATGGATCAAAAGCATTTTTTGAGGTTTTTCTTGATGTCGTTTTTATGGCGGCTGAGGGAAAAAAGTGACGTCACTAAAACAGGTCAATACTATAAGTGATATCACACAGGCAAGATACTTAATGATCTCGTTAACACATTTTGCTCCCCTTCTCAGTGGAATTAAATAACTGTTGAAATGAGAAACATTGGAGTATTGCTTCAGGTTGCCTGCACACTGCCAATGGTCAGGCAGGCAGAACATCACCCTTTATACACCTTTTTTTTTTTTTTACTATATGTATAAATGTTAGTTACAGTCCTCTAATCTGATTGGGCAAGCAGCATGCTTGCATTTAGTATTCATGTAATATACTAAATTATACATTTTAATTGTATTATTCTTAGCCTGCTGTCAACCCGGTGTATAAAGGGCGATAGTCTTCTGCCTGCCTGACCATCCACCTTTTCAGCACTGGCAGTGTGCAGCCAGCCAGTGTTTCTTGTTTAAACAATTATTTAATTCCACTGAAAAATGCATAAATTATGTTTATTGGATCATTCAGTATCTAGAAAGGAATTGTTTCAGCACAGGGGAAGTGGATTTAGCATTTTGTATTGCAAGCTAACAAGAGCCAATCAGCACAAGTGATAAGAGACAAGCACTGATGGTTTAAAAAACAGAAAAGAGCTCAAGATAATCCTACAAATTTATTGCAAGTCAAAATGTACAAGTTAAACTACACAGCGTACACTGTAAAAACAAAATATGCTTCATAAATCAAATTGTGTACTCAAGGAACTTAAATATTTAAGTCACTGTTCACTCTCAAATCATATCATTGATTAACTCCTGTAAAATGAGCACAAATCAGATATGCCTAATATACTGATATATTATGTCAGTAATATCAAACCTCATTGGTTCTTGCCAATTTGATATGTGGTCTGTTTACAGGAGTTGATCAATGATTTGATTAGAGAGTGAAAAACCTTTGGCCTGTTTATCATATAAAGTGATTATATATCTTCAGAAGTCTTGGTATATGATGAACAAAGTCACATGGACTACTTTTATGACACTTTAGGGTGCTTTTTTAAGCTAAAGTGAGAGACTATCAACTGCTATTGTATTGAAATCAGTGATCATTCTTTAAAATATCTCATGTCCTGCAGAAGAAAGAAGGTCATATGGGTCTGGAAAGACATGAGTAAATGGTGATAAAAATGTTATTTTTCTGGGTGAACTATTCCTTAAAGCCTTGAGCTTTGTGCATTTCTGACCTTTTTGAAAGGGCGCCTAGGGGTTCTTCAGAGGATTTAGCCAGTGTGGCAATATGAGGAACCCCAAAGGGGTTTTTATAGTGTATTTGCACACCAATTAAATAAAACCTAATACGGTTCAGTGACATATGATAACTCTTTTTTGTGATCCAGCTGTATGATACACTGAGATTGAATTTAATTAATTGGTTTGTGTACTGTATTTATCATGAGATTTTTTATTTTGTTCATTGCATTGTGTCAGTTGAACAATTCATTTTGCAATATCTATATTTAAATGACCTAAAGGAAACTTGAGATTAACTTTTAAGACCACTGGTGAAAAAAAAGTTTTTTATTTTTTCCACTACCCTGAATCCATTATTATGTCTCTACTTCAGTGAGATCAGTATCTGCAGTGCATGCACCAGTTACTCGAGCTCCAGGTAAAGCATAGCATGACAGCACTGGTGCTTAGATAATGACAGCCTGGCCAAGCCTCTGGATCTCTGTGGCAAAGCACGACTTTCACAACCTCCAGAAAAATGAGGAAACCTCACTACTGTCTGTTTTCTTGCCCTCATGAACCTTTTTTTATTTATGGACACTTTTCCACCCCACTGCACACTGCATCCCTGCACTGACCTCTCCGGTGTCCACAGGTCCGTATGACTTTACAAACCCTGCAAAAAAAAAAAAAAAAAAAAAAACTGTGATGGATGTGGAATTCTCTGCTTCTAAACAATCATTTCCAAAAATCAGTCTTTAGGGGAATCTGCAAAGAATGAATTGCACTTATTGACAGTGCTGTATATTTAAATACAGTTTATAAAACCACACACAAAAGTGGTGCAAGTCTTCACCCCTGATTTTCCATAAAGTATTCATTACGAACACCAATGACCTAACTGACTTATTAATGTTATACATTCATGCTCCATCATACTGTGTTCCCTTAGGATTATCCTGTTAAAGGCTTCACTCCTGCTCAGCAAAGTCACTTTGTTTGGTAGTCCATGCTTGACTGGTGAGAGAATGTTTTATCATCAGGCATGTATCTTAGCTTATGCTGCTCATAAATGACTGAGAAAGCTGTATGGGTTACTTTCTACCTGTCTGACTTAGGACGCATCAACCTGCCAGTTCGAATCAACTCAGTGATTTACTACCTCTGCCGAGGGCCGCATTTATCTCAACGCATATGGGTACGTGCACTCTCACACACACTTCATCCTTTCATTGACCCCCATTTCTGTTCTTTCTTGTTCTAAACCCCAAAGTTGTATGCCCACACATTACTGTTCCTGAGGTTGGAGGAGGATAAAGCACTTTGTCTGTCAGGCACTGTCTTAAGAAAATGCATAGAAACACAAAAACACATATGCGTGGCAACCAGGTGGAAAGTACCAGAATCAAGAGCATTATAAGAAGGTTCACAGTCAGACAGACAACTCAGGCAACCCTCAAGAGAGCAAAGGTCAGTTCAAGCTATTTGTCAAAATCACTTCTCTACTTTGAATTTTAAATACACATCTGAGGGCTGAATGGTTCTGAGCATGGTGAGGAACATTTCCAGTAGCATTCTACTTGAGCAAGTCTCGGCAAGGTACAATTACAAACCACTCTCAGCCCAGATTTCTTGGCAATGTTAGCTAACCCTGCTCAACCGTGCTGGTGAAATGGTTTTAGTTTGTGGTGACTTACGATTGTTAATTTGCCAATGCCAAGGTAACTCAGCTGTTTCTAGGTAGATGGCCAACTGACATATTTGTTATGTACATTCTAATCCTGATTTTGCAGTACCACAATGGAAAAACACGGAATAACATGGTTTTGCAACGAGAACCGTTTAGCTCAATGATGGAAAACTAGAGCGTTTCTCTTCATCCAAGCTGATGAAGAAATTTGCCGACAACTTGAAGGAACAGTACGCTTTTCCGTTACTCACGATAAAATCTCCTGCCTCCTTCGGGAACGCACAGACCTCTTTTTAGCGATATATGCATAACTGTGCTTTTCAGATAGCATTTCCTCCTTCAGATGCTAGTGACAGCATTTTGTTCTCTGTAGTTCATCAGTCTTATTTGAAGTCGTCGCATTCGCTGTCATTGAGTCTCGAGCAACTGCATAAATGTAAAGATTTGCCAAAATCTTCTCTGCATATTAGGATGGGATAAAATTAAGTATTTAAACACCGAAAAGTTAAGAACTTCAGCTTTAAATAATTCTCGAGAAACAAGACATGTTGTCCCTAACATGTAGAAGATTCAGCTGTTTAATTCAAGAAGGGCCTAGCTCCATTGTCAGACTTAGCTCCCCAGCTGAAATCAAAATAAAATTTCCCATCATATTTGGTATTTTTTACAGCTGGAGGGGTAATACATATTTAAAAAAGTATGGCATTAATATCATGGCCTTACTTTGAGAAAAAAAAAGTTACATGGGCCTTATTGAATTCATCTGTGTGGCATAGAGCATTCCAAATCAGTCACTCATAAAGTTATATGATGGTTAGGATGCTGTCCTAGAAGGCAGAAGGCAGCTTACTTATTACTCAATTTTGAGTGTCATGGCAAAGGCTGTGAATACTTATGTACATGTGATTTATTTTCGTTTTTTATTTTTAATAAATTTGCAAAGATTTCAAACAAACTTCTTTCACGTTGTCATTATGGGGTATTGTTTGTAGAATTGAGGAAAATAATGAATTTAATCCATTTTGGAATAAGGCTGTAACATAACAAAATGTGGAAAAAGTGAAGCGCTGTGAATACTTTCCGGATGCACTGTGTGTATATATATATATATATATATATATATATATATATATATATATATATATATTATTATTTTTTTTTTTTTTTTTTTATTTTTTTTAACAAAGCAAATACTGAACCGTACCAAAACCGTGACCCTTAAACCATGAGCAATTTGAACCGTTACACCCCTACCGTTCACAGAGTTTCGTTTTATATGGTTTACTTTAATCGTTTTCTAGCATGAGTTCTATGACACCAGCTTATTCCATATATTAACCCAAATGCCTTGCCAATGATAATTAATAGTAGAAATAATTAAATTGTGTATGTATTAATATTTCAGTTTAATATTTAAGAGAGGAGAGATACCCAGAGGAACGATGCTGAGCCATATGAAGAACAAGCTGTCTGTCACATTGTTAAACCAATAAGGTCAGAGTAAACTGGTCAAGGAAAACCTAATTTGATTGGTTATTAGAAGCAGGTAGACCTGCCTTCCCCCTCACACTTGCAAAACTCTTTTCAGTGAGAAATTCATTCTTTGCAAAAGTGTGAGTGTAACAAAGGGAAGACGGCGCAGTGTATATCGGATTATTTCAGGAAAATATTTATGCCACAAAAACAAATCTTTTACACATTTGCAGTAGTTTATTTTACACATACAGACTGATTCTACGTGGTCAATCCATTTAGCTGTTCATGACACCCTTTCTTTGCTTGCATATCACTGATTGCAGGTTTGCAATGTTTTTGGCCATGTTTAGGTGCAAAAAAAGTGCTATAAGTGTATGTGTGGAAAAAAGGAAGTCAGAAGAATACAGACCACATTTACTTTGTGTTAATACACAATTTCAGATTCACAACACATGAATTACACTTATGCAAACCATTAAAGTATTGCTAATATTTTTTCTTATGCTTGCACCTTGATTTACACCTTTACAAAATATTCTGTGCACATGCAATTTATTTTTATGCTTGCAATTTGATTTACGCTTTCACAAATGTTACTCTATGCATGTACATTTTTCTATCATACTTGTAACTTCATTTACGCTTTTACAAGTCATACTCTGCGCATGCAAATCATTTAGGCACAATTTTACCTTCATACTATACACGTAATGCTGCTGTTGATGCAGAATTGATCAATATTGTGCTGCACCCTGATGCCTGGACTTAAAGCTCATAACACATCATCTCTTCAGAGGTAGAAAGCATACAGTATAAGCAGATATCACTGGCCCATATATGCATGGGCCAACAGAACTCATTGGTGACATCCATAGATTGTGGGCAAAGCAGAGATTATTAGACACACAGCTGTCCAGATGAGTGAGGGTGTGTGTTATGGTGGAGGTGATTAGGCCAGGAATGAATGTGAAGGGGTCACAGATGGAATATCACAAAGTGAAGATTAAGAATTAGAGCAAGTCGACACAGCTTTAAAAAGGTCATCCATCCATTGCGCTGACATTTTCTGCTACAGAATGACAAAACATTACAAAGGTAGAAGATACAGAGACAGGGGCCGGTCAGGGAAATTAATAAATATGATTTGTGCTTTTGTACAAACAATGAAATTAAAACAGGTTAAGGGTAGAAGGTTAACACATTGCTATGATTGATTCATGCATACAGGCTGAATGAAACCAGTCGGCAACTCATGCAACATTTTAATGGGATTGACAACAGTTTGACATCCTTTTTTCAAATGTTGACCAATCCACATACGCCATACGCACTCCCAAACCAAGTCCATATAAGGACATTGAGCAAAACCTTCTTCTCTCTCAACTCTGTGGTCTTATTCACATTCAATGAGCATGCACTTTCCATTTACTGTAATGTGCTGTATAACTTTACATGACAATGGCTACATTCTATGGCTACGACAATGGCTATGAAAGAACAACCTAAGTCAATCCCATATTCCAACACTTTTAACCATAGTGACACTGACTAAAGTGTCACTATGTCAAAGATGGTGACGTCCATAACACTGGCATGTCTTAACACAATTGACACCATGCTATTAAATAAATGAGTCCAATTGAGGCAAGAGCTCATCCATCAGATCATAATTAACCGACAGTGGATTTGAATGCTTTTTAACCGAGTGCAGAGCACAGCATTTGTGTTGTGAGCAGCTCAGGAAGACAATGGCTGGATCTTTGTATAACATGCAGCTCATATCTCCGTCTCTGTCAGTTAACGAAACCCCTCATGGTTAACCAGAGACACGCACATGTACAGTGCAGTGTGGCTTTCACATTATATGATGTGACTGACAAGTAGTTTTCCAGTACAGTTCCATTCATACAGCACGGGTTTGCTGAAAATGCAGTTGTGAGTTGTGAAAATTTTCGGGTGTCAGTTCGGTTATATAATACGGTTGTCACTGTCATAAATAACTGAACAGAGTGTGAACGTAACTGTATTAAGCACTCAAATACAAGACTTACAACCGTATTCCGATGCTGTGTGAACATGGCCAACATATTACATACAGTACATGTGGTTTCAGTTGGTTCTAAATGCTATTTTAAATTTAGAATAATTTTAAGTGCAAACTTATTGAAGAATCGTGATGTTTGTCTGAAAATGTTCACACTCAGTTTTAACACACAGATAAATTATATATATATATATATATTTTTTTAATTAGACCCACTGTTCTTTGTGGACAAGAATAGCATTCATGTTCACACAAATAGACAAAGAGGCACTCCTCTTCATTTAGACAGAAATGACAGAAATCAACAGGCTGAGCAAATCCTTTTCATCAGTTTTCAAAACAGATCCTAGCTCAGTAGCCCAGAAGGGTCAATGCCCTGATAACTGTAGAACTTATATAGGGACCAGGGTGAATGAATGATGGCATGTAAAAGAGACCATTGTTGGTATCAGAAGGTATTTGTTGCTCCATTGCCATTAACTGACATTGCTGAAGTAATGACTGAAATGATAAAGAAAAATTAATAGGAATTCCAATTCTCAATGTAAAACTACAATATACTGGTGAACAGAGACTTCAAACAGCCATTTTCCCATGGCTCCAGAGTTGGTACAAACTTGATGCAGAACTGAGTGCCAATGAGTAAAGATGGCAGATTTTAAATCACAAACCTCTGGGGGATCCTGCGCCAGCAAAGCAACTGCCATTGTGATGAACTTGAATGCTAAAGTTTTAAAGACCTCCTTGGTTCTATCCTTCAAATTTACAATAAAGGCAGGTAGTTGTAAATAAAAGGAGCCTTGGTATCTGTTGTCCAGCCAACATTTTGAAGGTCTAGGTATTTGCAACTGTGGTGTTGTTGTTTTATTTGTCTCATAATCAAGGGCGACCTTGGTGAAAGTTTTCAGATGTGTGGGAAAAGTATGCTGCTGTTACAATCTGTCTCCCTCATGTTCTTCAAGGACTCTTATTTTGAAGTTTTCCTCCAGACTACATCTCCCATGTTTCACTGCCCTCATCACTTCCATCTGTTCTTCATCATCCGCACATTCCATTCCCTCATTTAGCTCCTTGTGTTTAAATATCCTCTAGTTTTGTTCATTCGTCAGTCCTTGAAGTGTTACATTGTGTTGTTAGTTTGAGACGTATAGCTTTATAGTTTGTTCCACTCCAGCGTTTATTATTAAAAGATTTAAAGTATCTACTCCTGCATCTCTTCCACTCCAAGAATCCAGCATTACAGCCGCATTGTAGCGACAGTGCAAATTTCAGCTACAGTGTTGAGCCTTATGCACAAAATCATAATACTGAAACTTATATCATTACATTATTCACTTATTTTGGTTTTCATATATTGTGCTAATGTAAGCCATTGATAATTACCCAACAAACAAAGTCAGTTTACTCAGCCAACTAAACTCAGTATTCATTACTCCCAATTTTGATTTATGTTTTTCTTCCTTTCCTATCTACAATTGCCATTAATCTGAATTAAACTCTTTATCTTCTTGGCTTATCTTGTTAGCCTGTATTATTTTGTTAGCTTGCAACTCAGAAACTGCCATGAGCTGTAACTTTGCTTTTATCTTATATTAGATATACTTTAACCATTATGATTTTTAAGGGGCTTTACAAGAGTGTATGTGTCCAGGCTGGTTTTGGATTGACCAAAACAGTACATGCATGACTAACAATGGTTAGATTCGTTCACACTAAGGCCTCCAAAATTTCAATCCTCAAGGACATGCTGTCCAAAGCACCAGGCTTCACATGATCACAGAGAAGTTTGCTCAGTGTTTTTACAGTCCCCTACTGAGACTGACAACACTGTCAGCATAAGCACTTTTATACAGAGGTGTATAGTAACAAAGTACAAATATTTTGTTACTGTACTTAAGTACAGTTTTTTAATATATGTATTTTACTTGAGTATAAATATTTCTTTGGACTTTCACTTCACTACATTTTGAAGAGAAAATGTATACTTTTACTCCAATAAATTTCTCCAGACCCTTTCATTACTTTTGCGACTGAACACCGCAAAAAAATAACAGCTGTACATGGAAAGATGCATACAGATCGGTGATAGTGATGTGTGATTCGTTGAAAGAATCATTTGAGTCAAATCTTTTAAATTTGATTCCTTTGAACTAAACAAAAAGATTCAAAAAAGCGGTCTGATTAATTCGTTTTGCAAATCACTAATCTGAATCAAAATCACAAGCAAAGCACGCGCCAGATTACGTGTTCCGTTGTCTGTCTCTGCTGGGGAAGACAAGAAACTGCTCATGTGAGTACTTTTTTTTTTTTTTTTGACTAATTAATTTGGTAAGTTTAGGCTTAAACATTATGAAAGCTGTTAAATAATGAAGTTATGTGCGATCAGTCTCCCGCCTTTCCATGAGACCTGTTCATATAAAAGTCAATCACGTGTTTACATTTTACATTTAAACAAGGTATGATGTGCATGAATAATTACCAGCGCTCATGAAAATGTCCAACAATATTTATTTTTATATTTTATGAAGATGCGAATGGCCTTTGCCTAAGCAAAACTAGTTTTCTGGTGGTTGCTAAAGTGTTATATTTGCTTTGTAGCACATTTCTGCTACAGTATGTGGTAACTAGGGTTTTCTGGATGGTTGTTAGGGCATGCTATGCAGTTGTCAAGGTGATCTCTGCTGTGTGTTTTGGCACATTGCTACAGTATGTGGTTGCCAGGTTGTTACTATGCTGTTGCTAAGTTGTTTTCTGTGTTTTTTGCACATTGCTCTGCAGTTGACAGGGTGTTCTAGATGGTTGTCAGGTCGTTGCTATACTGTTGTTAAGTTGTTTTAACTGTAGTTCAGCACATTGCTATGCAGTTGCCAGGGTGTTCTGGGTGGTTGCTTATTGGCCCAAATGAAAAGAGCCCACCCCCACAACTCTCTGTTCTGGTCACTAATATGACTCAACTCCCTCCTTCAAAGTTCCAATTTTTATGGACTGTGGTGTTCATTTACACTCATCCCATAAATATGATAGTTCTGATGTGACTTAAATGCGCCATTAAAGGGACAGTTCATTTAAAAATGAAAATTCTCTCATAATTTTATCACCCTTGTTCGATCCAAGATGTGTATGACTTTCATTTTTATTATTCTTTTCGTGCAGATCACAAACAAAAAAAGATTTTCAGAAGAATATCTCTGTTGTGTAGGTCAATTCAATGTAAATGAATTGTGGCCAGACCTTTGAAGCTCCAAAAAGCACATAAATGCAGCATAAGTGTAATCCATAAAACTCCAGTTGTATCACCAATGACTTCTGAATAGATCCAATTGGTTTTGGGTGAGAATTGACCAAAATATAACTCCTTTTTCAACTATAAATCTTGAAATTAGCAGTCCCCTTGGCGATCAGGATTTCAAGCTCGATTACACTTCCTATAGCACCATCTAGGGCTCTGCGCATGCATCAAGCACTAGAAAGTGAAATCAAGCTTGAAATCATGATTGTGCCTAAATATTGCAATGGCAAGGTATACATTGAAAATGAGTTACAATTTGGTTTGTTCTCACACAAAACCAACTGAATCACTTCAGAGGACATGGATTTAGCCACTGTAGTAGTATGGATAACTTTATGCCCCCTTAAAATGCTTTATGTAGGTTGAAATGTCTGGCCACTCTTCACTTGCATTGAATTGACCTATAGAGTTGAAAATTGTTGTATGTGTTCTGCAGATGAAAGAAAGTCATTCACATCTGGGATGGCATGAGGGTGAGTAAATGATGAGCACCACCAATCAAATAAGTTGCCACAGGTTTAATGATTTGTTCCGTAATTTATGCAATTTACTTGTACTTTTGATAGTTAAGTAAATTTAATATCAGTTACTTTAATACTTTTACATAAGTCGTTTTCTCATGAGCTACTTTAACTTTTACTTGAGTCAGTTTCCATGAGGGTATCTTTACTTATACTCAAGTATGACAAATGGATACTTTATACAACACTGCTTTTATACTAGCATATTACCACACACTGAATGTTCAGTAATGCGAGTAAATTGAAAGCAAGATGTAATATTGGTAACACTAGTTATGTACAAGGGCTTATCCCTTGCACAATTTTTTTTTTTTTTTTTTTTTTTTTTTTTTTGAGTGTTTGATTTGATTGGTGTTGAAAAAAACATTTTGTTTCTTAATATTAATGCTCATAAAATGATTTGATATGCTGTAAAGTGTACTAAAATATATTTTTGTATACTAAAATACAAAACTATGTACTCATTTATTTATTTATTTAGATGAATTTACTATACTTTGCACTATGGGGTACTTACAAATTTCTGAAAAGATTGGGAGAGAAAATATTCTGAGATTCTACTTTGACTTGTGCAATGCAGGAAAAGCAACATTCAAGCATTGTATTCATCTATCTGGATACGAATATACAGCAGTCCAATTTAACTGAGGATTATTTCAGGCTAGTGCTTTTGGCGCACACCCAGGTTTGGTTGACATCAGAGTTTGGTTTGTTTTGTTGGTGTAGCTCACCTGAGTACAGTTTGTGTGAGCTCTGGTATAGTTTGCAGTTGATATGAACACAATCTGTCCTAACTTGCAGATGTGAACCGATAACACTTTACAATAATGTAACATACGTTAACATTAGTTAATGCATTAGTAATCATGAACTAACAATGAACAATATACTGTATATTTTTACTGAATTTATTAATCTTTGTTATTGTTAGTTAATAAAAATGCAATTGTTCATTGTTAGTTCATGTTAGGTCATAGTGCATTAACTTTCACTTTTGATTTAAAATAAATAAATAAATAAATTACTATATGTTGAAATAAACATTAACCAAGCTTAATAAATGCTGTAAAAGTATTGTTCATTGTTAGTTTATGTTAACAAATTGAACCTTACTGTAAAGTGTTACCAGTGAACCGATATTAATGACACATTATCTTTCAATGGCCCCCAGTCACACTTACATTTTTTACTATTTTTTTTTTATTTATATTATTATTATTATTATTATTATTATTATTATTATTATTATTTATTGTTTAATTTGACTATCTGGAAAAATTGGGTGGTTATTTGTGGCACATAATACTTAATATTTGACAGCTTCTACTCAAATACTTAGCTTTATTTAAAAAAAAAAAAAACAAACAAAAAAACATCCTTACATATTTGCCTTTTTCCCAGAGCAAGAGTCGAAATGCCTTCATTAGGATTACTGCAATAATAACCTTATTACCATAATAACTTATTTAAATGACACATTTGAGATAAACATATTTAAAACATTCATGAATACAAAAATAGCCATGACCATGGAATAACTAATCCTATTCTGATTCAGTCCATTTTTCACTGCTTGTTTTACTGTAGCTGAATAATTAAACTCATTATAGAACCCCGATTTACAGCACAGACACTACACACGATTAAAGCCTATTCCCTAATGAAGACTGTTGGCTTGTCCTCACAGTATAAGTTATTTCAGGTTTGACTATGCATTTACAATTTCCACAAAACAATTTCTTCTATAAAGGTCTCTAAAGTGGCACATAGTGGCAACCTCAGTAAATGATGTCAAGCACTTCTATGCTTTAATCTTTTATTCTCCTCTAGGCATTTGCTGAAAAAAGAAAAGAGAGATAGCAAAAGTTCAATTTTCAACTTCCCAAAAAAAAAAAAAAAAAAAAAAAAGAATTTGAAACATGAAACTTCCAAATCTTGGATTTTTCCTGTGCCTCAGTCTCCTTCCTTTCTTCTTTTCATCCACATATCTGTCCATCTCTCTGTCTGTTTTCAGTTGTGGATTTTAAGCATTCTCTTGTGAGCATGGTGAATAAAAGGCCACAGATGTGAATGATGTGTTTCCCATATAAAGAGGGTAAATGGAAGGAATTCCAGAATGTCTCAAGGTTGGCAAGGTATAAATCAGCTTCATTTAAATTTAGAGTGTACTTCCAATGGTCTATTTGTGTCAACAATAGAGACTGAAAAAAGGCAAGAAAGTCACTATGTGAACCCCAGTGGCGATTTCTCAGGGCCAGCAAAGCCTTCTCTGCTGGCCTAACATGCCAAATAAATAAACATTTTTCACCCTTTCATTCTCAATCTTTTTGCTTATGTATTTTTAATCGCTTTCCACTCTTAATTAATCTACAAACAAATAGAGAAATATTAAAAATGTATCCAGTCAGAATGTATTGCTTGATGCTTACAAGCAAAGTGTGACAACTGTTTCACAAATCACATGCCCAAAGCAGCGCGTGAGTTTGAGCTCCACCCCGTCAGGCCTTCAGAAGTTCTACAGAATCCCTCAACAGTGCAAATGAATGGGCAACTAAAGTCAGATTGTCAGATTCATCAGCAATTGATTCAATCAGATTGATTTATTTGTTCTTGGTGGGTGTGATCTTTAGGATATGTCCCGGTCGAGACCTTCTAGCTGGCCTTGAGTGACGCAGTCACGCTTTAAGTGATGCACGTAATTCAAGAGCGAAAAGCGTAAAATCAAGCTGTCTGACGAGTCGACTGTCATCACTGCTGGTATTGCCGTTGAGAAAGAGATCCTTATGGATTTAAAAACATGAGATGTTCTGCATGACTGTGTGATTGCTTAATTTATTAAACAGAAAATTCACTTCAAGCAAATTGGTAAGTGCTTTTTGCATTGTTATAGCAACATCAGGAGTTTTCTAAGTGTAAATTAGGCTGCTTAAGAATTCAGTGTCGGATCAAGTTTTGAAAAGAAGTGCTGCATTCTATTCAACTCGGAAAGTCTTGATATTAAAGCTTGTTTAACAAACGCCTGCATAAACAGGTGTATAAAACATGGTAAATTCAGGTGTATAAAACATGGTAAATTATAAACTCTTTTGATAATCGTACACCTGAAGCACAAATGCTAGCGCTGCAGCATTGTTTATCAGTTGGATTGCTAGGAAACATCTCTAATAAGAGTCAAACCCCTGCTAAGCTAACAGGAGCGTTGCAGTTTTGTTTCCTTAAACGTCATCTTCCGAATATCGGGGAATGGAATGCATTTATGGTCAGAGATATCAAGTAGGAATATCCCACATCCAACTTGAATGGAACGGAGCATTACCGTGTACCCTGACGAAATGAAATTTATTGCAAGCAACATTTAAATCGCAAATATTATTAGATAGATTTTCCCAGGTATTATAGACCTCCTTGGTAGATTCATATGAAAAATTAAGATTTTTGATTGTCTGTTCAGGAGACAAAACAGTCATGCTGCAGTTAAAATTAGGCTTGCTTGAGCATTAAGTGTCATTCTGGCTTTCGTGCTTGGACGTGTTTTTAAAATGTAAATTGGTATTACTAGTTAGATGCCCAAAAGCATATGGTGTCTTATTCATTGTGAAACTATGTTTTCTTAATGCATGAATCACACTGAAGGCCTAGACTTTAAATGCATGGCCCGCCACTGGTGAACCTCAATATGAATAAGTATTCTTCCGAGGTCAGGTCAGGATAATGGCAAGACAGTAAAATGATTAAAGCCAATGTATGTGATTTGGTGGGAGTTGGGGTGGTGGAAATATATGGAAAATGAAAAGGGGATGGATGGATGGATGGATGGGATGGTGGTTGGGTGGATGGATGGATGGGATGGACACTGCTTTTATTTTCCATCATATTAACAGTTTGTAAGGCACTTCACAACAGGAGGGGAAGGAGGACACAGGGAACTGAGTTTTCCACTCACAGGTAAGTCTTTAATTTTAATAACTCAAAAAATGGCTTTACAGCTTAACACTTGTCACAGCACTTTTCAGTCTGTAAGTCTGGAACTCTCTCCCTTTCTTGCCACTGGCATGGCCCCTTATATACCGCTCTCCCCAAGCTCACTGCAATTAGAAACAGGTGTTAATCATAATCTGGTTCAGGTGTATGCATGCACCCTTACTGCTTTCTCTCTCTCTAGACTGACGCTCGACCACACCCCCGCTGCCACACAGTTATTTTTTGTTTGTTCAATGGATTGTTTTAGAAAGGGAAGAGAATAGGCTTTGAGCATATTTGATGCCGAGCAAAAGTTCATCTCCCTCTGTGAAGCTGTTCAAATATGAATGAGCTTTTAAATATTTCTATTTCGCCTGTCCAAATTTGGACTTTTGGCATCAAATATTATTCCATTCTCTTCATCTCTTGCATGCACTCACTCACTGGCTCATTTAGTCAGTCACTCACTCTTCAATCACTCTCTCTCACTCACTTTCTCATTCTTTCCATTTTTGGTCTTTGATGCACACAGTGACACCTACACTGCTGAAAAATAATAATGAGAAACTCCCACATCTCCTGACTATTACTGTCGCTTGCTAAGGAACATGCTCAGGCTTCAAGGCAGTGTCACCTTAGACCTGCTCATAAGCAAGATCTGCACACGAACCCACACACAGTCAATGTCTAAGAGTGCAAACATTCTAGCACAAATGCACAATATCCAGGAAGGATCACAAATATTTTGGATATAAAGCAGGTAAAAAAAGTAACCATTTCCGGCTTATGCATGCATGTTGTATGAAATCTCTCACACACATACTGTCTTCAGTTTGGGCAACACTATGTAACATTTGGTATATAATTTAATTACAAGTGTTACATTACTATAGGACTGTCTGACAAGCTCAGTGTAGTTTCTGTTTTTCACAGTCAAGAGCTTAAAAGCATTTTAGCCATGGTCACATGCCTATGGCTATATAAATGACTCAACAAGGTCATGTAAGACTGGCTCTGACTGAACAAGAAATAATTTCCAACAAAGTTTATATACAGTAAGTGTATTGTCTGCTTTCAGAAGCTTTTCATTTTAAGCAAAATACGGTACACAAATTGCAGGGTGAATAACTCTGAGCAATCTGGCATTAAATGTCTTGCTGTAAGATACAATGGTCTCTATGGTGATAGAGTAGAGCTGTGATTTCAGCAGCTCTTCAGTTCCAGGTTGAACCCCATTTGGGATTGAACTTGCAACCTTTACATCAGCAGATCATATTCTCAAACATTAGGCAACAGACACCGTTTATAGGAACAGTTACCCAAAAGTAAAAATGATGTCATCATTTATTCACCCTCATGTCGTTCCAAAACTGTATAACTTTCTTCCATAGAACTGGAAAGGAGATATTTTGCAGAGTGTCCTGGCTGCTACTTTCGATACATTGACAGCAGACTGTAACAATAGGCAGTCGAGTTCCAAAAAAGGACACTATTCCAAGTTATATTGGAATATTCCACTGTAGCTCACAAATAATACCTGTGGTTGTGTATATTCAAACTTGGTGCTTCAAGACACATTGCACCAGGTTTGACCTCAATGACATCAAAAGGCAACAGTAATAGCATGTCTTCTAACCGACTGCGATATGCCAAGCTGGAACATGTGCAAGCCCAAATGAGAGCTACAGTGTACGAATGTTTATTAGCAATTATGGTGTAATTTCCAGCAATTTCATATTGCTTCAAAAGACTGGGAATATAGTGCATGAGTCATTTGGACTACTCTTATGGTTCTTTTTTTGTCCTTTTTGGTCTCTGTCTTCTTGGAAAAGAGTGGCTTGTATGTCCTGCATTATTTTGGCATCCATGAAAGAAAGTTAGACAGGTTTAGAAAAACATTTTGGAACAACAGAATTTTCATTTTTGTATGAACTATTCCTTAACTATTTACTTTTGCATCCAGAGTAGGTGAGGAAAAACAACTATAATTTAGATGTAGAAAATGGAAGTAGTGACGTGTGATAATGACAGCTGATCCAAAACTGTCACATCTGTCTAATTTTGGATGCTTGAGAGATGGTTCAGAATCACTGTAGACTCATCTGATCTCACTGGGATTCTTTGGGTATTTGACTTAACAGCAGTTGTTCATCTACTATTGATTTGCAGACACAAGACATGGTTTGCATCTGAATCTTGCAATGGAGCTGTGAGTGAGAGAGTGCTTCTCTTCTGATCCAAACTAGCACTGCTCCTCAGGGAGTAAACATTTCTCTTTTGACTGTTCCAACAGTCTGTCTCTGTCTGTCTCTTCTTGTGTGTATGTGTGTGTCTACATGTCCCCTATTCAAACATTGCTTCTGACTTGGGGAGCTGGAATTGAACCCTAATCTCCCCTGATGATGCTATAGCACTTTAAATTATTTATAGCAAAACTCCCCACACTAAACTGTCATTTGCCATTTTCTATGTCCAGCTACTAGAGGATAAAGACATCAGAGGGATAGTCCATGCATTAGAGCTGACTGTCTTCCAACTAAAGAGAAATAACCATCCTAATCAGAAAGATAAAGGGGAAATGCTGATATCCCACAACTTAAGTACCTTAAAGAATTTTTGGACAGTATTGAATAAGACACAAAATGAATGCCATTAAAACTTCTGCATGAAATAACAAATAATTGTGCAAATGTCTTCATGCAAATATAAAAAGAGTCAGAGTATGGCCACAGGGAATTTTTAAAAAATATTTTTATTAGGTTAAACAGTGACTGTTTAGTAAGACTTAAGAAAAAGTTAATGACATCATGTTAAAACATGTTTTCTTTAGGCATATCTATTTTTTCTTCTGGAATGATGTTCACAACACTCTCACTTTCTTGCTATCTCTTATACTAATTAGATATGCTACACATAAGCACACACACTCCCTCTTTCTTGCTGATTGTAAGCTCTTTCAGCCTAGACATGCTCAAACAGGTCAATGTGTTATTGGTATTGATGGGTGGCAGTTGTGTGCTGGATATGCAGCTCTGATGCCAGTTATCTGAGATAGCAGTCAACCTAGTATCAGCCTAAAATGGAACGCCTCGGAACGCCTCTGTTCTCTGACCGTCTGATGCATAGTGCACACAAAACAGGAAAACACTTGCTCGATAGAGCAAGTTCTAATCGGAGTTTATCCAGTTGGACGTGGAAGCCTCAGCTGGGCTCAGTCGCCCAGTCACAGGCTGACGTGGAGATGACGACATGCTTTCCCGGGCAGCTGCGAGCGTCGGGCTAGAGTGGAACCCTCCGCTCTTCCCTGAACCCTCGTGGCTCGATGATTGGTTCCTGGGCTCGCGGCGCCGCTCACGCCCTCACGGAGGTTATCCGGCACATCCTGCCCCGGCGCGGCTCAAGATCCCGCACCCCGTCTGCTCATCGCCAAGGGAGTCCCCCTGCGGTGACTGCACCATCTGCCTCTGCGGCCCGGCCCCGGCGTGGAGCCCACCGCAGGAAGCAGACGCCACCTGTCTCGCGGCCGCCAAGAGCCCGCGAAAGGCTTCGAAGTGCCCCTCAGACGGGCGACCCAGGGACGACGAAACCCGCTGCTCTGGAGCTGGTAAGCAGACCACTCCATCCCCCGGTGGAGGGCCGGGAGGAGAATCTTTTGTTACATTTGCATTTAATTGCGCTGCATGCCCAAGTGGCTGCAGTACACAAGAGTTCAGCAAGAGTGGTTTCCTTGTTCCCTGGGTAAAATACCCGGTGTGCACAGCCGTCATCACGACCACCGTCCACCACTCCATTTTGGCAGTTTTGGTGCTCCAGCGGCGGTCTCCCCGCCCCTGAGCACCCAGCTGTGGCACAAATCCACCCCCAATGTGACAGTCTCCACGTGTCATGAGGACAGGCCTCTTCCTCCCCCATCCCAGGCTGTTCCGGGGGTGGTCACAAGGAGCCAGGTAAGTACTTCGATGTCCCTGAACTCAGCATGGCCACAACATGGTGTGGCACCTCAGGCTCCGCCCCGCCGCGAGGCCCCACCCGCCGGTACGTCTGACGAGATTGTCCCTCCAGCCGAGATGAAGAAGGGGTTTTACAGCCCCTACTTCGTTGTACCGAAAAAAGGAGGTGGGTTGCGGCCAATCTTGGACCTGTGAGTACTGAACCAGGCTTTACACAGACTCCCGTTCAAGATACTGACGCAAAGACGCACTCTAGCGAGCGTCCGGCATCAAGATTGGCTCGCGGCGGTAGACCTGAAGGACGCGTACTTCCACGTCTCGATTCTACCTTGACACAGACCCTTCCTGTGGTTTGCATTCGAGGGTCGGGCATATCAGTACAAGGTCCTGCCTTTCAGTCTGTCCTTGTACCCTCGCGTCTTCACGAAGGTCGCAGAGGCAGCCCTTGCCCCGCTAAGGGAAGTGGGCATTCGCATCCTCAACTATCTCGATGATTGGCTAATCCTAGCTCACTCTCGGGAGGTGTTGTGTGCACACAGGGACCTGGTGCTCTCGCACCTCAGCCGACTAGGGCTTTGGGTCAACTGGGAAAAGAGCAAGCTCCTCCCAGTTCAGTGCATCTCTTTTCTCAGTTTGGAGTTGGACTCAGTCTCGTTGATGGCACACCTCACGAACGAGCGCGCACAGTCGGTGCTGACCTGTTTGAAGGTGTACAAACAGAAAACAGCGGTTCCACTGAAACTCTTTCAGAGGCTCCTGGGGCATATGGCATCCTCAGCGGTGGTCACTCCATTCGGGTTGATGCATATGAGACCGCTTCAGCACTGGCTTCAGACTCGAGTCCCAAGATGGGCATGGCGCTGCAGGACGCATCGCGTGACCATCACGCCGATCTGTCATCGCCTCTTCAGCCCTTGGACCGATCTCACGTTTCTACAGGCAGGCGTTCCCCTAGAGCAGGTCTCCAGGTGCATCGTGGTTACGACAGACACCTCCAAAACGGGCTGGGGCGCTGTTTGCAATGGGCACGCAGCCGCCAGTTTATGGACGGGTCCGTGGCTGCATTGGCACATCAACTGCCTCGAGTTGCTGGCAATTCTGCTCACCCTGTGGAGGTTCCGGCCGTTGATCCAGGGCAAGCAAGTGTTAGTTCGGACAGACAACATGGCAACCATCAAGGCGGTCTGCACTCCCGTTGTATGTCACAACTCGCCCGCCGTCTCCTCCTCTGGAGTCAGCAGCACCTCAAGTCGCTACGAGCCACTCACATCCTGGGCAACCTCAACACTGCAGCGGACGCGCTGTCATGGCAGGTTACCCTCAGGGGAGAGTGGAGACTCCACCCTCAGGTGGTCCAGCTGATCTGGAGTCGATTCAGACAGGCACAGGTAGACCTGTTCGCCTTCCAAGAATCCTCCCACTGCCCACTCTGGTATGCCCTGACCGAGGCACCTCTCGGTATAGACACGCTGGCACACAGCTGGCCCCCTGGACTTCACAAATATGTGTTTCCCCCAATGAGCCTACCTGCACAGAGCAAGGTCAGGGAGGACGAGGAGCAGGTCATCCTGGTAGCACCCCACTGGCCCACCCAGACGTGGTTCTCTGACCTCATGCTCCTCGCGACAGCCCCCCTGGCAAATTCCCCTGAGGAAGGACCTTCTTTCTCAGGGATGGGGCACCATCTGGCACCCGCGACCAGACCTCTGGAATCTCCATGTCTGGCCCCTGGACGGGACACAGAAGACCTAAGTGGTCTACCACCCGCGGTGGTAAACACGATCACTCAGGCTAGGGTCCCCTCTACGAGGCACCTGTATGCCTTTAAGTGGTGTCTAAGTGGTGTTCTTCCCGACGGGAAGACCCCCAGAGACGTGCAGTTGGAATGGTGCTTTCCTTCCTGCAGGAGAGTTTGGAAGGGTGGCTGTCCCCTTCCACCTTGAAGGTGTATGTAGCTGTTATAGCGGCACACCACGACACAGTGGACGGTAAGTCTTTAGGGAAGCACGACCTGATCATCAGGTTCCTGAGAGGCGCCAGGAGGCTGAATCCCTCCAGACCACGCCTCGTTCCCTCATGGGACCTCTCTGTAGTTCTTCAGGGTCTACAGAGAGCCCCCTTTGAGCCACGTCTGAAGACGTGCACCGTTAACTCCCAGTAGTGTTCACAAACTGTGTTCCCTGGTTGATTTCCTCTGAGCCCTGTGGCAGTCGAGTTTTTGGAGAGACTCGCTGCCGGCCCAGTACACGTGCTAACTAAGCCCTCTACTGGGGTAGGTGCTCCGCATGTGGTGGTTCCCCGTAGTTAACCCCATGCGACGTATATCTTCCACTAATTCGTTTCCCTGTTGGCAAACTGTGTCTTCCTTGGGTAGAGGCCCCTCTGCCCCAGTCTCCATGCTTGTAGTAACTCCTCCCCCGTAGGGTAGGACCTACCATGGGACTTCTCCACATGGCATACTTCCGACATAGCTCGGCAAAACCGTGTGACATATTTCCACTTAAATACCCCCCCTCTCTCTGGGTGAGGTGTGGTCTCCATGTTGTCCTCCCCTTGGGAGGGACACTCCCCCAACTAGACCTGGTCGGCCCAGTTGGATAATCCCCCTTTTTTTTGGGGAGTGGGAAAAAAAAGGGGATAAGAGGCCACGACTGGGCTAGCCCGTCTCTATCTTTTGGGTAGTCGACTTGTCCCAAAGGGCCGTTCGACACTCATAACAGTGTTGGGGGAGGTTACGTGTCGGCCTGGTGTGCTGGCTACGAGGCACACAGTGGTCTGCCCGTCACACACCGCCAGTTCACGTAACACAGTTCAGCCAGTTGCGCCGTTTTGTATAGGGACCCCTAGTGTCACTACATAGACACAACGTCGAGTAAGTGACAGATAGGGAACGACCTGGCTACTTGCGTAACCTCCGTTCCCTGATGGAGGGAACGAGACGCTGTGTCCCTCCTGCCACAATGCTGAACTACCTGCTGAAATGGCCGGGACCTTGTCTCGGCTCCTCAGCATAAAACCTGAATGAGTGGTTGCATACCAGCTCCTTTTATACCCGCATGTCCGGGGGAGCGGTATGCACTACCACTCGCCAATTTTCATTGGCCTTTTATCAAAGACTAGAGGTGTCTCGGGCTCCCAAGAGTGACCCCTAGTGTCACTACATCGACACAACATCTCATTCCTTCCATCAGGGAACAGAGGTTACGCAAGTAACCAGGGCGTTTTTTCTTTCTAACGTGTCATGTAAACACTTTAGTTGCCTGGAATAGTATCAGTCCATTTTTTGCAAAGTTGGACTAACAGTCCTAGATCCTAGATCCAGCATGAACTGTATACATGTTAATCAAACCAAAATTGGCCTCAGTAGTGTTGTCAAAATACCAAAATTTCAGTAGTCAGTACCGATATCAGTGAAATTGTATTGTTCTTGATACCAATTTCAATACCACATCATAAATGTGCTAATATGGCAATGTGCTATTGAACACACCTATTTATAGCCTATAGCCTATTTAAAGCTAAATTTTAATGTAAATAATAATATAAAAGATATACATGTTTCCTTCAAGTGTTTCTCAATAAAGTATGCATTGCTTAAAAGCTTTTAAGTAGGCTATACTGAAATCTGTTTTAATTTTTTTCAAATCCCTTTTTCTTTTTGTTTCTTTTTTCTTAAGATTCCATGTTTCAAAGTTTAATTAAATTTCATCATCAAAATTATGTCTAATCAAATTACTTCTTAAAACGTAAAAAAAAAAAAAGAAATATGTATGTCAGATGGTATCGGTTTTTGGTATCGGAGCATTATACCGAGTACAAGTACATGCGTGATATCAGACCCAATTCCGATTCCAGTATCGGTATCGGGACATCTCTATTATAAATCTTTTCTTATGCATTAAGGCCTTTATATTGAATTTATTTGCAATTTACCAGGTCCATTTCTCCTTGTACGATATTCATTCTAACTGGAAGGAAACTGCCAGCAAATTGCAAGACAAAAAATACAAATATTGGTGCCAAGTCATTTATTAAAACAATCAATTCTAAAATCACAATTTAGGATAAGTAAAATTGAAGAAAAGGAGAGAAAAGTTCAATTATGCATTCTTAAAGTAATTAGAAAAAATGAAAGTTTCAAACCATCTTAATATTTTAAGCTTTTGAATTGATATTTTCTGAAAACTGAACTGTAAATCTGAGTGCTTTCGAGGATTAAATAATTGCTGGATTTACCCAAAGTTTGCAAGGTTAGTGTTATCAAATCTTGAAATACTGCAGACCTTGTGTAGGGTTTTGTTTGAAGTACTTATTAGCAAGTTAACCATTTCCACAAGAAAAATGGTGTATTCTGTTTTGTTTTCTGAGTTATATCTGTGAAACTGTGGCTATTTATTACTTTTTGATGGGCAGAAATTCTAATTGCATAGATTACACACGTTCTGCTATTATTTCAGTGTTTTTTGTGTGACCGTTTGCTGCTGCACCATTCTTTACATTCATGTTTACTTAAACAGTCAATTACTTTGGTGCAATCTATTCAGATAAACCCACCTCAAAAAATAAAACACATAAAAACTAAATAAAACATGATTAACTGCTTTACATGTCAGTCAGATGGTCTTCTCTAATCTTATTGGGTAGTTCTTTGCCAGAATAAGCTGCGATGCAGACCGGACCTTATGCTGTTGTTAATGGTCTGGCTATGTGAGACAACGGTCAGCTCAGCTAAAATCTACATACTATATTACCATGGGTTAAGCATGAAGCTTTAAGCTAGAATCTGCATTCCAAGACCAATTTCCTTCCCAAAAATCTCAATCTTTATGACAAAACCTGCGAAACCTATTTGAAAAAAAAAAAAAAAAACAGCTTTAAAAGACTATTTGTGCCAAAACCTTTCAAAGACTCACCTTTAGCACTTCCACACAAGGGAGCCTTCAGTGTCCTTTCCTTTTACTCTGCCTCTCTCTCTCTTAGAAGACATTTACAGGGCCAGTCACCCTCCGTCCCTTATCGAGGGAGTGAGAATAGCACTTCTATGATGATAAAACTGCACTCCCTCTCTTCTCTACATTTCTTTAATATCTTTATCCCTCCTTCATCAGAAATATCACATGGTTCTCCACAGTGCATTCTTCATGAACCCCACCTCTTCTTTAACATGATTTATACATTATTTTGTTTACCTGTGATTTTTAAAGCTGGCCCCATGTGGCAAGAGTAACACATGGCAGAAGAGAGTTCTACTTCAGTGACCATTACTACAGGCAGCCACCACTGAAGAGAAGAGAAACAAGGGTGATGCAGGTGAGTGACTCTGTCAACCTCCATCTCACTTATTAAAGAGGATGGAACTATTCCCTATAGTCAGCAAACGTTCCTCAGCATATGCTGTACACTGGATGTCCTGCTCAGGCATAAGGAATCTACCCAGACTCCACCACACTGACTTATGTGATGTTGATGTTTTAGTTAGTAGATTTGTGTCTGAAAATGTCTTGTTGATAGAGGATGATTTCTGATTGGCACTTGGTCAATCAGTCAGTAGTGCCTCGTCACCACCTCTTGTCAACCTGGAGGACCTGAGGGATTCCTTTCATGTGTACCATGGGGCTCCACCTCAACCTGGACCAAACCCTCTGACTTGGTATTCCAGGACTGCCAAGAAACCACACCTATTTCAGTTATAGTCATATCCCCGGATCCCCCCCCCCCTTTTTCAAAAGACAACATACTGTTACTGTACAGTACTTTTTTTAAGTTTTTATTTTTTTAAAACCTTGAACTCTTCCTAGACCAAACTTAGCACAGTCCTTCAGACTGTCTGTCTGTCTATCTATCTACCTTTCTGTCTGTCTATAAGGCCTGTAAAACCTTACACCCAGGGGCGTGTCCAGATTGGGGGCATGGGCTGGCCCTGGGCCTCCCTAGAATTTGATTGGCTACCCTAGGTGCAACCCCAAATTCTAAACTGTGATTGCACTCTAGTGCAAATAGTGGCAGATACTCTTACATCCCTGTTTAAATACTAACATACAGTATAGTGTCATCATTACAGCATTAGAGTCTTACAGACACCCTACACCAATCCCTACCCCACACCCTACCTTACATAAATTAACCATGGTTCAACTACAGTAACCATAGTATCACCATTTAATTTTTCTAGTAAAATTATAGTAACCACAAAATTAAACATGGTTACTATTAACTACCAATAACAACATGTTACTGTAACACCATGGTTAGTATATTAAAAAAAATATACAGTTTCCATCAAAACACATGGTTACTTCAATATTATTACAGTAAATCCAAGGTTAAGTTTATCCAGATCAAATTCTTCTCTCATCTCCCTGATCTTCACTGTGACCAAATCACTATGAGGAATCTCTTTTATTTATTACTATAAGCAGTATTATAGGAAATATTATGAGTAGAGACATGGGAAAAAGTATGTCAAGGGGTGGGATTCAAACCCAGATCTCCAGTGTGACAACACATACACATACTGTCATTACACCCAGAGATACTACAGCTGCACATGGGGGTGCAGTTCATCGTAAAATCTTGTGTTTCCACCAGACTTTTGGAGTGCAAGTAGTTAGTTATCCAATCTCTTAATCTACTAAATGTCTAACTTGTTAACCAGTTTAATGTCTCTGCCCCATCATGAAAAATATGCCCGCCTTCATTTGATCAGCAGTTGACCCCAAATAAATCTGTCGTGGCTGTCTTGAGTTTGGTCTGAGCAGTGGTGGGCGGATATAGTGTAAATAGCCTCTGCCAACAAGATGGACTATTTGCACTTAATGCCAATTATTATTATTTTTTTTCATGCATTCATTAATTAATCAAATAAAAAAAAGATAGCCACATCTCAGATATTTTCTGACCACCCACTCCCACATTTGAAATCAGAAATGTAATTCTGCAGGAATGCACCTCTATGTGTCCCATCCCGTGCTGTAAACTTCTGCATATTTCACCATCTTATTCTGGCCAAGAACCGTACATTCATACAGATATGAAATGTCTGACTACTTTCCCATATTTTGGGGTGTGTATAACATTGATGTGTGCATCGTAAGTATTTTTTTAAACATGCGGGATGTCTCATTTACTTATCTGTCTCAAACAAAGTTTTTAAAAATCTTTAAAAGATACGATGCTGCATTGCCACAAGCCTTGTAAACTTTTGCAGGTTCTTTATCATAATGATGTGTTGGAGTTACAATTAAATTAACACACCTATCAGTTTTTTTTTTTTTTTTTTTTTTTAATTTGCAGAAAGTCTTCATATAGCCTGTTTTTATTTCCTTTCATAATGTAATGCATTCAGTCTTTTTCATAGTATGTCTTTTAAGAAAAGGTAAAAATAAGGAAAAAATTGGAGATCAGGAAAACAGTTATAACATCAAATTAATTAAGTTGTTTTAAAGCACTGTTTAATTAATCGAATTGCATTTGGCAGTCCCAGTAAATGGCTAAATTGAGTAGCCTACACAAAACTAAAATCCATGCACATTCTTTATGTGTAGGCCTATGATAAGACTAAGAAATATTGTCAATATCTTTTTTATTGCCTCAAAATAAAACAATAGCCTACTTGATATTATTTTGTCATGCCATGGAAGCGTCATCTCTCCAACTCCAAAACTCCACAAAATTGCACAGAACTACCGTGTTCATATTAGCAGTGTCCATAACATTTATGTCATTTCAAGAGACACTACATACAAAAAATTATACTGAATAAATACAAAATGTAAAAAAGAGTCTTCTGTGTTTTGCAGTATTAACATTTAATAACAGTTAATCAATTATTTATGTAAGTACCATTTGACTATTAAAAAAAATCAGAAAATGTACAAATCTTCTTATTTTTATTATTAATATCAGGGATGTTGAGTTATGCTTCATGCCACCCTTGAATGAGTCTGTGCCTCACATTGGGCCACCCCAGTCAAAACAGTCTGGACACACCACTGCTTATACCTAAATATAGCCTGTAAACTCTCAATCTATTGAAACTATTTTAAAGGCAAGGCTTTGTCAAGCTAACTTCAAAGTTTGTCTCGACAAACTTTACTTTTAAAGTTTAAAATAAAATTAATAAAAAAATTAAAAGGGGCCATTCAGACTGAACACAACAGCCGCGTTTCCACTATCGGGCCAAATCAATGTGTGCTTGCAGATGTCAGGGACAGTTGCGTTCCCACTGTCACTTTCGTGGCTATATCGTGCCTCATCGGGGCTTCCCCTGGGATTACATCGATTACCCTTGGGCCAAAGAAGGCCAACTGGGGATTGAGGCTGGGTCAATGTCAAAGGCGAAATACTCATTCCTCAGTTTTTCATATCTAGCTTCCAGCTTACCTCCACAGATCAACGGAGACTGGAGAATTGTCAGTACTGGTTAGAAGATGAAATCAGTGCTCTTCTGAAAATTGGGGCTGATGAAAATGTGCAACGTCAGATCAACGGAGTCTTCTGAAGGAAGACGTAATTAAGTATATTGTCACCAAACTTGCCAAGTTGGCATAGGCTCAGGAAAAATTAAAATAAATTGCAGGCACAGTACAAACCCGTGTTCATTTCGAGGGCTAGCTAGTCTCCAGAGTCTGATACCTCAACTTGAGTTTCCCTCTTGCTTGTGAAATGGGTGGGCTATGTGACATTAACATCTGAGCGGCGTATTAAGGGTGGGTTTTAGGGTAACGTTGCAGTGCTTTTGGCCCAATGGTGGGAATGCAGATTGATTTTGGTCTTGCAGGTCGAGGTCCGAGGCTATTGGCCCCAGCTGACCAGTTGATGGCCCTGACTTGCACTGGCCCAATAGTGGAAAAGCAGCTATTCTTGCACTAAAAAAAGCTAAAAGTACTGCAATGAATAGAACTGAACATGTTTTTTTAAAGTTGCCATTTCTTTTAACCTGACATGGCATCTAAAAACTGAGGCACTCCTGCGCAAGATGCTTAAAAAATAGCAGGACACATAGCAGGACACAGCAGCACAAAAAATCTAAGATGTCCACCTCACACCTCGTGTGAATGAACTGATACCTCACCTACTGTGTCTGCTTCGCTACGCAACAAGCAAAAAATTATGTAATTTTTATTTATTTTTATTTATTTTTTTGTGAGTATATACTGAAGAATTAAATGAAAAATGAAAATGTTTGTACTAAATGGGAGGAGTTTTTTTTATTTTTTTATTTATAGAGTTTCTTCTAAAGAGCTTTTCCCCTCTGTCATGATGTCATGCTCTGACTGTTGGACTCTAATGAGAACAGAAGAGCGTTTGTATTACAATCTGTCCAGTATGAAAATCATGTGCAAATCAAAGACAGAAGGCAGACGGATGGAATGTATTCTTCAGGAATAATGAGCACAGGGGATGCCCCAATTTCCCAGTGTCAGCATTTCCACACCCTAAAACTAGAAATGAGAGCTGGGAGAAGACATTGGGAGTCTCCCTGAGATCATTCGGTTGAATGCCTGACTCAAAACATATTTCTTTTTTTTTTTTTATTTTTTTTTTTTTTTTAACAATTGGTTACATATTTTTTCTGAATACTAAGTACCCTTTCTGCAAACACATCACACAGTTGTCTTTTGCATATGCAGTTTGACACATCAGTTAATTTCTCTCCCAAAAACCACAAGCACATTCTACCATTACAGAGAAAAGATTCTCACCCAGCAAACATAGTTTGTCATTCATAAAATAATAACCTTAAAGTCATTGATCACTGGTGGTCGTTGAATGTATTTTGAATCAAAGCATTGACAAGATGATCTACAGTTCAGTCCACAGACACTGATGTTGTGTTGATAGTATGAAGACTTTTGAAAATGTATACAAGGCATTTAGAAAAAGCATGTAACTAATTGTAAAAAAAATAAAATAATAATAATAATATTTTTATAGATGTAATTACAATTGGAATTTTGGTTTAGCCCATTTTCAGGGACAGTGAAGAAGAGCTGTGTGTTTGAGTACTTCCGGTTCATTTATTCTGTTTGTTTTTTGTTACAACACTCATTTATTTTAAATTGCGACAGTATATAGCATGTAACAATTATTAAAGGCAATAAAGAGCCTGAATTGTCAAGCCTGATGTACCAGACTACTCTGGAAGCTGCTTTGAACTAAAGATACTATCTTTAAATTTGCTTGTACAGTAACTGTACTCTGACACAGACACAGACACAGATGGATCTTTTAACCCAATAGCGGGAGCTTTATTGAAGATGGTAAAACACACGTGAATTAACAGCAGATGGATGATTAGATGACTTAGCTTGTGGTGACTGAGTTCATGTTTATAGGACAACTGCAGACAGAGCGCCACTCAGTAGAGCAGTAGGAAAAAGAAGTGCACTTGAGGAGATCGGGGAGAAGGTATCGAGGATTCGGACGAAGATCAATGTGAGTACATCCACAAATTGATAGCAGGTAAGTCCAAGTGTTCCTTGTTGTGACTAGACCACGACTCAATGGCAGGGGTGAGAATTTATGGAGTGAATTGTGATTGGGTGTGTGATTGAGACCAGGTGTGTGTGATTAATAGTCAGGGGATAGAGAACAAAGAGTGGAATGAGAGGGGTACAGATGTGACACTGGCTCTGGTATCTCTTTTCTTTAAGCATAAGAAAACCAAGACTATGGGCTCACTGTTAACCTCCAGTGGGTGAGAGCAACATCCAGTCTCTAACACCCCTCCTTACTCACTCACGAGCACACAAACAAACTCTTTTCTAAAACCAAGTGAGCTGCCTACACATGCAGTTGCTCTTTAAGGAAGCATACAAACACTCAAGTGACCAACCTCGGAAGTGACCGATTCGAAACGCTCTAGGCAGCAACTCCATGTTCCACACAAATAGCGGCTCTACTCGTAATGGATTGCAATAGAGCACAACCGTACCCATCCACTTTTTTAGCCATCTTGGTTCCGGAAGTATTTTTCCCATTATTATTTTTTTCCATAGGGATTTCACAAAGTACTTCATAAAAGAAGTCAAAGCCATGAACCAAACCAACCAGCTCCAAGGTAAATCACAACATTACAAACTTTGATTTGAAGAAAAAAGTATTTAAAAATCTGACAAAAAGATAAAGGCACAAAACTGTGTACTTAGTGTTTTTAATGGCCAGGTTTCACAAGTGGTGAGCCGAAAAGCATCGCTGTTTCCACCGGTTATGACCATGACCATGACTCAAATCTGTCTCCTGTGACAACTTGTGTTCGGATTTCGAGGGGAGGGTCTCTGATTTCATGACGACATACATCAATCACTATGTCAATGTGCCACTGCATGATGATAAACCAAAAAAACTAAAACAAAAATCATAAAAGACATAGAAAGCGCAAATAAAGAGCAAATAAAACCGGTGTGATGTTTCTCCCAGATGCAGTTGAAATTTGATCTACTGTACGCAACATTTTGAGCAAAATTCTCTGTTGTTTTAGTGGAGTGCTGAGATTCAGATGTGTGTGCTTTTAACCTGTGTCTCTGTATGTTGATATTTGACACACTGAAGAAGATCTGTGATGTTCCACAGGTTGTATTCACTTTTTAAAATTTACAGGACGGTTATTTCTTAAAGTTGTAAAGTTATTGTTAAAAATCAATTCCACTATGGAAAAAAATAAAGGGATTTTTACTTCCAGAACAAGACTGTTGTGCTCAATAGAGTTTGATATTTGCATATCGCAAAATTGACACCACAATACTCTAACAAGCCTAAAAATACATAGCACACACAAATAAATGCTATTTTGTGTGAATACAACATGTTTGCTATTTTTAGGATATTTTTCCACTGAGCTCATTGCAATGCATTTGGGATTGCCTTCTGCACTAAGAAATGACGCTGCCTTAGAATTTGGCCAAAAGATGTATCTAAAAAGGCAGCATAATTAAGTTGCATACCTATTGGAACAGTCCGATGCACACCTATGATGCCCTAAAATGTTGCCTCTGTAGGCAGCTCACAAGGTGAAACAGAGCAAACAGAGCAACACATGCACATACACATTCAATGGCATTCTAGTTAGAAGTCTTAGTTAGGGTGGAAAAAACATTCGAGCACACACCCACACACAACAGTCTGCACACACACACACACACAGGCACATGCTCGCACACACATGAACAGAGAGAGGAGCGGGAGGAGAGAGATGTTCAAGCAGATCGATTTGGTGAGGCAGAGCAGAGATTCGCAGAGCCATGCAACTGCTTCCTCATAGATCACAGACACTCTCTCTGTCACCCTGATCACACATTTAGACAGATTCACATTTCCAGCAGTCATCGCCTTTGATGGATTAATGTGTTAAAATTAGATCTGTTATATCTGAGATACTTTTAGTAAAAATCAGACAGAAATGCAATAAGATGCACAAAAAAAGAAAAACCCTCTGCTGCTACAACAAAAAAAAAAAACAACAACAAAAAAAAACATGATGTGTATGCTACAACTATACAGCAATAGGCCATCTTCCCAAACAAACAGAGAGTTGTTAGAATGTCAGCCTTGCTGATCTCAGGTTCCGCCTGTTTCAAAGCAGATGTGATAAGGGTAGTCGGTGTGAGGCCGATTATTCCGCTGGGCTGAAGAAACAGCAGCTCTGGTACTTCCTCTCATTTTGTTTACCTCTAAACTGCCCTGTTTGCTCCGGTGCTTTGAATAAAGATATGGAAATGTCATCTTAACAACTATGGCACACAAAATGATTTATCTGCTCAAAATGCAGATAAATATTTGCAAATATACCAGAGGAATTGAGAAGTGAATGCCATTACTATGTTTGCAATTGATATTGATATTCCTCAAACAATCTGGTTAGGCTTTCTCTCTCTCTCTCTCTCTCTAAACTTCAGCCCTTCAGCCTAAAATGTTTACTGTACAGATGTCATTCAGTCTTTGTTTTGTAGATAATTTTAGCCTTAAGGCTAATTTAGACATATTGTGCGTTAAGGCTTTTTTTTTAATTTCGCCTAAAAAATATGACAATATGCATGTGTTTGTTTGTTTGTTTGTGGTGTTAAGGTGTTCATTTTTGTTCATATTTCTCCTGTTCGTGCATGTCCCTGAAATTATTGACCTCAGTGATATAGGAGAACTTGGCTCGAAGTGCATTAATAATTGGTTAAAACTAATGGTGGGTGCGTTTTAACAAAACGATCACACAGGAAGTCGCCATGTTGCTTCTGAATGTTCCAGTACCCTGGCATCAGCCCCATCATGTAGAGTTACTGAAAAAAAATCTCCCATCAGACATTTTTACATCGGTTCATGTGTGTTTACATTCTCATTGCGTGAGCAGCGTAGGAGACCCTTGTTTGCGTCCCGCATTGAAACCAGGAAGTAATCACGTTTGCACAATGAGTGACAACATTTCACCTGAAAAACTGAGTTCACATGTACCCTTACGTTCAAAAGCACTTCTCACTCCAGGAACTGGGAGAACTGCTTCAATATTCAGTAAGCAAAGGCCTAGTTTAGCTCAAGAAAAGTCAACCTACTGTTTCAGAATACACTGTGGGCCTCAGTGCTAAGAACACAGAGAATGGACTTGCATTCTTATGAAGACCAGTCTTGCCAAGCTACCTTGGAAGAACTAACTCGAAAGGACAGGATTATGTAAACACATTTATTGCAAGTTTTAAGATGTTCTGCAATCTATCTGTTGCACAATTGCTCATCGTAGCACATTTGTAGCCAGTGAGAGAACTACTAGCATTATCATCACACCAGTGGGGTTTTACAGGTCTAGTGACACGTTGAAAGAATGAAGTCTGTTAACACTCATTTCCTCCATGTTTTTATTATTTTATTAAAATGATGCCCAAAAAAACAACTAATTTTGACTCTCACAAGCTGTCAGACTTTCGCAGTCTTACAGCGGGAAACTCTTAAGGGAAAACACAATGGTAAATGTCCTTCGTCCGCAACCGTACACTGTAAAAAATAAAAAGTTGAGTAAACTTACAAAAGTAAGGCAACCAGCTGCAAACCATTTTTGAGTTTACTCAACATTAGGCAAATATTTTTACCAACTTAACAATTCAAGTTGGATTGTAAGTTCCATGAACTTAATACAATAAGTTCAGCAAACTCAAAAATATTAATGATTATTAAGTTTAATAAACTTGCATTTTTAAGTATAGCTGATCATATTTTTCAATATTCTTGAAAATTATGTAAAAATATTATTTTTAAGCAGCTCTATATTTCAACATAAGATCATGTATCAGCCCCACCAAGAGACCAAATAGTTGGTCTAACTTAAAAGGTGGTGTAGATTACAAGTACTTCAAACTTTTAGAAGTTAAGTCAACTCCATAAATAAAGATTTTTCAGCAAAACATAATCAAAAACACAAAGTGCTAAAACACCTATTAATTAAAAACAGATTATTTACAAATTATTTACATGTCCTCATAAATCGGCACACTTTGACCAAACACACTTAAATAAATTCAAGCACAGGGGATTGTGGGTAGTGTCTTCAGCCACAATGCTTCTCCAGTGGGCATGCTTAGTAGCAGACGCAACAATGTTAAGTTCATAGTGCTTAGCCTTACAAGGTTCCCACAGATTGACCCATGAATTTTCAAGACCTTTCCATGACTTTAACAAATGGATAACATCCTTAAAGGTATGAGTCGAAATCAAAGATTTAAATTCCCATATATTTCCTGATTTTCCGTGGTAGAGCCTGTCCTTATAGACTTACAACAGTAAAATGTAGACTTCCATTTCACAGTGATCAAACTGAGCATGCTCAAAAGCCTGAATGTTCTACCTTCACTACCAAACTTGATATTGTATGTGCTCACAATTTAAAAGTGTAAGCTGCTCTGAATTAAATGGCATAAAAGTTGACTTGATTGATTTGAGTAAACTCACTTTTTCGACAATAGATAGTTCAATCAACTTTTGACAAAAATGAAGTTGGTTTTTTTACAGTGTAGTCCAACTATGAATTCTGGGACTCCAAATGGGTTCTTGCCTACAAGTCACCATACAATGCATCCTCTATTTTCAGCCTGATCAAGAACACATCCGGATAATTTTATGCATTCTCGGTACTTGCATTCTTGAGTATTGGAAATTAACTCCAGCAGAGGATTATGATGTTGAACGAGTCCACGAGAACACAAGAACACATAAGAATGCACATGGAGAAACACCCTGTGAGTTTTTTTTTTTATGTTATGTTCATTATTTCATTATTTAAATGCATTAAAACTTTTATATATATACTTATAGTATAATCTATTATTTTTATGTACTGCAAACTCTGGTAATTCCTTCAACAAATGGAAATCTAGTTTATTAAATTTTAGTACTTTGAAAAACAGATCTTTAGTCACACAATATGTTTAACTGTGGTGGGCTGTATGACTGTGATTAGCAATGTTCCACAAAAGTGGCTGTGACAGGTTCATGTTTTCAGGGCAATGGAGGAGTCAGGAGTCAGCGAACGGTCAATGTGAGTATTTGTATTACTCCGTCAGCGTCACACACAACTTAAACAAAAAGGGCTCTTAATGGCCAAACACACATAAACAAGTCTTTGAGGCTTCACACAATAATGTGGTGGACACATGCAGCCAACTCTCCCTGTGGTCTCTCTCCACCTCTCTGATGTGCTGGTCTGCCTTTTCAGGTCTCCCTGTGCCATCACTATAACAAGAGACAGGTGTTAGAGATAATTACAACCCAGGTGACGAGCCTCACCACTCTCCCTCTCCCATAGACAGATACACGACCACGCCCTCATCCCCACAGAGGCATAATATTTACAAAACATTTTCCACGGAATTTTATGTAAAATGACAGACAGAGTTCTTTGTGTATGAAGACACGTTCTTGTGTCTCAGCTCTCTACTAACTCTCTATGTACAGTATATTGAGTAGAATACCTCTCTACCTCTCGAATATGATAGCTTTGTTCCAAAACCTAGTGAACTGCCTTGCTGCCTGCATATACAGCTGCAATCAAAGGCAACATCCTAACCATCATGGAACTTCATAAGTGACTGAAAAACTACATACAGTAGGCAGCAACCCTGTAACACAAAAATAGCACTTCACATGGGAGACTCGTCTTACAATTGATTTCAAGAGTTACATTAGCATGTTGCTAAGCTAACAACATGATTATTTAAAAAGCATAAAAATACATAGCACACACAAATATAGGGTAAAATAAAACATTTTTAAATCACACATAACTATATTTATATCAATACTTTTCAGTATGTTTACATTTCTCTTGCCTTCTTTTACATTTATCTTCACCATCTTTTATTTATCTTTGTATTTATTTCCCAAAGAGTTCATCATTATGCTTTCTGGGATTACTTTTTCCATGAAGGGTACATTCATTTGACTAAAACTGGGTATCTTAGAAGGCAGCATAATTAAGATGACAACCTTTTAGTACAGCCTTCGTGTCAAAAGCTAGTCTATGATGCCTTAACATGCTGCCTCCGACAGTCCACTAGGTTTGGAATGGACCAGATGTCACCTGAATGGCCAGTCAACCAATAACAGGCTACAAATCACAGTCAAAGGGGAGGCAAACAACATCAGTTCTTGTGCTTATTAATGCATGTTTGTATTTTTCACATTTTCTCTCTTTCAAAGGGGTGAAATACTAAAAACTCTGCCTCTTGTCATAGCTATTAAACAGCTGGACAATCCTCCTTTGTTAATGTCAACCCTTAAAAGTGACACATTTATTGCACTGTGTGGATTAGTGTTTCATAAAAAGAGACACACTGCCACATACATGTACAGATGAGGCAGATAAAAGTGTCCACGCACATAACTGTCCCCACACACACACCAATATATCCTTAAATAGATTGGAAAAAAAATAAATAAAAAATCACTCAGCCAGAAGCAATGTCTTTGAAGAAATTGTGAATTATGAGGCATGAGGAGCATTTGAGCCCTGTCAAAACAAGCATGGCCTTTACAGTGAAATGCTGACTTAGACTGGCCAGTACAGTAAGGGTAGTTAGGACTGGCAATCACCTTCAGTACCTCTGGGGACAAGGGCTTTGAACAGGCTTTCCACCCTGTCATAGCTTTCCCCATAGTAAACTAATAGGGACATCTGAGGGGTTAAACTCCCTTTGCAGGCTGTAAAGTGCCCACCACCACCAAATGTAACAACAAACCCTCCAGAACTGAAGATTCACATGGATATGGATGGATATGGGACAGCCACTCCATTAATATCAGTTTTGTGAGTGAGAACACAGCCCTGCTAAATACTATTTCAGCAAAGCAGGAGGGTTTTGTTGGCAGACATTTAATGGAGGTTTGGCAGGTTCAAGAATTTGGAGTAAGGATTTATTTCCACCTCCACGTCTATGGTGATTCAGAATGATCAAATTCATTATCCTGACTATAATGCATATTGTTGCCATTATCAAAGTAGAGTATGCCGGGTGAAATGCATTCCTGAGTAACAAAGGTAATAGAAAACAGAGAGATTATTTAGGCAACTCAGTAAAGCCAGAGAACTTCAAATGAGCAAAGATGTTTTAAATGTGTACCTTATATGCTTTTAGTGGTTCTCAACTGGTTTTGCTTCAAGTGGTGACCCAACAGTACCAAAATTGTTTATCATGTAGGGCTGTCCGATTTATCGAATATTCATGATATAATCACAATGATTTTGCTGGCAATATAAAATTTATATATTGTAAATATCATCATGATTTTAAAGTGCTTTTATTTGGCTGGAGCTTGTCATTAGACTAATTTTGCAGTCCTTCAGGGCAGCACAAATAATCAAGATAACAAACATTGTGATACGCTCTTATGTGATTATTGAGGAAGATTGTAAACTGTCAAATAAAGACTGCACTTTGTTTTCAGCCAAAATAAATATTCCAGGTGAAGTAAATATGACAGAAATATGATATAAAACAAATCTAATCCTCAGAATACAAGTATGTGTTATAATAGTTAAATAACAGTTATTGTTATATTATAATAATAAACCTGACAGGGTTCCACAATAATAATTACACTCACCGGCCACTTTATTAGGTACACCTGAACATCTAGTTATTCATTCAATCATCTAATCAGCCAATCGTGTGGTACCAGTGTCATGTATAAAATCAGGCGGATATGGGTCAGGAGCTTCAGTTAATGTTCACATCAACCATCAGAATGGGGAAAAATTTTGATCTCAGTGATTTAGATTGTGGCATGATTGTTGGTGCCAGACAGGCTGGTTTAACTGCTGATGTCCTGGGATTTGTACGTATTGATATTTTATTTTTGTAGCCATATCTCCCAGCCCTTTTGTCATGCAAAAAAATGTCCTTAAAATTAAACACTGTAATTTAATAGCATAAACCAATAAATTAATAATCTGACTAAATAGCAAAATTGATACTTTTAGTTTTTGCATGTCTCTTGAATTTTAATGGTTTCATGCTCTCAGCAGCAAAGCACATTGTAGTTGCATGTAAAGATCATGTCTATCCTGCAAGTGAACCTGTATTTAATGTATTTATTTTATCTTGCATAGGTTTGTCCATTTATTTTGCAATTCACAATTATATGGTTAGTTATAGTTTATAATTTGTTTTAGAATTGTTTCTCAATGCTGTCTGTGACACTATCTGAACAAACCAGGTAACGACCCACACATTGAGAACCAATGAATCAAGCTATTACCTCTAGCTACATATTTTATTTATTCTTGGGATTGGTATGCTTTCACTGAAGACAAAATGGAAGGGATTTCTTTTTAAACAACCATAATGAAGTTAGCTTATAACCTTACCATTGCAACTGTTGGTTAACTGAGGAAAGAAAGATAGCATAAGTATCTAAAGAACCCTCACATGCTATACCTGTTCTAACAGTCTATTTCTAATGCAGGTGTCAGCAGCCATAGGCGCTCACAGGGCTGCCAGGGAGCCAAGACAAGTAAAGCTTAGAAATGGAGCAGAGAGGTCCACTGTGCGTGTGTGTGTGTGTGTGTGTGTGTGTGTGTGTGTGTGTGTGTGTGTGTGTGTGTGTGTGTGTGTGTGTGTGTGTGTGTGTGTGTGTGTGTGTGTGTGGCATATTTTGATTTCCTAAGAAAATTTCCATTTCAAACGGATGCCCCAAGGGATGAAGACAACCTGCAGCAAACACACATACTTGGAATTTCAATTCACGCCACTGCTATATCACCTTGTAGCTCTAGACTGGTTGCCCAGTGAAGCTAAGCAGGGTTGAGCCTGGCTGGTACCAGGATGGGAGATCTTCTGTGGAAAACTAAGGTTGCTGTAGGAAGAGGTGTTAGTGAGGCCAGCAGGGGGTGCTCACCCTGCAGTCTGTATGGGACCTAATGCTCCAGTTTAGTGATGGGGACACTATACTGTAAAAAGGCACAGTCATTTGGATGAGACATTAAACTGAGGTCCAGACTTCTTGGGGTCATTAAAAAAAAATAAAAAAAAAAAGAGTAAAGAGTGTCCTTGCCAAAATCCACCATTGGCCTTTATCAATCATGGCCTCCTAATAATTCCCATCCATAATTTGGCTCTATCACTCTACTCTCTATTCTTCATCAATAGCTGGTGTTTGGTGAGCGTACTGGTGTACTTTGGCTGCCGTTGCATCATCCAGGTGGATGCTGCACACTCACTGGTGGAGGTTGAGGAGAGTCTCCTGTTTTCTATTAGGGGCGTAACGGGTCTCAGTAAAAAAACTAACCGTACAGTTTGCCACCCACGGTTTGGTAAGCATTGGCACCGCAGTTCACCTCAAGTTTAATGACGCATCTGGAGCACAAGGTTTGGTGAAGGAAACAGAGCATCAAATATACAGGCACAGTTACAGCCTCCGCTAATGCACCTGTATGGCTCTGTAGATAAACAAGCTCTGCCTGTGTTTCATGTGGGTCAACTTGATGACATCACAGTTCTGCACATGTTGTGTGTAGTTGAAAATGGCAAGTGGAGAAAACGATTCACTGAGAGAGAAGCCCCATGCGTTTCAATTACAACAGCGATGGTCAAAAAACGTTTACATCACTCGACGCAAATGCCGCATACTGGTAATTTATGTAAAAAATGCGAGTGAGGGTTTAAAATGCGCACGTGAGTTCTTCCTGTTTCCTTGCGTGGCAGTAATCTATAGAGAATGCGAGCGTCAATAATGCCCTTTGATTAATGGCATTAAAATGCCGATATAGTAAAAGATCGATTTATCATTTATTGATTTATCATTTACCCTGATATCACCCGGAGAAAGAAAGAGCCGCAGGTGAACCGAAACTGCACACTCTCCCTTCTGTTTTTAAGTAGGCACTCAGTGCTAATTCAGACAGACATGAAACAATAACTAAAGTGCTGTTCATTGCCATATGTGGGATTTCCACGTATGATTAAAATACCCAAGCCACATTATCACAACATCCCTTCTTGTATCCATTTTAATAGCAAGGTTATTCCTTTTATAGTTATAATATTTGTCAATATTTGATTCTGAATGTTGAACATACTGTATGTTAAGTTTAAAATACACTTTATGTTGATGCATGTAACATTAAAGTCCAGGTATTAATTTTAAATGTTGAGTCAGTAATTAGAGAAAGGTTTTTTTTAGTTATGGACCCTGATGAAAATTAACCATGGTTTTACTATACTAATATTATAGTAACCATGAACCAGAAGTAACTATCTGAGGAGAAATCATGTATTTGATACAATTAACCATGGTTTAACAGTAATACTGCAGTTTTCATATAGTACTAATTTTACTATATATTGTAACCATGACAGTAACCATCTTGATTTTGTGGTTACTATGGTTTTACTACAAATACCATGATTAAACTATGGTAACTGATGTAAAACCATGATTTTTATTAAGGGCAAACCTATTGAAGTGCTTACCAAATACAGTATTCTTTGGATTTTGAAGTAATATTTTTTTTTCTGAACATAGCAAATACTGAACTGTACCAAAACCATGACCCTAAAACCGTGATAAATTTCTTATGAACCGTGAGAAATTTGAACCGTTACACCCCTATTTTCTGTGTAAAGCGATTTGAGTGTAGTGTCAGAAAAGTACTATATAAGAGTAAAATGTATTAAAAATTCATTCAATAGGAGCCACAGCAGAGTAACATGCACAAATTTTGCTCCACTAGTGGTCATTAAATTAAATTACAATAGGAGAGGAAAGAAAAAGGATATATTTTACATTTGCTAAAAAAATCCCTTACTCTCAAACAGTACCAAAAGTACAGAATAATGGTTAATACGGGGTAATGCACATTACGTAATCAGATGACTTTTCTCAAGTAACATGTTAAAGGTGCGCAAGCATTGTAGAAGTTGTTGTAGCATGTGTGAGCGTGATGGGTATTGTAGATTTAGGCTAAGCCCACTCTAATATGTTTCCATTTGAAAACATACTGATTGTCCCACATTAAAGCTTCTCATCCACAGTATAAGATAACAGTATTTTTCTTCACCGAAAACAATGAGTTTTGAAAACACTCTATAGTGTTTAACTGAGAAAACGATGCCATTCTATCAAAAACAGATTAAGTTAGACATGCCCTTAAGCTGCGGTCACACTAGGCTTTGAGCATGCAAAATAATTTTGGACATCGCAATGGACAGGATAACAAATCATATTGTATTCAAAATGTTAATATCTACTCACTTGCCTGCAACAATAAAAATTTGCAGCTTTGAAATATATTTTCTTTGTATTGAGCCATTGTATTGTGTGACGTTTCAATATTCTTTTGGTCACACATCTTCTTGTCATAAGAATTTGCATGTAAGAGTTCACCAAACTTGAACCTTGGTATGCAACAGAATATAACATTTCCTTGCTTACTGTATGTTTCCGTTCTCCCTTGTTCGGATGTGAATTAAAGGTGCCCTCAGTCATTTTTTTCCTCATTAAAAAGTTTAACTCTTAAAGACATGAATTGTAATTTTGCAATATATGTAGGAAATCATAACCACTCACATTAAAATGAAGATTCCAGTCATATCAGTTACCTTATAAAAGCTGTTTTATTCTACGTGGAGAGGGTCCGCACATGGGGGCTGCCATAGAATCACATGACCAGCCGAATACTACTTGCTTAATCTCACTAACCGTCCTGTTATTTGACACTTTCACTCACTTACTAAAGTAATCATGGCTGACTTTGAATACTACATTTCTACAATGGCATCTGAAACTGAAAACTATTGATTTTAAATTATGCTGCATAAACACCGCTAGGTGTCAGTGTAAGTCCAAGATGACACAAAGACAAAAGTAACTGGGTGCACCTTAAATGGAAGTGTGTGTGATCTTAATTTTGGGGGCCATTTTGACTAAGGGTACGTTTACACGAGAACGATGTACTAAAAACGGAAACATTTCACGTGAGTTTTTGAAAAGTTTCACGTACAGATGACAACATTGTCAAAACGATCCCCATTCACACGGATCCGCGAAAATGACTAAAAACGCTGTATTATGCATGCCAGGCCAGTAGTTGGCAATGTCACTTTGTAAAGAAACACTACGCGCCTGCGCACATAAGCATTCTTCCACAGAGCGGTGAATACAAACAATGAAGATGGCGAAAGCATCAAGCAATTTTGTCTGGACGGACGATGAGGTTGCTTTATTACTACAATTACTTTGCTGGAGAAGCGTCAATAAACTCAAAATCTTGAGCAGCACAAACACAGTCCTGTAGTCCGCCATTGTAGTTTTGAATGTCTCGTATGCATGCCTATAGACTGAACTCTCAAGATTATTCAATAAACTCTGCTCATTTTTACCATCACTTCATCTCCTGCCTTCTTCTGTATTCCCCTGCTGACTCTTGGGCTGGTAGGAGAGTAAGTTAACATAACAAGCTGTTGATGTTGACTGGTTTTTGATATCAGACAGAACTCTGATATATGGATATCTTCTGACGGAGAGAGAGGTCTTGTGTACACTGGATCTAACATGCATTTTCACTGCCTCATGTTTCATATTCTAAGCATATCATTGAATACTGTACATGGCATCACATCTCTGTCTATAGGCTATATACATAAGCGGTGGGTAAATGAATTGCAGGGTAAAGGTACATAAAATAAAATTAGGTAACTAAATAAATAACATTTAAAATACAAATACATTTTTCCACATCTGAATCCATACATTAATTTTAAGATTTTCAAATTGCAGGTTTTGCCTACTGTACAATGTTCACACTCCATATAAAACACTCCAAATGAATAAATTGTTGTTTATTGTTATTTGCACAGACACCAGTATTCATACTGATAATTACACATCTCAAATTGATCCCTATCAATCCATCATTCTTTATATAACACGTAATATGCATACGTATGACGTCATAGTTTTCACAAATTCACGTTTTTGTATGTTTACGGCATAATTTTCAAAAACTTGCACTTTGAAACCCATTTTCAAAAGTTTGCATTTTCAGGCCCCAAAACGCTGTTGTCGTGTAAACGAACAGCAAAAATGCATAAAAAGTTTTCCATTTTTTAGTTGAAAACATTGTTGTGTAAACGGCCCCTAAATGTGTTCTTGTGCAATGAATAGAACAGAATGCAGGTGTCTCGAAGAAAGCAAGATCTTGCCAACTATAAATGGTATCTAAATTGGGCTACAATCCTGTCGAGATGCTGAAAAAACAGCAGTGCATGCCACAATGGTCAAAGAACCAAAAACACACTGCAGTATACCCAACAGACTCATGCAGCGCGTGCAAGCCTTTCGCGCCTCACGAGCCGGCAGAGGTTAATCACGCGGGTAAACACGCCCGCTTTGCTTCGGTCAGACTGCGTGGATAACAGCCTACATTCCCTGTTTCATTTGTTTCTTATTGCTTTCAGAACAACACATGATGTAATAAGGAAAACACCACTATTAATCCTTGAGATTTCCAACCCAGCATACAGGTACACACCCTCCACAAACCATGGTCACACTCAGAATTACATTAAACAATAAAAGAGAAAACATAAACCCACACCGTGGAGTTAAAAAATCTGAGTCTATTCAAAATCTAAATTAAACCTGGAAATAAAGGTTTTTGCAGGTGCAATTCACCGAAAAGGGCTAAATAGTTTATCGGCTTGTGATGAACGAATGGCTTGCACATGCAGCATGAGTCTCGTCACACTTTAATAGTGTTAAGCCTCCCATTCAGCTGATGAAACATGCTGCGTGATCATGAGGAAGGATTACATCAAGATGTAGAATGGAATGCAGGTGCGAAAACTCAATATAAATTAAATAGCTTGCTCCTCTATCGCTGTTGCTTACATGCTATGATTACCCCTTTGTTCATAATATAAGAAATATTTAAGATTCCACACAATTTTGTGATCAGTAATCAAATAAGAAAATGTGTGACATTAACTCACTTTCAAAAGATGCTTTGTGAAAATTCACATGCAGGATCATGATTATATCATAATCATCGGGTTTTGCACAAATTTTCACTTAAACTGTTATGCTGATAATATCATTTGAAATGAAAAATAAATGATTAAATTAGAAAAAAGCAAAATAGAAACATTTTCACAAGTTGGGGGGGCACAGCCATTGACCAGGAAAATAAAAAAATGGCACTCCATGTCAAAAAGGTTGCCAACCCCTGCCTTAGAGAGTGTGCTTCATGCTTATAAGTGATGTACAGATCAGTGCAAGGTTTTTTTTTTTTTTATTTTTGCTTATTATTTTAAGTTGAAAAATTAACAGATTTTGGTAGTTGCCTAGCTGCGGATTTGCTCTGTCCTGGAGCTTGCAAGTGCAGCTGCCATAAACTTTGCCATTGTCTTGACAAGATGTGCATGTTTTTTTTTTTTTTTTTTTTTTTTTTTTTAGTGGTTGTGCACAAGAATTAAAGGAAAAGCTATTTAGAACATTTTTGTCAAAGAGAGAGAGAATTTAAGAGAAAGATCATTATATAATGCAGTTCCATTTTTGCCAGTCTTGTTAAATTCACATGATAAAGCTTCATTATACCATTGTTTTACTCTAATTTGACTGGCTTTTCACATTTCACTTCATTGGAGTCTAATGAATAGATTCCGCTACAACTTGTTTCTCATTAAAACAGAGATGTGAGCAACATTTTTACTAAAGATTTAAAAGACTGCTTTATTTATGTATTCTTACTATTTTATTTATGTATTTTTTTATTTTATTTATTTTTTTGCCTTTTTATTTCAGAGGAATTTAGAGTGTACTAAGGACAGTATGGATGAGAAACAACATGATAACACAGGAAGTTGACATAATGCTACAGAATGTTCTGGTACCCTGATATTGACCCCAGTCTTTCGAGTTAGTGACAAGTGCTATCTCACATCAGACATTTTTGCACCAGGAAGTAATCGTGTTTACATAATCAATGATGAGCATGATTAGGAGGTTGAATTTTCCTTCTAAGATTGCATTTTTATTCCATTGATGGTTAGGTTTAGGGTTGGGATTTGGGTTAGGGTGTATGGTTAATAAAATATGCATTTCTCATCACTGTACTACAACACTGACAACTAAAAACTTTATTATGGCACCACTGTGTGAACATTCAACAACACTTCCAGCTTGAGCCACTGGGGGCAGTGGTTCAAATTTTGGAAAGCACAAACCGATTTCAGCTAAAATAAGTAAGATCAGTCTGTGTGAGAGAGGGAGTGGAATCAGCACATGACCCAGGACAGACTGGAACTTGGGTTCCTATGAGCCAACAGCTCTCTTGCAATATGTAACTGAGCATGCATATAGCCCAATATTCCACAGCTCTGACAAGACTGGCTTTATTATTACATGGCATTCTATAAGATATCATTCTGTTGTTAACCACACAAAATCAATTTGTCTCTAAAATGGGACAACCATTTGTTATTGATTGCTGAAAACTTGCTTTATTTAAAAAAAAATCCGATTTATAATACAAATTGAATAATCTATGCACATAATGCTATAAATGATTTTCAGTTCCAGGATATTTAACTGAGTGCAGTTATAAACAACTCTGAAAAAATAGTGATAAATGTTGGATCCTTGTGAGTAATCTTGTTCTGTATCTCCTGAGCTCTGTTATGGCCTAAACTGTGACGTGATTAAGACAAAGGAGGAGACAGACCAGACACCAGGATATTGAATTACTTGCTCAGATCAAATGAGACTGGACAGAAATCTGATGCACTACTTAAGAACATAACATGCCTTTTGCCCTTAAACAGAAGTAGGTTGTAAAGGACACGTAAATTGATTTCAATGGATTTTCATGTCTAAAATTGCAGTAAGCCATTTTGGATTGCTTCTAAAATGTGATATAAAATTTCTTTTTTTAAAAAAAGCACAGGGCTCAGTCACACGTCCTGTGATGAACGATCATGAAGAGTTATAATATGAACCTGATGTTGATTCTAAAATATAGTGTTGGTGATGTCTATGTGTATCCTTCTATTTGTTGTGTATAACTGTGTGTTTGTGAGGCACACTGACCCTCCTCCGAGAGGTCTGCAGGGTCTTAAAATTAAACCCTGCCCGGCCCGAACAATACCGTCAGATTTCAAGCCCGAACATGAAATCTCTTACGATCTCATTTCTTCTAGCAAGTACTGTTGCAATAGGCTATATTTTATGCAAGCATATAGGCAACATTCGTAACAGTACTGAAACAGTAAACATCCATAGTTTTAACAAGGCACAGCAGCCCCTTAGTACACCAGTGCAGAAGGGGAAAAAGCATTGACTTACCATTTATGCACTGAAACATCGCTTAGTGCAGAACAATCTGGAATAAAATTAAACAATGCAACAGTCCCCTCTTGGTGCAGAACAATCTGGAATAATATGAAACACAGCAACAGTCCCCTCTTGGTGCAGAACAATCTGGAATAAAATGAAACAATGCAACAGTCCCCTCTTGGTGCAGAACAATCTGGAATAAAATGAAACAATGCAACAGTCCCCTCCATGCAGCCTGAACGTGTTCAGAACATTGAATCTTTGTGACAACTGTACTAAAAACAATCTAGGCGCAGATTGCAGGTGTCTCAACATGTGTTTTTGAAAATATGAAGTTATTTTTAACTTGACATGGTGTTTAAAACGTGCCGGTACTGCGCAAGATGCTGAAGAAAAACCGAGATCAAATGTCATCTCAAAGACATTTGTCCAGCATGTGTTTACATAGGAAAACAATGGGAAAACAGCAAAAACACGTTCGGTGTGAACGGCCCTTAACTTATCCGTTTGTGCATGTCTGTGAGTGAGAGCGCATGCGCGAAACAAGTTAAGGTAAGCCTGTTTATTTTTTCACTCATTACAAACCTGAACCCAAAGTCCTACTTGAAAAACTGTCCCGAACCCGGCCCAAAACCCATCGGGTTCTCGGGTCCCGTCGGGCCCGGGTCGAGTTGTCTACTCCTAAAACACTTCAAGGATCTCCATGGACAAGCAAGCTTGTTTATAGCTCTTTGAAGTTGAAGAGGAAATAATTACTGTATACACACACACACCTTACAGACAGTGTATATAAATATGTAGAGAAAAGCAGCAATAACATAAGACAACAAAAAGGAAACAAAAGTTTAGAGAAGCATGTAAAAAGATGTACAGTATGCTCTGTTCAAAAACAGAGTAAGCTACCTGCAGAGGTAGCATTTGAAGGCATCTAGACACACTCCTGACGCAAAGGCAGTTTCTGAAGTGGAATATCTAAGATATACTGTATAAGGTATACATAAGACACTTTCTTTAAACCAAATTCTAAGGCAGCATCTCATGTATCCTTCACAAAGAAGGCAATCCCTGAAAGTCAGCAGAGGAGATTAGATACATGTAGATTATAAATAAACGTATTTCATTCAGTACTGAAAAGTATCAATACAAATTGTTTGGTTTATTAAAACAGCATTATTTTAGCACATTTGTGTGCACTATGCATTTTTTTTTTTTTTTTTTTTTTTAGAAAATTGCACTTTTAATTTACCAACATGCTAATGTCAATCTCTATAATACTATAAATCAAAATTCAAGTTTCCCATTCAGAGCTTTTTGTTTCAAACACGTTGCAGCCTATTGTCACAGTCTGTCTCCCACATTTTCTTCAAGGACTCTTATTTTGAAGTTTTCCCCTGCACTCCTAGACACCCAACCTTACACTTATGTAGTGCTTTTGCAAATCTGTCACAAAGTATGAAGTTGCTCTATATATTAAAGGAATATTCCAGGTTCAATACAAGTTAAGCTCAGTCAAAAGCATTTGTGGCATAATGTTGATTACCACAAAAACAAAAAAACAAAAAAACAAATAATAATAATACATAATAAATATATATATATATATATATATATATATATATATATATATATATATATATATATATATAAAATTTAGACTTGTCCTTTTTCTTAATTTTTTTTTTTTACCATGATATTCTTATACAATGGAAGTGAACGGAGCCAATTTTTGGAGGGTTTATAAGGCCAAAATGTGAAGTTTTTAAATGTATAAAATTTTTACAAATGATTGTTAAAACTTGCGTATTAATTGAGCTGTAAATTTGTTTAAATTGTCATTTTTACAAAAGTTTTAGTTTATGCCGTTATGTCGTCATGGCAATCAAGTTGAAAAATCGGATATAACTTTATACTGAAAAGGTTAGTAAAGGATTTTATCACACCAAAATCTTGTTAACATGCATATTGTTTGCATATTGTGGATATACTTTTGAAAGTGAGTATTTTAAAGTTTATGGACTGGCCTCTATGTAATTGCCTCACTGTAACCCAGATTTTTTAAGGTGTCAACATCATGACAAAAATGCTGTCGATTGATCATAACTTGAATTGAACTCTGAGTATTCTGTATGTTGTAAAAATAATAATATAAAGCTCAACCAGCCCATGATAGATTGCTGTTCTTTACTGGTCTCCTTGCCTGGCCAAGTTGATCTATATGGTCTCCAAACCTGGTTTAGCTGAAACATGCCCAAAACCACTCTAAAACCAAACAACAGACCAGCCTGACCAGGCTGGGAGACCAGCTAAGACCCACTAACTGGTTTAAGCTGTACACCTCACAACCCCCTCACATTGTTTTGGAACTGAGCTGTAGTCTCTGCCTTCTGTCACAATCAATCACAGACAGACACACAGTGATCTGCACAAACTTCTGCATTCACACCCAAGTAAGGAATATTCCAGAACATGCAGAGCACATGCATACATGACAGTGGTTCATAACTCATCCTGTCTGAGGCTTAGAATGCCCCTGTGTACCCATACTGCCTCCCTGCAGAGTGCTGAGGAGAACACACTTTACACCCCCTTTGTTCTGACAGTATATATATTAATGACTACTCACTAATACCAGCACCAGGTGATTCACTGATAGCTCTATATGGTTAAGATCAAAAGGTCTTACACCAGAGAAAATGCATGCTTAAATAAGGCACTGTGCACTAATGCAGAGCTGTTATGTTCTACAGCCTGCCATATCATGCTGTGTTTGATGCAATGGTTAAGTATAATTTTCATTCTCCAGGAAAAAGCCCATTAGGAGACATGTTTATTTGAATGCAGATGATCCTTTTCATGAGTAGGGTATAAATTCCTCTGCAGTGCCCCCTGGAGTGAGTTATTTTTGCACGTGACACTGGAGCTTAAAGCTAGGGTGTGCAATCTTTCCCAAAAATGTTTTTGTTATACTGGTTGAAAGTCTCTTCACATCCTGATAGCAATCAATAATTTAAGTGGTCTAAATGTTAAAAAAAATATATATATATATATATATTTCTGTGGAAGGGACACAACTAAAAAATGATCGACCAATCATTGCATTCGGTCCGAATGTAATGATAGGATGTCCTTCCTGTCTGTCAGTCTATATTTGCATACCGCTGTGCAACTTGTTCAGGCAGACAATCACACGTCATCAACGCGGGTTCCTTGACGCTGTGTAGAGCGAACACGAGAATGGAAGGCGAACTGCAGCTACCTTATGTTCCTCCTGAACCACCAGTAAAAGGAAACAAGAAACGAAAGACCATGTTAGAAACTTCTACAATGAAAAAGAGACACCTCTGAAGCAAGGGCAGGCTCTATGCTTTCAAAGCTAGCTTGCTAACTGCTAGCCTCTCTGGATTACACAACCTAGCTTTAACTTCAGCGAACACAAGTAACTATATCAGGAAGAACACAAAGTCGACAATTTTCTGCAACAGGCCAGGGGATTCTGAACAAAAAACACACAATGTACAGCTAGATGTTAGAAAAGTGATCATTGTACAGTATATCCAAAAGATTTATTCATGAGTAGCTATCATTAACTAACACTTACCTAACAGGTTCTGGATAATACAATGCATTTAAAAAATTAGCTCTTTGTGAGCAGGCAAGTGTCAAGGGACCACACTAATTTAATTTATATAGGGATCTATGATTTCTGCAATGTGGAATACACAGACGGAATCACAGAATTAGGGCTGCACAATAAATCGAAATAAAATTGCGAAATTGCGATACAATTGATCATGCAATTATTAAATTGCAAAGAGCTGCAATTTCATTAAATAAAATAAATAGTCCACTCACTTCAAAGTTTATTTGTTCTGCTCTGTCCAGTCTATATTAAGTTAGAGCATTATTAAAGTGTTTTCAGGGCGGTTCTGCGCTCCACATTTGTTTACCTTACGAGAGAACGTGTCAACCTTATTAAACTCCCAGCTGCAACAAGTGAAAGCGGAACTAATATTACCAACATCCAACAAAATGAAAAGGAAGGAATGTACATATAATAAATCTATATAAAATATTTAGATAATGCATTGTTAAAATAAATATAATAAAATAATGAATAAAAATAATTAAATGAAATGGTGACAAACTAACAACAACTTTCACTTTAAGTTTAGTTACACCAATGGGTTATCAGTTCAACTTCAGTTTGACATTAAGCCTCGTTCTTTAGGACTATCTTATATACAGCAGAGAATAGTTTGTATAAGCCTACTTGTTTTTAAGGCCTGGAGTAAAGAGTAAAATTGAATATTTTGTGTTTATTTAGTTATTCAACCAACCAACAGTATTTCTGACGCAAAAACTAGGCAACATCTATGGTATTACCAACAGGGAAATTGAGCAGAAAGCTTACATAAACAGTTTGACAGAGCTGCTGATAAAAAGTTAAATAATCAGCATCGTACGATTAGATGAAAGAAAATTGGAGATCGGTATCGGACTTTAAAATCCTAATTGAAGCTAATATTCATGTTGACTGGGTTTCAAAAACTAATGATGATGATTAGTAGGCTGAGATCCTATCACAAAATGGACAAAAACAGGTACACTGTGGGTGGGTATAATTTGAATATAAAGAAGACAATGTTTTTCTTTGTTTCACTGTTTATATACTATTTATTTGCTTGTGGGTGAATTGCAAAAAAGGTCTCAGTTTGGTTCCTTTTAAGAGGACTCAAGTGTGAAAACCCCAGTAGCCTTTTGGCAGTTAAACGTGAAAAAAAAAAAAAAAGATTAATTTTTCAAAATAATCGCAATATGACTTTTTGTCCAAATCGTGCAGCCCTTCACAGAATCCTGTCATAAAAACGAAAATATCTATAAAATGCAAAAAATCATGGAATTTTACATATTTGGGATCAAATTAATGTATGAATGCACAATTAATCTAATTAAAATTGTGATATGTCCTAGTGTGATTATTAAACAACAAAAGGTTGTGATTTAATTATATAATTTAATTAAACGTCATTAAAGTCCCAGTGAAGTCCTTGATATGTGCAGTTCAATTTGGTGTATTGACATATTTCCTACTGAAAAAAGGAAGTGGGGGCAGGACACATCAAACAGCTCATTCCATTTTTTTTAAATAGCTTATAGGCTTTAGTTTACAGCCACACACATACACAATACCCCTTTCCACCAAGCTGCTCATGCCAGAGCCACTTACCAGGGAAACTTGAGAAGCCATCTCAATACAAGCTAGCTTTTATTATCACATAGTTGTTTGGCTCCTTTTTAAATCATAATGATTACAGAAATCACCCAAATGGCCCTGATCAAAAGTTTACATACCCTTGAATGTTTGGCCTTGTTACAGACACACAAGGTGACACAAACAGGTTTAAATGGCAATTAAAGGTTAATTTCCCACACCTGTGGCTTTTAAAATTGCAATTAGTGTCTGTGTATAAATAGTAACAAAGTAATGGAACTTTATAAAGATGGAAAAGGATGTAAAAAGATATCCAAAGCCTTGAAAATGCCAGTCAGTACTGTTCAATCACTTATTAAGAAGTGGAAAATTTGGTTATCTCTTGATACCAATCCAAGGTCAGGTAGACCAAGAAAGATTTCAGCCACAACTGCCAGAAGAATTGTTCGGGATTCAAAGAAAAATCCACAGGTAACCTCAGGAGAAATACAGGCTGCTCTGGAAAAAGACGGTGTGGTTGCTTCAAGAAGCACAATACGACGATACTTGAACAAAAATGAGCTGCATGGTCGAGATGCCAGAAAGAAGCCTTTACTGCGGCAATGCCACAAAAAAGCCCGGTTACAATATGCCCGACAACACGTTTCACAGCTTCTGGCACACTGTAATTTGGAGTGACGAGACCAAAATAGAGCTTTATGGTCACAGCCATAAGCACTATGTTTGGAGAGGGGTCAACAAGGCCTATAGTGAAAAGAATACCATCCCCACTGTGAAGCATGGTGGTGGTTCACTGATGTTTTGGGGGGGTGTGAGCTCTAAAGGCACGGGGAATCTTGTGAAAATTGATGGCAAGATGAATGCAGCATGTTATCAGAAAATACTGGCAGACAATTTGCATTCTTCTGCACGAAAGCTGTGCATGGGACGCTCTTGGACTTTCCAGCACGACAATGACCCTAAGCACAAGGCCAAGTTGACCCTCCAGTGGTTACAGCAGAAAAAGGTGAAGGTTCTGGAGTGGCCATCACAGTCTCCTAACCTTAATATCATCGAGCCACTCTGGGGAGATCTCAAACGTGCGGTTCATGCAAGACAACCAAAGACTTTGCATGAGCTGGAGGCATTTTGCCAAGATGAATGGGCAGCTATACCACCTGCAAGAATTTGGGGCCTAATAGACAACTATTACAAAAGACTGCACACTGTCATTGATGCTAAAGGGGGCGATACACAGTATTAAGAACTAAGGGTATGCAGACTTTTGAACAGGGGTCATTTCATTTTTTTCTTTGTTGCCATGTTTTGTTTTATGATTTGCCATTCTGTTATAACCTACAGTTGACAATGAATCCCATAAGAAATTTTTGCTTGCTCACTCATGTTTTCTTTAAAAATGGTACATATATTACCAATTCTCCAAGGGTATGCAAATTTTTGAGCACAACTGTATATATATATATATATATATATATATATATATATATATATATATATATATATATATATATATATATATATATAATACAGTACTGTGCAAAAGTCTTAGGCACTAAGATGTTTCACTTATATATCTTCAGCTTAAGTGTGTCAATAGGAAATATAAATCTTAGACTCCCTTAGACTATTTTTGCATATAGAATAAAATAGAATAGAATAGAAGAACAGGGAGCCCTGCAAGAGATGGCATGGCCCCCACAGAGCCCCCCACTGAAGGCAACGGTGGTCACACCAAATATTGATTTAGCTTTTTTTATGTTTACTGGACTTTTTATGATGTTAATTAATAAATGTTTTTATTAATTAATTTTTTAGCGCAAGAATGCTTTAGGAATGGCTCCTTAGAATGATTAACTGATTGAACATGGCTTGTGGTCGAAGGTATAGCCTAGTAGAAACATTGCATCTATTGTAAATGCACTGTTTACATTAAATGTATGTTGTATAAAGCATTTGTTATGCTTTCCTGGACATTTAACATTCTTGGTGGTAATCTACAGACTGCCCTTAGAAGAAAAAAGAAAAAAGACAGATTCTGACTTGTATCACACAAGTGTTTGAGCCATTGTACATGGTGACTATGGAATAATGATCTTTGTCCCCTTTCACCAATATATTTCCTGAGTCTTGCTAGGGTGTACTGACTTGACTTACCAATCAAAATCAACACTGATAAAATAGTGTTTAAAATAAAGCTTTGAAATCTGCTTCAAATACTTAGCAGTGTCAGCTAAATCCAATAGGTTGTAACATCTTTACGCCTGATCACATTGCAATATTCATCATCTTGTGCTCATGACAACAAAAAACAATATTGAAAGAGCAAGTGAGGCCATAGCTGATCTGACAAAACACCAAAGAGATGCTTAACATGTTCTTTATGCTGTTTTATAAAATACACAGTTTTATCTAAATATGCATGTCTATGGTAGGCAAAAAAAAAAAAAAAAAAAAATCTTTCAGCAACATGAAACAATAGATTGATTCCATGAACCCATATTAGCAAATCATTTCCTCTCCATCAGATGTACATGATGCAACATAACGTACAGCTTTCTGTAGCCAAGCAAAAGCTCAGGCAGTGTTAGAACAGAAATAGGTAGCAGAGGTTGGGATATTTTTTAATCCTCAGTCTACACAAACCGGGGCTCAAAAAACAATTAAATAAAAGACTTCTCTGCAAAGATTTTTCTGCTGTTCCACTCAAATTCAGACAGATGTCCTGTTTGAAGAGCCGAATACAAACACAACCTAATACCCAGTATTCGTGCAAAGCCCCTACATCAATCTGAGGGTTGCCACCTCACAAGTGATGTTTTCCGACTCAGAAACATATAAAATACAACCACCAGAGTCGATTGTTTCCACTGAAATCTAGACATATCAATCCTGTGCTATTACCGCAGCCCGGAGAAAAACCGAGCAAGAGTTACAGAGACAAATGCAGAGTTGTTGCTTTACCTTATAATAACAGGATTAATGGTCTAGTCTGGACTGTATTTTTTAGTTGTATCTTTAACTGGTCTTAGGCAGTGCTGAGTCGGCCTCTAGTGACGGAACAGTTTTGTGGGCATGCACAAAACATTATTGGCCAGTTAAGTCACACTTAATGAATCTCATTGTGCTAAGGCAACAACATATCAAACCAGTGGGCTTCTGCAAACAAATGATGCCTTCAGTTATTTATTTTGCAATTAATTGGTCCCATGGTGACTTTTAGTGGATATATTAAGTCTGTGCCCCTCAAGTTATCACAGGTCTTCTAGTAGAGTAATTGCAGGTGTTGTTCAACATATTAATGAACATGTTCCACTAAGTGTACCCCAATACTTTTTGTCTAAATTTTGAACAGTATATCTAATGTTTTATCATTTAAAATCAAACAATCTTCTTTTTGTGAAATAAATTACTTGAATGCCTCTTGATCTGATATTTTGTTATATCATGCAAAGACTTCCAAACATTTTAAATTGTTCAAAAACTTTTGGGACCACTTTATATTTAGCCTATTATACACATTCATTAAAGGTCGTTCTTAAGCACAGAAATACAAAGAGGGGGGGGGGTCTCTATTGAAGCAATGCCAGAGATTTAGTTACTTTGAACATCGTTTGAACTGTATTTTGGCCTAGTGCCCCAGAGCTTGACTCTTGATAATAGTGTAGATATGTGTTTTCACCTAAAAGCACTGTAGGAAAAAGTGTTTTTATTAAATAAACTTTGCTGATGTGATCAAGGGTCAAATCTCTGGGCAGATTTCTTTACAGAGGGGTCATAACATGAGGAATGAAACTTCCTTTAATCTTTTGAGATAAAGGAGTTCACTGCATGATGAAAACATACTGTAACTTTTCCAACTCAAACCTTCCACCCTAGTGGTAAACACACCATTTATTGAAACTAAGCTGCCAAAAAATAAAAAATAAATCATTTAAATAAATAAAAAGCATTTTTAATTAGGGTGACAATATTCTGGTTTTCCAAAAAAAGGACGGGGGGGGGGTGGTAATTGGGGTGTGGTGGAATAATAGGGTTCAAAACAGTGTTACTATGAATGCAAACTTTAATACAGTGAAAAAAGTCACTCTGTTAGCATAACATAAATATATATAAATAAATACAAATGTCCAACATTCTTTTGAATGTCCATGTACTAAAATAAAATATTTGATGCCATGAGTGTACCTTCATTTACTTTTACTCTTATTTGAATGGCCATGGAAAATGAAGCAATGTGATACAAATTTTACCTGGTCGCAAAAAGTAGTCCGTTAATTTACCTGATGAACTTTCACCTTTTGCTGACCCTTTATGCTTCGCAGAGCTAATGTGTGCTTCTAAATCACTTGCACCTTTATTAGCAACTGACACATAAGTGCCAGCTTTACATGTCGTACATTCTGCTTCCCACGAATCTCGACCTGGATGAAAGCATGGGAATTTTTTGTACAAATCTTCTGTAAATTTGCACTTTCTTTTGGGCAATGTTACCACTCAGCTGTCATTTGCTGCTACTGTCAAGCAGCTGTTTGATGCTGAACACAACAGAGTTTCGGTGTTCACGGAGAGATTGACAGGCAGGAATTTGGCCCATAGCTGCTGCAAGCCTCTTATAATTGACTAATTGGTGTGCGAGAAGGCGGGACTTACAAAGAGGGGTTAAAGCAATGCAAATATGAGTGCACACACAATGAAGTATTAGACCAGATGCACATCATAATGCAAATAAAGCCGAATCCTGGACATTTTTGCAAATTTAGAAATCCCGGCCGGACACTTTTTTAAGGTCTGAAAAAGAGGACATGTCCGGGAAAAAGAGTACGTATGAGGTAAAATTTAGGAGAGTTATAATGATGTAAAGAGAAACGAAAATAGATTTTACAGGTGTAGTTTTAGTCTAATACTTTATTTTAATTATATATTAATATAATTATACATATTATATACTCTGCACCTGTCTACACCTGTGAGATACTTAAACCTGGGAATTAACATTACTTGCATTTGAACATCATATTTACGGGCAAATTGGCGTCATTTTTTTTAGACATTTCCGTTGAAGCAAAGAATTGTGGGTTGTGAGTGCCCACGAAGGATACACCTCATGCATCCTCCGAATTCCCGTGAAAGAAGGTCGCATTCGAAGGCTGCATTCGAAGTGTCCTACTCGCTTTTCTGAAACGAGACAGCCTCGATGACGTATGCGGCCTACAAATGTGACCTCCGGAGGACACAGCCTTCAAAACGAGACACAGCCAATGAATGTTTGCACCAGGGCCGTTTCTAGGCATAGGCGAACTAGGTGGTCGCCAAAGGGGAGGCCGCCAAGCAATAGGGATCTCGCCTAGGGCGCCAGAGTGTAATACTTGTGTCTGAGTCCCTCAACTGTCTTCAGTGTCAAAAGTTGGATGTCAGCATCATATAGCCACTGTTGGGAAGAATTCAAATGTGCAGAAGATGCTGGGAAACCAAAGAGCGTGTAGTACCTGGAGGATTTTTCTCAAGAACAATGGGCAGCTTCACTGCTCAGGACAAAGCAGGTACTCATGCACAACTATCACAAAAGATACAAACAGTCATTGATCACTGAAGCAACACACCATACTGAGAACAAAGGGGATGCAAACTTTTGAGCAGGATAAGTGGAAATTTAGTTTTAATTTTGTCTTGTGGAAAATATGTAAATATCTTTCATTTCAAATAGCTGCATCAGGGCAGAACTAAATAAAAACCAAAATACAATTTGTATGATCCCTTTTATATTTTTAAATGACAAACATCTTGCATATTCTGCAAGGAGGATGCAAATTTATGCACTCAGCAGTACAAATTAACCTCCAAAGAACAAGCACGGGCTGTTTTGTAGGGCTGTATAAGGCTGGGATATCTTTGCAATGATTTTGCTGACATTTCAAGTTAAGCAATATTGTAAATATCACAATGATTTTAATGCGCTGTTTTGGCCTTTTATTTCCTAAAGAGCTCATCATTAGACTAATTTCAGATTAGTTTGCATGCTATAAAGTACTTTTTTATATGCTAAAACAAATCTAATCCTCAAAATAATACAATAATCCACAATAATTATTCAGTTTTATAATAATAACTGGGTTAAAATATTTTAACACATTTTTAATTCTCAGACAGCATGTTTTAGTAAAAATATATGTTGGCAAATAATGCATTTTATTAATGTATTGTTGTATATTTGTGCATATAAATGAAAATGATTAAATATTATTCCTGCTTGTGTTCATTCAGTGAAATATGAAAACATGCCTTCAATACTTTTAACTAGATTTTTCACTTCATGCATTAAACATTTTGTGAGTGAAACTAATATACTTGTTTATAATTTCTGTTTGGTTGAAACGATGGTGCCTCTGATACAAAAAAAAAAAAAAACAAAAAAACACTTTTAAGTAATTTCAGAACAAATATATATTCATCGATATACGTACATACTGTATATATAAAAAAGGCTGAAATATATTGACATATAGCTTAACATTTGTAGCCCTACAAGAAAATATTCTGACTTAATGCATATTTGTTATATGAAAACTATAAATGGAATAGTCACATTTAAAATGGCTTTTTCATTTAGTTTTGATGCACTAAAGGTTTAAGCCCCACCCACATCCGGTTATGTGTGTGTGTGTGTGTGTGTGTGTGTGTGTGTGTGTGTGTGTATATATATATATATATATATATATATATATACACACACACACATATAGTTGAAGTCAGAGGTTTACATACATCTTAGCCAAATACATTTAAACTCAGTTTTTCATAAGTCTTGACATTTAATCATAGAAAACATTGCCTGTCTTAGGTCAGTTAGGATCACTACTAGAATGTGAAATGTCAGAATAATAGCAGAGAGAATTATTTATTTCAGCTTTTATTTCTTTCATCACATTCCCAGTGGGTAAGAAGTTTATATACACTTTGTTAGTGTTTGGTAGCATTGCCTTTAAATTGTTTAACTTGGGTCAAACATTTTGGGTAGCCTTCCACAGGCTTCTCACAATAATTTGCTGGAATTTTGGCCCATTCCTCCAGACAGAACTGGTGTAAATGAGTCAGGGTTGTAGGCCTCCTTGCTCGCACACGCTTTTTCGGATTGAGGTCAGGGCTTTGTGATGGCCACTCCAATACCTTGACTTTGTTGTCCTTAAGTCATTTTGCCACAACTTTGGAGGTATGCTTGGGGTCATTGGAAGACCCATTTGTGACCGAGCTTTAACTTCCTGGCTGATATCTTGATATGTTGCTTCAATATATCCACATAATTTTCCTTCTTCATGATGCCATCTATTTTGTGATGTGCACCAGTCCCTCCTGCAGCAAAGCACCCCCACAACATGATGCTGCCACCCCCATGCTTCATGGTTGGGATGGTGTTTTTCAGCTTGCAAGCCTCACCCTTTTTCCTCCAAACATAGCGATGGTCATTATGGCCAAACAGTTCAATTTTAGTTTCATTAGACCAGAGAACATTTCTCCAAAAAGTTAGATCTTTGTCCCCATGTGCACTTGCAAACTGTAGTCTGGCTTTTTTATGGTGGTTTTGGAGCAGTGGCTTCTTCCTTGTTGAGCAGCCTTACAGGTTATGTCGAAATAGGACTTGTTTTACTGTGGATATAGATACTTGTCTACCTGTTTCCTCCAGCATCTTCACAAGGTCCTTTGCTGTGGTTCTGGGATTGATTTGCACTTTTCGCACCAAACTACGTTCATCTCTAGGAGACAGAATGCGTCTCCTTCCTGAACGGTATGATGGCTGCGTGGTCCCATGGTGTTTATACTTGCATAGTATTGTTTGTACAGATGAATGTGGTACCTTCAGGCATTTGTAAATTGCTCCCAAGGATGAACCAGACTTGTGGAAGTTTAACCCTCTGGGGTCGACGGACGCACCGGCACGTCCTGCTGGATTTTTTCCTCATAACAGCGGAAACAACTTAAAATACTCCGTCATTTTTGGGCATACAGATAAGTGTAAGACATCAATAGAAACTATAAAGGGTCTACTTTTATTTGTGTACACTCACAATAACAACAAAACCTTGTGCTTTTGTAAAATAAAGAAAATAAAACAGGGTGCGCTTTCAGCCGTCTCTGTCTCCGCGAGCATCTTTCTGAAATACGTCAAAAAAATGAAGTGAAACTCCGCGAATATTTATCACACAAACATGAAACATATGTCTAAAGAAAGCTTAAAATGTCTACTTTTAAATAAAACAATTCAAATTTAAAACAAATATTCTCCTGCAATGTAATCTGTATGAAACAAAGCGATGTACAGTTTCTCCTGGCTCAGCTAATTATCCCTAATGTGATCCCACCCACCAGCAGAGCGCGCTATTCATACGGTAATGTGCTGAGGCGATCAATGCAAATGGTAAACGCCCCCAACGGTGCCTTAAAAAACATCAAGTTCATTCACTTTTTTGCGCGTTTGGAAGATGGCATGCTACACAGGTGAGGAAGGTCCTGGATAGTGATGAAGAGTTCACATTTTCCTCAGAAGAAGAGCGGGAATCCGATGAGGAACGTTTGCATTTTGAAGAGCGACTTGACCCAGCCGAGGATACAATTTCGGATGAGTAAGTCATTTAGTTTTACTTACATTAGTTGACATGCTATTTTATATAAACATGTACATATTTTACTAGTTTCCAGACTTGCCAGCCAGGATTCAGAGTATTGATATTTGAAATATATCCTAATAGGCAAGTTTTAGTTACATTTAAATGTTGTTTCGGCTAAAGCAGGTATTTAAATTGTATGCTGCATGGTATAAGTATGATATGTAATATGATATAAAAATAACATGAATGTTTAGATTATATTGTAAGTAGTATTTATGCTGCCTCATTATCATCAACGAAGCTTGTGCTTGCAAATATCTGTTCGGGTGTAAATATGTAAAATGTGCTGTAAATATGCCCATATTAGAAAATCAGCATATTAGAATGATTTCTGAAGGATCATGTGACACTGAAGACTGCAGTAATGATGCTGAAAATTCAGCTTTGATCACAGGAATACATTGCATTTTACAATATATTCAAATAGATAACAGTTATTTTAAATTGTAAAAATATTTCACAATATCACTGTTTTTGCTGTATTTTGGATCAAATAAATGCAGCCTTGGTGAGCAGAAGAGACTTCTTTTAAAAACATTAAAAAATCTTACAGATCTCAAACATTTAAATGGTAGTGTAGGTCTAAAGTTTTTAAGTAAAGTCTTTATGTAAAGAAAATGTATAGTCAGATTACTTCTTTTAACTTAAACTTGATTTTGTGAATAAGCTACAAACAATACATTCAATCAATAAGTCTCCTCACATTCATTCTCTCTCAGGGGAGGGGTCTTTGTCTCCTCAGGTGTGAATCACATCAATATTCATGATCATCCAAGTCTCCTCGCATATGGCCTTTCTAACACTAACAGTGTCTTACAAAAGTTAAATGACTATATTGTTTTGTATGATTGATCAGGATGGTTTTCAAACATCATTTTTGTAGCAAAAACTCTAGGCTACAAGATCCAGTTCTCAAAAGTCTTGTGAACAAATGTTTAGTATGTGTTATATGGCCTTATTTCAGTGACTTAAAATTTTTGTTTTTTCAAAAACCACGCATAAATGTTATTTTCTCAAAAATACAAACATGTACATACATGTTGTTCACATATTATTGTAGCCCAGTTTGTGCTGAATACAGTGTTATCAGACTTTAGCCATTAATATGTTTTAAGCAACTGAAAAAAGCACAAGTGTCAAGGCATGTCAAATCTTCTCCAGGGCCCAAAACACCCTCAGACCCCAGTGGGTTAAAGGCACAGTTAACTTAGTGCATGTAAACTTCTGACCCACTGGAATTGTGATATAGTCAATTAAAAGTGAAACAATCTGTCTGTAAACAATTGTTGAAAAAAATTACTTGTGTCATGCACAAAGTAGATGTCCTAAATGACTTGCCAAAACTACAGTTTGCTAATATTAAATCTGTGGAGTGGTCAAAAAATTAGTTTTAATGACTTCAGCCTAAGTGTATGTAAACTTCTGACTTCAACTGTATATATATATATATATATATATATATATATATATATGGATATATGGATATGCTGTATATAAAGAACTGTGCAGAACTGGTTATTTATAACTTCAGCTTTAGTGTGCCAATGGGAAATATAAATGTTAAACTTCCAAATATTCCTTTTGCAAATATAATATAATATAATAGAAGAACATGGAGCCCTGCAACAGATGGCATGTCCCTCACAGAGCCCCCCACTGAACATTGAGTTAGTCTGGGATAACATTAAGAAACAGAAGGAAACTGAGACAGCCTAAATCCTGTGGCAAATTCTCCAAGAAGCTTGGAACATCCTATCTTCCAACAAGCAAGAAAAACTGTGTCCAGGTGTACCTAAGGAAATTGGTGCTGTTTTGAAGGCAAAGGGGGTCACACCAAATATTGATTTAGGTTTTTTTAGGTTTGCTGGGCTTAATTGACATTAATTGATGAATGAAAACTATTTATGGCATTATTTTACATATGGCATTATATACATATATACAGTATATATACTACAAGTCTTTTGAGGGACCCTAAGGATCTGTTTACACCTGGTATTAACATTCGGTTTGGGTGATCTGATCACATGTAGTCAGCTGTGACAGATCATCATTTAAACCTGACAGCAGGGCTATAGCTAGTGGGGTGAAAGGTGGTAACGATTCTAGGGGCCCACAGGTCCAGGGGGGCCCCACAACAAATTCTAAACTTTATTTTTTTAATAGGAAAGGGGCCCTGGCCAATATACAGTCAGAGGGCCCAGGATACCTTGCTACGGCCCTGCCTGATAGTAACATGCATTTCAAAAGTATCTTCAGTGACTACTTGTGACTGGATTTCGGTCTGAGTTTGCAACTATATACTTCCCTTTCTACGTTGTGTATTACTGCATGTTGATACATTTGCAAAAAAAGTCAAAAGTAAAAAAAAAAAGCTCAAAAACTTGCCATGCAGTTACTTGCTAAATTAAATTTCAAAACAAATCTGACATTTCAAATGGAATGTTCATTATTATTTTAATCAAGTACCTGTATTAACTGAGCTGCAGATGTGTGCTTCACATGATCTGTCAATCATTTTGCATGTTCTAATAGTATTGTAGTTGCAGCTAATTACTGAGGCATAACGGCATTTTTATGCCATGCTGTTCATAACAGTTATCAGTTGAGGGTGCTATTTTACTGCTGTTATTTTTGAAAACCACTTCTGCTTGGTGTCAGTCACAATAAAGCTTATTTGGTATTTTTGGAGTGCAGGGTTTTGAAAAGAGGGGGTGTGGCTAATCCAACAGCTCAGGTTGTGGAAATTCTGAAACGGTTAAAATCGATTACAGCACCTTTAATACCAGAAGTATATAGGGCCTTAGAAATGAAGAGCATATTTACTTGTACCTGCTCTTTTACAAAGCTACACTTTGGCATTTAAATAAAATCTCCATCTGCTGTGTCATCAATTAGAACTGTGTTCTGTACCATCTTCCCAGCAGACAAACTAATAATATACATTAAGCAGCACATGCTGAGGGATAAAATTAGTGTTAGCCCAATACACAGCCTGTCCAATCGGAAAGACATTTGCATACTCAGGAAGGCCTGGTTGCGAAAAGCGGCCCCTGTGCTAAACAGATAAGGACATTAAAGCACCGGCGAGCCAAGGCACACTCTTCCTCTTCCCTCATTAATATATTTCAGGCCTTTTCATCTCTTGGCTGGACCGAGTGTCTGGGGAGAGAAGTATTAAACTTATCTTCACAATTACCACTGAACTCTGGAATTGTATAATTTCTCAGATTAATATAGCACAGGGCTGCTGGAGAAATCTCATGAGCTTTTATGCACATTCACTGACAATAATACGATAGTATGCAGCAAAAATGTATTAGAGAAGAGCTCTTCATGAAGACATTACTCCCACACTGCTCTAGCACGCTAATGCTGCCACACACATTACAGGATGGCACCATAGCCGATTTAGCCGATGTAATGCAAATGATGTATTTAGTTTGACAGAGGCTTGCTCTTGAGAGTCAATACAATCGTGATTAGCTTCTGGTTTAAAAAGACACTCCGTCCGAGCACCCACTGATTATGCCTTGGGAAACTTTTTAGCTTTGATATGTTATTCTTGGGGGGAAAAATATCTCTGTTGCTTGAAGCAAGTAGAAGTTTGAGTGTATGAATGTGTATGTGGCAAAGCTTTATGTACATCAACGTAACTGCAAAGATGTAGCGCAGATATGTTTATCTGTCTACTCTTTAGCTTCACCCCCTATTGAGGTGAGTGATCTAAATTTGTTCCTGACTCCTGCACAATGCTAAGACCCGTTTTAAAATGGAAATAAGGCATTAATTAAGCATTAATAGCTACAGCTGTATCTGTTCCTGTTTGCCTCAAGCCCCATTCAAGCCAGTTTGGGAGTCTGCAATACTTCATCTTGCTGTTTTTGCTGATTGATTAAAGACGTGACGCTGATGTCAAAAATCTGTCATTTTATTTTCTTAGATCTTACTACTGCAGTTGGCTCCAAAGAACAGTTCTAATCCATTTCTTCAAACACTGTCTCTGTGGCAATGCCCTAAATTTGTATGTTTATCAATCATCAGGACAAAGAAGTTAGACATCAGGACAAATACATTTTGTTCATTTCTGTAGTGTTGTGCCAGAGACACTTTGTGTTCCAAAAGCATATTCTGTGTCTGTTACTCTTCTGTACCAGTGAATAAAACTAATAACACATCCCTTCTCATATCCATTTTAATAGCAAGGTTATTACTTCTATAGTGATATACAACTTCCGAATGTTGATTATATTCTGAGTTAAGTATACCATAGTGAAACTATGGTTACTGAAATAAAACCATAGTAATTATTCATAATGGCAAAACTGTTGTTTTGGTTTTTTTTTTGGTTTGTTTTTTTTTTACCAAATTAAGTATTCTTACTTTGTATTTGGCAGTAATATTTTTTTCTGATCATAGCAAGTACCAAACCATACCGAAACCGTGACCCTGAAACTGTGAACCGTGACCCTAAAACCATGAAATGAACCATGAGAAACTTGAATCGTTACACCCCTAGTAAACATGGGATAATATTTATGCTAGCAGCCAGGTATTTGTGTATGTATATGAGCGCATTGGGGGCATGCACGTCTCATTCAGAGACGAATATTACAGTACTCATCGTGGCAGTTCCATTGTATAACGTATGAAATATGATCACAATCATAATGGGAATAGGTAAAAACATCATACAGATCAAATAGAGTTTAAATGTAAGAAAAGTCTCAACTCGTAAAATACAACAAGCACATTAGTTTCACTCACAAACTATTGTTTTTAGCCATCTCACCTCACTCTGTAAGAAATACAGTATTTCAAGATATATTCAACGTGTTACTTTGTGTTTGGGCTTGTTTTTATCATGATCCTTTGCTGTAAGTAAAGATATGCTATTTTCTATATTCTATATGTTTCATGGAGTAGTAAGCAGAATGATTGCCCCTTAGTAACATACATACATGTTTTTGTCATGTTTTCGGTTATTGCTTCGTGAAACATAAACAGAAAATGGGAAATATCATGTTGTTCATTTTATGTTACAGCATAATTTTCTGTGAAGCTGCTTTGAAACGTTGTTGATAAAGTGCTATGCATTCAAAAATGACTTGACTTGACCAGTGTTGGGTAAGTTACTTTAAAAAAACAAAAAACAATCCACTACTGATTACTAATTACTTTTTGGAAAATGAAATTAGATTACTTTACTAATTACTTCATCTGGAAAGTAATTAGATTACTAACTTTCTGAAACCAATCAAACCTGCATTTTTTTTTACACTAATAGCTCTTTTAGTACTTTAATATTGACTGAAATATTAACCAAATTACAGCAATATGACAAAGACAGCAACTTGGCTAAAGAGATCCAATGCATTTCTAAAAATGCAACTTTTTTATCTCAAATATGCTGTAGTAGTATCTTCAGAGATGTGTGTGTGTGTGTGTGTGAGTGAGTATCCGCTATCTACAACCTTCTTAGTTGTGTGTGGCATGTATGTGTACAGTAAGCTTGTTTACCTGTGTTTGTGTTGGTGTGAAAGACAGAAAAAGAATACTAATGAACTGAAAACCTTTCTGAAAACCTATTTGCAGACACCTTTGATAGTAAAACCATTGTGTATTTGAATGCTTGTTGTTTCTTTTTGGTGTGAATATACGTTTGCTTGTGTGTTGCATCATGCATGTGTATGTGTGCATGTACAGTATGTCTGTTTGTGTGTGTACATGTGCAACATATGCGTGTTTACAAAACTTTGCAGAGAGTGGATTATTTCTACCTCCTTGCTTGTGCTTAGATTAATTGAGTATCCTTTATCACTTGCACACCTATAACGCTACTGCATTGTGTTTGTGTTTTATTGTGTACAGTATATAAAGAACATAAAAAGCCATTTGCTTAGCTGTCTTTTTCAAGATGCCATTCTGCAAATGTTTCCACCTTGTGAGCGATATATCCCTCTGTCAGAAAGGAACGTGTGCTGTTTTCCATATACACCCGAAGTCGATCCCCTCTCCTGCCGCGGCAGCTGCAGAGGGACACCCGAGGGAGGCGCGTGAGGATGGGGTAGCGTGCAGAGATTTGAGGAGGATTTGTCGGCATTACACCCAACACTGGACTTGACTGACAACGGCCTTTAGCTGGGACTACACTCACAATATAGCATGGCCTCTCATGCCTTATTGCTTAAAAAAAGCTTTTGGAAGTAACAAAAGTAATCAAAATGGTTTGATTTTAGCTCTTTCGTTGGGTTTGCTTGCTTAATATTTATATTTTATCATTTGAATTTTAATTTCATGCATTGATTAATGAATCATTCATTCTTCATCATTGAAGTCTTAATTTTATTTCTCCATACAGTGTTTATCTTCATATCAAAGTGAGGTAATGAGCCAAGACAGCCTTGCCATTTCTGAGGAAACAAGACAAAAGCTTTCTCCCTAATTGAGTCAAAGTGGAAATTGTTATTGATTTTGTGAGACATGCAAGGGAAAAAGCATTCCTGTGTTTTGCAGTTAAAATGTATCACAAAGAGTGTGTTCCATCACATTTGTGGAACGGTATCTTGGTGATCTATGGTTGGCCTGGCCCATCTGATCATGAGCTTGGCCCACCCTGGCGACCACCCATCCAACTGTAAAGACCTCACCCTCAGAGTTCTATGGGCCACCTTATGTCTTAGAGCTGGAGCCGGTCCTGCTCCATAATAGTTTAAAAATAACAGGCTTTTAACTCATGTGTAACAAGTATGTCAAGTTACTTTATAAATCACTTGGCAATTTTAATGAATTTTTCAATGACAATGGGCCCATGCAACTAGGTTCGGTCAAGTAGGTGGAGGTGTGTGTCAGAAACCACTCTGACTGCTGTTTCAGAGAATATTTATGCCAGCTTTACTGAAAATGAATGAAATTTAGAACAATATAGATTTTGTACATATTCATCACCATTTCAATAAACAAAAAAAATAAAAAATAAATAAAAAATACATTAAAAAACACAGTCGCTGGTCATCACTTCAGTCCGTATGTGGAAATCCCTTGTTACATTTTTAAAAGTATTTTCCTCCTTTTCTGGAGAAGAATGTTCAGTCCTCAGTCAGTTAACCAAGTCAAGAATAATCCTACCACATTGGTTGGTTATGAAAAATCAAATCAGTTGTTCTGGATAGTGAAATCTTCAGCATGCTCTGTTCAAGGTTTCTCCATGGCGTTGACTCGCCATCAATGAATTCAACTCAGAACTCCAAAAATTCGAAAGAAAAAGACCTGACATGTTTATATATAACAGGTTCAGTCAGATTAAATACTCGTAAACCATGACATTTTCATCAGTGTGTGACAAATTTTACCTTAAATTTACATTGAATGTATACTTGTTACATTTCTTATCAAATGTTGCTGTACAACATACCCAATTATGTTATTAAAGTGACTAAAACAACTTAAATCGTCCTGGTTACTTGCGTAACCTCTGTTCTCTGAAGGAGGGAACGAGAAGTTGTGTCGATGTCGTGACACTAGGGGTCACTCTTGGGAGCCCAAGACACCTCTAATCTTCGATAAAAGGCCAATGAAAATTGGCGAGTGGTATTTGCATGCCACTCCCCCGGACGTCCGGATATAAAAGGAGCTGGTATGCAACCACTCATTCAGGTTTTATGCTGAGAAGCCGAGACAAGGTCCGGCCATTTCAGCGGGTAGTTCAGCATTGTGGCAGGAGGGACACAACGTCTCGTTCCCTCCATCAGGGAACAGAGGTTACGCAAGTAACCAGGACGTTCCCTATCTGTCACTAACTCGACGTTGTGTCGATGTAGTGGCACTAGGGGTCCCTATACAAATGCCGCAACTGGCTGAACTGTGTTACGTGAACTGGCGGTGTGTGACGGGCAGACAACTGTGTGCCTCGTAGCCAGTGCACCAGGCTGACACGTAACCTCCCCCAACATAGTTATGAGTGTCGAACGGCCCTTTGGGGACAAGTCTACTATCCAAAAGACAGAGACAGGCTAGCCCAGTGGTGGCCTCTTTTCCCCTTCTTTTTTCCCACTCCCTAAAAAACAAGGGGGATTATCCAACTGGGGGGCAACGTTGGGGGTGGGGGTGGGGGGGGGGGCTGTCGCGAGGAACGTGAGGTCCGAGAACCACGTCTGGGTAGGTCAGTAGGGTGCTACCAGGATGACCTGCTCCTCATCCTCCCTGACCTTGCACAGAGTCTGTGCAAGTAGGATCACTGGGGGAAGTGCATATTTGTGCAGGCCAGGGGGCCAGCTGTGTGCCAGCGTGTCTATGCCGAGAGGTGCCTTGGTCTGGGCGTACCAGAGCGGGGATTGGGAGGATTCTTAGGAAGCAAACAGGTCTACCTGTGCCTGTCCGAATCGACTCCAGATCAGCTGGACCACCTGAGGGTGGAGTCTCCACTCTCCCCTGAGGGTAACCTGCCGTGACAGCGTGTCCACTGCAGTGTTGAGGTCACCCGGGATGTGAGTGGCTCGCAGCGACTTGAGGTGCTGCTGACTCCAGAGGAGGAGACGGCAGGCGAGTTGTGACATACAACGGGAGCGTAGACCGCCTTGGCGGTTGACATATGCTACCGTTGCCGTGTTGTCCGTCCAAACTAACTCGTGCTTGCCCTGGATCAACGGCCGGAATCTCTGCATGGCCATGCATCCAAGTTCCACGTGAGGGGGACCAAAGGGACAACCTCGTCGGACATACCGGCAGGTGGGGCCTCGTAGCGGGGCAGAGCTCGAGGTGCCACACCATGTTGTGGCCGTGCTGAGTCTAGGGACATCGAAGCACTTACCTGGCTCCTTGTGACCACCCCCGGAACAGCCTGTCCTCGCAACGTGTGGAGACTGTCACATCGGGGGCGGATGTGTGCCACAGCTGGGGGCGCGGGGGCGGGGAGACCGCCACTGGAGCGCCAATCCTGAAAGGGAAAAAGGTGGACGGTGGTCGTGATGACGACCATGCACACCGGGTATGTGACCCAGGGAAGGAGGAAACCGCTCTTTTGCTGAACTGTTGGGTACCGCAGTCACTTGGGTATGCGGTGAAATCAAATGAAAAGGCAACAAAAGATTCTCTACTACCAGCTCCAATGCAGTGGGTTTCGTCGACCCTGGGTCGCCCGTCTCAGGGGCGCTTTGACGACCTTCGTGGGTTCTTGGCGGCCGGCTGTGAGATGGGTGGTGTCTGCTTCCTGCGGTGGGCTCCACGCCGGGGCCGGGCCGAAGGGGCGGAGCCAGTGCAGTCACCGCAGGGGGACGCCCTTGGCGACGAGCAGACGGGGACGCCCTTGGCTCGCGGCCGCCCAGGAAAGCATGTCCGTCAACTCTGCATCAGCCTGTGACTGGGCAATCGTCCCCAAAGGGGGGAGCCCAGCTGAGGCTTCTGTGTCCGACTGGACAAGCCCGCTCTCCGATGCTGCGCTCGAGAGCTCATCAGCTTCGCGGGCTCCGAACAAGAGGTCGAACTCGCCGTGAGACAAGCCGGCGGACTCATCCGGAAGCCCGATCGGGGCAGACGAACATGCTGGGGAATGGGAGGTCCGTGGGGGGATACTTTCTTACGAAAGCAAGCCGCGACCGCAATGTTGCCATGGTCATGTTCTCACAGTGAGAACATGAACAATCCACGAACGCTGCCTCCGTGTGTGTTGCGCCCAGACACGAAAGACAGCAATCGTGACCGTCTTAAGTTGAGAGGTAATGACCACAACCAGGAATAACACACAATCGGAAAGGCGTCTTTAAAAAGACGTTCCGTGTGTGCAGCTCTTTTAGAGAAATATCCTCTTCCAGGAAAATATACTGTCTTTTTTCTGCCGAAGTGCCCAGAGGCGTCCTCTGCAGTGCACCAGTGCAGAGGAGGGAGAAGCCGCTGAAATCAGTCAGCTCAGTAGACATCGACCGTTCGGCTTCGACGAGAAAATCTGAATGATGGTTGCATACCAGCTCCTTTTATATCCGTATGTCCGGAGGAGTGGCATGCAAATACCACTCGCCAATTTTCATTGGCCTTTTATCAAAGACCAGAGGTGTCTCAGGCTCCCAAGAGTGACCCCTAGCGTCACTACATCGACACAACGTCGAGTGAGTGACAGATAGGGAACACTTTAAACACAATATATTTTCAAATGTCTTTCCTTTTGAATTGATATTTCACCAAAATGACTATAAATGCATCAAAAATAACAAAAGACATAACATAAAAACATTTAATTCACAAATATGACATACCTTCCAACCCACTAAATCAACTTTCATCGGGTTTAAATCAAACATCTGCATTGAGCCACCATTTAAGGTATGAAAACAACAAAAACAATGTTTCCAACAACCAAAACGATGATATAACGAGTGAAACTCTTTTTCACTCTGATGAGTATCAATTCTTTTAAAAATCTTTTAACTAAAATATTACTTTTATCTCTCAGAGTCCTCTCTGTCCCTCTCCACCTAGCTACTGATGCAACAAGGGTGTGGAGCTTAGACAGTAACCTCTTTGATTGGTTAACAAATGTCAGTCTCTTAAAGAACCACACAGGCACACACAAATAACTCAGTCTAAATTATATGAAATCAAATACATTGAATCCAGATGCTTTATCTGGGTTACATAATTTTTTTCCACATAACCAACATTAGATTGGACCAACTGAGATTTATTTTATTTTTTTTTACTCTTTATGTATACATATTTTTGCTGTTAATTGTTGTTTTTGTTGTTTATTAAAGTTTATATTAAGATCTGCATCACTGTGGTAAAATGGGTTCCATTTGGCCTCTGAAGCATGTTCCTGAGGCTCCAGAGCAATTCAGAAAGCAGAAATGTTGACATGTGTACTGGGGTTTCATAGTTGGCGGGACAGTTAACAAATGGCAGCTGCTAATTTGTAGTATGTTGATGTGGTAATTATGGGCATGATTTATTCTTCAGTCCAGACTGTCTGGGTAAAACAGAGGATACCCTTTAGGGCCCGGCTGGCATTTAGCCTCCACTCTGTGAACAGTCCATTTCTGAAGAGAAGCAGATTAGTGGAGAAACAACTTTGTCTAGTGAAGCAATGTCAGTGAGGACATTAACTCCGATCTGGACTAGTGATTAGCCATGGATAATAACTGTAAAAGAATACATATTAAAGCAGAAGAGTAAATGCTTACTTGTTAAAGATTTGATCTGTAATTGCTGATGAAATGTCACTTGCACTGCAGGGATTAGATTTGATTTTGAGACATATGGGAGGAGTTACCATAATATAATTTCACGATTTCATGATACACTCACTGAGCACTTTATTAGGAACACCTGTACACCTACTTATTCATGTGATTATCTAATCAGCCAATCCTGTGGCAGCAGTGCTATGCATAAAATCTTGCAGATACAGGTCAGGAGCTTCAGTTAATGTTCACATCAACCACCAGAACTGGGGAAAATAATTTGATTTCAGTGATTTCAACCATGGCATGATTGTTGGTGCTAGATGGGCTGGTTTGAGCATTTCTGTAACTGCTGATCTCCTGGGATTTTCACGCACAACAGTTTCTAGAGTTTACTCAGAATGGTGCCAAAAACAAAACAAAAAATAAGAGGTCAACGGAGAATGGCCAGACTGGTTCGAGCTGACAGAAAGGCTACTGTAACTCAGATAACCACTCTGTACAATTGTAGTGAGCAGAATAGCATCTCAGAATGCACAACATGTCGAATCTTGAGGCAGATATGCTACAACAACAGAAGACCACGTTGGGCACTTTATAAAGACCATAAACACTAACACTATGGTGTTTATTAGCACCTAATAAAGTGGTCCGTAGGCAGAGTTGGGAAGTAACGGAATACATGTAACGGGAATACGTATTTAAAATCCAAAATATAAATCACTGTATTCCACTACAGTTACAATTTAAATAATTGGTATTTAGAATACAGTTGTATTCAAAAAGTATTTTGATTACTGAAGAGATGACTTTGCATTTTATTGTCATTTGTTTCATTTAATATTTAGTCCTTTCAGATGGAAAACATTTATACATATAAATGATGTGATCCAAAGTGCATTTGAACAGTGGTGAAACACTTTCTTAAGATGTGTTATATTCACACGAGCAGGCAGAGAAGTTAGTTTGAAGTTTGGCACAGAAGAAATTGTCATCTTTACGCTAAGCTAAAATGCTATTTCTAGCGATTTTACATGCACGATCATATTTTATCAAGAAAATTCACAGTGGACCAAATTTCTTTTTTTCTAGTAAGACCTTTGATAATAGGGCAAAAATCTTATTCTTCATAATAATATTTGTATTGTTTTCCTGTAAAAATATCAAAAAATCCTTAAAACAAGATCAATTTGATTTATCTTGTTTTAGAAACAACGTGTAGCACGTGACACGTGGCTTACAATCTAAGCATAAACCACTTTCTAATGCCTTGGACCAGATCAGAAGACCACGTTTGCTCTTGAGTCGGCGTTGCAGCGAGACAAGGGAAATAACCACAGAAGACTGGGTTATAGCTGAAAAGGTAAGTAATTTTCTTTTGTATTTCTGTGTATTACTTATTTTTGTTGGAGAAAAAAAACAAAAACAGTTTAAAAAAAAAAAAAAATTTCACAAAAGAACCTTAAACAACCATGTTTCTTTTCCACATAAATGGTATAACTGGTTAACATTCAAAACCCAAATTAAAGTTATATGACTCAACCTTCCTGTTCCCTTTTTCAGAACAACTTCAATAAAAGATGGGGAAACAGAACAAAAATAAACAATAGTCTGGACAATAGATTTTGGGTAAAATATCCGATGACACCCAAATCAGAGTTCTTTTTCAGCTAAATGTCTTTGATGGGAATGACTCAAGCAAATAAACAGGAGTTTAGCTCAGTTCAGTGTCTTTCATACATCTGTTTCAGTGTTCAGTTTAAAGAATACAGATATGCAAACTCAGAGATGCAAAAAAGAAAAAATAAACAGTTCTTGTCCACAGTTGTGATATTATCCAGGGAAGGGATAAAGTGAATACGTATGGTCCTACCACTTCAATGAACCACGAAATGTTGTCCAAGCTCAGGAAAAACCAGGTTGGCTCGCCAGTTTCTACCAATGTTGAGCACTCCTTGCTGATGGCAGAAACAGTTTTACTCAGAACTCCGAGACTCCTCGTTCAATATCAAGGGATATATTGAAGGACAGTGAAAACAAAATAGAGAAAAGTGTGGAAAGAAGAAAAAAAAAAAAAAAAAACACCTTGCAAAGACAAGGCAGAAAAATCACAAATAAATAACAATTTATTCCCATTTAACAACATTAACATTTCAAATGATCTCTTTCAAAACAATAAATGTTTTAAATGCATAAATACACATTTCCAAACACTTATAAACACTTATTTCCTTGTGTTAACACATTTCCTTAACAGAAATATAACTATATTAACAAAGAACATAGTCTTGGAATGACGTATGTGCACTCGATTAGCTATAGCTCATAGCACATGAGCCCGCATGGTTAGCAAAACTCGACGTGAGCTATGTTGCACTCATTACCCTCATAAATTTAGCAAAAATACATACACTTTTAAACAGCAATCAACATTCAATTTATCACTTTACTCATATTTCCTAACATATTTCACATATTTATACATCACAGTATCAATTAAAAACACTTAAAAGACTGAAAAGTTATAAAAACCATAACTAAATATAGTAGCTTGAGCTCACTAACCAAAAATAAAATGACAACAATTTGAAATAATCTCTGATGAATCAAGGGAAATCTGTTTTATGCAGTTTCCGTCAGATGAATCAGCTCATTTTCTCGTTCAATCTTTGGAGTTAATACAAATGTGATTAGAACTATTTAAACAACTTTTTCCTGTTAACGATGTCTTAACTATGAATCTCAATTATTAATCTAGTATTTCTCACTTTCTCAACTTCAGAACTGCTACTAACATGCATCACTACTCCAGCGGCCATTTCACTTCATTACGTGACAAGAGACTGTTCACCTCTATTTAGTACTAGAGATGACGCAACCCACTAAGGGCGGAGCTATTCCTAATTGTTCAATTTAATTTCTTTTCTAGTTTGTGACATTTACTACATTTCTTCAGCAATATTTGATTACTAAAACACTGAAATAATAAAATATATTATGTGCATTATAATAATTCTTTTTGCTCTTTTACAGGTTTAATATGGGCTTTAGTAACTTTGGTTACACCCTCCCCTCTGAAATATATGCACATCTCATTGCATCTACACGTGAACTGAAGGGGCAACAATTGACTTCTCTAAATTAGAACTAAATGCTTCACTTAGACCCTGCAACAAGGACTGAATCACTAAGGTTAGTGGATTTCCTAACTGGGGATATTCAAACTTTTTAGGGGGGCGTCTCTCTCTCTGTGAGTGTCTGGGGGCAACACTATCTTCAGCTTCAGTGCCCCTGTCTTCGTTTAGGGTGTTTTCAATGTGACTCATTTCTGATTATGTTTTCTTCTTCAATCTGTGACTCAGAATTGATTGGGGTTGTCTCAGCCATTTGAGTGAGGAATTCATTCAAGGACTCAGGGGACTGTTCTGGTCTTTGCTTCACAGAGACATCTGGTGCAGTACAATGTGATTCAGGCTCATCCTCACACGTTTCCATTCTTACAGACTCATCCAATTTTTCTTCCACAGGTTTCCATTCAGGTAAGTATTCCCTTGCAGGTTCTTCTTCAGGATTATTCCCTACAGGTTCCTGAGCCGGTAAGTTCTCTCCAGTAGGATCAAGGACAGGTAAGTCAATTGCACCTTTTCGAACACAAGGTGAGTGGTCCATAATAATTTGAGTTTCAGAGCCCAAAGTCCTTCCAGGTACATAAGAGAATTTGCTCATCTTCAGACACTGAGCATTCAGTAACAGGCTCAGACTCCTGTATCCATCCATTATTAGAAGCAGCTCTGGTTCTAGGCCTTCTGACTACTCCCTGCTTTGGTTGTTCTTCAAATTTGCTCAGTTGCAAAAACCCACAGGGCAGCAACAAATCTTGGTGCAATGTCCAGAGAGGACCACCTTTCCCCTCTGGTTGGACACTATATACTGGCAGATCACAAACTTTTCTGACAACCACATGAACATCTTGTTCCCACTTGTCCGCCAGCTTTTGCTTTCCTCTCAATCGCACGTTCCTTACAAGAACTCTGTCACCCTCTTCCAAAGTTGAAGCAACCACACGCTCATCAAATCTCCTTTTATTACGTTCTGCTTCTCAGCGTTTTTAGTAGCCACCTCGTAACTCTTACGCAACCGATTCTTTAGATCCCACACGTATTGAGAGTGGGACTTGATGGGAGTGTCTACTGGCAATCCGAAAGCCAGATCAACCGGCAGGCAGGGTTGTCGCCCAAACATGAGTTCATAAGGAGTGTACCCTGTGGTGTCATTGCGGGTGCAGTTGTAGGCGTGCACTAAAGGCTTTACAAACTCCTTCCACCGAGACTTCATTTTCCAGTGTCCCCAGCATCTGGAGGAGTGTACGATTAAATCGCTCCACTGGCTTGCCCCTCGGGTGGTATGGGGTAGTCCTCACCTTGTGAATTCCTGTGACTTTACACAACTCCCTTATTGTGTGCAACTCAAAGTCTGCCCCTTGGTCACTATGTAGTTTCTCCGGAAACCCACAGTGCACCAAGAAATTGTCCCACAGGCTCATAGCAACGGTTTGGGCGGTTTGGTTTCGAGTTGGTATCGCAACAGCATACTTTGTAAAGTGGTCCGTGATAACCAGTATGTTTTTGATGTTGCTTTGGTCTGGCTCCAGGGACAGAAAATCTATGCATACCAACTCTAAGGGCCTGCTAGTTTGGATGTTTACTAAAGGAGCTGCTCTTTCCGGAGGTGTTTTTCTATGGACACAGCGCTCACAAGTTTTGACCCTTTCTTCCACTGCCTGTGACATTTTCGGCCAGAAGAACCTTGACCTGATGAGATCCAGGGTCCTGTCGATACCTAAATGACCCATATCATCATGAAGGCTCCTTAACACCATGTCTCTCAATGTGGTGGGCAGTGCTCACTGATAGCAAGAGGCTCCACGTTCCTGCCTCCTCCTGTAGAGCACTCCACTTCTCAGCTCGAGTCGGTTCCACTCTTTAGACCACAAACTCATGGTAGGTGGTTGGCCTCTCAGGTTGCAAGGTTTCACGCCTTTCTCCAAACCTTCAATAACAATCCTTATTTCTGGATCTTTTCTCAGCAGTTCTGCCAAGGAAGCTTCTAAGAGGTGAGGAAGATCTGGAAGACCATGTTTATCTTCATGTTGGAACTCATTTGGCAGAGCGTCCTCATGGTGAGTAAGGGATTCAACCAAGGTAAGTGAGGAGTGAGAGGGACTAGGATTTTCAGATGACCTCACCACCTGATGCTTTTCACAGATCACCTTTATTGTGTCTGCCGTGAGAACAGATGACTCAGCTCCTGGCCCCATGAGATGGTGTAGTGTGAACTGTTTGATCCTTTCTCTCTCCTTTTGTGAGACCCGGTCATCTAGAGGCTCACCATGCGGTCGTTGGGAAAGCCCGTCAGCATCTTGATTTTGGCTACCTGCTCTGTACTGCAGCTTAAAGTTAAAAGTTGACAAGCTGGACAGCCAGCGGTAACTAGTGGCATCAAGCTTTGCTGAAGTTAGGATATATATCAAGGGATTACTATCCGTTATGATGGTAAATTCTGCACCATAGAGGTAGTCGCTAAATTTGGAGGTGACTGCCCATTTAAGTGCCAAAAACTCTAGTTTGTGGGCGGGGTATTTACTTTCACCCTTGGTCAATCCTCTGCTGGCAAAGGCTATGACTCGCATCTGCCCCTCCTGCTCCTGGTATGAAGCTGCACTGAGCACGGTGGTACTGGCATCGGTGTGAAGCACATAAGGAAGCTTGGGGTTAGCAAAGCCCAAAACAGGTGCAGATGTAAGCTTGCCAATTATAGAGTCAAAAGCACTCTGACAGTCTGGAGTCCATCGATCACCAAACTCCTCTTTGGGGTTGAAGTACCCCCCATCCTTCTGTTTCTTATTACTGCTTTTCCGGAGTGGAGGATATCCTGCTGTAAGGTCGGTGAGAGGTTTAATGATCTTGGAGTAGTCACGCACAAATCTCCGATAGTATCTGGCAAAACCTAAAAAGGACCTCAACTCCTTTAGGTTTGTCAGCCGTGGCCAAGTCTTTAAGGCCTCAACCGTCGCCGGATCAGTCTCCACCCCGTCTTGTGAGACTATATGACCCAGATACCTCACTGATATCTAGAAGAACCAATATTTCTCAGGCGACAATTTCAGCCCATACTCCAGTCGGTTGAGAACTTGCAGCAACCGGGATTCGTGCTCTTCTAGAGTCTTTGAAAAAACTGAGGTCATCGATGAAAACCAGTACCTGTTTTCTGTTCAAATCTCCCATGCACTGTTCCATTAATCTTTGGAACGTGCTCGGTTCCATCTCAATTTGGTAGAATCCAGATTTCAAATAGAGCACCGAGAACCACTTTGAGCCGGTCAGTGTTGAAAAGACCTCCTCTAGGTTTGGTAAGGCATATGCATCCTTAATTGTTTGTGAATTGAGCTTTCAAAAGTCAATGCACAGCCGAACTGTACCGTCCTTCTTGCGGACTACAACTATGGGTGACGCGAACGGTGACTCAGACTCACGGATGACACCGGCATCTAGTAGTTCTTGGAGGTGCTTTCTCACAGCATCAATGTCTTGGGGATGGATGGGTCGGGCTCTATGTTTGAATGGTGTTTTGTCACAACTTTATCTGATGTTTGACTTTCTCAGTGTGGCCGTAGTCAAGGTCATGCAGGGAGAAGACCTCAGGCATGGAGTTCAACAATTTCGAAATCTTCTCTTTCCAGCTTGTAGGAAAAGAGGAGTCACCAAATTCAAAGGTAAGGTTAGCACAGGTAAGTGTTTCTTCCTCAGCTTTGACATCCAAACTCTGATGCTGCTGGTCGATGACCTTCTGAACTGCATGAATCTCTGCCAGCATAGCTTTACAGAATCAACAGGTTGTCACAGTAATATCATCAGTGGTGGTTTCTGGAGGAGGGGGAGACACAAATGTAGTTTTATACTTGGTTGGGTTTTTAGGTTCCGAGCTTTGAGTTTGTTACTTTTAAATGAGTCAGGTTGGAAGTCCGGGAGCTACTTACTGGTGGTGGGATGATGGCCTCTGCACTCTGGGAGTCACTGCTAAAGCCATGGCAGCCCACATGTTGAGATTCTGCTTGGAGTTTCTCCAATTCCTCTTGAAGCACACTTTGGAAAGGCCTTCCACTCTCTTTGGCAATGGCATTCAATTCCTCAAGATACCCTTCAGTGGCAGTGCAGCTAGCAGTTTGAGTGTAGACAGTAGCTAAGGCATGCACTCAGAAGGTAACACCTGGGTCAGAGAGACTCCCCAAAGTTAAGGGTAAGAAAGGGCACAAATTTTGGATTGCTGAGTTATGGTTATATTCTATGATGACACTTCTGTGAAACTCTGAAGCTGGGTCATCAATGATAATATTACGGCTAATTGAACCATATCTCTGCAGGTACATTTCCAGCTCATGGTCTAATTCCTTTAAGGTAAGGCCTCCGACTATGAGCGCATTTGCTACGTTAACATTTTCCCGCTTCACAATTTCCATTGTAACGGTTGAAAATTTCAAAACTTATCTCTTGGTTTACTAATTTCCCTTCTCGGTTTCTTTAACAGTTACCCAACCTGCAAGAACTGGCTCCTGGCTGGCTCGCCAACTTTTGTAGCACGTATGTAGCACATGACACACGTGGCTTACAATCTAAGCATAAACCACTTTCTAATGCCTTGGACCAGATCAGAACCATGTTCACTCTTGAGCCGGCGTTGCAGCGAGACAAGGGAAATAACCACAGAAGACTGGGTTATAGCTGAAAAGGTAAGTAATTTTCTTTTGTATTTCTGTGTATTACTTATTTTTGTTGGAGGAAAAAAGTAAAAAAAAAAAAAATAATACATTTCACAGAAGAACCTTAAACAGCCGTGTTTCTTTTCCACATAAATGGTATAATTGGTTAACATTCAAAACCCAAATTACAGTTATATGACTCAATAACCTTCATGTTCCCTTTTTCAGAACAACTTCAATAAAAGATGGGGAAACAGAACAAAAATAAACAATAGTTTGGACAATCGATTTTGGGTAAAATATCCAATGACACCCAAATCAGAGTTCTTTTTCAGCTAAATGTCTTTGATGGGAATGACTCAAGCAAATAAACAGGAGTTTAGCTCAGTTCAGTGTCTTTCATACATCTGTTTCAGTGTTCAGTTTAAAGAATACAGATATGCAAACTCAGAGATGCAAAAAAGAAAAAAAAAAGAAACAGTTCTTGTCCACAGTTGTGATATTATTCAGGGAAGGGATAAAGTGAATATGTGTGGTCCTACCACTTCGATGAACCACGAAATGTTGTCCAAGCTCAGGAAAAACCAGGTTGGCTGGCCAGTTTCTACCAATGTTGAGCACTCCTTGTTGATGGCAGAAACAGTTTTACTCAGAACTCTGAGAGACTCCTCGTTCAATATCAAGGGATATATTGAAGGACAGGGAAAACAAAATAGAGAAAAGGGTGGAGAAAAAAAAAAAAACTTGCAAAGGCAGAAAAATCACAAATAAATTACAATTAATTGCCATTTAACAACATTAACATTTCAAATGATCTCTTTCAACACAATAAATGTTTTAAATGCATAAATACACATTTCCAAACACTTATAAACACTTATTTACTTGCGTTAACACATTTCCTTATAAATATAACTATATTAACAAAGAACATCATCTTGGAATGATGTATGGAGCTACGTTGCACTCATTACCCTCATAAATTTAGGAAAAATACATAAACACTTTTAAACAGTAATCAACATTCAATTTATCACTTTACTCATATTTCCTAACATATTTCACAAATGTATACATCACAGTATCAATTAAAAACACTTAACTTCACAAAAGACTGAAAAGTTATAAAAACCATAACTAAATATGGTAGCTTATGAGCTCACTTACCAAGAATAAAATTACAACAATTTGAAATAATCTCTGATGAATCAAGGAAAATCTGTTTTATGCAGTTTCCGTCAGATGAATCAGCTCATTTTCTCGTTCAATCTTTGGAGTTAATACAAATGTGATTAGAACTATTTAAACAACTTTTTCCTGTTAACGATGTCTTAACTATGAATCTCAATTATTAATCTAGTATTTCTCACTTACTTTCTCAACTTTAGAACTGCTACTAACATGCATCACTACTCCAGCGGCCATTTCACTTCATTACGTGACAAGAGACTGTTCACCTCTATTTAGTACTAGAGATGACGCAACCCACTAAGGGCGGAGCTATTCCTAATTGTTCAATTTAATTTCTTTTCTAGTTTGTGACATTTACTACATTTCTTCAGCAATATTTGATTACTAAAACATTGAAATAATATAATAAAATATATTATATGTGCATTATAATATTTTTTTCTCTCTTTTACAGGTTTAATATGGGCTTTAGTAACCTTGGTTACAACTGCATAAGATATTATGGTTTTTCAGAGAACGTATTTTTAACGTGTATTTTGTCATACTGTACTGGCAGAGTTTTTATAGTCAAAACAAGTGAAAAAGTCTATCAGTGCTGAAGAAGTACCAAATTCCAAAGTATTTAGAATACATTACTGACCTTGAGTAATCTAACGGAATACGTATCAAATTCAATTTTACAGCATGTATTCTGTAATCTGTAGTGGAATACATTTCAAAAGTAACCCTCCCAACCCTGTCCGTAGGGTTGCACGATTATGCCAAAAAACATAACTGTCGGATATTTCCATTGGTATTGTAATTACAATTATTTATGTCGATTAAAATATAAAATTAAAGTGACGTCACAAAGTAGGCAACCACGTGGTTCTTCAGAGTAGCAGATTTTAATGGTGGATACAAGCTTTTTTTATGCATTTTTATCTTTGCATCATTTATGCATTAAATATTGTAATGTCTGTTTACAAGTTTTTTTGCATCTTAATTCTACCACTCACTCTGAGAGGGCACTAGAGATCAGTACTCTCAGGTATTAGACAGGTGTGGGTAGTAGAAGAACTCAGTTTGTAATAGAGAAAGTAAGCATGGCTTATCGCTCTAAAGACTGAACTGCTGTCCTGATTGAGAAACCTTGCGTTTAATTAGGGTGACCATATTCTGGTTTTCCAGAATATGATGGGGGGGGGGCGTATTGGGGTGGGGTGGGGTGGAATAATAGGGTTCAAAACAGTGTTACTTAGTAGCATTCAATGCAAACTTTAATACAGTGAAAAAGACACTCTATTAGCATAACATAAATATATAAATAAATAAAACATTTCCAACATTCTTGTCCATGTACTAAAATAAAATATTTGATGCCTTGAGTGTACCTTCATTTACTATTACTATTATTTGAATGGCCATGGAAAATGAAGCAATGTGATAACAATCTTACCTGGTTGCAAAAAGTAGCCCGTTAATTTACCTGATGAACTTTCACCTTTTGCTGACACTTTATGCTTTGCAGAGCTAATGTGTGCTTCTAAATCACTTGCTCCTTTACAGTATTAGCAACTGACACATAAGTGCCAGCTTTACATGTCATACATTCTGCTTCCCACGGATCTCAACCTGGACGAAAACATGGGAATTTTTTGTGCAAATCTTCTGTAAATTTGCACTTTCGTTTGGGCATTGTTTCCACTCAGCTGTCATTTGCTGCTACTGTCAAGCAACTGTTTGATGCCTAATAAAAGTTATTTAAAGGGATATCTATGGTATAGAAGAAATATATGTATTTGTTTCTGAACTATTCACAAAACCAGTTTTTATGTGATTCAATATGTCTGTGTGATGTGTAACAGGTTGATAAATACACATCCTCACACATTTTTAACACATCTAAAGCCTGAGAAAGATGGCATAAAATCGTCTCAGTTACTATCGTAACCTCCGTTCCCTGATGGAGGGAACGAGACATTGTGTCAATGAAGTGACAATAGGGGTTGCTCCTGGGAGCCCCAGACATCTCTGATCTTTGAGAAAAGGCCAATGTGTGGACTCAAGATGGTGCCGAGTATGGCTGCTGCGTTGCGAGCTCCGACACAACATAGTAATGTTTTGTTTGTTTTGTTCACAATTCTTATGTTTTTTTGTCTTGGATGTTGTCTGCCTTATTGTCTACGACAGACAAACACTTTTGGACATTGGTTCAGCAATTTCACACCGTAAACCGGACTTCACATTCCTCAATGCCGACCCGCTGTTTACAAACACGCAAGCGGAGCCCTTTGTCTGGGCAGCACGGCCGCGGAAACGCAAAAGGAAAAGGGGAAACAGAGCCGGCGTTCTCATCAGAGTAAGATGCCACGCAAATCGACCCCCGCTACCCACTATTCTTCTGGCAAATATTCAGTCTCTGGATAACAAGCTCTGCGAGCTGAAAGCGCGGATCTCTTTCCAACGAGATACAAGGGACTGCTGCATTATCTGCCTTACGGAAACTTGGATGTCTGCGGAGATTCCAGACTCAGCCATTGAACCCACGGGGTTCTCCGTGCACCGAGCGGACAGAGTGAAAGACCTCTCAGGTAAAACTAGAGGAGGTGGTGTATGTTTTATGATCAACAAATCCTGGTGCGATCAGAGGAACATTCATTCTATCAAGTCTTTCTGCTCTCCTGATCTGGAATTTCTCATGCTTCTGTGTCGACCATTCTGGCTACCGAGGGAATTCACAGCGGTCATTATCACAGCTGTGTACATTCCCCCACAAGCCGACACAGACCGGGCACTAAAGGAACTGTATGGGATTATAAGTGAGCAGGAAACCGCGCACCCTGAGGCCACATTCATTGTGACCGGGGACTTTAATAAAGCCAGTTTAAAATCAGTCGCACCAAAATACCACCAGCACATTAGTTTCAACACACGAGGGGACCGGGTTTTGGACTATTGCTACTCTCCCTTCCGGGATGGCTACAAATCCCTCCCCCGCCCACCATTTGGCAAATCGGACCACTCTTCCATTCTGCTTCTGCCCGCTTAGAGGCAGAAATTGAAACAGGAAGTACCCACCCTCAGAACGATCCAGTGCTGGTCGGACCAATCAGACTCTACGCTACAGGACTGTTTTGATCACACGGACTGGGAGATGTTCCGGTCCGCTTCTGATGACGACATCGAGCTTTACGCTGATAGCGTAATGTGCTTCATCAGAATGTGCGTAGAGGACGTGGTTCCGACCAGAACAGTACGGATCTATCCGAATCAGAAACCTTGGATTAATAGCGATGTTCTCGCGGCACTTAATGTGCGGACCTCCGCTTTTAATTCCGGGAACGCGGAGGAGCATAAACAAGCCAGTTATGCCCTCCGAACCGCAAAACGCCAGTACAGGAGCAAGACTGAAGGACAGTTTAACACCACCAACTCTAGAAGCATGTGGCAGGGAATTAACATCATCACGGACTTTAAAGGGAATAAAAACTCCGCCATGAACACCGCTGCCTCTCTCCCGGATGAGCTAAATACTTTTTATGCTCGTTTCGAGGGAAATAACACCGCCCTCGTGGAGAGAGCTCTCGCGGCTGAAGCTACAGAGGTTAGTTCACTCTCCGTCTCTGTAGCGGATGTAACCCGATCCTTCCGACGGGTGAATATCCGCAAAGCCGCGGGCCCAGACGGCATTCCGGGCTGCGTCATCAGAGCATGCGCGAACCAGCTGGCTGGTGTTTTTACGGACATTTTCAACCTTTCCCTCTCTTTGTCTGTAGTCCCCACATGCTTTAAAACATCCACCATTGTGCCTGTACCAAAACAATCAAAAATAACTTGTTTAAATGACTGGCGTCCTGTTGCTCTGACCCCCATCATCAGCAAATGCTTTGATAGACTAATCAGAGACTATATCTGCTCTGTGCTGCCTCTCTCTCTAGACCCACTGCAGTTTGCTTACCGTAACAACCGCTCCACTGATGATGCCATTGCATCTACAATACACACTGCTCTCTCCCACCTGGAAAAAAAGAACACTTATGTGAGAATGCTGTTTGTAGACTACAGCTCAGCATTCAACACCATAATGCCCTCCAGGCTAGATGAGAAACTCCGGGCCCTGGGCTTAAACAGCTCGCTGTGCAGCTGGATCCTGGACTTCCTGTCAAGCAGATGCCAGGTGGTTAGAATAGGCAGCAACATCTCCTCATCACTGACCCTCAACACTGGAGCCCCGCAGGGCTGTGTTCTCAGCCCACTCTTGTATTCCCTGTACACACATGACTGTGTGGCAACACATAGCTCCAATGCCATCATTAAGTTTGCTGATGACACGACGGTGGTAGGTCTGATCACTGACAATGATGAAACAGCCTACAGAGAAGAAGTGCACACTCTGACACACTGGTGTCAGGAGCACAACCTCTCCCTCAACATCAGTAAGACAAAGGAGCTCGTGGTGGACTTCAGAAGAAAAAGACAAAGAACACAGTCCCATCACCATCAATGGAGCACCAGTGGAGAGAGTCAGCAGCTTCAAGTTCCTGGGTGTCCACATCACTGAGGAACTCACATGGTCCATCCACACTGAAGTCGTTGTGAAGAAGGCTCATCAGCGCCTCTTCTTCCTGAGACGGCTGAGGAAGTTTGGAATGAACCGCCACATCCTCACACGGTTCTACACCTGCACTGTAGAGAGCATCCTGACTGGCTGCATCTCCGCCTGGTACGGCAATAGCACCGCCCACAACCGCAAAGCACTGCAAAGGGTGGTGCAAACTGCCAGACACATCATCGGAGGTGAGCTTCCCTCCCTCCAGGAAATATATACAAGGCGGTGTGTGAAAAAAGCTCGGAGGATCATCAGAGACTCCAGCCACCCGAGCCATGGGCTGTTCTCACTGCTACCATCAGGTAGGCGGTATCGCAGCATCAGGACCCGCACCAGCCGACTTCATGATAGCTTCTTCCCCCAAGCAATCAGACTTCTGAACTCTTGATCTCCCACGATCAAATACATCACCACTGCACTTTATTACCCTTACTCTTATATCTCACACCAGACTGTCATAAATTATATTATTATTATATTATATTCTCTCTTAATAACTGACTATCAACCGACAGCTGAATGTCAATACAGTACAATACTGTACATTCTATACATACTATATATACTTTTTTATATATTTTATTTTTTATTTTTATTGAATAATGTGTATCTATATAGTGCGTATTGTATACTGTACAGTGTATGTTATTATTTGTATATTGTTGAGTGTAATTATGTGTATATCAGATGTTTAAATTGTGTTGTGTTATTTTGATGTTATTGTAAATTGGTACTGTCTCATCACTGTCACGACTGCTATGTTGATCGGAACTGCACCCAAGAATTTCATACACCATTGCACTTGTGTATATGGCTGTGTGACAATAAAGTGATCTGATTTGATTTGATTTGATTTGATTTGATGAGAATTGGCGAGTGGAATTTGCATGCCACTCCCCCGGACATATGGGTATAAAAGGAGCTGGAATGCAACCACTCATTCAGGTTTTGCACTGAGGAGCCGAGACAAGGTCCCGGCCCATTCAGCAGGTAGTTCGGTGTTGTGGTAGGAGGGACACAATGTCTCGTTCCCTCCTTCAGGGAACAGAGGTTACGACAGTAACCAAGATGTTCCCCTTCTATCACTCACTCGACATTGTGTCGATTTAGTGACACTAGGGGTCCCTATACAAATGCTGCAACTGGCTGAACTGTGTTACGTGAACTGGCAGTGTGTGATGGGCAGACAACTGTGTGCCTCATAGCCAGCGCACCAGGCCGACACGTAACCTCCCCCAACATAGTTATGAGTGTCGAACGGCCCTTTGGGGACAAGTCTACTATCCAGCGCACCCGGCCGTCACGTAACCTCCACCAATGCTCTTGTGGGTGTCAAACAGTCCCCTGCACCTCAGGGACAAGTCGACAGCACAAAAAAATGAGGACCAGCCGGCCCAGCCACAGCCTTTTCTCTTTTTTTTTTCTCCACAAAAGGAATGAAATCGTTCAGCTGGGGGCCATATAAGGTCCATGTTGGGGGGTGTCCCTCCAAAGAGGAGGACACCACGGAGACCACACCCCACCCAGTGGGGGGGGGGCTTTCAAGTGGAAATATGTCACCTGGTCTTACCGAGTCTAGTCGGAAGCACGTCATGTAGAAGGGTCCCGTGGTAGGTCCTACCTGAAGGGGGGAGGAGTTTCTACAGACACGGTGACCCGGGGCAGAGGGGCGTCTGTCCAAGGAAGACGCGGTTTACCAACGGCGAAACCACTTTGCGGAAAATACATCACATGGGGTTACCAATGGGGTAAACAACGCATGTGGAGCACCTACCCCAGTACAGGGCTTAATTAGCACACGTACTGGGCCGGCGGCGAGTTTCTCTGGAGGAAGGACATCCAGGGTCCACACTTTTGTGAACGCGACTGGGAGAAAGAGCGCACGTCTTCGCCTCAAGGGCGCTATGTGCAAGCGGTACACCGGGCCAGCTGTCCCAAGACTTACCTGTTTGAACCTGACAAAACATGGGGGTTGTAGAACCTCGCAAAGGTGTTAGGTCTTGCCCAGCCAGCTGCTCTACAAATGTCTGCTAGAGAGGCGCCATTGGTCAGTGTCCAGGAGGCCGCTACACCCCTGCTAGAGTGGGCGCGAAGCCCCATGGGGGGGGGCACGTCCTGGGCGTGATATGCCATATCAATGACCCAGTGGGTGATCCTCTGCTTGGAGACAGCGCTTCCTTTCTGCTGTCCCCCAAAGCAGACAAAGAGCTGCTCGGAGCTTCTAAAGCTCTGCGTGCGATCCAAGTAGATGCACAAAGCACGCACCGGACACAGCAACGCCAAGGCTGGGTCTGCCTCCTCCTGGGGCAGTGCTTGCAGGTTCACCACCTGATCCCTGAACGGGGTCGTGAGAACCTTGGGCACATAGCCTGGTTGGGGTCTCAGGATCATGTGAGAGTCACCCGGGCCGAACTCCAGGCACAGTTCGATGACAGAGAATGCCTGCAGGTCCCCTACCCTCTTAATGGAGGTGAGGAGGGCAGTCTTCAAAGAGAGCGCCTTTAACTCTACTGACTCTAGGGGCTCAAATGGAGCTCCCCGTAGACCCTGAAGGACCACAGAGAGGTCCCACGAGGGAACGATGTGCGGTCTAGGGGGTTTAACTTCCTTGCACCTCTCAGGAACCTGACAATCAAGTCGTGCTTCCCCAAATACTTACCGTCAACTGCATCATGATGTGCCGATATAGCGGCCTCATACACCTTCAAGGTGGAGGGGGACAGCTGCCCCTCCAGCCTCTCCTGCAGAAAAAAAAGCACTGATCCGACTGCGCATCTCTGGGGGTCTTCGCATCAGGAAGAACACCGCTTAGCGAACAGACGCCACTTCAGGTCATACAGTTGCCTCATCAAGGGAGCCCTGGCCTGAGTGATCATGTCTACCACTGCTGGTGGTAGGCCACTTAAGTCTTCCGTGTCCTGTCCAAGGGCCAGACATGGAGATTCCAGAGGTCTGGTCACGAGGAGAGTGAGGTCCGAGAACCAAGTCCGGGTGGGCCAATAAGATGCCACTAGGATGACCTGCTCCTCGTCCACCCTGACCTTGCACAACATCTGTGCAAGTAGGCTCACTGGTGGAAATGCATACTTGCACAGCCCCAGGGGCCAGCTGTGTGCCAACGCATCTGTGCCGAGGGGAGCCTCGGTCAGGGAATACCAGAGCGGGCAGTGGGAGGATTCCCTGGAAGCGAACAGGTCCACCTGTGCTTGACTGAATCGACTCCAGATCAGCTGGACCACTTGAGGGTGGAGTCTCCACTCTCCCCTGAGCGTGACCTGCTGCGACAGCATGTCCGCTGTGCTGTTGAGGTTGCCCGGGATATGAGTTTCTCGCAGCGACTTGAGCTGCTGCAGACTCCAGAGGAGGAGATGGCGGGCGAGTTGCATCATTCAACGAGAGCATAGACCGCCTTGGCCGTCCGGACCAACACGTGCTTGCCCCGGATCAATGGCAAAAGCCTCCGCAGGGCGAGCAATACTACCAGCAACTCGAGGCAATTGATGTGCCAACACAGTCGCGGACCAGTCCAAGGGCCGGCAGTTGCATGCCCATTGCACACGGCACCCCAGCCATACTTGGAGGCATCCATCGTAACGTCCTTCCATAGGAGGGAGGCGATCTCCGTGCGCAAGGCAGCACCTGGGCGGACGCCTGGCGAACTGAACCACATAGCCAAGTCGGACAGTCCTGATCAGCCAACACAATGGGTTGGGGAGTGCGAGCCACTGAGGTGCCACTTGTGGCCGTGCCGAGTCTAAGGACATCAAAGCACTTACCTGGCTCCTTGTGACTATCCCCGGAACGGCCTGGGATGGGGGAGGAAGAAGTGCATCTTTGTGACCCGTGGACACCATTACATTGGGAGCAGACTTGTGCCACAGCTGACCTGCCAGAGAGAAACGGTGTCCGGCGGTCATGATAACGACGGCCGTGAACACTGACTGTGAGGCCCAGGAAGTGTGGGAACTGCTCTTTTCTTGACAAAATGGGTACCACAGCCCATTGGGCGTGCGGCAAAATCAAAAGAAATGGAAAATAAGGATTCTCCACCTGACACTCCGTCAGGGGGAAGGAGTGGTCTCTTTACCATCTCCTGAAGGGTGAGTTCCCAACTTCCTGGACTGCCCGTCTCAGGGGAGCTTCGAAGCCTTCCTCGGGTTCTTGGCGGCCGGCTGTGAGACGTGTGGCGTCTGTTTACTGCGGGCAGCTCCACGCTGGGGCCGGCCCACTGGGGTGGGCTGCGGTGGAGCCGGTGTTACCTCCACAGGGGGACGCCCTTGGCGACAAGCAGACAGGGTGCGGGGCCTCGAGCTGCGCCGGGGCAGGATATGTTGTATGGCTTCCGTCTGCTTCCTTACCATTGAAAACTGCCAGGCAAAGTCTCCGACACCGTCACCAAATAGGCCAGCCTGGGAGATGGGGGCATCAAGGAATTGAACCTTGTCAAAGGTGGCGTTCCTGGACCATCAAGGTGGACATCGCCTGCCCGAGAGACCGCGCCGTGACCTTCGTTGCCCGGAGTGCGAAGTCGGTCGCTGAGCGTAGCTCCTGCATTAATCCCGGATCAGAACTACCCTCGTGCAGTTCTTTAAGTGCCTTGGCTTGGTGCACCTGCAGGAGAGCCATGGCATGCAGGGCGGAGGCAGCACATCCAGCAGCACCATAGGCTTTAGCCATCAGTGACGACGTGAGCCTACAGGCCCTGGACAGGAACCTCGGATGACTTCGCCAGGTGGTGGCACTCTGCAGGCACAAGTGCACCATGACTGCCTGATCCACCCAAGGAATCGGCGAGTACCCCCTCGCTGCCCCACCGTCGAGGGTAGTAAGAGCGGTGGAGTTCGCAAATGCGGGTGCGGGCAGTAAAAGGTGCCTGCCATGACTGCGTAAGCTCCTCATGCACTTCCAGAAAGAAAGGAACCCTCCCTAGCAACCGGGCCAATTTGGTTGCTTAGGAGACCTGGATTCAAATTCGTGACTCCAGGGGTGGTAGTCATGGCAAGTCAATAATTTAATGGTATTTGACTGATTGTAAATTGGGCCTATTTGTGTTTGGGGAGTGCTTCGTGGATTTGATTGGGGAAAAATTTGTATTTTGGTTAACTTTGAAAATATTTTTCCTTTGGATGTTTTTTTTTCCCCTGGTGCTGGAGATGGGAACGCAAAGATCGTCCTGCGGTCAAGGTTCTGGTACCTTGACGAGGGTCGAGCTTTTGATTAATTAAGGTGAGTGTGAGATTGGGTTACGTTTACTGGAGAAAAGGTTAAGTGCAGTTTAGACCACCAGAGCTACATAAAACCCTGTGCTAGGCAGTAGAGCAATTAATGCTGTTTGTTATTCTGGTTTATTGCTTTTGGTGCGTTGGACACTGATAGTCTGATTAACAGTTGAGCTGCATATGGGCATACCGAAGACCAGGGTTAAGATTAGTTAATTGGTCTATTAATTTGGATACGGGGCAGCTCCTAAACTTTGTTTTCTTCCGGCATTGTAGCACCGTCTGCACTGTTCCATTGGTCATGCACAGTTAAGGGAATTTGGGTAAGTGGGGATCAATACTTTGTTTAATTGGGCTCTTTTGCAATTGATTCTAATTGGTAGGTAATTTGGTTGGCTCAGAAATTTGGAGTTGTGTGGTTTTATTTTGTTTATTTTTTGTTTTTTGAAATCACAAAAACGTATAGGTTGGAGTTTTTTATTGTGCCTACAGAGGACTTGATTGTCTTACTAAGGATCAGCTGTGGAGTGTTATTGAACATTACAATTTTGAACTATCATTAACTAAAAGTACCAAATTAAAACAATTTAGGAGAGTGGATAAAGAAAATCTGGTTGAAAGGTTAATATTGACTTAAGATACACAGTCTGATGAGGAAGTGCTGTCACTGAAAGCCACCTCAACTCCGCATATGGTTGCAGGTATTGAAACTGGTGGGTTAACTTTTGAGCAGCAAAAGGTACTCATAAAAATTGGAGAACTCGAGAACGGGAATGAGATCGTGAGCATGCGCATGAGCTAGATTTTAAAAAGTTTAAATCTCAGCAAAGAATTGAAGAAAATAAATTGGCACAAGAAGTGGAACGTTTGAGATTGATTGTTGAGGGAAAAATGCCAAGCGGTGGCACTGATTCCTCAGGTGACCGGTCAAGTTCAGATGTTGGCCGATTATCGTATATCATGAGTATGATTAAATTGTTGCCCAAATTTAATGGAAAAGATCTAGACGTGTTTTTTTTTTCTTTTTCTTTGTTTGAGAATATGGCTGATGATAGAGCATGGGATGATGCTGAGCGTACTCTCTTATTGCAAAGTGTTTTTGAGGGTAAAGCACAAGAGGCTTTTATTGCACTGTCAGTAGCAGATAGGAAGGTATATAAGACTGTAAAAGATTCTGTTTTAAAAGCATATGTGCTCGTCCCTGAAGCTTACCGAAGGCTTTTTAGGGGTTGGAAAAAGAGGGAAAATCAAACTTCTGTCGAGGTGGCTAGAGAACTTACTGGTAATTTTTTCGTGTTGGTGTACGTCTGTTGGCGTAAATGTGAGAGTCTTTGTGATCTGATAGTGCTGGAACAATTTAAAAACATTGTCCCTGACTGAATTGCCACATATGTTAACAAACACAAGGTAAAAACAGCAGCCGAAGCCTCAGTTCTTGCGGATGACTTCGTGTTTAGATAATGGTGACTGAGGAAATGGTCAATGACTACTGACTACAGGGATCTTTCGGAGTGGTGAACGCTGGCTCAACTGGCTGCCACTGCCTCTCCGTGAATTCATTATTATTAAGTTGTTTTGCTGTTTTATATATTGAGACATGGTTTCTTAGGAAAATTTAAACTGTGTTTTAGTTGTTTTTATCTACGATGAGCAATTTGATACTGGATGGTATTATAAGGTGACTCGCCTGCTTGATAATGGGAGGTTTGGTGCTTCCTGGGGTTGCCGGTCTGCCTGTATTTATTAACTCTGAACTATCACTCTGAGGCTCTGGGTGTGGCTAAACAATGAAAATTAATGTGCTGTTTGTATGGACTGTATTCATCTGGATCATCCTCTCTTCTATATACTATCCAGTGGTGTCGATTCTGCATTATACGGAGGTGGATTTGTTTCGTTTGCACTCTTGCCTCTCTGAACCTCCACCAGCCTTACATCTCCATCTGGATATTGTGTATAAACCTCGTAGAAAATACATTCACCGTGGGTCCCAACGGAGCTACAATACCGACGATACGAACCCAATACAGTCCTTTTGGTCATCTTATCCATGTCACACAAAGAAATCTACACGCAATGCTGACCATAGCGTGCTAACCAAACTAGCCAAGTCGGCTAGAAACAACACTGATAAAGCCAATCTCTCTTTTGGATTGTTCAACATCCGATCTCTCACCAACAAAGAACCTCTGGTTTACGACCTCCTGTCTGACTGTGAGTTTGACTTCCTCTGTTTGACTGAGACTTGGCAGCAGCCTGATGATTTCTTTCATCTTAATCAGTCCGTTCCTCCAGGGTATGTTTACATTTGTAAACCCCGTGTCTCTGGTCGGGGAGGGGGGTCTCGCGATCCTTGACAATGAGAAGTGGAAAGTATCCCATATAACTGTGCCCGTATTTGCTTCATATGAATCCATTGCTCTTAAAATCAATGGGTCAATTCCCACTATCCTTGCCACTGTATACCTAACTTTTTAAATGACTTTTTTGAGATTTTAACCCTCTTAAGCTCTATGTATCCAAATGTGATATTGTTGGGTGATTTTAACATTCACATTGATAATACTAGTAGTATATGTACAAGGGAATTTTTATCTTGTCTTGGTATATTGCAATATGCCAACACTCCTACTCACTCCAAAGGGCACATTCTTGACCTTATCTGTTGTTCTGGTATAACTCCTCAAATGTACTGTCTCAGATTTGTCCATATCTGATCATTTGTTGCTGTCTTTTAATGCCCAGCTTACAGTATTTTAGATAAACTTGTGTCGATCCGTCACATTTCACAATATCAAGACTATTGATATCTGTCTTTGCTGATGAACTTGCCACCTTCTCTTGCAAAGTTGATTTATCGACTGTGGATGACCTTGTATCTTATTATAACGATGGACTTCATGAGATCTTAGACGTTTTTGCCCCTTTGAAAACCCGGACTTTTCTTTTACTCGCTCTGCTCCTTTGTATACCCCTGAATTACGCCAGCTTAAAACTAAAGACCATTGGCTGGAGCGTTTGTATGCCAAAACTGGTCTTATAGTTCATAAAGAATTGTATGCTAACCATATGCAACATAAGGATGCTATCTCTAAAGTGAAATCTAAATTTTATACTAATCTAATTAGGACAGGTGAAGGGAACACTAGATCTTTCTTTTCCATTGTAAATAATATCCTACAGTCACCTGAGTCTCTACCATCACACATGTATTCTACTACTATATGTAACACTTTCATGGATTATTTTAATACTAAAATTGAAAATATTCACAAGCAAATCTTTTAAATAATGCTGGTTGTGGCCCATCCGACTCAGTTTCCTTTGAACTACCTCTTTCTGCCTTTTCTATCTTTAAAATTCCTACTGTTGATGAGATATCCTCTATTATTCGGAAATCCAAACCCACCACCTGTCAACTTGATCCTCTTCCAAAGTATTTAAAGTTTGTTTACCTTCTTTGTCTTCTTTAATCACTGAGATCGTTCATTCTTTACTGTCTTCAAAACTGCTTCAATAACCCCAATACTCAAGAAACTAGTGGCAGATCCTACTAATTTTGATAATTTTCATCCTATTTCTAATTTACCGTTTATTTCCAAAATTTTGGAAAGGAGTGCAGCAGTTCAGATTTATGATTATCTTTCAGCTAATAATTTGTTTGAACAATTTCAATCAGGTTTCCGTCCACATCATAGTACAGAAACCGCTCTTGTCAAAATGACTAATGATCTGCTATTGGCTGCGGATTCTGGTCAGCTGTCTATACACATTCTCTTAGACCTGAGTGCGGCCTTTGATACGACCTCACATAACATCCTCCTAGACAGGCTAGTCTCAGTTGGAATTATGGGCATACTCCTGTCTTGGTTTAGATCGTATCTTTCTGGTCGCACTTAGTTCGTACAACTCAAAAACTTCCGTTCTAAGTCATCACAAGTTATCACTGGCATTCCACAAGTCTCAGTTTTGGGCCCTCTTCTATTTATTTACTGCCCCTTGGTCATATATTTAGGAAACATGGTGTCCATTTTCACTGCTATGCCGAAGACACCCAGCTCTACCTATCCTCCAAGCCCACTTCTTCCCTGCCTCTGCCCTCTCTGTCCAGCTGTTTATCTGAAATTAAAAAAATGGTTCTCATCTAATTTTCTCAAATTAAATTGTGCTAAAACGTCATGGTTACTTGTGTAACCTCTGTTCCCTGATGGAGGGAATGAAACGTTGTGTCAATGTAGTGACACTAGGGGTCACTCTTGGGAGCCCGAGACACCTCTGATCTGTGATAAAAGGCCAATGAAAATTGGCGAGTGGTATTTGCATGCCACTCCCCCAGACATACGGGTATAAAAGGAGCTGGTATGCAACCACTCATTCAGGTTTTATGCTGAGGAGCCGAGACAAGGTCCGGCCATTTCAGTGGGTAGTTCAGCATTGTGGCAGGAGGGACACAACGTCTCGTTCCCTCCATCAGGGAACAGAGGTTACACAAGTAAACATGACGTTCCCTATCTGTCACTCACTCGACGTTGTGTCGATGTAGTGACACTAGGGGTCCCTATACGAAATGCCACAACTGGCTGAACTATGTTACGTGAACTGCCGGTGTGTGGCGGGCAGACCACTGTGTGCCTCGTAGCCAGCACACCAGGTCGACACGTAACCTCCCCCAACATAATTATGAGTGTCGAACGGCCCTTTGGGGACAAGTCGACTACCCAAAAGGTAGAGACAGGCTAACCCAGTCGTGGCCTCTTTTTTCCACTCCAGGTCCGGCCATTTCAGTGGGTAGTTCAGCATTGTGGCAGGAGGGACACAACATCTCGTTCCCTCCATTAGGGAACAGAGGTTACACAAGTAAACATGACGTTCCCTAGCTGTCTCTCAATCGACGTTGTGTCGATGTAGTGACACTAAGGGTCCCTATACGAAATGCCACAACTGGCTGAACTATGTTATGTGAACTGCCAGTGTGTGGCAGGCAGACCACTGTGTGCCTCGTAGCCAGCACACCAGGTCGACACGTAACCTCCCCCAACAAAGTTATGAGTGTTGAACAGCCCTTTGGGGACAAGTCGACTACCTAAAAAGTAGAGACAGGCTAACCCAGTCGTGGCCTCTTTTCCCCTTCTTTTTTTCCACTCCCTAAAAAAGAAGGGAGATTATCCGACTGGGCTGCCAGGTCAAGTTAGGGGGTGTCCCTCCCAAGGGGAAGACACCGTGGAGACCACACCTCTCCCAAAGAGGAGGGGGATATTTAGTAGGAAAATATGTCACATGTTCTTTCTGACCATGTGGAGAGTCTTCAAGGTAGATCCTACCCAACGGGGGAGGAGTTACTACAAACATGGAAACAAAGTTTGTGAACACTACTGGGAATTAATGATGCATGTCTTCAGCTCAAAAGGAGGTGGAAGGCGCTATGTGCAAGCGATATACCCGGCCGGCTATCCCGGGCTTATCCGCTTGTATTGCATGCCACTACCTGGGATGAAACCAGTTCTACCCGAAGGTTGTAGAACCTGGCAAAGGTGTTGGGTGTTGCCCAGCCTGCTGCTCTGCAAATGTCTGTTAGAGAGGCACCCCTGGCCAGGGCCCAGGAGGCCGCTACACCCCTGGCAGAATGGGCTCGTAGCCCTAATGGGGGCGGTATGTCCTGGGCGTGATACGCCATAGTTATGGTGTCAATGATCCTCTGCTTGGAGAAAGCGCTTCCTTTCCTCTGTGCACCAAAGCAGACAAAGAGCTGCTCAGAGATCCTAAAGCTCTGCATGCGATCCAAATAGATGCGTAAAGCGCGCACCGGACAGGGCTGGGTCTGCCTCCTCCTGGGGCAGCGCTTGCAGGTTCACCACCTGGTCCCTAAAAGGGGTCGTGGGAACCTTGGGCACATAGCCCGGTCAGGGTCTCAGGATCACATGAGAGTAGCCCAGACCGAAGTCCAGGCACGTTTCGCTGACAGAGAACGCTTGCAGCTCTCCTACCCTGAAGAACCCTGAAGAACTACAGAGAGGTCGCATGAGGGAACGAGGCGCAGTCTAGAGGGATTCAGCCTCCTGGCGTCTCTTAGGAACCTGATGATCAGGTCGTGCTTCCCTAAGGACTTACCGTCGACTGCATCATGGTGTGCTGCTATGGCGGCAACGTACACCTCCTGCAGGAAGGAAAGCACTGATCCGACTGCGTATCTCTGGGGGTCTTCCTTCGGGAAGAACACCACTTAGCGAACAGATGCCACTTAAAGGCATACAGGCGCCTTGTAGAGGGGGCCCTAGCCTGAGTGATGGTGCCTACCACCCAGTGCTTACGTCTTCCACATCCCGTCCAGGGGCCAGACATGGAGATTCAAGAGGTCTGGTCGTGGGTGCCAGATGGTGCCCCGTCCCTGAGAAGGGGGGGGGGTGTCACGAGGAGCGTGAGGTCCGAGAACCATGTCTGGGTGGGCCAGTAGGGTGCTACCAGGATGACCTGCTCCTCGTCCTCCCTGACCTTGCACGGGATCTGTGCAAGTAGGCTCACTGGGGGAAACGCATATTTGCGCAGGCCAAGGGGCCAGCTGTGTGCCAGCGCATTTATGCTGAGGGGGGCCTCGGTCAGGGCATACCAGAGCGGGCAGTGGGAGGATTCTTGGGAGGCGAACAGGTGCACATGTGCCTGTCCGTATTGACTCCAAATCAGCTGGACCACCTGAGGGTGGAGTCTCCACTCTCCACTGAGGGTAACCTGCCGTGACAGCACGTCTGCTGTAGTGTTGAGGTTGTCCGGGATGTGAGTGGCTCGCAACGACTTGAATTGCTGCTGACTCCAGAGGAGCGAGTTGTGACATACAATGAGAGCGCAGACCACCTTGGCGGTTTACATATGCTACCGTTGCTGTGTTGTCTGTCTGAACTAACATGTGCTTGCCCTGGATCAACGGCCGAAACCTCCACAGGGCAAACAGAATTGCCAACAACTCGAGGCAGTTGATGTGCCAATGCAGTCACAGGCCCGTCCACAAGCCGGCGGCTGCATGCCCATTGCAAACAGTGCCCCAGCCCGTTTTGGAGGTGTCCGTTGTGACCACGTTGTGACCATGCCTGGAGACCAGTTCTAGGGGAACACCTGCCCATAGAAACGAGAGGTAGGTCCAAGGGCTGAAAAGACGGTGACAGACCGGCGTGATGACCACGCGATGTGTCCCGTGGTGCCATGCCCATCTCGGGACTCGAGTCTGAAGCCAATGCTGAAGCGGTCTCATATGTATCAACCCGAGCGGGGTGGCCACTGCTGAGGATGCCATATGCCCCAGGAGCCTCTGAAAGAGTTTCAATGGAACCGCTATTTTCTGTTTGAACGCCTTCAAACATGCCAGCACCGACTGTGCGCGCTTGTTCGTGAGGCACACTGTCAAAGAGACTGAGTCCAACTCCAAACCGAGGAAAGAGATGCTCTGAACCGGGAGGAGCTTGCTCTTTTCCCAGTTGACCTGAAGCCCTAGTCGGCTGAGGTGTGAGAGCACCAAGTCCCTGTATGCACACAACATTTCCCGAGAGTGAGCTAGGATTAGCCAATTGTTGAGATAGTTGAGAACGCAAATGCCCACTTCCCTTAACAGGGCAAGGGCTGCCTCTACGACTTTCATGAAGATGCGAGGAGCCAAGGACAGGCCGAAAGGGAGGACTTTGTACTGATACACCTGACCCTCGATTGCAAACCGCAGGAAGGGTCTGTGTCGAGGTAGAATCGAAACATGGAAGTACGCCTTCGACCGGGGGATGGAGAGGTCTGCTTAACAGCTCCAGAGCAGGAGTTTTCGTTGTCCCTGGGTCACCCGTCTCAAGGGCACTTTGAAGCCTTTCACGGGTTCTTGGCGGCTGCGAGACGGGTGGCATCTGCTTCCTACGGTGGGCTCCATGCCGGGGGCGGGCTGCAGCGGAGCCAGTGCAGTCACTGCAGGTGGACACCCTTGGCGAGGAGCAGACGGGGTGCGGAATCTTGAGCCGCGCCGGGAAAGGATATGCCGGATAGCCTCCATCTGCTGCTCCACCGTCGAGAAGACGTTTTTTTTTTTTTACAGAAAAACAATACAAACAATTCTCATCGAGAATACAATTTTTGCCCTAATGTCAAATGTCTTACTTGAGAGGAAAAAAGATCTAATGTGGATTTTCTTGATTAAAAAAAAAATATGATCATACCTGGTAAAAGGTGCATGTAAAATGGCTAGAAATAGCATTTTAGCTTAGCATAAAGCTAAATGTTCACATGGCAATTTACAAAAGGTTTATTTCTATTTCTGCTGCTCCAAACTTACTTCAAACTCACTTCTCTGTCTGTTAGTATGAATGTAACACATTATATAAGAAAGTGTTTCACCACTGTTCAAACGTTCCCCATATCACATCATTTATATGGATAAATGTTTTCCAACTGAATAGATTAAATATTAAATGGAACAAATGACAAGAAAATGCAAAGTAATCTCTTTAGTAATCAAAATACTTTTTGAATGTAACTCTATTCTGATTACCAATTATTTAAATGGTAACTGTAATGACATAGTTACTAATATTTTGTATTTTAAATACGTAATCCCATAACATGTATTCCATTTCTCCTCAACCCTGATTGTCTGTCAATAATTCACTAATGAAAATAGTTCCAGCAACATCAACCATTGTGGTAGATTGCATTTTTTTAAAAGAAGCATTAGGTATGTTGCCTCCCCTTATGACATATCAAAAAGTACAATGTAGGTTTTTTTGACCATGGTACCATGGTAATACCACATTTTTTTTTTGGAAACTAAAATGTTGGTAATACCATGGTATTCTTGGAGTAGCACATAAAACCAATGTAAATATTGACATAGCAATCATGTAGTACCATGGTATCTCAAAATACCAAGGTGTTACCACAATACATTTACTTATATAGAGGTATGCATGCATACATTTATCAGAGATAACATCAAACCAACTTATTCCAGCTCACATAGGGCCTAACATAGAGAGCAAGCACATGGCATGCTCTACATTCAAATGAAGGGAGGGACCCACAGGGTGCTGTCAGAGGTCAGAAGGCCTCTGGACAGATTTACTCGGGAGTAGTTGGGAGTTCGCAGACCCATCTGCACAGAACACCTGCTGGCCCTGAGAGCAATGCTAATGAGCCCGCAATTCACCAGTGCTGCTGTCATAGCCCGTCTCTTGCTTTCTCTTATTTTTCCCCTCTCTCCGACCAGAGCCAGACATATGGAAAGGAGGGTCTCTGATTGTGGCCGGGCGTGCAGTGATTCTAGCAAACAGCAGTCTAAATCAGACAAATGCTCTGCAGGTAACCTTCAGCTCAGCTCAAGAACACAGACTTGATCTGTATACATGAATCCGTTATTGTTGGCCTCAAAATGAAATAACTCTTGCCTGGAACTGACAGGGAAATTGCTACTTACGCTCTCAGGGCCTTCACTTGTGTAGTCTCCTTCAATCTGCAGGTTGGCTTTTTCAGCTTGCCAGTGATCCCAGGAACAATTTTTAATAGAGGTTTATCAAGGTGGAGAGAGAATGACTCTGACATTTTCAATTCTCTTTACACAGCCCCAAGAGATGCTCAAATTTCCCAAGGTCACAGAGCTGCCCTTACTGACAAGACCTGAGTAAGAACACACACATACAAACTCTCACAGAGACAACAAACCCTTATACAAATAGCTGGGACACAACCTAAAACTTTCTTTCCTTTGTTTCCTCTTTGTGTGTGTGTGTGTGTGTGTGTGCTAGGCACTGCATCACAGTCAGAAAGAATCTGCCTCATAAACGCTTCCATAAAAATGTAAAGGTTGCAGAAACCAATTTATGACTGTCTGATCCTGCTTCCTCACCTTCAACCCAAATTCTCTTTCTCCTTTATTCACAGACTAAAACACAGACTAATTCATTTAATTTGTTTATATTTTTAGGCTATGGTACGCAAAGAACTAACGTCATGGTTACTTTCGTAACCTCCGTTCCCTGATGGAGGGAACGAGATGTTGTGTCGATGTAGTGACACTAGGGGTCACTCTTGGGAGCCCCAAACACCTCTGATCTTTTTTTAAAAAGCCAATGAGAATTGGCGAGTGGAATTTGCATGCCACTCCCCCGGACATACGGGTATAAAAGGAGCTGGTATGCAACCACTCATTCAGGTTTTGTGCTGAGGAGCCGAGATAAGGTCCCAGCCATTTCAGCAGGTAGTTCAGCGTTGTGGCAAGAGGGACACAACATCTCGTTCCCTCCATCAGGGAACAGAGATTACGAATGTAACCATGACGTTCCCTATCTGTCACTCACTCGACGTTGTGTCGATGTAGTGACACTAGGGGTCCCTATACAAAACGCCACAACTAACTGAACTGTGTTACGTGAAGTGGCAGTGTATGATGAGCAGACTAATGTGTGCCTCGTAGCCAGCGCACCAGGCCGTCACGTAACCTCCCCCAACGTTCTTTATGAGTGTTGAACAGTCCTTCAGGAACAAGTTGACTGCCCAATGAATAGGTGGACAGGCTAGCCTAGCCGAGGCCTCTTTTCCTTCTCTTTTCTCCCCAAACAGAGTGGAATTTGTTAACTGACTGAGAGCCCTAAGTGTCTACGTCAGAGGGGTGTCACTCCCAAGGGGAAGACACTGCGGAGACCACACCCCGCCCAAAAGGGGGGGGGGTATTTTGAGTGTAAATACATCACATGGTCTTTACCGAGAAATATGTCATGTGGAGAGGTCCAATGGTAGGTCCTACCCAAAGGGGGAGGAGTTTCTACAAAGCATGGCAACTGGGGGCAGAGGGGCCCCTGCCCAAGGAAGACGCAGTTTACCGACAGGGAAACTATTTTGCGGAAAATATCACATGGGGTTGCCTTCAGGGGAACCAGCACATGCGGCGCACCTACCTCAGTACAGGGCCTCATTAGCGCACTTACTGAGCTGGCAGCTTGTTTCTCTGCAAACTCAACTGCCACAGGGCTAAGGAGGAAAGTCATCCAGGGATCACAGTCTGTGAACACTACTGGGAGTCAAGAGTGCACGTCTTCCCCTCAAGGGAGGGGAAAGGTGCTATGCGCAAGCGGTACACCCAGCCAGTTGTCCCGGAATTTACCTGCTCGTGCCTGCTACTACGGAGATTGTAGAACCTAGGTGAAGCGGATGCCGCTGAACCTGGGCGGGCGCCTGGTGAACTGAATCGTGTAGCCGAGTCAGATGGTCCGGACCAGCCATTGCGACGGGTTGGAAAGCACGAGCCACATGCCCAAACTCCGGGCGAGGGGGAACAAGGGAATGGTCATGTCAGACTTACCGGCGGGTGGGGCATCGCGGCGGGGTGGAGCTCAAGGTGCCACGTCAAGGGGATCCGAGCCCCGTGGCTGTGCTGAGTCCAGGGACATCGAAGCACTTACCTGGCTCCTGCCACCCACCATATGATTGGCGGGGAGGAGGATTCTCGTCCCCGTGCCCAGGAACCAATCATTGAGCCACTAGGTTTCCGGGGAGAGTGGAGAGTTCCACTCTAGCCCGACACTCGCGGCCGCCCGGGAAAGCATGTTCGTCATTTCCACATCAGCCTTAGACTGGGCGACCATTCCCGAAGGAGGAAGCCCAGTCGAAGCCTCAGCATCTGACTGGACGAGCCCGATTTCCAATGCTTCGCTTGATAACTCATTCTCTTCCCGGGCTCTGAACGAGGGGTGAGACGAGCCGGCGATCTCATCCGAACGTGCGACCGGTGCAAGCGAGCGTGCTGGGGAATGGGAGGTCCGTGGGGGGATACCCGGCGGAGGTTGTCCCATTGAGGTCCCCAAACCGTCCCCAAATCGCCCCCAGTGCTAACCGGCACGGCCTCATACCCGTAGGTAGAAGGCTTTCTTACGAGTGCAAGCCGCGACCGCAACGTTGCCATGGTCATGTTCTTGCAATGAGGACATGATCCATCCACGAACGATGTCTCTGCGTGGGCAGCACCCAGACACGTAAGACAGCGATCGTGGCTGTCGGAAGCGGAGAGATAACGACAGCAACCAGGAATAACATACAAAAGGGAAGGGATCTTTAAAAAGACGTATCTTTAAAAAGCCATTCTGTGTGTGCCGCTCTTTCAGAAAGAAAATATACTCTATTAGAATATACTCTTTTAAGTGTTCTGCCGAAGCGCCCGGGGGCGTTCTCTGCAAACCACAGATGCAGAGGGGGAGAAGCCGCTGAAATGCGGCATCAGATCCAGCAGAGAGAGGTGAATGAACTCTGCGGATGAATTCAGCTCAATGAATAGAACCGCTCGGCTCCGAAGAGAAAATCTGAATGAGTGGTTGCATACCAGCTCCTTTTATACCCGTATGTATGGGGGAGTGGCATGCAAATTCCACTCGTCAATTCTCATTGGCCTTTTAAAAAAAGATCAGAGGTGTTTGGGGCTCCCAAGAGTGACCCCTAGTGTCACTACATCGACACCACGTCCAGTGAGTGACAGATAGGGAACCCCAATTTTCTTAGATTTTATCATAAAGCAGTGATTCTCAACTAGCGGATTGCGACCCAAAAAGGGGGCCCAGGGTCTATTCTGATAGGGTTGTGGACAGCATGAAAAAACAACAACAAAAAACAACAATGCTAAATGCAAATAACCATATAATTGTGCATAGTTAGTATAGCAAAATAAATAGGCTAATTAACTTTGAAAGGGAAGAGAAAAACTTCCCATACACTTTGTAGTTGATGACAAAAACAAACGTCCAATCAAACTCTACAGCACAGTATTTTGGTGCAAATTCATACAGTACTAATACAGTATTTAGCACAGTGTTTTTTTTTTCCATGTGTCAGGATAATATAACACACTTATGTTGATTTTTTTTATACATTTACAAACTTGTCAGTTTTCCCATTCGGCCTGTTAGGGCTGCACAATTATGACAATCATAATTGCAGATTATTTCCCTTGATATTGTAATTGAGAATTTTAATGTCAATACTGTAAACAGAAGTTACATTAAATATCTATTTGTTCAAGCATGCTATATTCTTTATGTAGACTACACATCCAAAACATGGTGAGAACTCTTAAGCTGAATTACTTTATTACTGTTTTATATATTGGTAAATCAACTTCAAATGGGTCCACTTAGTAGCATGACAAAACTAATCTTTTTTTAAATTAAATTTTTGAATCAATTTTACACTAATCGAGCAACACGACAATATTAAAACACCCCAATTATGAGTGAAGCTGTCACTCACTGCAGGTTTACACTGTTTGAGCCCTGCAGTTCGGCGGAAGTGCAGTGATGCTCTGAACACACTCGTGAATACTCTTGTCGTTAATAAAGCTTACCACAACTATGTCTGTTGATTTATAATGGTAGCTTTCTAGTTTTGCCACGTTGCTCATTTGCAGTGATTCTAATTTGCTGATTCGCCATTGGAGTTTCATTGCTCAACAGACATGTCTGGGGATTGATTAGAATACCCAGTCACTGCAAAAACGCGTAGTAAATAGAAACCTTTGATGCAACAGTAGACTTAAAGGGGTCATGAAATGCTCTTTTTGTATAGTTTTATTATCTTCCACTAATAATGTTATTAAGGTTTTATTTTGCACCAAAACAGTGATAATTTAGTAATATATGATAATTTGCCACCCTGTCTCTGGCCCCTCTGACTTAAACTCTCAGTTTTGGCCTAAGCGCCTCTTTAAAACTTCAATTTAAACGGCCATGGTTATTATTGGTTAACATCATGCAGCCCCTCAAAATCAGCCATATTTGAAAATCAATCAGAAGAGAATGAACAACCCCACAATATTATAAAACTACATTTCAGGGTTTACACATTCACATCCAACACATTCCATCCAGATACATTAACCCTTTTGCACGTGCAATTAAACCAGTGTGATTTAAAAAAACTGGGCTCGATGCGTACGATCAAACCAGTGTGATTTGCATTCATGCTGCTGTTTACCCCAGCAAAAGAGTTACTGAAGCGGTTGTCATAATGAACCAGCTGCTCAAAAACAGTAGTCTTTTCAACATCAGAATATATAAACTCAACAAAAAAAGAAACGTCCTCTCACTTTCAACTGCTTTTATTTTCAGCAAACTTGACGTGTAAATATTTGTATGAACATAAAAAGATTCAACAACTAAGACATAAACTGAACAAGTTTCACAGACATGTGACTAACAGAAATGGAATAATGTGTCCCTGAACAAAACGGTTACTTTTGATTTTTGCTCAAAATCAAAAGTAACAGTCAGTATCTGGTGTGTCCACCAGCTGCATTAAGTACTGCAGTGCATCTCCTCCACATGGACTGCACCAGATTTGCCAGTTCTTGCTGTGAGATGTTACCCCACTCTTCCAACAAGGCACTTGCAAGTTCCCAGACATTTCTGGGGGAATGGCCCTAGCCCTCACCCTCCGATCCAACAGGTCCCAGACGTGCTCAATGAGATTGAGATCCGGGTTCTTCGCTGGTCATGGCAGAACACTGACATTCCTGTCTTGCAGGAAATCACTCACAGAACGAGCAGTATGGCTGGTGGCATTGTCATGCTGGAGGGCCATGTCAGGATGAGCCTGCAGGAAGGGTACCACATGAGGGAGGAAGATGTCTTCCCTGTAACGCACAGCATTGAGATTGCCTGCAAGCTCAGTCCGATAATGCTGTGAAACACTGCCCCATACCATGATGGACCCTCCACCTCCAAATCGATCCTGCTCCAGAGTACAGGCCTCGGTGTAACGCTCATTCCTTCGACGATAAATGCGAGTCCAACCATCACCCCTGGTGAGAGAAAACCGTGACTCGTCAGTGAAGAGCACTTTTTGGCAGTCCTTTCTGGTCCAGCGAAGGTGGGTTTTTACCCACAGGCGACGTTGTTGCCGGTGATGTCTGGTAAGGACCTGCCTTACTAAAGGATTACAAGCCCTCATTCCAGCCTCTCTCAGACTATTGCGGACAGTCTGAGCACTGATGGAGGGATTGTGCATTCCTGGTTTAACTCGGGCAGTTGTTGTTGCCATCCTGTACCTGTCCCGCAGGTGTGATATTCGGATGTACCGATCCTGTGCAGGTGTGGTCTGCCACTGCGAGGATGATCAGCTGTCCTTCCTGTCTCCCTGTAGCACTGTCTTAGGCATCTCACAGTACGGACATTGCAATTTATTGCCCTGGCCACATCTGCAGTCCTCATGCCTCCATGCAGCATGCCTAAGACACGTTCACACAGATGAGCAGGGACCCTGGGCACCTTACTTTTGGTGTTTTTCAGAGTCAGTAGAAAGGTCTCTTTAGTCCTGCAGGTAGGTCAAATCCCTCTCGAAGAGGACACAATGCTCTGTCATGAAAATTATCTTTAAGCTTGTCAATTAAGTTGTCAATTAACTAGCTCTGAGCATAGTCTGCATGCGATTGCACAGAAAAATAGCACAAAATGTGCCAACAGTCTAAGTACAGCACACAAAACCTCAGCACAGTCTATTTCATAGACATAATGAAGAAAACAAAGCAGAACATAAAGTTATACTTGTGGATATCCACTTCAAACTAAACTCAAAATATCTCAAAGACTTAATGTCGCTAGCCTGGCAAACTTTGCCAAATCCAGTGATCATTTCATCCTAAAAGTGCTAGTTTTATTAACCCAAACCTTGTTAACCTGACTGTCGCCAGGCAGACAGATAAATCCTATCTGATTTCACTTACAGAAGTTTCATCAAACCAGCCAATCACATTGGCTCTTATTAGATTGAGAAAGCGTTTTCCAGTTTTGTGTGATATGCCTGGACTGAGGGCAGTCTGTGGGCATGCCATCTGAGGCTGAGAATAGAGTGAGCTAGACTCTGGTTCCTCTAACTGGGAGGAAATGGATCATAATGTTTAGAAAACATCAGGGAACTGGGGGTGGTGTTGGGATTAACAGGCATGAGGGCAAAAAAAAAAAAAAAAAAAAAAAAAAAAGGAACAATTTGAAAAGGAAACTAAAAAAAGTGTGTCTAATGGCTGTAACTGAGACTGCATAAATTCTGTGGCATGATTTAAAATCCTCCAGTGTTAAATGAACCTTGCCACTTAAAGCTGTTACCAATACTCTTTTAATGGACATGCCTGTGGACAGCCCAAACAAGCAAAGAGTAGAAAGGAGAGAAAGAGAGAGAGATACAGCAAAAATGGGAAAGTTCCAAAGCGAATGAAAGTAATAAACTCTGAAAAAGCTTCAAGCACATATCTGCAATGTGATCCACAGTGATTCAACATGACAGAGCAGAAAGACTGCAGTGTGATTGAATCCCAAGGGTGAGAAGGAAGAAAGTCTGTGTTAAAGAGCAACATGCTCATGCGTGCATGTTTATGTGGAAGTGTCACATCAACACAATTTAGCTTACTGTGGGCCTGGCAGAGACCGCAGGGCTCCTATTGTCATGCATTATTCACCCACACCAATCATAATTAATCGGAAACCCTCATGTATAGCACCTGCTCCCCACTGGGCAGCCATCTTTAAAGAAATCTTGAGATGTCTCCTCCAGAGATTTGGTGCAGAGCTGGCGACAACATTGATTGTTTGATATGGATCCTTGTGGAAAACTACATCTAGGCCTGATCTTATGCTATGGAACATATGATCTTTCTTTCATTGATCTTACTGAGGATATTTACAAGCTGTATAGACAAAAATGTTTTTTTTTTTTTTGTAAGGTATGGATTGTACTTTTTGCAAGGTACAATCCATACCTTACACTTTCATTTGGGGGGTTAATGTACATTTAGAAGCTCATACTGAAAGAACCATTTTAAAGCAGCCTAAGCTGGTCTACTTCTCTTTGCTGGTCTTCCAGCAAGGTCAGCTTGGTCTGCTTACTGTTTTTCTTTTCTTTTTTTTTTTTTTCTTTTTTTTAGCTTTTTTCAACTGGTCAGGCTGGGAGACAAGCTGGCCAACTAGCTAAACCAGCTGAGCACCAACTTAGCCATAAAACAGCTTTATTTTATTTTTTAGCAGGGAGGAGATATAGGGTGTTGTACCCTGAAATACTTTTGAATATTCCCTGATATGTACAGTGTATCAGAATTAATAAGAACACATGGGTCTGTCTGACAAAAATGAGAACATTTACTTATAAAACAATAGCTTACTTGTTCTCTACTGAAGATGCTAGCAGCAGATTGTTACATTTCTGTTGTTTGAGTTTTCATGGTTTTGTTCAGGCATTAAAGGATATTGACTTAGAATCATGTAAGCAAAAAGCAGAGAAGAAAACAAGAGATGATTGGACATCATATACAGAACAATCCCATGTGACACAGTACATTCTTTGGCTCAAGGTGAGGGGTAATTACCAAATAATCCGCAGCACTTTCAGGCCTCAACAAAAGTTGCAGATAACATTCTGGCTCCCTAAACTCGCACAAGGACTCACTGCTCATCACTTTTCCTTTTTTCTTTGTCTTTCTCTCGCCCTATAGTTTCTTATCCCTCCATTTCTCAAACATCTTGAAATCACTTAAAATGCCACCCTTGTGTACATTTTTGCTCATCATTAATTTGACCTCTGTCTGAATCAAATCATCAGTCCCAACTCTTAGTTAATTAACTTATACTGCTTATTGTTACAAAAATAAAGCAACCAGTGACCACAGACATTTGCCAGGGGTCCTCCAGTGACCACGATTCACATATAAGAGCTGCTAACTATATCCCTACTGGCAGCATGTCCACCTGGTACTGCCCATGAAAGTGTGCATAATGGCTTACCTAAGGAAGACTGAAGGCGGTTTGACTAGATTTCTTATTTATAATTTTCCAATGGTCGATTGATGATGGCATGTGGAAAAAATATGCGCTATATAAAAAATAAATAAAAAATAAATAAAAAATATAATCCTAATTTATGGAAATGTAATGGAAATTCCTTATTAATTTAAAAAGATTAAGAGCAGAAAAAAAGAAACTACAGCACATTGCAATAAATGTAATCCTAAGCTGTTTGTCCAGCATGTGAGAAAAATATATCACGTATGAAAAGAGCTAGAGTGCTTAAAAAGGACATTAAAATTAGGAAAACATAAAACTAGTAAAATATTTCCATACACTAGAATGTAGCAGTTGCATGTTTCTTTAACTTATTTCCTATTTGGTTTACTGTTTTTCCAACCACTCCAGCTGTAATACTCTGTATTGTGGTCTGTTATATAGCAATATACACAAATGAAAATCAGATAAATGCCTTTGCTTTCCAGAAAGGTATTTCAGCCAACACAAGAGAGACAAATTGTTTCATTTTTTTGAATTCCAGCCACTTGACAGCACACCTTAAATGTAATGAACTTGTTCTGCGGCTGAAAACTAATGGGCAAGATTTGCATCCATGTGAATGTAAGTACTAAAGCCCACAATTCAAAATGCACAGATGCCTTAGCTTTTGTCAAAAGATGGCTAGAACACCAATTATAACTGCATTGTGTTGTACAAACAATATTTATTCAAATGCAAAGTTGTTCAATGGCCATTAAATAGTATAGAGAACTAAAATGAGTGCAGTTCTGGGTCCTTTTGCACTAGTTATGGCTGTGCATGTACGCATTGTATTGCCTTGTGCAATGCATTGTCAGTGACCTTCTGTTTCGCATAATTCTGTGCTTCTTGTCCTCTGAATGGGCAACAAGAGATTGCTTCAGATATTACTTTACATGTTACAATTGGGAAAACATGAATGAGCAAACTAAAATCCTCTTAAATTTAAACGTTCTTTGTAACACTGCAGTGATATTTAGGCCAACAATAATTTCATTTGCAGCAGTATATCATATTGATGTCACACTTTTGTGTGGCACAAGTTTGGTGCTTTAGACCTGTGGTCTCTTCATTGTTGAATTATAATGCCATTATTTGTTTGCTGGTGATTTTTTCAACTTGGTTTAGACTGTGGCTAAAGCTGATCCATATCACATGGTGCTCTGTTTAGCTTTCTATTTCCTTTCTGACTCTGCTGTTGCTTAAATGTGCCCTGTCAAATGCAGTTAATTTGATGACATACAAAAAGTCTGAGTGAAAACCCACCCAAACACAGAACACAAGGATACCACTAGCAGAGAATGACTGCAGTGACTTTGATAAAGACGTACCCACCCAGCATTCAACAACCTAGTTTACACCCTCAAACATATGTCCTGAATCTTGATTTTGGCCATATAAAAGAATGAAAGCTCATGATTACAATGTACTGGGCTGCCTTACAACACAATGACATGGTTCAAACAAAAGATGTCTACAATACCTAGAAAAAAGCTATTCATTAGCATTTCCATTCCCCTCCCAATGGCAGTTGCTCGACTGGTACATGCATCCCTGAAGTATGCGACCTGGTACAGACCTCTGCTGTGTTGCTATGCACTTATGATGATTAACTGTAGCTCAGACTGTGCCATGTTTATTGTGCTGCAATTCATTACATGATCAATCTATCACAGAACCCCTCTGGTTTATTAAGACCATAAGTTTTGAAGGGCTAATGTGATTTAGATGCACAGAGATAAAGAAAATACACTGAAAAGACAGTAAGGCCACTTTATCCACAATCTGTTAAAATCAGCAACCATCACCAGGCTATTGAATGCATGATTACAGCACATATGTGGAAATGTAGGAACTGTTGTATGATAACGTACAGATGGAATTCAACCAGAATGGCCTTTTATAGTGGAAGTTACCGCAGTAACTGTCCACTTGCTGCTCTAAACCACTAAACAGCGTTATAACCATACAAATTTCAACAGACTGAAGCTGAATGCATCAGCTCATTCTCGCCAGAAATAGATTGCTACTGCTACTGTTTGTTTTTAAAGAATGTGACTGAAAATAAAGAGGTTGTGGAGGAAGCCCTTGTTCATTGAGTGTGAGAGACAAGGAGCTTATGTACAGTTGTAACACTTCTCAGTGGAAGGAGGAGGCAAGAAGCAAGGTTTCCTGGTTCAGGTAGGCATTTAATTGTGCACCTTGTAGCTTACAGTTCCACACACTCAACAATTTAACAAGCAAAAGTTACTTAAATAGTCCCGCTTCATTACATCATCGGCATAACAACATATAACACCGTGGCCTTCCTTGCGCCAATCTCTCTCCGACTGCTGGCAGTGTGGTTCTTTTAAGCCGCTCTCCCGTACTCACTGAAATTAGAGACAGGTGTTAGACATAAATTTAGCTCAGGTGTAAGCGCCCTTACCGCTTTCTCTCTCTCCGGAGAGATGTTTGACCACGCCCCCACTGCCACATATCCCCACCGCCCGACTCAGGCCGGGGCGGCATCCGGCTTGCCTACCACTCCCCCCCCATTCCTGGAGATGAAGTCGGCGACAGCCATCTGCACCCCCGGTCTGTGGACCACCTTGAACTTAAACGGCTGAAGAGCCAGATACCAACGGGTGAGCCGCGCATTGGTATCTTTCATGCGGTGGAGCCACTGTAGCGTGGCGTGATCGGAACAGAGGGTGAAGGCCCGCCCCAACAGGTAGTATTGGAGAGTGAGGACCGCCCACTTGATGACGAGACACTCCTTTTCCACGGTGCTATACTTGGTTTCCCTCAACGAGAGCTTACGGCTAATGTACAGCACTGGGCACTCCTCCCCCTCCACCACCTGCAAGAGCACGGCCCCCAGCCCTCTGTCTGAAGCATCTGTCTGTAAAACAAAAGGGAGAGAGAAGTCAGGTGAATGTAATAGCGGCCCCCCGCAAAGTGCGGCTTTGACTTGCGTGAAACGCCCGCTGACACTGCTCTGTCCACTGGACTGGGCCTGGAGCTCCCTTTTTAGTGAGATCAGTCAGCAGGCTGGTGACATCCGAATAATTAGGCACAAACCTTCTATAATAGCCTGCCAGCCCCAGGAACTGTCTCACCCCCTTTTTGGTCTTGGGCATCGGGCAGGTCGCAATCGCCGCTGTCTTGTCAATTTGGGAACACACCTGCCCGTGGCCCAAGTGGAACCCCAGATACCATACTTCCACCCGCCCAATCGCACACTTCTTTGGGTTTTCTGTGAGTCCCGCTCGTCCCAGCGATCTCAGAACCGCCCTCAGATGTTGCATGTGTCACTGCCAACCATTGCTGTAAATGATGATGTCATCTAAATAGGCAGCGGCGTAAGCTGAATGCGGTCTGAGGATTCGGTCCATGAGACGCTGAAACATAGCCGGGGCTTCAAACAAACCGAACGGAAGTGTCACAAACTGGTGTAATCCAAACGGTGTGGAGAAGGTGTTTTTTTCATGGGAAATTGGTGTCAAGGGGATCTGCCAATAACCCTTCGTCAAATCCAGTGTCGAATAAAATCGAGCAGTGCCCAACCGATCGGGCAACTCATCAACACGAGGCATTGGATATGCGTCAAATTTAGACACTGCGTTGACTTTCCTATAATCCACACAGAACCATACAGACCTGTCGCTCTTAGGCACTAGAACAACTGGGCTGGACCAATCACTGTGGGATTCTTCTATTACCCCCATATCGAGCATTGCATCCGATTCTTCCCGAATGATTTTCTTCTTGTGTTTGGGTAATCGGTAGGGGCGGCTACGTACCACGACCCCCGGCTCGGTCTCAATGTGGTGGTGAATGAGGTTTGTACGACCCGGTAGATGGGAGAACACATCCGCAAAATCCTGTTGCAACCTGGCAACCTCCGCGAGTTGACTCGGTGAGAAGTGGTCTCCGCAAGTGACCGGGGTTAACTGTTTATGTTTTGAACTCACCTCTGGTCCGAGCTCCGCCTTCTCTGGAACTACCATTGCCAATGTCACAGGGACCGCCTCCCTCCACAATTTCAGGAGGTTAAGGTGGTATATTTGACGTGTGCCCCCTCTATCAGTTTGTTTAACTTCATAATCGAGATCTCCCACTCATCGTGTGACCTCAAAGGGTCCTTGCCACTTGGCGAGTAATTTGGAGCTCGATGTGGGAAGTAATACAAGCACTTTATCTCCCGGTGCAAATTCCCTTAGCTGAGTTCCCCTGTCATACAGTCGGCGCTGTCGTTCTTGAGCGTGGAGCAAATTCTCCTGTGTTAGTTGTCCCAAAGTGTGGATTTTTGCTCTAAGATCAAGAACGTATTGAATTTCATTCTTACTATTTGAAGGTCCCTCCTCCCAGGCCTCTCGCAATACATCAAGTACACTGCGTGGGCGTCACCCATACAGCAGCTCAAATGGGGAGAAGCCAGTGGAGGCTTGCGGGACCTCTCGTACTGCGAATAACAGGGGGTCGAGCCATTTATCCCAATTTCTAGCATCGTCATGCACGAACTTACGAATCATGTTTTTGAGGGTTTTATTACATCGTTCCACCAGGCCATCCGTTTGAGGATGGTACACGCTGGTGCGAATTGATTTAATACTCAACAATTCGTACAGCTCGCGTAGTGTCCGTGACATAAACGTTGTGCCATGATCGGTGAGGATTTCTTTCGGAATTCCCACCCGGGAGATTATTTTGAAGAGTGCCTCCGCAACACTGCGTGCTGTGATGTTGCGAAGAGGCACTGCTTCCGGATATCGCGTTGCATAGTCCACAAGGACCAAAACAAAGTGATGTCCGCGTGCTGACAGTTCTAATGGCCCGACGAGGTCCATTCCAATTCTCTCAAAGGGGACCTCGATCAACGGAAGAGTGCGCAATGGCGCTTTTGGGGTGGCCGGTGGGTTAACCAGCTGGCATTCGCGGCATGCCGCACACCACCTGCGGACATTGCCGCCAATGCCCGGCCAATAGAAGCGGGCTATTAGATGGTTCAGTGTTTTCCTTTCTCCTAAGTGACCCGCCATGGGATTATAATGAGCCGCCTGGAATACCATTTCCCGACGGCTCCGTGGTATCAAAAGTTGGATTATATCCTCTTTAGTCTGAGCGTCCTGTGTCACTCTATACAACCGCTCATTTATAATCGCAAAACAGGGGTATGAAAGGGCGATGTCAGGCTGGAGTCGTTGACCATCGATGACTCTCACTTGGTCGAAGGCGTGTTTGAGGGTTTCGTCTCACGACTGCTCCAAAGGGAAATCCCCCTCAGGGACTTCTCTGAGAAGGGGAGGGGCTGCAGCCTCTCCCCCTCTCTCATCATTATGACGTGGAGCTGTCGAGGACGGCCCTGGCTCTGCCTCCCCTTCCAGAGCATCGTACAATGCACATCTCCCTAATTTCATACAGGACCCATCCGCACAAATTCCCTTTAATAAAACTCTAAAGTCAGGCCAATCAGTCCCCAGAATCAGCGGATGGGTGAGGCGGGAACTAACCGCGGCCTCCACTCTATGCTTTTTCTCCTGGAATTTAATCATCAGGGTCACCACCGGATACTTGTGAATATCCCCGTGCACACATTTCACCCTCACCGTTTTAGTTGTGCACAAAGCCTCGGGTTGAACCAAGCATTGGTGGATAGTGGTTTGATTACACCTGTGTCCACCAACGCTTGGTGAGTACCCCCCTTGACACTTACCGGTATCCGGTACGCTCCGACCCGGTCGGGGGCAGCCTGCGGGAGGTCAGAGACCCGCACCACCATCCCCAGCTCCATCAGAAGGCATTGATCCCGGAAGGTCCCCACACCTCCAGCAGGCTGGCCCAGGCGCTACGCCTGCACTTGCATCGGCGGGCGCCCCCCCCCCGAGAGGGAGAGTGGCGGGGCATCGGGGTAGGGGAAGGTGTCGCCTCCCACTGGTCTCAGTGTCTGAAGTCCTCCTCATCTGCGTGGGGCAGGACGGGCCCTGGGGAGAGAGCAGAACGAGAGGAGAGAGGGGAGGGGAATGAGACGGGGAAGAGAGAGAGCATAGGAGGGCTCTTCCGCCCTCGGGATCGCCGCCATGTGGTCCTCTGCAAGCTGGACGGCAGTGATCCTCCAGTGATGCCGGGCAGTGGCACTGGACCCACTCCGCCATCCCCTTTGGCAGTCGATGTATTAGTTGCTCCAGTACCACCTGGTCGATGATCCCATCGACGCCGCGGTCCCCTGCTAGCAACCATCTTCGGCAGGTGTCATGGAGCCGTTGGGCAAAGGAAAACGGGCGGTCGGAGCTCTCCAGCTTCAGGTTCTGGAAGAGTTGACGATTCTCTTCCGGACTCCACCCAACCCATTGTAGGATGGCTTTTTTCAAATCACCATAAGCCAGGAGGCTCGTCGCCGGCAGTTGTTGAGCCGCGAGCTGGGCTTCCCCGGACAACAGCAGAATAAGTTGGGCCACCCACTGGCCGAGCAGCCAGCCCCAGATTTCGGCGGTGCGTTCAAACAAGTCCAGGAACGCCTCGGGGTCGTCCACCGTCCCCATCTTCTGTAACGCAGGTGGGGGCAACGGCATGTGGGTGTCCAGGGTCACGGCTGGGGATGCCTCCTGGCTGAGGAGGCTCCGGATTGCCTGCCATTCCTCTGCTTGAGCGCATAGGAGCTCCACAAACCGGCAATCTTGATCTTACCGGAGCTCAAGCAGGGTTTGCTGGTGGTTCCGATGTAAGCCAGCGAGGGCTTGGAGGATCTCAGCCAACTGGGAGGACTCTACGGGGCGACTTCCATCCATCTTCAAACTTTTCCCGGGTTTCGGCACCAGTGTAACACTTCTCAGTGGAAGGAGGAGGCGAGAAGCAAGGTTTCTGGTTCAGGTAGGCATTTAATTGTGCACCTTGTCGCTTACAGTTCCACACACTCAACAGTTTAACAAGCAAATAGCTACTTAAATAGTCCCGCTTCATTACATCATCGGCATAACAACATATAACACCGTGGCCTTCCTTGCGCCAATCTCTCTCCCTGACTGCTGGCGGTGTGGTTCTTTTAAGCCGCTCTCCCTTGCTCATTGAAATTAGAGACAAGTGTTAGACATAAATTTAGCTCAGGTGTAAGCACCCTTACCGCTTTCTCTCTCTCCGGAGAGATGCTTGACAACACCTCCGCTGCCACAACAGTATATGCGATTAATTAAATGATTAAAGACGCTGTTTTTACAGAGTGACTATGAGCACTAAATCTAAATAGCACTGACTGCCATCTGACTATTTGCATTCCAAATAAGAGGGAACCAGACTTTCAAAGAAGTGGCATGAAGAGTAGAGTATTTAAAGTTTGCTTTTTAAAAGTGACCAGTTTGTAAATGTAGTATCAAATGCACAACAGAGTAAAAACAGAGACTATTTAGCAGAGATGGGCCACTTCTATTAAAATTAATGTGAGAAATTGGAATGCCCAACGGATGTAGAAAGGGTGTCTCAACTTACAGGTAAAAGAGCCAATAACCTTTTAGAGACAGACATTGCCTGTCAATCAAAAATTTACAAATCACTAAAAGAAAATTTTTATTAGCATTTTTCATACTGTCCCAACTTTTTTGGAATTATAATATAATATAATTGCTGTTCAGGTTGGCTGGGTTCCAACAACAACAGTGTAAATGCAAAATGGACCAAGACTAAAATTGACCAAAAAGAGATAGATATTTTAATATTTTGAAATATTTTGATATTTAAAATATTATTTTTAATGTTGTTCATAAATTTTAAAGCCTTAAATCATGTAAAGATAAAAATGAAATATAGCAGCAAGCAGCGATGATGGGCCCAAACACCATGGGTCCATTTCCACCTGGTGATTTTCGGAAAACAATGAAAGGTGGACACATGCATTTGGCTTTTGACATTATTCTAAACAAATTTGAAGCAATAGGTGGTGGCGCTATGACCATGACCCAAAATAGTCACATCCATGTGATTAGCCCCCAAGACTAAACAAACATCTCAATTTTGATCTAAATCACATATTGCACCCAGAAGATATGAGACACTTCTTGTTTCCCATTTTTCGCCATTAATTTAATACTTCGGCATGGCAACACTGTTCAATATATCAAAAATCTGTTCACAATTTAGCATCTTCAATGTCTTGGCATAATGTTGTCTAAATGTGGTGACAGTCACATGAACCCCCAAGGAGAGGTATTTAGAAGTTCAGAGACTGCAATATTAAATGAAATCCAAAATGGCAGACTTCCTGTTGGGCAGAGCTAATAACTATAATTATGAAAGTTGTCCAGCTTGATGAGAAATATATATATATATATATATATATATATATATATATATATATATATATATATATACTATATATACACACACACACACACACACACACACACACACACACACACACACATGTTGGTGCAGCTATCATTATGAGGACTCTCCATAGACATAATGATTTCTATACTGTACGAACTATAGATTCTATCCCCTAACCCTACCCCTAAACCTAACCCTCACAAAAAACTTTCTGCATTTTTACATTTTCAATAAAACATCGTTTATTATGTTTTTTTTTAAGTGATTTGAATTATGGGGACACTAGAAATGTCCTCATAAACACATTTATAGCATAATACCCTTGTAATTACCAGTTTGTAACCTAAAAAAAGTCCTCGTAAACCACTTAAACCTGTCCACACACACACACAGCTTCGCATGTCTCTCCCTGTCGGTGGTCTGGTTTGCCTTTTTATCCCTCTCCACTCTCAAAACACAAAAAAGCTGTTAGAGGTGATTTCCTACAGGTGCCAATCCTCACCATTCCATCTCTCTCTCCACAGACGTTGCTCAGCCACGCCCCCATCACCATACATGGCCATTTTAAAGAGGGCGGTGCAGAGTTCCCCCTACACGCCCATGTTTGAACTTTTGCCCAGTCCTAATAGCTCAAGACTCTGATGTGTGTGCAAAATTTCATGAAATTTTAAGCATGCCAAGTGCATCAAAACACCCAAATATAGGAAGAAAGGAATAATAACAATTAATGTGTTGACATAGCAACAGTATTTAAGATATCAAATATTCTTTTACAATTTTACATCAGCAGTGTCTTGACATTATTCTAAAGAATTTTGAAGCAATTCATGTAAACATAAGAGGGCTATTTCAAAGTCTGTTAAAAGTGCCATACTTCCTGCTGCCAGTTGGTGACGCTATGACCGTGACCCATAATAGCCACATCAATGTGATCAGCCCCCATTACCAAACATACAGCTGAATTTTCATCAAAATCACACAATGCACACAGAAAATATAAGGCACTTCCTGTTTCCCATTTTTTTTGCCATAAATGTATTGCTTCGCCATGGCGACACCATTCAAAATATCAAAACTTTTATTGCAATTTAACACTTACAATGTCTTGGCATGATGCTGCACAAATTTGGTGCCTGTCACATGAATCCCCTAGGAGGAGTATTTAAAAGTTCAGAGATTTTCAGAAAATCCAAAATGGGCAACTTCCTGTTAGGCGGAGCTAATGACTGTGAGCATGAAAGTTGTTCAGCTTTATGAGAACTATATATGTACCAATTTTGTTGACTGTAGGTGAAAATGGGGGTGCTACAGAGCCCCCCTTTCATGCCCATTTTCAAGGGGGTGCTAAAAAAAATCCAAAATGGCTGACTTCCTGTTGAGCGGTGCTTATGACTGTGAGTATGAAAGTTGTTCAGCTTTATGAGAACTATATATATACTAATTTTGTTGACTGTAGGTGAAAATGGGGGTGCTACAGAGCCCGCCTTTCATGCCCATTTTCAAGGGGGTGCTTAGTGCTTGGGTGCTTGGGCCCTAAATAATAATAATAATACTTATTAACAATAGGGCCTCAGCACTTTCAGTGCTTGGGCCATAATAAATTACTTCTTAAGGTTTTTGAAGCATGCACACACCTATGACAAAATCATGAACATTTTTATGAGAATTAATTGTCATAATTGTGAAAGCCTTAAAATGGACAATTAATTGTCAAAATCGTGACAGCCATAAAACAGAAAATTAATTATCATAATTATTTGTTTGACAATTAATCGTCAGCCAAATTTCATTATTGTGACAGCCCAAGTTGTAGTGTTAGTATTTTATGGCTGCCAAATATAATTTCTTTACTGATATTACTTAAATACTGTATGTTCAACCTTGTCAGATTTCTCAGGGCTGTCCTGTGTTGTTTTTACTGAAGTCATAGTGTTAGTATTGTTTGACTGCCAAATTTAACATTAGTACTGATAGTTTAAATATATTTAAACTCTGTGAAATTTCCCAGGGCTGTCTTGTGTTTTAGCTATCTAGGGGCATTTTCATGTTAAATGAAAGCGCTTGCAAGGGTTTCAATTTTCATAACATACTGTGTGGTAATTTTTATTTCATTGTAGTTCGTTTTTGAGTCATAAAAAAAATATTTTAATTTAATCTCATTTTTTATTTATTTTTTTTTTTTTTAAATTATGCTACATTTAATTTTTATTTCAGTTAATGAAGTGTTTTCATCAGGCTTTGTTTTAGTTTCCACTGACCATAATAAAACTGCTCAAAAGACTAAATATATTGCTTTCTTTTTCATGCTGGCGCTAAGTTATTTAAAATAATGTGCTTTTCAAATGTGGCTGTAATATTTCTATTGATAGGATATCTGCCTTCAGACAAGATCAGACAGATTATGTCACTATTAAAGATCAGTACATGGCAGAAATAGGTTGGAGGTGTTGACTGACATTAAGAGTGATAGTTTCTCTCTACAATATCATCATGTGCCTGAAGATCAATAACAGTGCGTGTTTATGTGTGTGTGTGTATCTGTGTGTGTGTGTGTGTGTGTGTGTGTGTGTGTGTGTGTGTGTGTGTGTGCGCCCAGATTATTTAATTTCTAAGTAAACAGTACAAATGTGTAAGTGTTGGGAGGGGGACTTGAGACACCAGAGCATATTTAAACCGATGAGTTTCTCGATAATTAAATCAAAGTGGCAGCATGGGAAGAGACCTTTTCATACAAGAGTCACTGCCTATTTACTGCCTTTATTAACCATGCATAACCCAGAGCCACACATACAGTAACACACACTTTCTCCCTGTATTTATGGCTGTATTTATTTATTCAGGGATGTTTTCATCTCTCTGAAATATGCCTGCTTCCCTGGCTGTTATTTCCAAACACCTTCCTGTGTTGTTTGTACTGTGCTTCCGTTGTCAGTCTACTGTGTGCTCAGAGATATACTACTAAGTCCTCCCTTTCTATTTTAGAAGCACGGAAAGTGCGGAGGCCGTATTGTTCTTCTAAGGATTATGAGGGCCCAAGCACTGAAAGTGAGAAGACTCTATTGTTCTTCTAAGGATTATTATTAGGGCCCAAGCACTGAAAGTGTGGAGACCCTTTAGGGCCCAATCGCTGAACGTGCGGAGGCTCTATTGTTCTTCTAAGGATTATTGTTTTAAAAAAAATCAAGGTTTTGCAGGCTTTTGGGGCACTCAACATGTTCAAAAACTCATTAAATGTTGCACACACGTCAGAGTCTTTGGCCATTAGGGCTTGACAAAAGTTCACACATGGGCATGTAGAGGGGGCAGAGTAACGCCACCTAGAAGATGGGCATGTAGCAAATTACGAACGGATTTTTGATATATCGAACGGTGTTGCCATGGCGAGGCAATAAATTAATGGAAAGAGTGGGAAACAGGAAGTGTCTCATATTTTCTGCGTGCATTGTGTGATTTAGATCAAGACTGAGCTGCATGCTTGGTAATGGGAGCTGATCACAGGGATGTGGCTATTGTGGATCACAGTCATAGCACCACCAACAGGTAGCAGGAAGTATGACACTTTCAACAGACTTTGAAATAGCCCTGTTAATTTTACCCGAATTGCTCAATTCAAAAATTCTTAAGAAAATTGTTGGGCCTCATGTATTCAGATAGAAGACAAAGGCAGGCCTAACACAGTCGTAAAAACATAACTTAAGCCCCCACCTTCTAAGTCGTAAATCTTACTGATAAAAATTGCGCCAAAATCAAACAAAGGGAGTCCAAAACAGACTACAAATCCATGAAGCCTTGCTCACTAAAGGATCGAGCACTCAACTCCTATTGGATGAGGCACACAACAGAACGTCCCTCAAACATGACATCATCAGGACTTCAAATAATTCTGAAATGCTTCCAAAGGGGCTTCCAGTGACTTAGTTCACCGAATACAGACATAGCTTTTTGCTGCTCTCCGGTGCAACATCGTGGCTTAAGGAAGTAATGTCCGACTTGAAACTGTAGCCATACAATCTCCATCTCGCTGGACGAGTTGAGATTACTCTGTGTTCAACCGAACACTCTAACGGATCCGAAGGAGACCGCCGAGCAATTCGCATCTTCATCCATTGGCCTACAGAAGTGAAGAGATTAAAGATTTCTCTTCCATCTTCAATCAAGTTGACATTTCTGAGTTCTCCGCCAGCCCGCCGAGAATCAACAGCCGTACCGCCCGCCGACAGTGCGAGGAAACGGCCCCCCCCCCCCGTCATCACCCGAGCCTCAAGGAACCGGGTCAAAGTTAAAGGACAGAGGAAAACACATTCTACCTGTGTCCTCATGCGATTCAAGTAAGAGGTTTACGTCTGGGCAGAGATAGAATATTATAGTGTGCTATTCTTGTGTTTCAAGGTTTTTGCTTGTACAGTTTACAGACCGCCATGTCCGCTAATTATTAATACTCAGGGTATTAATTATCACAAATTTGTTTTGCTGTATTGTGGTCCAACCAAATTGGACTGTTGTGCATTTTCGCCATCGCGGGTGAGACAGCAACTGAGTTCATCCATTAAAGAGTCAAATAACAAGGGACTTTTACGAGCCCCGCTCGTAAAACCGCGTCTCTGAGTGATGAACACGGCTGCTTTATCTCCAGCTATCGCGAAATCAGCTTTCGGGCTGTCACTTAATCATCTCTCTCTCTCTCTCTCACTAACCACACTGACACACACACACACACACACACACACACACACACACACACACACACACTGTCACACACACACACACACACACCTTATGTGTTATAGGATTATTTTTATTTCCATATCTAATCATGTCACTGTTTAGTTTGTAGTTGTAAGTCGGAAGTTTATTGACTGCATTGTATTAATTATTAATTGATATTACTGCATAAATAAACTTTTGTTTATATTACAAAGAGAAGTGTTTTGGTTTGTTTTGCATACGCCTGTGTCGTGCTGACGGGATGTCAGTGCTCGGATTCAAACCTTCATTCATTGTTTTTTTTCCCGAAAATCGATATTCTTCGGATGTTGATTTTCCTAAGAAAACAATCTAATATTGAGACTGTTTTAATATTCGGTTATTAGTCCCTGATTTCAGGGTGGTGCCCCGTCAATGTTAATCCTTATTAATATTCTATTGATTTTTGATAATTGATAATTATCTTTGATTGAATTTGAATGATCAATAAGCTAGTGTTAATTGTAATTAATGTTTCATCGATGTTAACAATTAACGATTATCTTTGATAAGTGTTGATTTTAAAGGATTAAAAAAAAGCTAACATTGATTCTCATCAATGTTCTATTGATTTTTGTAATTAATAATTATCTTTGATAATTATTAATTATTGCTAATAACCAAACTTGCTCCTAAACGTAGCACACTACATTTACTGGAGTCCCATATGAGGTTTTAATGAGTTAGATCCAATTAATTAATTTAAATATTGATTAATAACTACCAATTATTTCTGATAGTAACACTGATCTAAACAACCAGTAAAGCCCTACAAAATGTCAAGACACTGCTGATGTAAAACTGTTAAGGGATTTTTTATATCTTAAGTAGTGTTGCCATGGCAATGCATTAAATGCTATTATTCCTTTCTTCACATATTTGGGTGTTTTGAGGCACTTGATATGCTTTCATGACATTCAGCACACACATCAGATTTGTTGGCCATTAGGCCTGGGCAAAAGTTAACACATTTGTGTGGCTGGGGGGATCTGTAGTGCCACCTTTTGACTAAAGTGGTGGGTTCAGTTTCATCTACAATCACCAAACTTGGTACATATATTGTTCTCATCAAGCCGGACAACTTTCAAAATTATAGTCATTAGCTCCGCCCAACAGGAAGTTGGCCAATTTTGATTGAATTTGGATTATTTTGAAAAATGCAGGCCCTGAACTTTTAAATACTCCTCCTAGGGGATTAATGTGACTGGCACCAAATGTGGGCAACATTATGCAAAGACACTGAAGATGCTAAAATGCAAATTGTTTTTTGATATATTGAACAGTGTTGCCATGGCGATGCACTAAATGAATGGCAAACATAGGGAAACAGGATGTCTCATCTCTTCTGCGTGCATTATGTCATTTAGATAAAAATTGTATTTTTTTGTATAAAGTTTTGTATTGGGGGCTAATCACAGGGATGTGGCTATTGTGAGTCACGATCAAAGCACCACCAAATGGCAGCAGGAAGTGTGGCTCTTATAACAAACTTTAAAATAGTTATATTTACCCAAATTGCTTCAAAATTGTTTAGAATAATATCAAATGCCAAATTCATTTGTCCACCTTGCATTGTTTTCCGAAATCCACCAGGTGGAAATGGACCCATGGTGCTTGGGCCCATCATCACTGCTTGCAGCTACCTGTATATTCTTTACTTTGTTCTCTTATTTGCAGTCCACAGTAAAGACATACTTCCCCTATAGAGATATAAAACTATAGTTGTGTTATTTCCCTTGACATTTATAATGCCAGTTTTCTTTAATTCCTCTCCACTAGGGTTGTGCCGACAGACGATGATATCGGGGATAGACGATAGTCAGAAATATTGCCATGAGCTGATGCCTTTGATGATATCAAGACGATATTTGGCTCGTTTTCCCATTAATGTATTATAATATTATTTTTATTATTATTAGGCTATTATTATTATTATCAAACTAATATTACAATTAATTTGCCCTGCCATAGTTTCACATCGACATCACCGCATATAACCAACACTTGTGACACCGACACGCACGTCTGAGGATTATGAAAATGAAACACTGAAATATTTTTAAAAACAGACCACAAAACTACATCCCACATCAAAATTAAATTGCAAGGTGATAGACCTATATTCACAAATTATGTCAAGAGTGCTTGTTATAAAAGAGACACATCATTCTTATACAGTTGTTGTTTGAGCCATGGCGAAAATGGCATCGTCATTCATCAGCATTTCATTTTCTTTGCGTAGCACATTGACATAAAATTGCAATGATACTAATAATAATACTAATAACAATGCAATAACAAATGAATGTTATTATTATATAATTAAAAATTATATAAAAACAGTCTATAATAGGTCCGAACACTGCACAATAATCAATCAATGATGAAAATTAAAAGCAGCTTTATTTCAAACACGACTTAACAAAACAACAACTTGTTTAACATGAAATATTGCACATAAACTAGGCTGTTCAGATTACTTGTTAAAGTGCAATGAAATACCTTAATGTCAGCAGACAATGGATAGAAAAAAATATTTTGTCTTAGGCCTACTGTAGGGCTACAGAAAGAATGTCGTTTGAAATGGACAGGCTGTGATGCCAGGTCGACGGTAGCCAAAAAATAATAAATAACCAAATAGGCTTTAATAAACAAAAAGCAAAAATGAAAGAACTAATAGCTAAAATGAAAGAATCAAAATAATTATACAATCTCAGTTTAAATGGCAGCCTTTAATCCTACACAAATAATTATCAAATGTCCTCGAATAATTAGCCTATACTTGTATTATTAAAATAAACACAAGGCCAGAAACAATATGAGATCACAATTTTCGATTTATGCTGTAGTTATGCCATTCAGGTATCTGTATGCCTACAGATTTTTAGCTAAGAAAACAAGATGGTTTACTCTCTCTGGTTTGAGAAGGTTGCAGTGGGGAGCAACTATGTTGCCAGCTGCACTGAATGCGCTCTGATGGGGTGCTGGTTGTGGTAACACACAGGTATTTTCTAGCCATGTTTGCCATTAAAGGAAAGCAGCTTCTGTTTTCTCTCCACCATTCCAGTGGCTTGTCATCACCATCAATAACTTCCTCTTACAAGTAGAATGTGATTTCTGATTTTGCTCGCTGCTCTGCGGGGATTGTGGACATAGACTGCTTCACTCTGCCCAGAAGACGGCCCAGTATTTTGGTCCTCTTAGCCGGCTGCTTCTCAGCTGCTGCACCCACTTCTTTTTCTTCTTTCTCCTCCTCATCCTCCACTCTGATGCGTACAGGTGGCTTGATTTTATCCTTCCAGTATGCCACCATCTCAACCTCAAACTGACTTTTGATCACATCAAGATGTGCGGCATTGATGTGCATCGATCCCCCTTATAGCTTGGGTCAAGGAGGGTGGCTTTGCACATCAACTGAAGGGTGTTGTCATCATATTTATAGTCGAGATTCTCCAAGATCCCCCTTTTAATTTCTGCCATCATCTTTACATCAGTCTCCTCCTCCTTCAGGATATCCTTCATAAGATGCAGCATGGGCAGCAGAGATGAGACTGTCACGTAATTCTCAGCTGATAAAATATCAGTAAATTCTGCGACAGGGTTCAACCCATACTTGACAGCCTCTAGTACAGTAGTGTCCTGCCAAGTCACGTTTGGGTGTGTGTGACGGCTCTTGCCATCAGCAAAAACCCTTTTGATTTCAGGGAGCTATTCCAGGATTTTAACTATCATGGCATACGTTGATCCCCAACGAGTTGCACAATCCTACAATGATAATGATAATGATAATAATAATAATAATAATAGTAATTCGCCTAATATTGTCATTAACGTACTATTAGGATTAGGCTATTTCTAGTCTATGACTGACACTGACATTAACATTAATGTATGGGCCACCAGAAATATTAAGCCAATAAATTAAGATAGTTGTTGAGGTAGATGTTGAGGTAGATTCAGCTGTTCATGCGCCTTGTGGAGCTCTCGTCGTCTCTGCCAGCTATGAGAGGATGCGCCATTAATGCAGCGACAGATGCCAAAAGCTTGATCAGTTTTTGCTTTCTCCTTCTGTAGTGAATAATTGACTGCAACATTCAAGTTATGGCCAAAACAGTTTAGCCATGGCCATTTGAGCCCTTGTATGGCCGCAACAATATTGGCCCCGTTGTCAGTAGTGATGCATGAAATTTTACTCACTTCAATGTCCCAATCGTGCATGACCTCTGTCAGCCCCTCAGCCAGTACTTCTGCAGTGTGGTTCTCTGGGATGAATGTCTTTTCGAGACATTTTGTCTCCTGTTTCCAATTCTCCGAAATATAATGGACTGTCACAGACATGTAGGGGGTCATGTTTATGCTTGACCACATGTCTGTAGTCAAAGTGACAAAGTCAGTCGCTTTCAAATCTTTAGCGATGCTCTCCTTCGTTTTATTGTACAGATCGGTAATAGCAGTGTTGGCGAAGTACTTGCGCCCCGGCAGCTCGTACTGTTTGTCAAAGGTTTGGAGTAGTTGCCTTCTCAACTGTATGATAGGAGACCATCTCCTTTGCGATATACTTGGAGACAGCTGCTGTGCACTGGGCCCACCTTTCACTGTTTCATTTGTACTTAGTGCTTTTTGCAAAAGCTCCGATGTTAGATGGTTGACTTCGATCTTTGCAGACCACAGCTTCTCTTGGTGCTAGCTTAGCAGCCTCAGCAGGGTGGTGGGCATGCAAATGTACATATAGGTTTGTGGTTTGCAAAGTTTGCAAATTGCTTGTGTGATATCCACAGGCTTGCCTTTTGCGTCTGGTTTAAAACCAAAATATTGCCAAATAGGTGACGTGACATTTTTCTTTATCACCAACTCCATCTTTGCTCGCAAAATGATGGACAATGATTCTCATTTTCCGCGTGTCATTTCCCGTGATAATAAAGTAAATAATTAAATAATAATGAGTAGATAAACAAGTAGATAAATGAGTCGATAAATGAGCAAATAAGTAAACTATTGCACCACCCCCTGCACGATAATATCGTGTATTGGCGATCTCACAGGCTGACGATAGGATGATCTGACTATGGAGAAGATCGCACAACCTTAATCTCCACTGCACAAGCCTGAATCCACCTGATCTCCCCTTATGACACATTAAAGTTCAAAGAATAAGAATAGAATAGCTCAATTTATGGCTATCAATCCATAAAAAAAAATTATTCATGTTAATTAAATAAATAATTACATGATTTGCTATTTAGTTAATCACAATTAATCATATTAATATGAATATTTGCTGAGAAAGCTCTCAAATAAAGATATTTCAAATTACATTTTTGTAGCAACGTTTGATATAATGTAGTAATTGTGTACATATCTAGTATAACGTGGGACCAAAATATGTTAGAAGTTAGGGGTAGTTCACATATTTTTCACAAATATTTTTAAAATGTTAGTCTACATATGCAGATTTACTTCTGTGGCTGTTGCACCGCAACATGTGGACTGCAGACTAACAAAAAGATGAATGGTACAGTACTACTTAACCCTTGTGCGTCAATAAAAATAAAAAAAAAAGTTACTCAGAGGTCCTTAGAGGTCAAAAATGTCCGCATCAAAAAACTGCCATAATAATATTATATATTAATATTATTTTCCACTTTCAGTTAGCTAATTTTTTTAAACAACATCAGTCTTGATCATAACTACCAAATATTTATTCATTGTCAGGATTTTAACCCTTTAAATGCCAGTTTGTTTATATAATGCCACTGTTGTTTTTTATGAAAAAAAAAAAAAAAAAAAACTAAACAAAAAACACAAAAAATGAATTATTTTCCATATACTAAAGGCTGAGGGCAAAAAAACAATTGTTTTTTTGGGGGGTGGGGATTATCTTAGTCTGTCAATGATTAGCAACAACATTGATTTTGATGCATTATTATTTTTTGCGCAGTGTCAGATTTAAAAAAAAACAAAAAACAACACACACTCAGTACCTTAGAGGACAAAAATGTCTGCGTCAAAAAACTGCCATAAAAAAAATATTATATATTAATATTATTTTCCACTTTTACTGACTTTTTAACCAACATCAGTCCTGATCATAACTACCAAATATTCATTCATTTTCAGGATTGTATCCCTTTAAATGCCAGTTTTCTTCCATAATGCCACTGTTGTTTTTTATACACACACACATACACACACACACACACAAATTCCTCAATACACACATACAAAACACACTCTGACATCCATACCAACACACCCACACAATTTTAGCTGCATCATTTATTCAATTGGCCTGCAGTGCTCTATAATACAGCAAACAGAAAATAGGAAAAAGCATGTATTTGCTCCATAGGCTAAACATGAGAAAAATGGTGCCATCTGGTGGAAAAAATAAAAAATTTAAATTTTGAAGCCAGGGCTCTGGAATGAAAGCATAGTATCATAGAATTCATGATTTTATGCTTCAGTGGCACTGGGATGAAATATTGCAGTTTTAATGGGTTGCAATGGGGACATTTTTGTCCTTAAGGTTCTGAGTGTAACTATTTTGTGTACACAGTATATGTATTATAGGAACTGAGGTTGAAATATCAAAATGCCCCCAAAATTACACACCTTTAGCTAAATTTATGCCGCTGGAATTAACACGGCGAAATGATCGAAAAACAAAAATGTCCCGAAGGCCACACAAGGGTTAAACTTGAGTTGGTCTGATGGTTTGAAAATCCCTCATTATGGGATTTACGTATATATCAGGGAAAACACTGAATTATATATATCAGTGGCGATTTCTCAGGGCCAGCAAAGCCTTCTCTGCTGGTGTAACATGCCTAATAAATAAATATTTTTTCATCCTTTCACTCTCATTGACCTTTTTGCCTATGCATTTTCAATCGCTTTCAACTCCTAATTAATCTACAAACGAACAGCAAAAAACAAAACAAAAATTATCCAATCAGAATTTATTCCTGGATGCTTACAAGCAAAGTGTGACCACTGTTTCACAAATCGCATGCCCGAAGCCATGCTCCCGAAGCAACGCGTGAGTCTGAGCTCCACCCCATCAGGCCTTCAGAATTTCCACAGAATCCTTCAACACTGCAGTGAATAGGCATCTAAAGTCAGATTGTCAGATTCATCAGCCAATCAGATTGATTTATTTGTTCTTGTGGGTGTGGTCTTTAGGATATGTTCCAGTCCAGGCCTTCTAGCTGGCTTTGAGTGAGGCAATCATGCTTTAATGAATGTAGGTAATTTGAAAGCGAAGAGAGCGAGATCTTGCTGACGAGTCGGCTGTTATCACTACTGGTATTGCCGTTGAGAAAGAGATTCTTATAGATTTAAAAACCTAAGATGTTCCGCATGATCGTGCGATTGATTAATTAAACAGGAAAGGGGAACTAATTTTCACTTAAAGCAAATTGGTAAGTGCTTTTTGCATTGTTATAACAACATCAGGAGTTTTCTAAGTGTAAATTAGGCTGCTTGAGCATTCAGTGTCGGATCAAGTTTTGAAAAGTAACCGTGTACCCTGACGAAACAACATTTATTACAAGCAAAATTTAAATCGCAAATGTTATTAGAGAGATTTTTCTTGGTATTAGACCTCCTTGGTTCTGGTTTTCGTTCGTGAACGTGTTTTTAAAATGTCAATTGGTATTATTAGTTGACTGCCACATAATGTATGATGGGCATACGGTGTCTTATTCATTGTGAAACTGTGTTTTCTTAATGGCATGAATCGCACTGAAGGCCTAGACTTAAATATATATATATATAAACTGGCAGCCCTAATCCAAGTAGCACTCTCGTTCTACATAACAATCCACATCTCTTTTGAAACACAAAATAACTCCTGCCAAAAAAGGTACATTGACTGTGTCAATGTACCTCACCTACAGATTTGTGGATTTATGTTTTTGTTAATGTGACCTATATATTACAGTATATGTGCTCAGCTGTTATAGACTGTCCTAGTACTCCTACACCTCCCTGTGTTCAATTTCTCACAATTACAGTACGCACACCCTTACCAGATGTGTTACAATAAGAAGCTCTTAACCCAGCAATTTTCTCAAGCACGACTCCATCACCTAATAGCACAATTTTAACTTCACCCACAGTACAATCAAAGCTGCACATCTTAAAATCTGTGTCTTAAATTCAAAAGTTATTGATCTGAAAAGTTAAGATAACTGCAGGGATTTTGCAGATACAATCAGTCAGGTTTATCTCATAGCACACTGATACAGTTCACACCAGGAGCATGTAATTTAATTATTCTCATACAGTTTGGGGGCCAGACTGCCTCTCTGCAGCCATAACCACAGACAGAGAGAAAAGGGATAGAGACATTGAGAGAAGACAAAGAGAGGGTAAAACTCCTACCTACTACTAAAAAAAAAATAATATAAAGGTTTTAATTAGATCCAAAAAGAGTTTTACAGCCTGATGTCATTCCCTATTTCTTTAGAGTCCAACTTTTTAAAACAGATTTGTCTGGCTCTAAATTCCAATTTGACGAGCCACATTCAAAGCCATAATATAGACAAAATAAGTATATTACATATGTGATGGTATGTCAGTTGAATTCTATATTTAATTACCAAGTAGTTTCAAACTATTAAAAAAGGCTAAAATTATTGTATGATGGTACTACTTTAAAGAATTGGTTGTTGAGATGATTATTAATAACATATTTATTTATATACATGCATTATAGTGATTTTACTACAGTTAAATGTTAAAGGTTTTCTGCTTTACCATGTGACACCCCTGAATTTATTCCAGATGAAATCACTATAATACACAATCTCTTGTGGCTTATTTGCTGTAGTGTACTGGTTGTTTAGAGAACACAGAAGCCAATCCACAATATTTTCAGCAAGTCCACTGTATTTCCATAGGTGGGCAGAATTTCTGGTTGGCTAGCAGAAGTGCGGTTGTTTGTTGGTGTGTATACACAATTTTTGTAAATTGGGCAGTATTTTACTGTAATTTGAACAATTTGTTAATGTAAAGTGATTATAAAGTATGCTACTGTATTTTACAGTTGCATTAAGGGAAAAATACTCTGGGTGGTATAAATATATAGCATCATTTATTTACTGTAAATCCAAATACAATAAAACGAAGAAAAAAAAAGAGTGTGGAAAAACAAATACCAATGACAGGAGCCTATTTTCCACGAAAAAAAAAAAACGAAAAAAAAACGGAACGAGAACGAGAACTTAAGAAGTGTGCAGGGGGCCTGGGTAGCTCAGCAACCTGACTACTACCCTGGAGTCATGAGTTCAAATCCAGGGTGTGCTGAGTGACTCCAGCCTGGTCTCCTAAGCAGCCAAATTGGCCCAGTTGCTAGGGAGGTTAGAGTCACATGGGGTAACCTCCTCGTGGTTGCGACTATGGGTTCTCGCTCTCAATAGGGCGCGTGGTAAGTTGTGAGTAGATCGCAGAGGGTAGCATGAGCCTCCACATGCTGTGAGTCTGCATGGTGTCATGCACAGCTAGCCATGTGATAAGATGTGCGGATTGACGCAGAGGCAACTGAGACTTGACCTCCGCCACCCGGATTGAGGTGAGTAACCGTGCCACCACGAGGACCTACTAAGAAGTGGGAATTGGGCATTCCAAATTGGGAGAAAAGGGGATAAAAAAAAAAAAAATGTGTGCAGATATATTCCTGATATTTATTTCTCACATTTGATGTCAATTATAATTATTATTTTGTAAATTTTTATGCATTTTCACAAAAAATCTTAAAATATATATCGTCCTAATCTCTATTAATAATTCCTTCAAAAATCTTAAGTTATCTATTATTGAATTTTGTGTTAGGCTTCCCAGTTACCTCATTCTTCACCATGTGCTCAGCAGTGGTAGAGAGCAGATCAAGATTTTTTTATGGAAACTGCATCTCTCTAAATTTCAACATTTGGAAATTCAATATTTTGTGCTGGTTCTCTGTTTGAGACAACTTTCAGAGCCTTTAGCCTCCTTGTTAGCACGCACACCTCCCATGCCGGAGATGCCGGTTTGAATCCCACTCAGAGCGGGATGAGCAGGACCGGTTATAGCGGTGCCGTGACCCGGATGAGAGTGAGGTTTAGGGGGGTGAGTGTAACGGTGGCCAGCTGGTACGTGCTGTGCAGTGTGTGTAAACCTCACTCGCCTTGCCTCAAGAGGTGCACTAGCAACTGATGCTAGTAGCTGTAGCCTTTAGCCTCCTTGTTAGCGTGCCTGCCTCCCATGCCGGAGACGCCGGTTCAAATCCCACTCTGAGAGGGTTGAGCAGGACTGGTTACACATGCATTATGCGTATACTGCTTTATCACAAGCATAAGTTCAAAGCATGTCTGCAATCAGTGCTGTCTCTTTCTAGAGACCATATATGCTTTTGATAGGCATAAAATGGGGCACAGCCCTAAGTGACTGTGCACGTTCACATATACCGAATCAGAGAAATCCCGCAAAATTAGGCCATGTCCACACTAAAACTTTTTCGTTAAAAAATTCAGTTTTCAGTTTCCTAACGTAATCATTTTCCAAACTACACGGTAATGGAAAGCGTTTTCAAAATGCAAATGTATTACTGTGTACATGGCCTAATTCTGGGGGCTTTCTGTTTTTCATACATGTGTGACTGAATTGCATTGTGAAACGGCATTCAAGCATAGAATATGAAAACCTGAAGTTTGCCAACTTGTCTCCGTTTGCGTACCTATTTAAAGCATATGCTGTCTGGTCTCCAGAAACAGACTACGCTGCTTACATGACGAGGATTTGAGATGCGATGAGGGCTGTACAGTCATGTCTGCCAAAAACCTAAAATAGCATACTCGAGATGGGACATTTTAAAGGATGACTGAGGTCATCCTTTTCATCACACTTTAGTAGGCAGCATAAATGTTCTTCTAAGAATTCAATCTGTGCCAAGGCCTGAACTTTTTACTGTTTTGCTAGATATGTATTTGATGACTTACTTGAAAGAAAAGGATGATTCACTGTTAGTTTTAGAAGATACAAGTAATATTTATATTTACAATTGACATAATCCATGATCAGGGTTGGGAGGGTTACTTTTGAAATGTATTCCACTACAGATTACAGAATACGTGCTGTAAAATGTCATTTGTAACGTATTCCTTTAGATTACTCAAGGTCAGTAACGTATTCTAAATACTTTAGATTTAGATTTAGACTAAAAGATTTTTTCACTTGTTTTGACTATAAAAACTCTGCCAGTACAATAAGACAAAATACACATGCTAAAAATACATTCTCTAAAAAACATAAATATCTTATGCATTGTTGTTTCTAAAACAAGATTAATCAAATTGATCTTGTTTTAAGGATTTTTAGATATTTTTACAGGAAAACAATACAAAAATTATTATCAAGAATATGACTTTTGTCCTAATATCAAAGGTCTTACTAGAAAAAAAGAAATTATGATCCAATGTGAATTTTCTTGATAAAAAAAAAATATGATCATGCCTGGTAACATGTGCATGTAAAATGGCTAGAAATAGCATTTTAGCTAAGCGTAAAGCTGACAATTTATTCAAGGTTTATTTCTATTTCTTCTGCTCAAACGTACTTCTCTGTCTGCTGTATGAATGTAACACATCATAAGAAAGTGTTTCACCACTGTTCAAATGCACTTTGGATCGCATTATTTATATGTATAAATGTTTTCCATCTGAAAGGACTAAATATTAAATGAAACAAATGACAATAAAATGCAAAGTAATCTCTTCAGTAATCAAAATACATTTTGAATGTAACTGTATTCTAATTACCAATGATTTAAATAGTAACTGTAGTGGAATACAGTTATTTATATTTTGTATTTTAAATATGTAATCCTGTTACATGTATTCCATCACTCCCCAATCCTGTCCATGATATAAATTGATATTTAGAACAAACTGTCTACTCCAAATTAACAGTGTCTTAAACTTCTCTGATTGGTGGATCTCGCTTCAGGATTGTGGGTAGTAGGGTTGCAACGGTATGAGATTTTCACAGTATGATATCCATCTCAGAAAATATCACGGTTTCACGGTATCACGGTATACGGTATTGCACAATTATTATTATAAGTTACAATGACCCTTAAAGGAGTGAAAACAGAAGGTTTTTTTTTTTTTTTTGGTTGAACAAAAATGCTTTATTATAATTTAAACTTGAAACAGAATTATAATAATAAACCGAATTATAAACATGATAAAAAAAAAATAGCATGTAACTATAACACGTTATATAACTAAAGCATGTTAGTTTACATGTTAGCATAGCATGTTAAATTAACTACTAAATGAAAAATAACATCAGCTGTGTGAGCTTTTAAAGTAATGCCCTATGATCAAAATCAAATCAAATCAAATCACTTTATTGTCACACAGCCATATACACAAGTGCAATGGTGTGTGAAATTCTTGGGTGCAGTTCCGATCAACATAGCAGACGTGACAGTGATGAGACATATACCAATTTACAATAACATCAAATTAACACAACACAATTTAAACATCTGTTATACACATATTTACACTCAACAATATACAAATAATAACATACACTGTACAGTATACAATACGCAGTTTTTTTTTTTTTACTATATAGATACACATTATTCAATAAAAATTAAAAATAAAAATATATATAAAAAAAGTATATACACTATATTGCCAAAAGTATTCGCTCATCTGCCTTTAGACGCATATGAACTTAAGTGACATCCCATTCTTAATCCACAGGGTTTAATATGACATCGGCCCACCCTTTGCAGCTATAACAGCTTCAACTCTTCTGGGAAGGCTTTCCAAAAGGTTTAGGAGTGTGTTTATGGGAATTTTTGACCATTCTTCCAGAAGCGCATTTGTGAGGTCAGACATTGATGTTGGACGAGAAGGCCTGGCTCGCAGTCTTCTCTCTAATTCATCCCAAAGGCTCTATCGGGTTGAGGTCAGGACTCTGTGCAGGCCAGTCTAGTTCTTCCACACCAAACTCGCTCATCCATGTCTTTATGGACCTTGCTTTGTGCACTGGTGCGCAGTCATGTTGGAACAGGAAGGGGCCATCCCCAAACTGTTCCCACAAAGTTGGGAGCATGGAATTGTCCAAAATCTCTTGGTATGCTGAAGCATTCAGAGTTCCTTTCACTGGAACTAAGGGGCCAAGCCCAGCTCCTGAAAAACAACCCCACACCATAATCCCCCTCCTCCAAACTTCACAGCTGGCACAATGCAGTCAGACAAGTACCGTTCTCCTGGCAACCGCCAAACCCAGACTCGTCCATCAGATTGCCACATGGAGAAGCGTGATTCGTCACTCCAGAGAACGCGTCTCCACTGCTCTAGAGTCCAGTGGCGGCGTGCTTTACACCACTGCATCCGACGCTTTGCATTGCACTTGGTGATGTATGGCTTGGATGCAGCTGCTCGGCCATGGAAACCCATTCCATGAAGCTCTCTACGCACTGTTCTTGAACTAATCTGAAGGCCACATGAACTTTGGAGGTCTGTAGCGATTGACTCTGCAGAAAGTTGGCGACCTCTGCGCACTATGCGCCTCAGCATCCGCTGTTCCCGCTCTGTCACTTTACGTGGCCTACCACTTCGTGGCTGAGTTGCTGTCATTCCCAATCACTTCCAGTTTGTTATAATACCACTGACAGTTGACTGTGGAATATTTAGTAGCGAGGAAATTTCACTACTGGACTTGTTGCACAGGTGGCATCCTATCACAGTACCACTCTGGAATTCACTGAGCTCCTGAGAGTGGCCCATTCTTTCACAAATGTTTGTAGAAGCAGTCTGCATGCCTAGGTGCTTCATTTTATACACCTGTGGCCATGGAAGTGATTGGAACACCTGAATTCAATTATTTGGATGGGTGAGCGAATACTTTTGGCAATATAGTGTATATATATATATATATATATAGAATGTACAGTATTGTACTGTATTGACATTCAGGCTGTCGGCTGATAGTCAGTTGTTAAGAGAGAACATAATATAATAATGATAATATAATTTATGACAGTCCGGTGTGAGATATAAAAGTAAGGGTAATAAAGTGCAGTGCTGATGTATTTTGATCATGGGAGATCAAGAGTTCAGAAGTCTGACTGCTTGGGGGAAGAAGCTATCATGGAGTCGGCTGGTGCGGGTCCTGATGCTGCGATACCGCCTACCTGATGGTAGCAGTGAGAACAGCCCATGGCTCGGGTGGCTGGAGTCTCTGATGATCCTCCGAGCTTTTTTCAAACACCGCCTTGTATATATTTCCTGGAGGGAGGGAAGCTCACCTCCGATGATGTGTCTGGCAGTTCGCACCACCCTTTGCAGTGCTTTGCGGTTGTGGGCGGTGCTATTGCCGTACCAGGCGGAGATACAGCCAATCAGGATGCTCTCCACAGTGCAGGTGTAGAACCGTGTGAGAATGTGGCGGTTCATTCCAAACTTCCTCAGCCGTCTCAGGAAGAAGAGGCGCTGATGAGCCTTCTTCACAACGACTTCAGTGTGGATGGACCATGTGAGTTCCTCAGTGATGTGGACACCCAGGAACTTGAAGCTGCTGACTCTCTCCACTGGTGCTCCATTGATGGTGATGGGACTGTGTTCTTTGTCTTTTTCTTCTGAAGTCCACCACAAGCTCCTTTGTCTTACTGACGTTGAGGGAGAGGTTGTGCTCCTGACACCAGCATGTTAGAGTGTACACCTCCTCTCTGTAGGCTGTTTCATCATTGTCAGTGATCAGACCTACCACCGTCGTGTCATCAGCAAACTTAATGATGGCATTGGAGCTATGTGTTGCCACACAGTCATGTGTGTACAAGGAATACAGTAGTGGGCTGAGAACACAGCCCTGCGGGGCTCCAGTGTTGAGGGTTAGTGATGAGGAGATGTTGCTGCCTATTCTAACCACCTGGTGTCTGCTTGACAGGAAGTCCAGGATCCAGCTGCACAGCGAGCTGTTTAAGCCCAGAGCCCGGAGTTTCTCATCTAGCTTGGAGGGCACTATGGTGTTGAATGCTGAGCTGTAGTCTACAAACAGCATTCTCACATAAGTGTTCTTTTTTTCCAGGTAGGAGAGAGCAGTGTGTATTGTAGATGCAATGGCATCATCAGTGGAGCGGTTGTTGCGGTAAGCAAACTGCAGCGGGTCAAGATTGAGTGGCAATACAGAGCAGATGTAATCTCTGATTAGTCTCTCAAAACATTTGCTGATGATGGGGGTCAGAGCAACAGGACGCCAGTCATTTAAACAAGTTATTTTTGATTGTTTTGGTACAGGCACAATGGTGGATGTTTTAAAGCATGTGGGGACTACAGACAAAGAGAGGGAAAGGTTGAAAATGTCCATAAAAACACCAGCCAGCTGGTTCACGCACGCTCTGATGACGCGGCCCGGAATGCCGTCTGGGCCCGCGGCTTTGCGGATATTCACCCGTCGGAAGGATCGGGTTACATCCGCTACAGAGACGGAGAGTGAACTAACCTCTGTAGCTTCAGCCGCGAGAGCTCTCTCCACGAGGGCGGTGTTATTTCCCTCGAAATGAGCATCCGGTAGAGAGGCGGAGTTTTTATTCCATTTAAAGTCCGTGATGATGTTAATTCCCTGCCACATGCTTCTAGAGTTGGTGGTGTTAAACTGTCCTTTAATCTTGCTCCTGTACTGGCGTTTTGCTGTTTTGATAGTTTTTCGGAGGGCATAACTGGCTTGTTTATGCTCCTCCGTGTTCCCGGAATTAAAAGCAGAGGTCCGCACATTAAGTGCCGCGCGAACATCGCTATTGATCCATGGCTTCTGATTCGGATAGATTCATACAGTTCTGGTCGGAATCACTTCCTCCACGCACGTTCTGATGAAACACATTACGCTATCAGCGTAAAGCTCGATGTCGTCATCAGAGGCGGACCGGAACATCTCCCAGTCCATGTGATCAAAACAGTCTTGTAGCATAGAGTCTGATTGGTCCGACCAGCACTGGATCGTTCTGAGGGTGGGTGCTTCCTGTTTCAATTTCTGCCTGTAAGCGGGCAGAAGCAGAATGGAAGAGTGGTCCGATTTGCCAAATGGTGGGCGGGGGAGCTATTTGTAGCCATCCCGGAACGGAGAGTAGCAATGATCCAAAACCCGGTCCCCTCGTGTGTTGAAACTAATGTGCTGGTGATATTTTGGTGCGACTGATTTTAAACTGGCTTTATTGAAGTCCCCGGTCACAATGAACGTGGCCTCAGGGTGCGCGGTTTCCTGCTCACTTATAATCCCATACAGTTCCTTGAGTGCCCGGTCTGTGTCGGCTTGTGGGGGAATGTACACAGCAGTGATAATGACCGCTGTGAATTCCCTCGGTAGCCAGAATGGTCGACACAGAAGCATAAGAAAGCATGATTATTAATAATTAACATATACTGTAGGTGTGTGACAGCGCAGCCAGACTGCTCCTGTCTGTACCTTCAACATAGTGGTTCTCAACTGGTTTTGCTTCAGGACCCAGATTTTACATTGGAAATTAAGTGGCGACCCACCAGTAAAAACATAACCTGTATTTAATGTATCCTGTGTCGCATTTCCTTTTATGTTGCATAGTTTTGTTCATGGTTTTAGACATGCATCAAGTGACATTATTTTGTTGTTGATGTCAACAACAAAATCTACAGGAAGTTCCCTATCTGTCACTCACTCAACGTTGTGTCGATGTAGTGACACTAGAGGTCACTCTTGGGAGCCTGAGACACCTCTGGTCTTAGATAAAAGGCCTATGAAAATTGGCGAGTGGTATTTGCATACCACTCCCCCAGACATACGGGTATAAAAGGAACTGGTATGCAACCACTCATTCAGATTTTCTCTTTGGAGCTGAACGGTCGATCCCGTTCAAGATGCTGACGCAAAACGCATTCTGGTGAGCGTCCGGCATCAAGATTGGTTCGCACCGGTAGACTTGAAGGACGCGTACTTCCACATGTCGATTCTACCTCGACACAGACCCTTCCTGCGGTTTGCATTCGAGGGTCGGGCATATCAGTACAAGGTCCTCCCTTTCGTCTGTCCTGTCCCCTCGCGTCTTCAAGAAGGTCGCAGAGGCAGCTCTTCTATCTCTACAATTGGCTAATCCTAGCTCACTCTCGGGATATGTTGTGTGCACACAGGGACCTGGTGCTCTCGCACCTCAGCCGACTAGGGCTTCGGGTCATCTGGGAAAAGAGCAAGCTCCTCCCGGTTCAGATCATCTCTTTTCTCGGTTTGGAGTTGGACTCAGTCTCGTTGACAGCGCGCCTCACGAACGAGCGCACACAGTCGGTGCTGACCTGTTTGAAGGCGTTCAAACAGAAAACAGCAGTTCCACTGAAACTCTTTCAGAGGCTCCTGGGGCATATGGCATCCTCAGCGGTGGCCACTCCGCTCAGGTTGATGCATATGAGGCCGCTTCAGCACTGGCTTCAGACTTGAGTCCCGAGATGGGCATGGCACCGCGGGACACATCGCGTGGTCATCACGGCGATCTGTCACCGCCTCTTCAGCCCTTGGACCGACCACACATTTCTACGGGCAGGCGTTCCCCTAGAGCAGGTCTCCAGGTGCGTCGTGGTCATGACAGACGCCTCCAAGATGGGCTGGGGCACTGTTTGCAACGGGCATGCAGCCGCCGGCATATGGACGGGCCCAGATGTATAATTATCAATATGAATACTGGTGTCTGTGCAAATAATAATCAACAATTTAAGACTTAAAGGAATAGTTCGCCCAAAAATGAAAATTTGCTGATAATTTACTCTCAGGCCATCCATGACTTTCTTTCTTCATCAGAACAGGATTTAAGATTTTTAGGAAAGTATTCCAAGTTTTTAGCTTCATCCAATGCAAGTGAATGGACACCAGTTTTTGATGGTCCAATAAGCATATTTAGGCAGCATTAAAGTAATCCACACGACTCCAGTTGATTAAGTAATGTCTTCTGAAGTTAATCAGAAAACAAATCGCAAATTAAAACGTTTTAAACTTTAAATAGGTGCTTCCGCCAGCTCTCTGTAGCTGTTTGAATTGACCTAATTCTCGTGTGAAGTACATTCCTCTGTGGTAAACAGAGCGGAACTTCTGAATTCTCACGTGAACGCCAACGTGATGACGTCACACAACAGTGATGTGAGGCATTCAGTGTTTACAGAAAGTGATTTTTTAAAGTTAATAAAGTTTTAATTAGTGATTAGTTTTTCACACAAATGTATCGATTCACTTCAGAAGACATTACTTGATCGGTGGATTACTTTGATGCTGACTAAGTGTGCTTTTTGGACCATCAAAAATTGGTGTCCATTCACTTGCATTGGATGAAGCTAAAAACCTGGGATACTTTCCTAAAAATCTTAAATCCTGTTCTGATTAATAAAGAAGGTCATATACATCTTGGATGGCCTGAGAGTGAGTAAATTATTAGCAAATTTTCATTTTTGGGTGAACTATTCCTTTAAATTTTGATCTGTTTCACACTCACACCTATCATATTGCTTCTAAAGATATGGATTTAACCACTGGAGTCATATGGATTACTTTTATGTTTCCTTTATGTGATTTTTGGAGCTACAAAGGTCTGATAAATGTCAATGTCAGTTTATTTATATAGCACAGTTTAAAACAACAACAGTTGACCAAAATGCTGTACAATCATTACAACAAAAAATAAAATAGATAAAAATAAGAAAAATATGAAAACATACTATACAAATACATAATAAAAGAGCAGTAAAAAGATACTCTACAAGTCAAGATGTATATCTAATAAGATAGATTAAAAGCTATTGAAAATAAATGACTTTTTAACTTTGATTTAAACTCATGTGCTGTAGGGGCAGTTCTAATGAAAGCAGGTAAGCAGTTCCACAACATAGGAGCCACTACTGCATAGGCACGATCACCTCTCAGTTTCAATTTGGACCTGGGGACACTCAAGAGCCTCTGGTCAGAGGACCTCAGCGATCTTCCAGGTTGGTGAGCAGACAATACATCAGACAAATAGGAAGGGGCTAAACCAATTAAGGACTTAAATACAAAGAGTAATAATTTTAATTAAATTCTCTATTGAATCGTTAGCCAGTGTAGGTTAAATAAAATAGGGCTAAATGTTCGTGTTTGAGTACACCTGTCAAAAGCCTGGCAGCAGTATTCTGAACTATTTGTAACCATGCAAGAGAAGACTGGCTTATTCCTATATAGAGAGAATTACAGCAGTCAACTTTAGATGCAACAAAGGCATGAATCACCCTTTCAAAACCTTTGAAAGAAAGAAAAGACTTGATTTAAGCTAGGATACGTAAGTAGAAGAAACTAGATTGGACTACAGAATTTATTTGTTTATCGAACTTTAAGTCACAATCAAACAATACTCCCAGGTTTTTCACCAATGGTTTGACATAAGGAGCTAGTTCACCAAGATTAAGGTTAGGCATACCTGAGGCCTCAGATGGGCCAAACACAATGATCTCAGTCTTACTCTCATTAAGATGTAAGAAATTTGATGACAACCAAGATTTTAAATCTGATAGACAGGCCAGCAAGGGTTCCAAGCCACATTTATATATATATATATATATATATATATATATATATATATATATATATATATATATATATATATATATATATATATATATATATATATATATATATACACTACCAGTCAAAAGTTTTGAAACACTTGACTGAAATGTTTCTCATGATCTTAAAAATCTTTTGATCTGAAGGCGTATGCTTAAATGTTTGAAATTAGTTTTGCAGACAAAAATATAATTGTGCCACCATATAAATTTATTTCATTATAAAACTAAAATGTAATAAAAAAAAAGAAAAGTTTTTGAAATTTATGACTTGTACGAAATAATAAAGAAAAGCAGCCAAAAAGTGCCCAACATAGATGGGAACTCCTTCAATACTGTTTAAAAAGCATCCCAGGGTGATACCTCAAGAAGTTGGTTGAGAAAATGTCAAGAGTACATGTCTGTAAATTCTAGGCAATGGGTGAGTACTTTGAAGAAGCTAAAATATAACACAGTTTTGATTTATTTTAGATTTTGTTTAGTCACAACATAATTCCCATAATTCCATTTATTTTATTCCATAGTTTTGATGACTTTACTATTATTCTAAAATGTAAAAAAAAAAAAAAAAAATATATATATATATATATATATATATATATATATATATATATATATATATATATATATACACACACACTATATTGCCAAAAGTATTCGCTCATCTGCCTTTAGACGCATATGAACTTAAGTGACATCCCATTCTTAATCCATAGGGTTTAATATGACGTCAGCCCACCCTTTGCAGCTATAACAGCTTCAACTCTTCTGGGAAGGCTTTCCACAACGTTTAGGAGTGTGTTTATGGGAATTTTTAACCATTCTTCCAGAAGCGCATTTGTGAGGTCAAACACTGATGTTGGACGAGAAGGCCTGGCTTGCAGTCTTCACTCTAATTCATCCCAAAGGTGCTCTATCGGGTTGAGGTCAGGACTCTGTGCAGGCCAGTCAAGTTCTTCCACACCAAACTCGCTCATCCATGTCTTTATGGACCTTGTTTTGTGCACTGGTGTGCAGTCATGTTGGAACAGGAAGGGGCCATCCCCAAACTGTTCCCACAAAGTTGGGAGCATGGAATTGTCCAAAATCTCTTGGTATGCTGAAGCATTCAGAGTTCCTTTCACTGGAACTAAGGGGCCAAGCCCAGCTCCTGAAAAACAACCCCACACCATAATCCCCCCTCCACCAAACTTCACAGTTGGCACAATGCAGTCAGACAAGTACTGTTCTCCTGGCAACCGCCAAACCCAGACTCGTCCATCAGATTGCCAGATGAAGAAGCGTGATTCGTCACTCCAGAGAACGCGTCTCCACTGCTCTAGAGTCCAGTGGCGGCGTGCTTTACACCACTGCATCCAACGCTTTGCATTGCACTTGGTGATGTATGGCTTGGATGCAGCTGCTCGGCCATGGAAACCCATTCCATGAAGCTCTCTACGCACTGTTCTTGAGCTAATCTGAAGGCCACATGAACTTTGGAGGTCTGTAGCGATTGACTCTGCAGAAAGTTGGCGACCTCTGCGCACTATGCACCTCAGCATCCGCTGACACCGCTCTGTCATTTTACGTGGCCTACCACTTCGTGGCTGAGTTGCTGTCATTCCCAATCGCTTCCACTTTGTTATAATACCACTGACAGTTGACTGTGGAATATTTAGTAGCGAGGAAATTTCACGACTGGACTTGTTGCACAGGTGGCATCCTATCACAGTACCACACTGGAATTCACTGAGCTCCTGAGAGCGGCCCATTCTTTCACAAATGTTTGTAGAAGCAGTCTGCATGCTTAGGTGCTTCATTTTATACACCTGTGGCCATGGAAGTGATTGGAACACCTGCATTCAATTATTTGGATGGGTGAGCGAATACTTTTGGCAGTATAGTGTATATATATATATATATATATATATATATATATATATATATATATATATATATATATATATATATATATATATTTTTTTTTTTTTTTTTTTTTTTTTTTTTTACAAAAGTAAATAGATTTGGGTGTCGTCCGCATAGCAATGAAAAGATAAACTATGTTTCTTAGAAATAGAGCCTATAGGAAGCAAGTACAGGGTAAATAAAATGTGAGCTAGAATGGAACCTTGGGGAACCCCACAGGTAAGATGAGCTTTGGAAGATGTAAATTCACCAAAATTAACTAAAAAAAAAAAAAAAATTATATTATTCAGGAAAGATTTGAACCAATTTAGGGCATTTCCTTGAATGCCCCTGTATTGCTCAAGATGGGAAATGAGAACATCAAGATCTACAGTGTCAAACGCAGCACGCAAATCTAAAAGCACAAGGATTGCATGATCCCCTGAGTCAACAGTTAATAGAATTTCATTCAAAAATTTTAAAAACCTAGACTCAGTACTATGATGTGCTCTAAAGCCTGACTGGAAGACCTCATGTATCTTATTTATATTTAAACAATTCTGTACTTGATAAAAGACTACCTTCTCTAAAAAAAAATTGAAATAAAAGGAAGATTAGAAATAGGCCTAAAATTAGACAACTACAGGATCTAGCTTTGGCCTTTTGAGAAGAAGTTGTATATTTTTGCCTCTTTCAGGTAATCTGGCACCTGTCATGTTGTAAGGCACTTACTGATAAGTGAAAGTATACTAGGACCAACAGTATTGAAAACATGTTTAAAGAGACAAGCGGGAATGACATCCATGGACGAAAAAGTAGACTTTAACTGGCCAACAATTTCTTGTAAAGAAGAAAGAGAAATTGGGTCAGACTGGTTTTACACACTTGTATACGTAGTAGAGACACACTGATCTTGATCAAGAGGTATAATATCTAATATCTGCAATCTTGTCCATAAAAAAATCTAAGAAAACTATCACAAAGAGATGTAGACACAGCTGGAAAGACACTAACAGGGGGATTTATAACAGAATTTAAAGTCTTGAAAAGAATATTAGGCTTATGGCAATTATTTTTAATGATGTCAGGAAAGCACTTAGACTTAGCTGCTCTTACAGCTCTCTGAAATTGAGACAAGGCATCCCTTAATATTTCATAAGACACTGGAAGCTTATCTTTTTTCCATTTTCTTTCAGCTCTTCTGCAGGCCTGCCTGAGAGCAATTATGGTGTTATTTAGCCAGGGCTCAGATTTAGGTTTAGGATGTTTAGCCTTCAGAGGCGCAACAGAATCTAGAATGTCAGTGAAGCAAGAATTTAGCCTGTTTAGATGTTCCTCTGCACTCAGATCATGAAAATAGTATGCCAGAGATTGAGAAACCTCCTTAAATGCTGCTGAAATGTCATCATTAGTAGTAGATTTTATCATGCCAGACCAACGAACAGGTGTATGAGTGTTGACAGTCTGATGTGAAAGTGAAACAGTAAACATTATTGGCATATGATCAGAAAAAGCACTATCAGAGATTTCAACATAACAAACAGACAAGCCATGCGCCAAAACAAGATCAAGTGTGTGTCCTTGTATATGAGTGGGGCCTTTCACCAGTTGAACAAGGTCAAAAGAGTCAAAAAGGCTAATAAATTCTTTAGCCAGTGTATTTGATGGACAGAAAACATGTATGTTAAAGTCACCAAGAATTAAGAATCTATCACGCTTAGGTATGATATCCCCTAAAAAGTCAGAAAACTCATTAATAAAGTCTCTGTTTTGTTTTGGTGGTCGATACACCACTGCGATCATCAGTGGGTTTCTCAGTTCCAGTTGAATATGTGTCAGTCATTAAAATTTGGCAACAGAAACTATTTTTAAAGATGGATACTCCCCCTCAACCATAGGTTCGAGGTGAGTTAAAAACTTGCAGCCAGAGGGTACAAGGTCAGAAAAAGGTGTTAAATCCCCAGAAGTTAACCAAGTTTCCATTACAAACATAAAATCCAAGCCACGAGAGGTGGGAAAGTCATTTAGAATAAACGTTTTATTTACCACTGACCTAGCATTTATCAGAGGCTTTCTGATCCGCGTGAGTCATTAGTCTGCGGTGATGCACGGTGCAGTGGTCGTAGGTTTTGTAGATTTACTCCACCTCGGCAGAGACGTGGCGACTGACGTGGAGAGAGACCAACTAAAAAGTTTGGAATGATGGTTGAGATCCATTGATATGATACTTCAAGAGAATGTCATGAGGTGAAATGGACGCAGTTTATTCCATTTACAGTGAAACCCAGGTATGGATGAAACACACGTTGAGACTGCCACTCCGCTTCCCTTGTCTTCTGCGATGCTTTCTCCCAGGTAGGGAACATGGCAGCCAGTGCAAACAAGCAGGTATAGATGCCAGAAAAGGAGGAGGGTCAGAGTAAGGTCCTCTCTGATTTTGTTTGAGCAGCTCATCAGTAATAGATTGAAAACTGCGAAGAGTTTGACGACTGTATACCCATATCGTTGACACATTCTGAATTAAAAGAAATATGAAGTACATCAAAACAAACAAATAGGGTAGTAGTCCCAGACGGCAAGCCACACTCACTGGTGCCATCTTGAAGGCTGATACAGCTGTAGACCTTGATCACCATTCATTTGCATTTTATGGACCTACAGAGCTGAGATATTCTTCTAAAAATTTTAATTTGTGTCCTGCTGAAGAAAGAAAATCATACTGGGATGGCATGACGGTGAGTAAGTGATAAAAAACAATACTTTCTGGGTGAACTATTCCTTTAACTGAGCGCTATTCACTGGCGCACTCAGTCTGCTCAGTCTAATAAATAATATTTTGTTGTGAAATTTAGGGTGACCAAACGTCCTCTTTTTCGGACCTGAAAAAAGTATCCGGCCGGGATGTGCTTTTTACTATTATACATTCTGTGTATTTCATACTGCGCATAAGTTTTCATGGGATTGGGTGCCTATTTGTTTATTCTGGCGTTAGAATTCTCTCGCTCACTCGATCTCTGTGAGCGCTGTGCGAATTATTAAACAGAACACCTGCTTTATCAGAATCAAGTTTACTACTACGTATTGTCATATTTTACTGAAAATGTTGACTGTATTGAGACAACATCAAATAATACTGTGTATCAGGGAAATTTAAACTAATATGATGGATAAAAATAGAGATGATGGAAATTTTACAACTCAGTCCGTCAGAAATTGTAAAGCTGACACTTTTCAATGGCAAAAAAGTCAGAAAAAGCCATGTAATACAACACGTCAGGCCATTTGAGGGGAGAAACAAGCCCTTCATCTCTATTCACATACTATCCATACTACTATTATCTGACAAGCACAAAACATGTCAGCCAAAGGAGAGTTTTTAATAAAAATATGATCTTCAGGGAAAATCCCCTGGGCACAACAGGTGGACTAAAATTTTGACAAAATATTATGTGCACTTGAGGTAAATGAGTCTTAAACCTGGTTAGAGGTTTACAGAAAATAACAAAAAAGGTTTACAAAAAATAACAAAAAAGATGCTGTGTTTTCAGACCTCGAATAATGCAAAGAAAACAAGTTCATATTCATTTTTAAACAACACAATACTAATTTTTTAACTTACAAAGAAGAATCTGTCAGATTCCAGCCTTGCTGAAGCACCCCCAGATCATCACGATCCTCCACCTGGTCATCTAATGGTTAGACGGAGACCTGGAGAGGCCTACAAGCCACAGTGTCTCGCACCACTGAGGATCGGTGATGATCTGGGGGTGCTTCAGCAAGGCTGGAATTGGGCAGATTCATCTTTGTGAAGGACGCATGAGTCAAGCCACGTACAAGTTTATCCTGGAAGAAAACTTGCTTCTTTCTGCTCTGACAATGTTCCCCAACTCTGAGGATTATTTTTTCCAGCAGGACAATGCTCTATGCCACACAGCCAGGTAAATCAAGGTGTGGATGGAGGACAACCAGATCAGGACCCTGTCATGGCCAGGCCAATCTCCAGACCTGAACCACATTGAAAACCTCTGGAATGTGATCAAGAGGAAGATGGATGGCCACAAGCCATCAAACAAAGCCAAGCTGCTTGAATTTTTGCGCCAGGAGTGTCATAAAGTCACCCAACATCAATGTGAAAGACTGGTAGAGAGCATGCCAAGATGTATGAAAGCTGTGATTGAAAATCAGGGTTATTCCACCAAATATTGATTTCTGAACTCTTTTAAGTTAAAACATTAGTATTGTGTTGTTTAAAAATGAATATGAACTTGTTTTCTTTGCATTATTCAAGGTCTGAAAACACTAAATATTTTTTTGTTATTTTGACCAGTTATAGTCTAAATGACAATATTTTTATTTAGAATTTGGGAGAAATGTTGTCAGTACTTTATAGAATAAAACAAAAGTTTTCTTTTTCCTCAAACATAAATAGTATATCCAGAGAAACTTATAATTTTGTTAGTAATATATATATATATATATATATATATATATATATATATATATATATATATATACAGTTGTGCTCAAAAGTTTGCATAACCTGGCAGAAATTGTGAAATTTTGGCATTGATTTTGAAAATATGACTGATCATGCAAAAAAATCCTTTTATTTAAGGATAGTGATCATATGAAGCCATTTATTATCACATAGTTGTTTGGCTCCTTTTTAAATCATAATGATAACAGAAATCACCCAAATGGCCCTGATCAAAAGTTTACATACCCTTGAATGTTTGGCCTCGTTACAGACACACAAGGTGACACACACAGGTATAAATGGCAATTAAAGTTTCATTTCCCACATCTGTGGCTTTTTAAATTGCAATTAGTGTCTGTGTATAAATAGTCAATGAGTTTGTTAGCTATCACATGGATGCACTGAGCAGGCTAGATACTGAGCCATGGGGAGCAGAAAAGAACTGTCAAAAGACCTCCGTAACAAGGTAATGGAATTTATAAAGATGGAAAAGGATATAAAAAGATATCCAAAGCCTTGAAAATGCCAGTAAGTACTGTTCAATCACTTATTAAGAAGTGGAAAATTCGGGGATCTCTTGATACCAAGCCAAGGTCAGGTAGACCAAGAAAGATTTCAGCCACAACTGCCAGAAGAATTGTTCGGGATACAAAGAAAAACCCACAGGTAACCTCAGGTGAAATACAGGTTGCTCTGGAAAAAGACGGTGTGGTTGTTTCAAGGAGCACAATACGACGATACTTGTGCTGCATGGTTGAGTTGCCAGAAAGAAGCCTTTACTGCGCCAGTGCCACAAAAAAGCCCAGTTACAATATGCCCAACACCTTGACACGCCTCACAGCTTCTGGCACACTGTACTTTGGAGTGACGAGACCAAAATAGAGCTTTATGGTCACAACCATAAGCGCTATGTTTGGAGAGGGGTCAACAAGGCCTATAGTGAAAAGAATACCATCCCCACTGTGAAGCATGGTGGTGGCTCACTGATGTTTTGGGGGTGTGTGAGCTCTAAAGGCACGGGGAATCTTATGAAAATTGATGGCAAGATGAATGCAGCATGTTATCAGAAAATACTGGCAGACAGTTTGCATTCTTCTGCATGAAAGCTGCGCATGGGACACTCTTGGACTTTCCAGCACGACAATGACCCTAAGCACAAGGCCAAGTTGACCCTCCAGTGGTTACAGCAGAAAAAGGTGAAGGTTCTGGAGTGGCCATCACAGTCTCCTGACCTTAATATCATCGAGCCACTCTGGGGAGATCTCAAACGTGCGGTTCATGCAAGACAGCCAAAGACTTTGCATGACCTGGAGGCATTTTGCTAAGAAGAATGGGCAGCTATACCACCTGCAAGAATTTGGGGCCTCATAGACAACTATTACAAAAGACTGCACTCTGTCATTGATGCTAAAGGGGGCAATACACAGTATTAAGAACTAAGGGTATGCAGACATTTGAACAGGGTGCCATTTGAACATGTTGCCATGTTTTGTTTTATGATTGTGCCATTCTGTTAGAACCTACATTTGAACATGAATCCCATATGAAATAAAATAAATGTGTTTTGCCTGCTCACTCATGTTTTCTTTAAAAATGGTACATATATATTACCAATTCTCCAAGGGTATGCAAACTTTTGAGCACAACTGTGTATATATATATATATATATATATATATATATATATATATATATATATGAACTTTTTAACTGGCCCTCGATGAAGAACACCACCTGGCTAGTGGCCCCCAGGTAATTTGAGTTTGAGAACATGAATTAGGGTTACTAACGATTAATGTGATCTTTACTTCCTGGGTACACTATCTGATTTTCAGCTAAAAATGATGCATTTGGGTGTATATTTCAGACAAAATTATCATATAGATTCAGAACACTTGGAATATAGTGCTTAAGTCAAATGGGCTAATTTAATGTTGCTTTTTTTTTAACTTGACAGACCTTTGTCATTGTATGCATGCAATGTGTGGAAAAGAGCAACTAACCATCTCTTGTTCTGTTTTTAGCAGGAAAAAAGGCAATTTAAAGGTTCATTGTGAGGATCAATCCAGAAAACAGCAAGTGTTCCAGATCAGCAACAGAAATTGCAAGACAGTGCAAGATTAGTGCAAGTGGCAAGAATATTAATCTACAACAGAAGAGTATGTTGTGCACAGACAAGTTTATGTAAGAGCGTATTTAAGCGAATGACTGCATTTATTCAAGAGTATTAAAAAAAAAAATCAATAAAATGAAACAACCTTGCACAAAGTTTCAATTACATTGCAAGAATGAAAATACTTACATGGCTGTGAGTGTGGTTCATTAGTATGGACATGCAGAAGTGTTTACGTAATTTAAAGCACTAATTGAAACTGTATGAAATGGGAATGTAGTTCATTATGATACAATGAAATAACTGATATTTTAACAACATTTTTGAGATAATAAAAATGTTACTGAAGTAACACTTTGTTGTCATTTTTATTTAATTTACTGGCATTGTTGAAATACAGTCATTGTATAATGTATATATTTTGTATTCCAGTTAATAAACTAGAAAAGTTACCGGGTAATTACAGTAAATTTTACAGTGTAACAATATCTATTCACTGTATTACAGTACATTTCTGGCTCAAGAAACCAAATACTGTATATTTTACAGTGTAACAATATATTGTTGTAACTACATTTTACAGTAAGTTGGATGGTACAGTAAATTATTTTACAGTATAAACACTTTAAACTGTACTGTAATAATTGAATAATTTTTAGTAAATATAATTTAATAATTTAATAATTTATAATAAGTTACTGGCAAACTGCTGCTAGTAAGTAACTGCAATTTCTACAGGATATTTATTTATTTTATTTTATTTTATTTTTTTAAGTGTACATGTGCTGAAAGTTCAGTTGAAACGTTCAGAGTTCATGTTCATTTCTCTTCAGCGTCGGCCTTTGCGAATGCTTCGCATGTTATGAAGTGACATATTTACCCAGTATAAAAACAAACTGTATTATTACTTCCATATGAGAGCAGATAAATAACTGTTTCAACTGTCCCATGTTTTGTTCAAGCTCAGTGAATGAATTCTAAACTGAAACACCATAATGTGACATATACAGTAGTGAGATGCTTTATTACATTTGAAATGAATTGCAATTTGTTTTTCCTCTGTCCTGCATTTTTCATGTCCTGCACTTTCTTTTGAGCTCCTTAAGGGAATAAACAAAGTGATAAGGAAAATAATGTGGTCATTAATTCAGTATCAGTTAAATTCATTTGTTTAGTGCTTCTCATATTGTTTTAAAGTTGATTTACAGAGAATATTGAACATTTGTATACATTGTTTATAATGTATGTACTGTATTTATTTGTTTTACATGTGGTTCTTTTTGTACTGTACAGTTTATTGTGTGGCCGCTAATGCATCCCAATTTCCAACACAGGATCAATAAAGTCAATCTATCTATCAACAGAATTAGTCTTTCTATCAACACCAAAACATTTAATTCAGGATTAGACTAGCACTAAAACATAGAGATTATGGATGTAAACTTAGCAATTATAAAGCTACACAAGCTTACAACAGTCATCTCCCACAAAATAATTTTCTTTTTTCCCAACAATAACAGCAGCATGATTGCTTGATCTCCAGAGCCCTGCAATGCATGAGCATCCTGCTGTCTGGACCTCCCCGGTCTCTGTAATAAGTACACAAGCTTAGTAGAGCGAACTCTTTAGGTTCTGACTAGACATTAAAAAAGGCTTTAAAACAAACAGAATTATCTACAGTTCTCAAAACATATCCAACCTTACAACTGTGAAGGCACTGATTGGCTTCGGAGCTTTTTAATTGAAATTTTAAAAAAGAATTGTTGATGATCATTCAGTATATGAAGCACTTTTGCAATGCATGTTTCACTACTCAAAAGTTTAGAAGTCCATGAGATTTTATGCTATTCCGCAGTTGGCCTCCATCACAGTCAGAAAGAGTAAAGAGATCTGAAATGCTGATCTGAGAATGAAACTTAATGTTTATGATCAAAGGCAACATACAGGACTAATCCTCTTTGGGAAAGCTCCCACTCTAGACATAAAACTAATCCAAACTAAAGACAGAGAGCCATTAGATCAAACATAAGGGCATATAGCCTTTAATGGTAAACAAGGATAATGCTAAAACGTATTCAGAACTTAAAGGGACAGTTCACCGAAAGAAAAAAAGAAAAAGAAAAATTACAATTCTGTCATTATTTACCCCTGGGGTTGTTCCAAATCCATGTGACTTAAAAACAAAAGATATTATGCAGAATGTAAGGGAGTGATAGCCTCAGGCACCATTTACTTTCATATTTTTTTAAAGGGTTTTCTTTTATTTTTCTTTTTTTCATAAAATGAAAGTGAATGGCAACCTAAAATATTTTTTAATGTTCAAAAAAGAAGAAAAAAAAAATGAAAGAAAAAAAAATCATATAGGTTTGAAAAAAACACGAGGCTAACTGATGACAGAATTTTTATTTTTTTGTGAACTATTCCTTTAGTATAACTAATCATAACATGAGATTTCTTCTTCAACTGCAAACAGTGGAATTGCAATTTTGGTAACTGTAATACCACATGTAATTATTACAGTATGCTTCAGAGTTAAAAACTGAAATACACTGAGGTATGAAAGCAACAAAAAAATGTAAATAAAAAAAAACAACTCTACTTCAAGTTTCCAAACCGTAAAGCATACAAACACATCTTACACACAAACTAACACTTTCACATGATCAACAGACGTGAAACAGCATATTAACATTTTGCTTACCTTCTGTCTACTCTTGCAGGCAGAACATATTTTTCTCTGACTGATGCATTTATAGGAACAGATAAATTGGCTTTTTATTTGCATTTTACAACTGGCCACATAAAGCAGATATTTTCTTTGGAGTGTTACCGCCAAGGACGGCATAGAGTTTTGTGAGCACCTTGATATAAACATGATAAAGGAGGGTAATAAAAAGAAGAATTTTATTAATTCTGCCCCTTTTTTCAGCAAGAATAAAAAAGAGAGAGCAAAAAAAAAAAAAAAAAAAAAAAAAAACATTTGCACTGAGAGAGTGCACATCAGAAAATATTAAAACTGTACAGCTGACTTTGTATATTGATTTGTCCTTTAGATTCTCCTCTTTTTAACAATGTTGAAGAATCACTTGAAGAGTCCAGCAACAAGAGCAAGCCAGTGCACTTTCATTTCATTTCCCAAAACAGAATTGCTTTCGAAATGATTTCAGTTGCTCAATCTGCTATTATTTGCAAAACACTCAGAGGAAATAAATGTGTTTTTATTTATTTATGTACTTTCGAGACAGAATCTGAAGAGCTGTACTAGCTTCTGCTGTTGAAATGGCAGAGCTGCTGTGGTACTGAAGTTTAGCTGTACAGAAAAAATGTTGAACACTCTTTGCAATGGGGGAGCATACTGGTGGCTGGGGGGCAGAGATTGAGATTGAGATTGAAATGGTTTAACAGTAAGATATAAACTGCCTGGCCAAATAAATAAATAAATTCGCCGTTTGGATTTAAATAAGAAGATATTTGTTTTTTGTTTTTTGTTAAAAAATAACAAAATGTTATTAATGAGAGACTACAAAAATCCATCTTCCAAACCATGTCTTTACTTTACCCAAATGCACTTATAATAAAATTTTATATTTTAGAGCTCTCGGGACGGAGTTTGCGGAAAATTGCATACATATGTCATTCGTCTGTGCATGTAACATCATATCCATACACAGAGAAAATAAGCTCCAGCTACCGTAGCACGTTTATGGTGTGGAAGTAGCTGAAGCTGAAAGTTTGTTGTCACAACGAACGAGAGAAATTGACCATGGATCATTCAAAATGGCAGACCTCTGGGGAAATCACCAGTTGTAAAAATAAAGAAACCCCAAACAGAGCAGAGCAAAATGGAAAGCAATAGAGTCCGTAATAAAAACCTGAATCAACAGCCGCTTGGCTTTTCAGAGGTTGCGACAACTCCGAGATCTGAAAGGATTTAAAATTGACTCATAGATGGCTTTTTACTTACTCAAGAGGCAAGATATTTTTTTGATATGGTTTATGTATAATTCTGTAATCACACACACACACACACACATCTATGTAATACAATAATTATACTGTAATCGGTGCAGAATTTCTCACTTGTTAGCACACGTGTGTATTCTTCTTTATAACGGCAATAATTTATATAAATAAATCCTTTATTCTTAGGCTTGCCAAGGACATGTGAGTCTTGAAATTATGTTGACATCTGGTTGGTAACAATGACAATCTATAAATTATTTACTACTATGGTCTGTTTGGCCAGAATATCCTGCGGTTATAAAAACTTTACAACGTTTGACCTTAACAGACCAGCAATCCTTATGTCTAATGTTAATGAACGTTGCCTAACTTTTGTAATGTCATTTATTTCAAACATCAATGTTTCCAATAAGTCAAAACAACAGCATAAGATATGGCACTTACCTGCTCTGATTACTTGTTTTCAGATATCCGTCTTTTCCTTTCTTTCGTTATTTATTTGTACATTCACTCTGATAAGATGTCCTGTATCCATGAGTACACCGGTGCCTTGAACCACATTCATCCGTGCAGAAGAGCAGAGCCAAAGCACAACTTACGTCATTACCAAAACAATGTTCTTCCGCAAGACACATGCAGTTTTATTTTTAAACTGCTAGATGGCCAAAAGTTACATAGTGTAGCTTTAAGAGCCTATGTTTGGATCATTATTGCAGTGATTAATATGTTTCAGCTGGCAACAATTATTGTAACCCTAACTGATCCAGTGTGTAGCTTCTCATTTCTTAAACAACCATATCAGAAGACGTATCCCATGGAAAAGATGTTACTGTGTTTCAGAAGTGGCAAATTATTGGCCTGCATCAAGCAAAGAAAGGAGATTGCTGAAATCACTGGAATTGGGTTATGAACTTTTCAATGCATTATTAAAACCTGGAAGGATAGTGGTGAACTGTCAGCTTTGCAGAAGAAATGTAGTCGAAAAAAAATCTTGAATGATCATGATCGGAGATCGCTAAAACGCTTGGTGAAATCACATCGTTAAAAAATCGACAGTACAATTCACAGCTATGTTTAATAGTGAAAGTAAGAGCATTTCCACATGTACAATGCGACGACAACTTACAGGATTGGGACTAAACAGCTGTGTGGTCACAAGAATTTACTAGGGAGCATAAATATTGGACTGTGGAGCAATGGAAAAAAAAGTCATGTGGTCTGATGAGTCCAGATTTACCCTATTTCAAAGTGATGGGTGTGTATGGGTAAGAAGGGAAGCGCATGAAGCGATGCACCCATCATGCATAGTGCCCACTGTACAAGCCTCTGGTGGCAGTGTTATGATCTGGGGTTGCTTCAGTTGGTCAGGTCTAGGCTCAGCAACGTTAGGCAGCAATAAAATTAAGTCAGCGGACTACCTGAATGTACTGAATGACCAGGTTATCCCATCAGTGGATTTTTTCTTCCCTGATGGCACGGGCATATTCCAGGACGACAATCCCAAGATTCATCGGGCTTAATTTTGTGAAAGAGTGGTTCAGGGAGCATGAGGAATCATTTTCACACATGAATTGGCTACCACAGAGTCCTGACCTTAACTCCATTGAGAGTCATTGGGATGTAATGGAGAAGACGTTACGGAGTGGTTCGACTCTCCTGTCATCAATACAAGATCTCAGCCAAAAATGTATGCAACTCTGGATGGAAATAAATGTTGTGATGTTGCATAAGGTTGTCAAAACAACCTGCACTTATTAAATTCACCCATCTCTTTCATCTGAAATGCAAATGAGGGCAGTACAATACATGTAATATGAGATGCAGAAAGAGGCTAACACTGTGTTCTTAGTGTGTTTTCTCTATTGGTATTTCTCTGTTATCTGTTGACCATTTTAATTTCTTAGTTACTCAGAAAATTAAACAAATTGCAAAAATAATGACTGAATACTCTCTTTTCTATTGGTCAAACAAACAGTCCCACTTTTAACCCTTTACATTGGTTGAGCCAATATTGCTGTGTCAGGCTGGTCAAGTAATCAGAGAAATGTTTTCATAGTACCACAGAGCTAAACATTTTTGGGGGAAAATCAACCTAACAATAGTTTGCTTATAGTTGTCTCTGCATATTAAGCTGTGGTAGAAAGTATTTTAAAGGGGTCATGAAATGGAGAATACAATTTTCCTAGATATTTATTAGGCTTGGGATCGATGTCTTTTTCACACATCGATAATCGGAAAATTTCCCAATGATTATCAATATATATATATATATATATATATATATATATATATATATATATATATATAAGGATTTTTTCTTTTCAGATATAAATAGGGCTGCTCATTGCACAATAGTCTCTTCAGACATATTTCTCAACACAACTTTAATAAAGTGTGAGCGGCAGGGTAAATTAAATTGGCGGACGACGTGGCGGGTTCTAAAATTCAAAACAATGATTTACAGTATTTTCTACAAAAGGTACGAACACACCGGCAACACTCAGCATCAAAATTCTGATGTGCCACAGGGCGCAACTCGCATAGGTTTCCTTTAAATTCGACCCAAATCATTATCAAAGGACAAAGATTATTTACTCTAGCTATCACTGGATGATCTATTGTTAACATATATCTTTCATAGAGCCTATTTTCAGTTACAAGTATGTTGTTTTGTGGTTTGACAGCTTGAATGAAAGACCTACTTTCTACATACAGAGAAATTGCATAATAAACATCATCATTTCTAATCGTTCAGTTTGCGCAGTTTCACCCGTTTCATAAATTAACCTGCTCTTCAACATCACTTTGTTCATTCTTGAAGAAGTAAAAAAACATTTGTTACTTTGGACTGCTATCTCCTGCGCATCAGCTCGTCCTGTGTGTGTGTGTGTGTGTGTGTGTGATACATGTTATATCGCCCTATTATGGTCTCCCAAAGCTTTTATGCCAGACTGTTAAACAGAGGCCAACTGAGTGAATTGGAAAGCATGCGAATTGGGCTTCTAATTTAATTGTTGGCTAATTTTAAAATATTGATGCCTCAAAAATATATTTTATGACATCCCTAATATTTAGACACATAAGAGGTAACTGTACTATAACAACTTACTATAAGTTTCAGAACTCAAAACTCCCCAGTCTAAAAAGAGCATATATAGTTACCACCCTGCTGAAACACCTCGTTTTGAAATCCGTGTGTTCGTGACGTCACGAGACATTGCTCATGTACACAGCCCACAACATGCATCATTGTCGTGGGTGTACTATTAAGGAGTGAGAATCTCAAGTAACTGCTGCAACGAGGTGAGGATGTCGAGTAGCTATCAGAAGTTGTTGTGTGCCTGTATATGGAGAAACTGCACTGAGGGATTCCAGCATTAGGAATAAATGGCTTATGTTTATTTTTAACGACGTGCCTGATCGCTACAATGCACGATTACTTGTTTGTTCAACACAATTTATAGCAGACACTTTTGTGAATTACTCACAATATGAATCAGGCTTTTCAATGTTTCTTTTATTGAAAGATGTGGCAGTGCCAGCTGTATTGCACTCTGCAGTAATGCCGGAAAATAAACCATTTATTTCTAATCTTTAATTTATCAGTGTGTTTTTAATAAACAGTCATTTCGTTTATCGCTAGGTAGAGGTCTGCAACCCGACCCGGGCCCGACGGAACCCAAAAAACCTTCGAGTTTCAGGCTGGGTTCAGGTCAGTTTTCCAGGTAGGACTTCAGGTTTCGGTTTTTAATTAATGAAAAAATAAACAGGCCCACCAAACTTGATTTGCGCTCTCACTCACAGACATGCGCGAACAGATGAGTTAGGGGCCGTTCACACAGAATGTATTTTTGCGAGCATCTGCTCTGTTTTACCATTGTTTTCCTATGTAAACACATGCTGGATGAATGTCTTTGACTTTTGCACCGCGTCCCATTATTTCTTCAGAGTCTCGCACCGGACCGGCACATTTTTAGACACCATTCCAGGTTAAAAAGACACCTGTGTTATGTTTCTTTTTTCACTGCTTCTAGTTTGTTTTTAGCGCAGGTGTCACAAAGATTCAACATTCCGGACAAGTTCAGGTTGCAAACAGGTGACTTTTACATTGTTAAATATTATTCCAGATTGTTCTGCACCAAGACAAGTTTCAATGCTTGATAAACAGTAAGGCAATTTTCCCCCTTCTGCTCTAGTGTACTGAAGGGCTGCCGTGCTTTGTTAAAATTTTTGTGTATTTACAGTTACAACACTGTTAAGAATTTTGCCTACGATGCTAACATAAAATACAGCCTATTGCAACAGTACCTGCTAGGGTTGCATGATTATAGCAAAAATCATAATTGTCGATTTACTGCCCTTGATACTGTTATCGCGATTATTAATGTCGATTAAAATATTAAATTACCGTGACACTACAGATTAAGCAACCGTGCGGTTCTTCAGAGTAACAGATTTCAATGGTGGATATGAGCTGCACTCCAGTTTCTTTTAAGCATCTTTTAAGCATTAAATATTGTAATAATGTTAGTAATGTTAGGCCAAATAAAAATTATTTTAAATGGATATCTATGGTATAGAATAAATTAAATTATTGCTAAATTACTGCTTAAATTATTAGTCCACGTACAGTAAATAATATGACATATTCAATATTCAAACTTATTAACAGCCGATTTAAATTGACCAAGTTACTTACTGCATTCAGTAAGCCCTTTGGTGGAGAGACAGGGGGCCATTCATCCCGTTAGATTTTCAATGATGATCTTGTTCATGTAAGATCATCATTAGATAATTTTTGGCCTCAGTGGTTGCACTTTGGAAACTAAAACCAGTAATTTGCGATCGGAGTTTGTGCGATAAATGAAAATGTTAAATCTACTAATACCAGCTGCATGGCAAATGGGTCTTATTAGAGCAGACGTGATAACAATGACAGTGATTCCTGAAATATGCTATTCATGCCATATTCTTTATGCTGACTACACCTCCAAAACAAACTTAGAACAGTTAAGCTGTATTACTTTATTGCTATTTGGTACAAATCAAATTCACATTGGCCTACATATTAACATGACAAATCAAAACTGTTATTACATTTTTAATAAACTGTACACAGAAATCGAGCAACGCGACAAACTATCCCATTACAATGAATGCTGTCACTCACTGCAGGTTTACACTCTTTGAGACCTGCATTTCAATGCGAGCTCTATGACGCTCCACATAAAGTTCTGCACTCTCGCAAATGTTCTCATTAAAAACAAAGCTGTCTAATCAGCATAAAAAATCAATTATTTATACCACGTCTATGCCTTGATTAAAACGGGAGCGTTTTAGTTTTGTCGTGTTGCTCATTTGCAGTGTTTAACATCTACATTCAAAACTTGTGCATTAGGATCAGCTGTCATTAATGATAGGACGGAGGACTAATTTAAGTGGCTCTGATTGGCCATTGCCATTTCATTGCTCAACGGACATGTTAGTGATTGGTTAGAATACTCAACTGCTGCAAAAACTCATTGTAAATAGAAACCACTGACGCAACAGGAGCAGACTTAAATTAAACGCTGTAATCGTCAGTTTTTGCGATTAGTTTTTCGATTAATTGTGCAGCCCTAGTACCTGCTAAGGGAAGAAATTATAAAGACAGTGAGCGTTTTCGGGTTCAGTTCGTGTTCGGGCTTAAAATCACTGTTACTTATCGAATCAATACATAAATGGATAAAGAATATTTGTTTGAGTTGAAAAATTGTATTATGTGTGAAGAAAGCAGAGTGTAATTAAATATATTACGGTGTAGTAATATACTAATATACACGGTGGGGGGCATGGATACTATTTTTCCGATGCAATGACGTTACCTAATCAGAACAGTGGGCATTTACTTTCACATTTTAAAGTAAAAGCAGCCTAAAACCGAGCGTTTCTGACAGAGGGTCAGAATGAGGATGGAAAATGATAATGTTTGTAGGAAATTTGGTAGTATAAATGTACACGGGATGGGTTAAAGTGCCCGCGTACCTCCACCATTATATGTAGGAAACAGTATGTGTGAGCTAGGAATTAATTTAAACTGTCCTTATTCTACATCATTATTATGTAAGGAAATTTATAATGGAATTGTCACATTCGACAACCATTATAAATTAGATAAATGACAAATAACGAGATTATTTGTCTGAATAAAATTCTCCACCATTAAAATCGTAATACAACAACTCGTTGTATCTGCTCACAATTTCTGTTGTAAGGAATTAGCTTTAATAAGGGAATTATGATTAATTCACTTATTGGAGTAATATTATTCTCATGGCTTATTGAAAATAATATTACACATATTTAGGTATAGCTTTGAAGCGAAATCTTTTAAAAACAGGGATGAGATTATTTATCAAAATATACCACAGTCAAATTATCTTTGAATACAGACAAACTTTATTGCTATTCTAAACATAAACCAATCTAACACATACAACATGGAACAGTAGAGACAGAATGTGAAATAAATTATCAATACAGAGAAAATGGATGGCTGATAAAGTGGGCTTTGAAGCGAGGCCTTCTGCAAGGAAGACTCGCGACTCCCGTTGGGTGTGTGAACCGTAGAGCAGAGAATGAGAGGCTTCCTCGGGATGAGTCCCGAGTTTTCCTTGGACTCTACATGGCACAGAGGCTGCAGAGCTGGAGAGCAAGAGACAGGACCAAGAGACCTTTCCAAGAGCAGAAAAGAGAGAGTTTTTCCTCGGTAGGGAAGTTTTGAACTGAAATTGGCTGCACTCCAAAGGTGTCCTGAGCCAATCAGAAGTGACTTTTCAGAGTCACATGGTCGACTGGTCTGTCCTTTTCAAAGTTGATTTACAATCCTTTGCGTGAAGGATCCTTTCAACTCCGCTCAAAAATAGTGCATGTTTACTCATTAACTTTTATATCTTGAAAACAGCGCAAGAGACATGGCATCCGTTGTCATCAACATTCTCTACGTAAACATGCAAGCATTAACGTACCTAATGTGACATGCTTTCATGAATATTACTCGTGTAAGTAACAAAAAATGAAAATATCTGATTACAAATCATACTGGTTAATTCATTGGTTTTACAATATGGATAAAACATTACACATTATGAGAAACTTGATTGTCAGGGTATATTATCAGGTTAAGCCTTAAATAGTTATCATTCTTAGTAGAATGAGATGAATAATACAAGATTAAAAATTATAATTATTGATTTGTCAGTTATAATTGTTTACAAATCACTACACACATTTTAAAAGTTACATCATGCTATAATCATTAATTTGTCAGTTATAACAGTGATCACAGGTCATAGAGTCATTTTCAGAATTATCTAGCAAGGCTAGGTATTGTGTACATTGTGGGTTTAAATGCATTCTGTACATTTTAGAGGGTTAACTCAGCGAAGTACAATGTTCGTGGATTCCTTTTTAGCTGCTGTTTGCAGGATAATCAGGATCTCATGACTAATTATCATGTAGAATAAAGAGTCATAGAATTGGCGTTGTTTTGTTCATTGTAATTCAGGAGGATCTCTCAAGGGAAGCTTGTTTTAACTCTGTCTTTTATTGACGTAAACTTTGCCCTTAGGGTCTCTTTGCAGAGATGGTCTTGATAGCAGTGTCAGGCCAGAACCATTAAATGTGGGGGCATTTCCTCAGAAGCTTCTTGACGCCTTAGTCAACAGATTCTTTTAATTTATGACATTGAGGAATTCCAGGGTTAAAAGTTTGGGTTTTCTAGATCCAAGTCATATTGTTGCAATTCTTCTGCATCTAATATCCTACATGTTTCACAAATATTTTACCGTTTTTTGTGCAAAAAACTTTAATAACATTATAAGCTAACCTCAAGGAACATACAGTAATAAACAATTTTTAAAAGCATTTCATGACCCCTTTAACATGTAATAATAATTTAAAAAAATTACTACTCGTGGGAATTATTATTAATATCCTGTAAAAAAGACTCTTGAGTAGAGAAACAAGGCCTAAGTGGAACAAAAGTAACTGAATCACATTGTATCTTTAGCATTAGTATCAGAGCAGTATTTCCTTGTTGCCTTTGTATTCATGTGCACACGCAATGCACAAAATTGACTGCAAACGTGAAACTGACTAAATAAAGTACCCAAAAAAATTCTGCATAAATGCATTTTAGTACGTTAATGATATTTACACTGTAAAAAAAAAAAAAATGGCAATGTGCAGTTGTTAACTTAAGAAGCTATTTATACCTTATTTGACCCCTAAAATGTACTCATTGTATAACCTAATGTATTCAGGTTGATTTAGTCATAATATTATGGGAGTGGGCAAAAGCAGTTAATTTAGATGTTGCCAAATGCAGAAAATTGTTAGGTTGCCTGACAGAACATTTTTAAAGTGTAATCCCTTCACTTATATAACATATATTTAAATCTAGCCTTATAGCACATGCAATTATTTCAGTGAGTACTTCAGCACAAGAAATAACCCATAGCTGCCCATTATTCACTCTCAGGAGAGTCAGACTCTCTGGAAAGTCTGGAGAAGAATGCTCCCCTAGAAGCATGCACATTTGATATCATACCACAAAGTCTTTCATCTATGAAAAAGGAAAACTATAGCCTCCACATTTCTTTCACAGTTCCCTGTCTGTCACTCACTCAACGTTGTGTCGATGTAGTGACACTAGGGGTCACTCTTGGGGTCCTCTGGTCTTTGATAATAGGCCAATGAAAATTGGCGAGTGGTATTTGCATGCCACTCCCCCAGACATACGGGTATAAAGGAACTGGTATGCAACCACTCATTCAGATTTTCTCTTCGGAGCCGAACGGTCATGCTCATTGAGCTGAATATTACTGTTCATTCACCTTTGCTGGATCTGATGGCGCATTTCAGCGGCTTCTCCCTCCTCTGCACTGGTGCATTGCAGAGAACGCCCCTGGGCGCTTCGGCAGAAAAAGAAGAGAGTATATTTTCTGAAAGAGCTTTTCCTCCTCTAAAAGAGTATATATTTCTCTAAAAGAGCGGCACACACGGAGCGTCTTTTTAAAGACGCGTCTTTTTAAAGATGCCTTTCCGATTGTGTGTTATTCCTGGTTGCGGTCGTTATCTCTCAACATCGGGTGGTCATGATTGCTGTCTTTCGTGTCTGGGCACGACCCACATGGAGGCAGCATTTGTGGATGTTTCCTGTTCTCACTGCGAGAACATGACCATGGCAATGCCAGCGGCTCCCCGCCTCAGTCCTTCTACCTACGGGTATGAGTCCAGCGCGGCTAGCACTGGGGGTGATTTGGGGACCCCAATGGGATCGTCTCTGCCGGGTATCCCCCCATGGACCTCCCATTCCTCAGCACGCTCGTCTGCCCCAATCGGGCTTCCAGATGAGTTCGCCGGCTCGTCTCACGGCGAGTCTGGCTTCTTGTTCGAAGCCCGCAAAGATGATGAGCTCTCGAGTGCAGCATCGGAGAGCGGGCTTGTCCAGTTGGACGCAGAAGCCTCAGCTGGGCTTCCCCCTTTGGGGACAATTGCCCAGTCACAGGCCGATGCCGAAACGATGTCGGGTTAGAGTGGAACCCTCCGCTCTCCCCTGAACCCTCGCGGCTTGATGATTGGTTCCTGGGCTCGCGGCACCGCTCAAAGCATCCTCGCCCCGCTCCAGTGCCATTCTTCCCGGAAGTGCACGAGGAGCTGACGAAGTTGTGGGAGGCACCTTTTACTGCCCGGACCCGATTCTGCAGTTCCCCCACTCTCACTTCCCTCGATGGCGTGGCAGCCAGGGGCTATACGGTGATTCCCCGGTGGATAAGGCGCTCGCTGTGTACCTATGCCCGCAGAGCGCCGCCACCTAAGCTCCAGTCCAAGCCCTGTAGGCTCACGTCGTCCCTGATGGCTAAAGCCTACAGTGCTGTTGGACAAGCTGCCTCTGCCCTGCACGCCATGGCTCTCCTGCAGGTCCTCCAAGCCAAGGCGTTGAAAGAACTGCACGAGGGCAGTTCCACCTCAGATTTGATGCAGGAACTGCGCCCAGCGACCGACCTCCCTCTCCGAGCGACGATGGTCATGGCGCGGGCTCTCGGGTGGACGATGGCCACACTAGTAGTCTGGGAGCGCCACCTTTGGCTCAACCTGGTCGAGATGGGTGAGGCCGACAAGACACGGTTCCTTGCTGCCCCCATTTCCCAGGCGGACCTATTCGGCGACACCGTCGAGGACTTTGCCCAGCAGTTCTCGGCAGTGAAGCAACAGACGGAGGCAATCCGGCACATTCTGCCCTGGCGCGGCACAAGATCCTGCACCCCGTCTCCTCGTCGCCAAGGGCGTCCCCCTGCGGTGACTGCACCGGCTCCGCCGCAGCCCGCCCCTTCGGCCCGGCCCTGATGTGGAGCCCACCGCAGGAAGCAGACACCACCTGTCTCACAGCCGGCGCCTAAGAACCCACGGAGGTTCTTAAAGCGCCCCTGAGACAGGCGACCCAGGAACGAGGGAACCCACTCACGTGGAGCTGGTAGAAAGACCACTCCATCCCCCGGTGGAGGGCAGGGCGGAAAATCTTTTGTTGCCTTTTTGTTTGATTTTGCCGCATGCCTAAGTGGCTGCGGTACCCAAGTTCATCAAAAGAGCGGCTTCCTTCCTCCCTGGGTCACATACCCGGTGTGTACGGTCGTCACCATGACTACGGGTTCTTTCTTGCAGGATTGGCACTCCAGCGGTAGCCTTTCTGCCCCTGAACACCCAGCTGTGGCAGTCTCCATGGGTTACGAGGAAAGGCCTCTTCCTCCCCTGTCCCAGACTGTTCCGGTGGTGGTCACAAGGAGCCAGGTAAGTGCTTCGATGTCCCTAGACTCAGCATGGCCACGACGTGGTGTGGCACCTCGAGCTCCGCCCCGCCGCGAGGCCCCACCTGCCGGTACGTCCGACGACGTTGTGCCCTTGGTCCCCCTTGCACGGAACTTGGACGCGTGGCTCACGCTCTCCAATCTGTTGCGATGGCTGATCCGGATCGTCCGACTCGGCTACGTGATTCAGTTCGCCAGGCGCCCGCCCAGGTTCAGCGGTATTCACTTCACCTTGTCAAGAGCGAAAACACTGCCACCTTGCACGTGGAGATCGCTACCTTCCTATGGAAGGGCATGATAGAACCTGTCCCTCCAGCCGAGATGAAGAAAGGATTTTACAGCCCCTACTTCATCGTACCGAAAAAAGGCGGTGGGTTTCGGCCAATCTTGGACCTGCGAGTACTGAACCGGGCTTTACACAGACTCCCGTTCAAGATGCAAAAACGCATTCTGGCGAGCATCCGGCATCAAGATTGGTTTGCGGCGGTAGACCTGAAGGATGCGTACTTCCATGTCTCGATCCTTCCTCGACACAGACCCTTCCTGCGGTTTGCATTCGAGGGTCAGGTATATCAGTAAAAAGTCCTCCCTTTTGGCCTGTCCCTGTCTCCTCGCGTCTTTACAAAGATCACAGAGGCTGCCCTTGCCCCGTTAAGGGAGGTTGGCATTCGCATTCTCAACTATCTCGACGACTGGCTAATCCTAGCTCACTCTCAAGACATGTTATGCGCACACAGGGACATGGTGCTATCACACCTCAGCCGACTAGGGCTTCGGGTCAACTGGGAAAAGAGCAAGCTCCTCCCGGTTCAGAACATCTCTTATCTCAGTTTGGAGTTGGAGTTGGACATGCCGTCGCCTTACAAATGAGCGTGCCCAGTTGGTGCTGGCCTGTTTGAAGGCGTTCAAACAGAAAACAGCGGTTCCACTGAAACTTTTTCAGAGGCTCCTGTGTTCTCCCCCTCGGGTTGATGCATATGATACCGCTTCAGCACTGGCTCCAGACTCGAGTCCCGAGATGGGCATGGCGCCATGGGACACATTGCGTGGCCATCATGCCGGTCTGTCACCGTCTTTTCAGCCCTTGGACCGACCTCTCGTTTCTACGGGCAGGTGTTCCTTTACAACTGGTCTCCAGGCGCATCATGGTCATGACAGATGCCTCCAAAACGGGCTGGGGTTTGCAACGGGCACACAGCCGCCGGCCTCTGGACGGGCCCACGACTGCATTGGCACATCAACTGCCTCGAGATTTTGGCAATCCTGCTCGCCCTGTGGAGGTTCCGGCCGTTGATCCAGGGCAAGCACGTGTTGTTTCAGACAGACAACATGGCAACAGTAGCATATGTCAACCGCCAAGGCGGTCTGCGCTTTCGTTGGATGTCACAACTCGCCTGCTGTCTCCTCCTCTGGAGTTAGCAGCACTTCAAGTCGCTGTGAGCCACTCACATCCCGGGCAACCTCAACACTACAGCGGACGTGCTGTCATGGCAGGTTACCCTCAGGGGAGAGTGGAGACTCCACCCTCAGATGGTCCAGCTGATTTGGAGTCAATTCAGACGGGCACAGGTGGACCTGTTCACCTCCCAAGAATCCTCCCACTGCCCGCTCTGGTGCGCCCTCACCGAGGCTCCCCTCGGCATAGACGCGCTGGCACACAGCTGGCCCCCTGGCCTATGCAAATATGCGTTTCCCCCAGTGAGCCTGCTTGCACAGACCCTGTGCAAGGTCAGGGAGGACAAGGAGCAGGTCGTCCTGGTAGCACCCTACTGGCCCACCCAGACATGGTTCTCGGACCTCCAGCACCAACTCCCCTCTGGTACCCGCGCCCAGACCACTGGAATCTCCATGTCTGGCCCCTGGACGGGACGCTGAAGACCTGTGGTGGTAGACACGATCACTCAGGCTAGGGCCCCCTCTACAAGGCGCCTGTATGCCTTTAAGTGGCATCTTTTCATTAAGTGGTGTTCTTCCCGACACGAAGACCCCAGAGATGCACAGTCAGATCAGTGCTTTCCTTCCTGCAGGAGAGGTTGGAAGGGAGGCTGTCCCCTTCCACCTTGAAGGTGTACATTGCCGCCATAGCAGCACACCACGACGCAGTCGACGGTAAGTCCTTAGGGAAGCATGACCTGATCATCAGGTTCCTAAGAGGCGCCAGGAGGCTGAACCCTTCCAGACCGTGCCTCGTTCACTCATGGGACCTCTCTGTAGTTCTTCAGGGTCTACAGAGAGCCCCCTTTGAGCCTTTGCAGTCAGCCGAGCTTGAGGCACTCTCCTTGAAGACTGCCCTCCTGACTTACTTCCATCAAGAGGGTAGGTGACCTGCAAGTGTTCTCTGTCAGCGAAACGTGCCTGGAGTTCGGTCTGGGTTACTCTCACGTGATCCTGAGACCCAGACCAGGCTATGTGCCCAAGGTTCCCACCATCCCTTTTAGGGACCAGGTGGTGAACCTGCAAGTGCTGCCCCAGGAGGAGGCAGACCCAGCCCTGTCGTCGCTGTGTCCGGTGTGCGCTTTTCGCATCGATTTGGATCGCACACAGAGCTTTAGAACCTCTGAGCAGCACTTTGTCTGCTTTGGTGCACAGCGGAAAGGAAGTGCTGTCTCCAAGCAGAGGATCGCCCACTGGCTCATTGATGCCATAACTATTGCATATGTCGCCCAGGACATGCTGCCCCCGGTAGGGCTACGAGCCCATTCTACCAGGGGTGTAGCGGCTTCCTGGGCCCTGGCCAGGGGTGCCTCTCTAACAGACATTTGCAGAGCAGCGGGCTGGGCAACACCCAACACCTTTGCAAGGTTCTACAACCTCCGGGTGGAACCGGTTTCGTCCCAGGTAGTGGCACGCAATAAGCCCGGGATAGCCGGCCGGGTGTATCGCTTGCACATAGCGCTTTCCACCTCCTTTTGAGCTGAAGACGTGCGCCATTAATTCCCAGTGGTGTTCACAAGTTTGTTCCCTGGTTGACTTCCTCCGAGTCGAGTTTTCGGAGAGATTCGCTGCCGGCCCAGTACACGTGCTAACTAAGAGTCCTGTTCTGGGGTAGGTGCTCCGCATGTGGTGGTTCCCTGTAAGACTAACCCCATGCGATATATATCGTCCGCTAATTCGTTTCCCTGTTGGCAAACTGCGTCTTCCTTGGGCAGAGCCCCTCTGCCCCAGTCTCCATGTTTGTAGTAACTCCTCCCCCATTGGGCAGGATCTACCTTGAAGACCTTGAAGACCATGTGACTTATCCTTCCACTTAAATATTCCCCCCTCTCTTTGGGCGAGGTGTGGTCTCCGCTGTGTCTATCACCTTGGGAGGTACACCCCCCAACTAGACCTGGCGGCCCAGTCAGATAATCCCCTTCTTTTTTAGGGAGTGGAAAAAGAGAAGGGGAAAAGAGGCCATGACTGTGTTAAGCCTGTCTCTATCTTTTGGGTAGTCGATTTGTCCCCAAAGGGCCATTCGACACTCATAACTATGTTGGGGGAGGTTACATGTCGACCTGGTGTGCTGGCTATGAGGCACACAGTAGTCTGCCCACTACACACCGCCAGTTCACGTAACACAGTTCAGCCAATTGTGGTGTTTCGTATAGGGACCCCTAGTGTCACTAAATCGACACAACGTCGAGTGAGTGACAGATAGGGAACGTCATGGTTACTTGTGTAACCTCCGTTCCTTGATTCCCTGAACAAGACGTTGTGTCCCTCCTGCCACAATGCTGAACTACCCGCTGAAATGGCCGGACCTTATATCGGCTCCTCAGCATAAAACCTGAATGAGTGGTTGCATACCAGCTCCTTTTATACCCGTATGTCCGGGGGAGTGGCATGCAAATACCACTCGCCAATTTTCATTGGCCTTTTATCAAAGACCAGAGGTGTCTCGGGCTCCCAAGAGTGACCCCTAGTGTCACTACATCGACACAACGTCTTGTTCCCTCCATCAGGGAACGGAGGTTACACAAGTAACCATGACATTTTAATAACTTGACTATAGACAAACAATTTCAAAGTAATCTGTAATTCTTAAACAGTCTACAAGATTTGTGCATAAACCTTGTATGAATCATTCATTTGAACGTTATACACACACACACACACACACACACACACAAAAGAAATGGTAGTGTGGGACTAAGTCTAATCATTTATTTTTACACAAGAGACCACTTGAATTCCAAATAAAACCTGGTACTGTAGAATGCAGTCATAAACATATGCATACACACTTGCACAATATTCACACAGTCAAGGTGACATTTCTAAAAAAAAAAAAATTTAAGGTCATTAGAAACTTCTGAGTGCAAAAATAAACTAACCTTCATAAATAGAAACGCAAACACACCTGCAAAAAACAGACTTATACAATTTTAGAGTGGCAAATCTCACATTAAACTTATCAACGCTACAAAAAGTATCTGGAAATGTAAGCGTAAGCATAGTTCTAGTGGAAGACACGCAGCTGTACATCAACATGCCATTATCTAGTCAGCTCCTAGCCAATCATACATCAGCCACTGCTTTAAAAGCATGCTTTCAATCTACCTCTTTGCTGCTGTAGCAGCACGCAATTGGTACACTGGACTCAAGAACTAGACAGACACTGTCATCAGGTTCCAACACTCTTTTAATCTGTAAAGAGGATATACCATCAGTGAAACAATGGACAATGCTCTCTCTCCAATCCGGTACACACAGGATTAATTATGGAGAGAATCTTCACATGCATCTGTTCACGTCAGCGCACTCTAACAAACTTGAGATTATATTACCAATAACAGTTAACAAGAGAAAAGATAAACTGCAAACACATAATCTGCACAAAAACATAGGAAAAATAAAATAAATAAATACATATACATATATAATTATGGACAGCGTAAATAACACACATATATAAATATATACCACCAAAATATATTATATAAATTAACAGATATATGAATACTTATGCATCACAGTTATACAATACATCATATGAAATTATAATTGTCATCACTTCCATAATATATAATGCGTTATGTATTAAAATGAAATCAAAATAACCATTATTACATTGTTCAAGCCCATACACATGCAGAACACACGTGCAGAACACACGTGCAGAGCACACCGCATGCAAAGCACGCCATATGCAAAAATTTTACTACAAGCACAACGTATATTTCAGAACGTATACCATCACCGTAACAATTAATTAACCCCAGAAACACATAAATTATTTTTGGGCCTCATGTATTCAGATAGAAGACAAAGGCAGGCCTAACACAGTCATAAAAACATAACTTAAGCCCCCACCTTCTAAGTCGTAAATCTTACTGATAAAAATCACGCCAAAATCAAACAAAGGGAGTCCAAAACAGACTACAAATCCATGAAGCCTTGCTCACTAAAGGATTGAGCACTCAACTCCTATTGGATGAGGCACACAACAGAACGTCCCTCAAACATGACATCATCAGGACTTCAAATAATTCTGAAATGCTTCTAAAGTGGCTTCCAGCGACTTCGTTCACCGAATACGGACGTAGCTTTTTGCTGCTCTCCGGTGTAACCTCGTGGCATAAGCAAGTAATGTCCGACTTGAAACTGTAGCCATACAATCTCCATCTCGCTGGACGAGTTGAGATTACTCTGTGTTCAACCGAACACTCTAACGGATCCGAAGGAGACCGCCGAGCAATTTGCATCTTCATCCGTTGGCCTACAGAAGTGAAGAGATTAAAGATTTCTCTTCCATCTTCAATCAAGTCGACATTTCTGAGTTCTCCGCCAGCCCGCCGAGAATCAACAGCCGTACCGCCCTCTGAGAATCAACAGCCATACCGGCCGCCGACAGCGCGAGGAAACGGCTCTCGTCATCACACGAGCCTCAAGAAACCGGGTCAGAGTTAAAGGACGGAGGAAAACACATTCCACTTGTGTCCTCATGCGATTCAAGTAAGAGGTTACGTCTGGGCAGAGACAGAATATTATAGTGTGTTATTCTTGTGTTTCAAGGTTTTTGCTTGTACAGTTTACGGACCGCTATGTCCGCTCATTATTAATACTCAGGGTATTAATTATCACGAATTTGTTTTGCTGTACTGTGGTCCAACCAAATTGGACTGTTGTGCATTTTCGCCATCGCGGGTGAGACAGCAACTGAGTTCATCCATTAAAGAGTCAAATAACAAGGGACTTTTACGAGCCCCGCTCGTAAAACCGCGTCTCTGAGTGATGAACACGGCTGCTTTATCTCCAGCTATCGCGAAATCAGCTTTCGGCTGTCACTTAATCATCTCTCTCTCTCTCTCTCTCTCACTAACCACACTGACACACACACACACACTGTCACACACACACCTTATGTGTTATAGGATTATTTTTATTTCCATATCTAATCATATCACTGTTTAGTTTGTAGTTGTAAGTCGGAAGTTTATTGACTGCATTGTATTAATTATTAATTGATATTACTGCATAAATAAACTTTGTTTATATTACAAAGAGAAGTGTTTTGGTTTGTTTTGCATACGCCTGTGTCGTGCTGACGGGATGTCAGTGCTCGGATTCAAACCTTCATTCATTGTTTTTTATTCGAAAATCGATATTCTTCGGATGTCGATTTTCCTAAGAAAACAATCTAATATTGAGACTGTTTTAATATTCGGTTATTAGTCCCTGATTTCAGGGTGGTGCCCCGTCAATGTTAATCCTTATTAATATTCTATTGATTTTTGATAATTGATAATTATCTTTGATTGAATTTGAATGATCAATAAGCTAGTGTTAATTGTAATTAATGTTTCATTGATGTTAACAATTAACGATTATCTTTGATAAGTGTTGATTTTAAAGGATTAAAAAAAAGCTAACATTGATTCTCATCAATGTTCTATTGATTTTTGTAATTAATAATTATCTTTGATAATTATTAATTATTGCTAATAACCAAACTTGCTCCTAAACGTAGCACACTACATTTACTGGAGTCCTATATGAGGTTTTAATGAGTTAGATCCAATTAATTAATTTAAATATTGATTAATAACTACAGAAATAATTATTATTTCTGATAGTAACACTGATCTAAACAACCAGTAAAGCCCTACATTATTAACATACCTATAAAGAGGATATACCATCAGTGAAACAATGGACAATGCTCTCTCTCCAATCCGGTACACACTAAACATATAATGCTAGTTAGTCAAAATCTCAAAGTAGATCAAAAACCAAATACTACATCAATGCATGAATGAACATGAACAGTGCTATTTCGAATATGTATAACATACATAACCAGAACTGAAATAGCATTAATTCAATAAAACATTACATACCATTATTAATTATGGACAGAATCTTCACATGCATCTGTTCACCTCAGCGCACTCTAACAAACTGAGATGACGCATGCGCTGTGCAAGCATAATGCCAGAAGCGTTTCACTGATGACATTACCCCTCCACACAAATACTCCAGTAGACAGACAAATAAAGCTCCAATCCTCATATAACACACCTAACTTGGAAACAACTCTGAACAAAATTTCATGAAGTTCACTAAATCTGGATAATAATACATAATATAAACACAGAAATACGGTATTTAAAGGAAATAAAACAAAATAACAAGAATTACATTTTACTCCAGCTACATTCTCCCCCCTGAACTTCAAAAATGTTGTGCTTTAAGGGACAGTCTCACGCTGAATACACACATATCTCCATTGTCCATATCCATTGCAACAAAATGTTTCCCACCCACAGGGAAAGTGACCCTGGAAGGTTGATCAGGCCCCCCAGCGACACTTGCAAAAATGGTGCCTTATACACCACCCATAATCACTACAGGACCACGACCATCCTGAGACTCATGGATCCACATACATTTCTCTCTACAATTCACTCATTGCAACATGTCACTCCTGCTTTATCTCAATAAAGATCTTACAACCTCACCCACCAGACTAAATGTTTTAATTGACTGGGTCATATTCTCTATTAACTGATTCACCGGTTTCACCACTCTACCCACCCTGGTCTTTATTCCGACCACAGGTCGAGCAAGATTTGGCACATCAGAATTGACAAGAAAGACTGGATCATCACCCTTACCTACATCAGACACTACCCGGTCAAATTCACAGCTCACACCTACACTTCCAGAAATATCAGCACAATCACTGTTCCCAGTGACTTCATTCATCAATGCAATAGAAGGTGGTTCCACCACCTCAGAAGTTTCATCCAACGACACAACACTGTCAGTCCCACAGGACAATTTCTCTTGTGAGTCCTCCGAAGCTTCTATACTTCACACCCAATGAGTTACTCAGTCAGATGCACCAACCTCGGAGGCAGAAATGGTGACATCTTCCCACGACACACCGCTACCCCGAGCAGTAACCCCACTAGCAGCTTCGGATACCAAATCAGAACTTTCCAACTCCAATGGCAAGAAGTTAGCCTGCAGCAACAAATTTCAGTGGACAGTTTTCTCTTAGCCTATATGGGTGTTGCACACACGGTAAGTATGACACTTAGGGTTCATCGCGACAACCCGGAATGGAATGGATTCCCACCGATCAGCCAGTTTCCTACGTCCACATTCACCTTTTTTGGCCAGTAGGACCTGGTCGCCTACCTCAATGTTTTGACCCTTCATGTTGCAGATGTACAACTCCGCTTGACACTTCTGGCTAGCATTCGCATTCCCTTGGGCAATCGCCAAAGCTTCTTGCAGTTCATCCCTCATTCGTTTCACATACCAATCATAATCCACAACATCATAATTCCTTTCTACACTACTGAACATTATGTCCACTGGTAGCTTCAGAGTTCTACCAAACATTAAATAGAACGGTGCATACCCAGTGGATTCGTGAGCTGTGCAATTGTATGCAAAAGTCAGTGTCTGAAGCATTTGTGGCCACTTCTCTTTCGACCTGGGTGGTAACGCCCTGATCATACCACCAAGTTTCGGTTGAATCGCTCAACCTGGTCATTTCCCATCGGGTGGTACGCAGTTGTTCTGGATTTTCTCACTCCAGCAACCTGCAACAATTCCCAGATTAACTGGATCTCAAAATTGGCTCCCTGGTCCGAATTGATCCTCTCTTGGAAGCCATATATGCAAAAATACTGATCCCACAACTGCCGTGCCACCTGCTTAGCAGACTGATCACGACATGGGAAGGCATGCGCCATCTTTGAGAAGTGGTCAGTTACGACCAAGACATCCATACTTAGCGTTCTCTGCAGACCAAAAGTCGATGCAGACTAGCTCCATAGGACTTGAAGTTTTCACACTCTCTAATGGAGCCCTACCCCCAGGTTTGGGGGTCTTGCTAACAACGCACCTCTTACAACATCTGACATACTCATGAACGTCCCTTTCTAAATTTCTAAAAGAACCTTTGTCTCATCAGGTATAGGGTACGACCCTGCCCCTGATGTCCAGCTTCATCGTGAACACACTTCAGGGCCTGTGGGATCAAAGAGGACGGGACCATGTACTGTAACAATTTTTTCCCCATCAGAGTATCCTTACTGACACGATACAACACTCAATCCAGCATCTTCACTCTCTCCCAATGCTTCAAAACCCGAAGGACCCTCTGAGTTTCTTTTGCACACTCCCTTCACGAGGCTCTCTTTCCCCTACCCACGTAGGACAGGACTCTGGACAAACAGGGATCTTCCTGCTGCCTTTCCCGAAGCTCCTCCAAAGAGAAGGCCGGCAACGTGCACTGTCCGAAAGACACTCCTACCTCCCAATCCATGTGACCTTCTAACACCGCAGACACTTCAGGACCAATGATCGACCCACTACACTGAGCTATAGTCGAAGAACACTCTGCACCCTGGATATTAGTGCTGAGCCTGAAAACTTTCTGAATGGCATCATTGCCAAGTTTCTCTGCTTCTGCCAGCAGCGCACCATAAGGCTCATTTCGAAGCCTCTGACTAACACAAGTGCGGATGAAAGGTTGTCGGCTCAGAGCATCGGCCACTATGTTCTTACTACCAGGGATATACTTAATGCTAAAACTGTAAGGTGCCAGCTTGGCGACCCACCTCTGCTCACACGCATCGAGCTTAGGCTTCGTTAAAATACAAGTCAATGGATTATTATCTGTCCAGATGACAAATTCATGGCCCTTCAACCAATGGCTGAACTTGTCACAGACAGACCATTTCGGAGCCAAAAACTCTAAGGGGTGAGCAGGGTACCTCGCCTGAGCCCGTGTGAGTGCCTTACTAGCAAAAGCAATAGGCCGAGCTCTGTCCTCACCCTCTGCCATTTGCGACAGTACAGCACCTAAGCCATCCAACGATGTGTCAGTGGACAAGACAAACGGTTTTGTAAAGTCCGGGTGTGTCAGTACGACGGAATTTATCAGAGCAGCTTTGATCTGTTGAAAGGACATACTATGCTCCTCCCTCCAGTCACCAGGACTCAACCGCTTGAACGAAGCAGCTCCCTTTCCTTGGACCTTCTTACCCTTGGGTGCAGCAGTCAAAGCAAACAGCGGTTTTGCTATGCTAGTACAATTTTGGATGAAGCGCTGATAGTACAACACCATCCCCAGGAACAATTTAATCTTTCACTAAGAGGGTGTCACTCCATCCTCCATCATCAGGTCTGACTCGGTCACTTCCGCAAAAGCGCTAACCTTGTCTGGGTCAGCTGCCACCCCTGCGCTATCAATAATGTGTCCCAAGAACCATACTGATCTCCTAAGAAAATAGCGCTTCTTAGGGGCTAGCTTTAACCCGTGCGCACTTAGCCTCTTGAATACCATCTCGAGTCTCTTAATGGCTTCCTCCGCGTTAGATGTGCACACGAGGAGGTCGTCTAAGTAGCACAACAGGGTCAGAAAGTTCTGGTCACAGAAAATATTAGTCATCAGACACATAAAACTAGCCAGATTGTTGCACAACCCTTGCGGTAAGCGATTGAACTCATAAAGGCCCATCGGCATTGTGAAAGCCGTGAACCTTTTGTCCACTTCTACCATGGTGATGTTATAATAGCCGGCGATCAAGTCCATTGTGCTAAAAATAGCATTTCTGCCCAGAGCCACCAAACAATCTGCCTGGTGTGGCAAGGGATAAGCGTCCTTTACTGTCTTGGCGTTTAGCCAGCGATAGTCAACGCAGACTCTGAGATCCCCGGTTTTCTTCCATACCAGCACTAGTGGAGAGGCCCACTCACTACTGGACTTCCGAATGAGCTCCTGTTCCTCCATATCCAAAAGCACCATCCTCAGCTTTCGATACTGGGCTGGAGGAACACGGCGGTAGGGGAGTCTGAATGGACGACTATCCGACAGATGAATTCTATGGACAACATCCCTAGCCTTACCGCAGTCAAGCTTATGCTTAGAAAACACCCCTCGTGTGCCTGAACCAACCGCAAAAGCTGGTTCTTCCAATACGGGGTCACTTCGCAAGACAAGATGTCTAGATTGCAGAGGCCCATCCTTTGCAGTGCATCTAGGATGTCAGAGGGAGATTGACCCTCACTCGCTATGTCCACACCACTAGAGACAGTATGACTCTGCATACTCACTGCACCTTTGTGCTCGTGTTTAGCCAGCACATCCAAGTCTTCGACCGCAATGACCGGAGACACATTAGCGATCTTAGTGTTCCATCTCAACTTGACAGGCTTGGACAATGGGTTGATCACTTTAACTGGCACCCATCTGTCACCAGGCAATGTGGCTATGACATGCCCCACGATAACACTTTTCCTATGAGCTTGAGTGTCAGTGGGTTCAACAACTACCGTACTTCCCATAGAAATAGGGGAGGTTGTAGGGAGTCGCGCCCACACTAGATGTTTTTGCTGGGGTAACAGTGTGACAGCTTGAGCCAACTTAGCTGTACCAACAACATTTGGAATCTTATCCCCCTTCCACCTATTATGCCCAGACAGCATGCTCAAAAACTGCTCGATCTCAGGTTCTTCAGTGCTATCTGGCCGGTTCTTTACGTGCCAGTAGCTGTCAGATTGCTTAAGTTGATGGAGAACATACTTGATGACATTAGTGCCGATAATCAACAGGTCCTTTTGGCCTGGAACAACCAAGGTAGGTACCATCACTGTATGCCCATACACACACATCTTGAGCTGAAGGATACACTTGGGCTTGACCAGTACACCCCCGCAACCGACTAGTAAGATGTCAGTGTGGGACTGATCGGGTTCAAGAGACCCACATGCATCCATCAGTTTACGTTCCATGTCCTCGTTTATTGTACATGCCATGGAGCTGCTGTCCAACAGGGCTTGGCAAGGAACAGTATTGTTTACAATTACATCAGTGTAAAACAGGCCATCAGCTTTATCTAGCCTTGCCAAACCCTGTAACAGAACAATCACTTGCAGCTTGGCAAAGGCTATCGTAAATGGCCACAAGATCATTTTTGTCATTGAGGGGTTGACTTACCAGTTTACCTGGTTAGTTACATCAGCGGCTTGCGCTACAGTTTGGTCGATGACCTTGCGACAATCTTTCCATTGATGCCCAACCTCTAGACAGCTTAGACACCTCTTTTCTCTCGTGCAGTGTGAGTGGGTCGAGTGTGACCTTTCACCGCACACACCACTTGGGGAAGAACGGCGCCACAGGGCTACTTTATGCCTGGACTCAGGGGCAGGTATGCTTGTACGCTCTAGCACCCTTTCCAACATGTTTAACACTCGTTCTAATGTATTTGATTCCCCTGTCGCAAAACCACTGGTCTTAGCGGGTACGCCGACCTCACAGACCACTGCGTTTGCATCTACACATTCCAAAAAAGTGCCATATTATAAAGTTTCACTAGCATCAGAATAGTATTCAAAACAGAATAACATACAACAGGAATATTTTTTATTTATTTATTTATTTTTTAAATGACTGGTTAAGTGCTCATGGAAAAGATGTGTTTTTAGTCATTTTTTGAAAACAGAGAGTGAGTCAGCTTCACGGATGGAGTTGGGAAGGTTGTTCCACCAACATGGTATGATGACGCTGAAAGTCCGGGAAAGTGTTCTGGTGCCTCTTTGTGTTGGTACAACAAGGCGACGTTCCTTAGCCGACCGCAGGCTTCTAGTGGGCACATAGCTCTGCAGATATGATTTTAGGTATGCTGGAGCAGACCCAGTTACTGTTCTGTATCCCAGCATCAGAGCCTTGAATTTGATACCTGCATCAATCGGCAGCCAATGGAGAGAGACATGGAGTGGTGTAACATGCGCTTTCTTTGGTTCATTTAAGACCAGACGTGCTGTTGCATTCTGGATCATTTGCAGGGGTCTAATTGCACATGCAGGGAGGCCTGCAATGAGAGCGTTACAGCAGTCCAGTCTAGTTATGACAAGTGACTGGACAAGCAGTTGTGTGGCATGTTCAGAGAGGAAGGGTCTTATCTTCCTGATATTGTAGAGTGTAAATATACATGATCTTGCGGTCTTTGAGATGTGGTCTGTGAAATGTAGTCTGTTGTCGATGGTTACCCCTAGATTTCTGACAGTTTTGGAAGGCGTTACTGTAGTTGCACCCAGGTGCACGGTGATGTTGTGTTCAACAGCAGGGTTGGCTGGAAAGACAAGGAGTTCAGTCTTGGCTGCGTTGAGTTGCAGGTGGTGCTCCTTCATCCTTCAAGGCCGAGATGTCTGCCATGCAGGCAGAAATTTGAGCAGTCACTGTGGTGTCGTTGGGCTGGAAAGACAAGTAGAGTTGCATGTCATAAGCGTAGCAGTGGTAAGAGAAACCATGTGCCTGAATGATGGGTCCCAGTAATGTTGTGTATATAGAGAAGAGCAGTGGCCCAAGCACTGATCCCTGAGGTACCCCAGTAAGTAGCTGATGAGGCTTGGATACCTCACCTCTCCAGGCTATCTTGAAGGACCTACCTGAGAGATAGGAGTTAAACCAGTCAAGCACAGTTCCTGTGATGCCCAGCGAGGAGAGGGTAGAGAGTAAGATCTGATGGTTGACTGTGTCAAAGGCTGCAGAAAGGTCCAGCAGAATCAGGACGGATGATCTGGATTCAGCTTTCACCTGTCTGAGCAACTCAGTGACAGACAGCAGGGCAGTCTCGGTGGCGTGTCCACTTTTGAAACCTGACTGATTGTCATCCAGCAGCTTGTTCTGTGAGAGATAGGCAGAGATTTGATTGAAAACTGCCCTTTCAAGTGTTTTTGCCATGAATGGGACGAGAGAGACTGCTCTGTAGTGTTCTATTTGTGTGGGGTTAAGTGTGGGTTTCTTCAGCAGCGGGGTTACTCGAGCCTGCTTGAATGTAGTGGCAAAAGTGCCTGTAAGTAGAGATGTGTTAATTATGTGTGTGAGTGCAGGTAGGATGGATGGAGAAATGGCCTGGAGAAGGTGAGAAGGAATGGGGTCAAGGGAACAGGTGGTGGGGTGCTTGGAGAGGAGGAGTTTACAGACCTCAGTGTCAGTCAGAGGAGAGAACATAGAGACAGAAGAGTTGCATACAGGAGACCGGTGTTTGACAGGGTGTGGTGCTGAGAATGTATTGCTGATGGATGTAACCTTATTAGTAAAAAATGTGGCAAAGACATCTGCTGTCAGTGATGTGTCAGGTGGTGGAGGGGGAGGGCAGAGAAGTGTGTTGAATGTTCTAAACTAGCTGTGAGTGTCTGTGGTGCTGTTGATCTTGTTCTGGTAATAGGAGGTTTTTGCAGATTTAACCTTGTCTGAAAAAGTTGCAAGCAGAGACCACCTAGATCTGCTGGATCTTTAGATTTCCGCCATCTCCTCTCAGCTGCCCTGAGGTCAGTCCAATGTTCATGAAGGATGTCAGACAGCCAGGGGCTGGGTGGTGTAGCACGTGCTGGCCTAGATGAGATAGGATAGATTTTGTATATATAAATATATACCACCAAAATATATTATATACATTATTAACAGATTAACCCCAGAAACACATAAATTATTAACATACCTGTAAAGAGGATATACCATCAGTGAAACAATGGACAATGCTCTCTCTCTCCAATCCGGTACACACTAAACATATAATGCTAGTTAGTCAAAATCTCAAAGTAGATCAAAACCCAAATACTACATCAATGCATGAATGAACATGAACAGTGCTATTTCGAATATGTATAACATACATAACCAGCACTGAAATAGAATTTATTCAATAAAACATTACATACCATTATTAATTATGGAGAGAATCTTCACATGCATCTGTTCACCTCAGCGCACTCTAACAAACTGAGATGACACATGCGCTGTGCAAGCATAACGCCAGCAGCGCTTCAATGATGACATTCCCCCTCCACACAAATACTCCAGTATACAGAGAAATAAAGTTCCAATCCTCATAAAACAAATCTAACTTGGAAACAACTCTGAACAAAATTTCATGAAGTTCGCTAAATCTGGATAATAATACATAATATAAACACAGAAATATGGTATTTAAAGGAAATAAAATAAAATAACAAGAATGACATTTTACTCCAGCTACACTGTTTCAGTGTTCCAACAAGGTAACCTCTACCTACCCTCCACCACCAGCCGAGTCCCGTCCTGCACGGGGGTAGGCTCCTTGCCCCCTGCCTCCTATCTCCGGCAGGATCTGACATTCGAGTAGCAATCTCATCGGACCACCAGATGGGGCTTACGCCAAAAGAGAAAATATATTTTGTGTTTAAATATAATTTCATCAAATAAATGTCAAGTCAACTTTACCAAGTCTGTGAGTCTTTCTGATAGAATTGCAGTGAAAAAAGATTGACATACCAACCCTATCCTTTGGTGTTTTCTCTAGGAACCATTCCCTCTCCTATAGCTAAGAAGCAAGCTATCAGTCTTAAACGAATGACTATTTAGCATCAGCAGTCTGCAGATGAGCAAAAGCTATCCTGAGACTAGACTGGGCCAGTAGGCAGATGGTCCGTGGAATCAACCATTTCCTCTACATCTCCCCTGCAAGTAAGGTCAAAAAAGTGCCAAGGTCTGGTCAGTGGTTCTGAAGTGGACTGTGATACAATTTGTTTATTCTTTTTTTACTTTTTTTTTCTTTAGGCATGCAGCTGAATTTTTTTTTTTTTTTTTATTTATTTTTTTTTTTTTTTTGCACTATTGATATATGACTCAAAGCCTGTCTTATTTTTTCCTAAGTAGATATGTGATGTTTCCATTCTGTGTCAATTATTAAATGCTTGTCAAAAAAGTTTCTTGAAGTTTAGATTTGAAATGAAGCAGCGCATACTCCAGTGAGTTTTCAATTGAATTTTGTCTGTGGCAATGTTTGAAATAGCATACTAATAAGCTTATCTTACCATTTCTGAAGTATATAGTATGTAAACTGTGCACTGTACACAAAATGTCTTTACGCATAGAGCACCCATATGACCTACTACATTTGCCAAAATGTGCATAGTGAATGAGGATACTGCAAGGAATCCTGTATGCCACAATGCAATATGCTTGACTTGATCTTCCATTTCCAGTGTGATCTCTTTGTTTTTTGTTAGTTTTTTGCATAATTTGATCGGCCTGCAAAAACTTAAGACATTTTTAAACAAAAATGTATTAAAAATGGCTAAAAATCAACAAAACTAAACTAAAAACAGCCATTTTAGTTTTGAGTTTGATAACTGGACTCCACTCAAATGCAACGTAATGAGGTGATGTGACAAAAACAAAGTGTTTGAAATATATATTCCATTCTGAACATAGCCCCAGCTGTTTGTGTTTTTATTGTGTATCGATGTTTTGAATGCATATATTGTGTGTTTTTAGATGTTTAGCCAATGATTACAGTTATTTCCACTGAAGCCACACACTTAAGAAACAGTATTAAATGAAAATAGCATGTGAACAGCTACATTAGGCCTCAATTTTATACACATTTGCCAAATGGCAACATTGTAAACTGTTCTGTACTTTTTGTAAGATCACCAGTAAAGCAAAAATGGCTCTAATTCAAGAAAATGGACTAGCAATACTTTGTTATACAAGCATATTGTAAGGGACTCGACATGGAGGCAAGGGTAGAATCCATATGCAAGAAGTTTATTATAATCAGCAAACAAAAACCAAGACACAAGGCAGAGACATAATCGTTAAAGCAGGCAAAGTAGTCGTTACACAGGTAATCAGTCCAACCAGGCAAACAGAGCAAAAAAGTAATCCAATATCTGTAATCGAGTGAAACAGGCATGTAGAGCTGAGGAGGGCGGGGCCGGGCTGGAATGAGACACACCCGGTCCCCAATCAGCCTGATGGGGCACGCGAGGGATAAAGGCGGCCGGGATGACAGTTCGAGAGAGAGAGAATTGCAGGCAGCTGTGCTGTGTTTTTAGTTGTGTGTTTTTGGTTGGGTTTTTGGTTAATAAATTATTATTTAAGTTGTCAAGCCGGTTCTCGCCTCCTCCTTTCCTCTAAACCCCCTTACACTGGTGCCGAAACCTGGGAAGGAGGAGGGATTCCCGTCGCAGAGTCCTCGACACTGCCGTCTACCCAGGGGAGCGCCGCTGCCGTCCGACAGGGGACGGAGTAGCCCGACTACCCGGACGCGGGGAACGGCCGCCGTCCGCGAGGCGAGTGGGGACGGGACTCCCCGACCGCCTGGAGCGAGGGAGCCGCTGCCGGGGGCGGAGGAGTGCCCTGCCGTCCCCCGGGAACGCGGAGGGGTCGAGAGAAGACCGCCATCCGCGGGGGGGAGGAGGGAAGCGACTCCCCGACCGCCTGGAGTGGTAGGGCCACTGCCAGGGGCGGAGGAGAGTCCCCACGGGACGCCGGGAACACGGAGGGGCGTTCTGTCCGCTGGGGGTCGGAGGTCTGACTCCGGTCCGCCCAGGGAGGAGCGGCTGCAGTCCGCCTGAGAGGGTGGAGTAGTGATCGGGGACCACGCGACGGCGCATCAGAGAACCGGTGAGTTTCTTTTTCTCTCTCTCCTCTCTCTCTCTCTGCCGCTCCGTGTTGGCCTTTCCCTCGCCATTTTGTGTTGTTGGTTTTTTCCCCTCCTGTCTCCTCCCAGGTTGAGGAAGGCGGGGAGGACCCGCCGGCAGTCGGGGCATAAGGCACGCCCCCCCCCACCCGGCGAGGAAGGGTGGGGGGGGATGTACGTCATGCCGGGGGCTCCCCAGCCTGAGGCAACGCCAGGAGGAGTGTAGAGCTGAGGAGGGCGGGGCCGGGCTGGAATGAGACACACCCGGTCCCCAATCAGCCTGATGGGGCGCGCGAGGGATAAAGGCGGCCGGGGACGACAGTTCGAGAGAGAGAGAATTGCAGGCAGCTGTGCTGTGTTTTTAGTTGTGTGTTTTTGGTTGGGTTTTTGGTTAATAAATTATTATTTAAGTTGTCAAGCCGGTTCTCGCCTCCTCCTTTCCTCTAAACCCCCTTACAAGGCACAATAGTCATAACAAGTAGACAATAAACAGGCAATGAGAACAATGCTTGGTAAGGCAGTGAAACTGGCAATACTTCACAAAGTCACAATGGAGAAGCATTGCTATTTATATAGTACAAACAGGAAGTCACCATAAAAGAAACGGTATAGTGTCAGTATTCGGGTCCCTCTGGTGGTCGGCTGAAGGGATACCAGCCTCATTCGTTACACATATGACTTCACAAATAACCTGATTTCATTTTCCAAGTGAAATCCTCTGAGTCCTGCAGTAGTTTGACAGTGCAGTGTATATAACAACTTTCCCTCATAAGCTATTTATTATGCAGTGCATTTCCACTGCTTAATTTCCATTTCCAGCAGCATAAAGTTGGCATAAACGACTCATCTTAATCCCTGGATAAACACACCAGTAAGTTTTACAATTTTAAAGATCTTCTTAGAAATAAAATCAAAGACCTCTGCACTACAAACAGTGTATGTTTTTAAAAGAGTCTGATGATGCAGTTTGATTCTCTTTTACCAGAATGAGCAAAAAAGTACACATATCAGCAGAAACACAGTGTGATTTTAAAGGTCAATGGAATATTTGAATAATACATTGGTGGCAACTTCTTTACCTTCCCAGTTTCTCTGAGAAACAAGACCTATTGATCAATGATCAGTTGTCTCAATCTACTCATTGCTGACATTTGAGGCTGGGTAGTAATCTTAGGAAGTCACACAGGACCAAGAATAAATAAATCCAAAACATGCATGAAGAATTCAAAAACTCAATAAGATAATATTAAACTGCTATAACAATCTAAGAAGCTTTAGATACAGTAAGTGATTCCCAACCAGGTGTATGCTCACCCCAGGGCATATTTAAGAAGGTTCCAGGTGGAACTTGAAAAAATTTAGATTTTTATTTGTTATACCTCTAACACAGGAAAATAAAACTCTCTTAAAATTTAATTAAAACTTTAAACACATCACTTATAATAATACATAAAAAAAATAAAAAATAAAAAAAATTGGAGTTAACACATATTCAGTTCCTTTTTAAAGAAAGAAAACACATATTCCCTGTTGTTTGTTATGACTTTTATGTTGAAATTCTGGTTTAGTCCCTGTTCCTGTTTCCTGTTAGTTTTGCAGTCCTTTTGTAGTTTCTTTTGGTTTTCCCCTGATTGTTTCCCCAGGTGTTCCTCATTACCTTGTTTTCCCTTGTGTATTTAAGCCCTTGTTTTCCCCTAGTTTTTTTGTCAGTCTTCATCTGTATTATGCTGTGCTTTGTTCCCTGTGTTTTGTTTCATTATGTTCCGAGTTACCTGGTTTACTTTTGTTTTATTAAAAATGGCTGCATTTAGATCCTCATTCCTCTCCTGTCTCTTCACAGAAAGACTGACCGAGAAATGGATCTAGGATTCCCGAGGATTCTACTCTTTCAGCAAGGGGACCATCCAGTTGAGGATCACACCCATGAGTTTTTAGAGCTGGCAAACGTAGTGCGCTATCCAGACCGTGCTCTGGTGGTTTTCTTGCGGGCCGGTCTGAATAGTGCACTGAGGGAACTCATTCCTCCGGCTAATCCTCACTGGACGCTCAGCGATTATGTGGAGAAGGCTCTGGAACTTAGCGGTTCTCTTTATACAGTGTATTATGGCGGGAACCCTGCGTCCACGGCCCCTGCCTCAGCCTTCCATGGCCCCTGCCTCGAAGCCTTCCACAGCCCCTGTCTTCAAGTTGTATGATCTGCCACTGATGTCGGTGCATAGGTCCATGAAGACCCTACCTCAAATTGTCTGCGCCAACGGTCAACGAGCCAGTACCCACGCCTGCCATGATCAACGCCCACCACGGCCAACGAGTTGCCAGCCTCATCCGTCCCAGAGCCAGCGTTGCCAGCCTCATCCGTCCCAGAGCCAGCGTTGCCAATTTCGGCCATCCGGAGGAGGAAGAGAAGAAAAGTTTCCATTCCCGAGTCTCTGCCCACGCCCATGGAGGTCGTTCCCGAGTCTCTGCCCACGCCCATGGAGGTCGTTCCCGAGTCTCTGCCCACGCCCACGGAGGTCGTTTCCCAATCATCCAGGACTCTTAGTCTCGAGCCTCCCACGGCTCCGCCTTCCACGGCTCTCCCCCAGAGACCATTCCTCCTGCGGCTCCCCCCCCAGAGACCATTCCTCCTGCGGCTCTGCCTGCTCCCCCAGAGACTCCTCCTACAGCGGCTCCACCACCTGACCCTGTCCCTGTCCTGCGGCCACCTCCCAGGACTCCTGACCCAGTCCCCAACTTGAGGTCTTCTCCTTGGTCTCCTGGCCATCCACCTGATCTGATTTGGTCTCCCTGGTCACCTGGCCGTCCACCTGTTCTGCTCTGATCTCCTTGGTCCTCCGAGCCTGCAGTGTCGCCCTGGCACTCCATCCCTCTGGCTCCACCTTGGTTTCAAGCCTCCCTGACTTTTGCCTTGTTCCTCTGCTCCCCTTGCCTCTTGTGCCCCCCCCAGAACTACTTGTTTTTTTTTCCCCCACACCCCATGGACAATTTGTTTTTGTGTCTGGAATCCGCTCCTTAAAAGGGGGGCTCTGTCACATTCCCTGTTGTTTGTTTTGACTTATATTGTAATTCTGGTTTAGTTCCCTGTTCCTGTTTCCTGTTAGTTTTGTGGTTTCTTTTCATGATTGGTTTTCCCCTGATTGTTTCCCCAGGTGTTCCTCATTCTCTTGTGTATTTAAGCCCTTGTTTTCCCCAGGAATTTTGTCAGTCTTCATCTGTATGCTGTGCTTTTGTTCCCTGTGTTTTCATTATGTTCTGAGTTACCTGGTTTACTTTTGTTTTATTAAAGGCTGCATTTAGATCCTCATTCCTCTCCTGTCTTGTCACAACAACATGTAAAACTTAAGTTCACCAACTCGTTGGGATTACATTTGTAATACATTTTTACGTTATAACGTGTAATATCAGAATGATACAAGTGAAAAAGAAACACATTTCTGGTTTATTGTTGATGAATGGGTACTTGAGCCTTACTGATGGGGATGTAGGGGTACTAAATCTATCCAGGTTACACACACTTGGGCAAGAAACAATATCAATAGTGCCGACGCAAGTCATTTTGGATTTATTGATTGCTTATTGCTGTAGGGCTGGGCAAATATGAGTGGCAACTATTTTACCAACAATCTCTATCAGCAACAGTATTTCAATTGATGTATACAGTGCATTCAGAAAGTATTCAGACCCCTTAATTTTTTTCACATTTTGTTATGTTGCAGCCTTATACTAAAATAATTAAAATTATTTTATTTTTTTCACATCAATCTACACTTCATACCCCATAATGACAAGATGGGCTGGTTTGAGTATTTCTGTAACCGCTGATCTCCTGGGATTTTCATGCACAAAAGAGTCTAGACTTTACTCAGAATGGTGCCAAAAACATATTGGTTACTGATGTAACCTCTGTTCCCTGATGGAGGGAATGAGACATTGTGCTGATGCAGTGACACGATGGGTTCGATCTTGAGAACCCCAATCACCTTTGCTTAAAATAGAAAAGGCCAATGAGAATGGGTGAGTGGAATTTGCATGCCACTCTCCGCCCCCGGATATACGGATATAAAAGGAGATGGCATGCACCACTCATTCAGATTTATGCTGAGGAGCCGATAGAGAATTGTGGCCAGTTCAGCGCCACGGCAGGAGGGACACAACGTCTCGTTCCCTCCATCAGGGAACAGAGGTTACATCAATTCCCTGTCTGTCACTCACTCAACGTTGAGTCGATGTAGTGACACTAGGAGTTCCTATAGGAAACGCCGCAGGCGCTGAACCATGTCACGAGGTACGGAAGAGTGGACAAGGGCAAGCTTCTGCGTGCCTTGCAGTGAGCGCTCAACCACATCGTGACCTTACAGCGAGTTAGGTAAGCATCTCCCTAGTCCCGTTAAGGGTGGGAGGAGGCACTTACCCAAGTAGGCTAACGGCGGTGCCTTACCTGATTTGCTGTTAAGCAGGGAGGTTAACACGTGGAGAGTACCTCACATGGACTTACCAACGGGGAAGTTCACATATGGAATGATACCACTGGAGGATCCTATCTACAAAGAGGGTACGCAGCCACAGATGCCGAGGCAGAGAAAGCTCTGGTGAGGGGAAACACAGGGTTCACCTAAGGGGAAAAGAAACAGTGGAAACTCATCATATGGGATTACCAAGGGGGAATCCCCATGCATGGAACACTGAGCCCGAGCACATGGGCTCACCTGAAAAGGGGCATACCACGAGTACTGGGCCTGGTGTCATTACTCCGCCAAGTTCGTCACCAAACAGTGCTTAAGAATTAAAGAGGTGTCCGGGATTCACCAGATACGGGGAACTGTTGTGGACAAAAAGGCACACATTATCAACTTTGAAAAAAGGGGAAAGGCGCAATGCAAGCGGGACACCCAACCGGCCGCAAGGTCTACCTGCTGTTACCGCGTAACACATGGGTTGAAACCGGGTCTATGTGTAGGTTATAAAACCTTGCAAAGGTATTGGGTGTAGCCCAACCCGCAGCTCTGCATATGTCTGCTAGAGAGGCCCCCCTTGCCAGTGCCCAGGAGGACGCAACACCTTTAGTGGAGTGTGCCCGGTCTCCCGAGGGGCATGGCAAGTCTTGAGATTGGTATGCAAGAGAAATGGCATCCGCAATGCAATGGGCTAGCCTCTGCTTGGAGACAACTTTCCCCTTCTGCTGTCCTCCAAAACAGACAAAGAGCTGCTCTGAGCGTCTAAGGCTCTGCGTGCGGTCCAGACAGATTTGCAGGGTGCAAACCGGACACAGCAAAGACAAGGCCGGGTCTTCCTCCTATGAAGGGAGCACTTGCAGGTTCACCACCTGGTCCCGAAAAGGAGTGGTGGGAACTTTGGGCACATAACCGGGCCGGGGTCTCAAGATCATGTGAGAATGTGCCGGCCCGAACTCCAGGCATTCGCTGGTAACAGAAAGCACCTGCAGGTCCCCCACCCTCTTGATGGAAGTGAACGCCACCAGGAGGGCCATCTTCAGAGACAAAGTGCTGAGCTCGGCCTACTCCAGGGGCTCAAAGGGGGCTCTCTGTAGGGCAGGAAGGACCACAGAGAGATCCCAAGAGAGAATCAGGTGTGGTCTAGGAGAATTCAACCTCCTCGTGCCCTTGAGGAACCTGTTGATCAGGTCGCACTGTCATGAGGGCCTCCCGTCCAGTGTGTTGTGGTAAGCTGCTATGGCAGACACGTACACTTTCAGGTAGAGGGAGACAGCCATCTCTCCAGCCCTTCCTGAAGGAAAGACAGTACATACCCGACGGCGCATCTCTGTGGGTCTTCCCCATGGGAAGAACACCAGTTCACGAAGAGACGTCACTTCAAGGCATACAGCCCTGTCCAGAGCCCCGAGACTGCCTTCCATTGCACACAGTGCCCCAGCCTGAGTTCAAGGAGCTGTCGTGTCCAAAACGTGCCTTGAGACCTGCTCTAGGGGAACACCTACCCATAGAAACGCCAGGTCCGACCAAGGGCTGAAAGTCTGACAGCACTCTGTGGTGTGATGGTCACACGCCGGGTGCCATGGCACCATGCCCACCTCGGGACTTGAGTCTGTAGCCAGTGCTGAAGTGGTCTCATATGCATCAACCTGAGGGGGAGAACCACCGCTGAGGATGGCATATGTCCCAGGAACCTCTGAAATTGTTTCACTGGCACTGCTACCTTCTGGCTGAAGGTCTTCAGGCAGGTCAGCACTGACTGAGCATGTTTGGTCATAAGATGTGCCCTGAGAGTAACCGAGTCCAACTCCATACTGAGGAAAGAGATGCTCTGCACAGGGGAGAGCTTGCTTTTCTCCCAGTTGACTTGAAGCCTGAGTTGGTCGAGGTGCTGAAACACAAGTTGCCTGTGCGCACACAATAGATCTCTCGAGTGAGCTAGGATTAGCCTGTCGTTGAGATAATTGAGAATGCGAATGCCCTTCTCCCTCAACGGGGCCAGGGCAGCCTCTGCGACCTTGGTAAAGATGCAAGGGACAGGGACGGCCCGAAGGGAAGGATCTTGTACTGGATCTTGTGGATCTTGTCTTGGCTCATCCCTCGAAGGCAAACCGAAGAAAGGGTCTGTGTCAAGGAAGGATCGATACGTGAAAGTACGCGTCCTTCAGGTCGATGGCCGTGAACCGATCCTGATGTCGTATCGACGCCAGGATGTGCTTCTGCGTTAACATTTTGAACGGAAGCCTGTGTAAGGCTTTGTTCAAAGCACGCAGATCCAAGATTGGGAGTGACCCTCCCCCTCTCTTGGGCATGATAAAATAAGGGCTGTAAAAGCCCTTGCGCAACTCGGCTATGGGGACGGGCTCTATTGCTCCCTTCGCCAGAAGGGTGGCAACCTCCAACTGGAGGACGGAGACACCCTCGCCCCACACCGTAGTGGAGAGCATGCCACTGAATCTGGCGAATTGGATCGCGTAGCCTAGGTGAATCGTCCTGATGAGCTACAGCGAGTGGCCGGAGAGCACTAACCAGGCCTCCAGACTCCGCCAGCGGCACCTAGGGGATGACTGGACTTACCGTGCCAGGGCAGGATGGTTCATGGCAAGGCAGAGCAGGCGCCCAACCTGGAAGACAGCCCAGGGGGGATGTGCTGCTCCACAAGACTGCAACAGGTTATGCAAACTGTATATACAGTTGTGCTCAAAAGTTTGCATTCCCTAGCAGAAATTGTGAAATTTTGGCATTGATTTTGAAAATATGACTGATCATGCAAAAAAACTGTCTTTTATTTAAGGATAGTGATCATATGAAGCCATTTATTATCACTTAGTTGTTTGGCTCCTTTTTAAATCATAATGATAACAGAAATCACCCAAATGGCCCTGATCAAAAGTTTACATACCCTTGAATGTTTGGCCTTGTTACAGACACACAAGGTGACACACACAGGTTTAAATGGCAATTAAAGGTTAATTTCCCACACCTGTGGCTTTTTAAATTGCAGTTAGTGTCTGTGTATAAATAGTCAATGAGTTTGTTAGCTCTCACATGGATGCACTGAGCAGGCTAGATACTGAGCCATGGGGAGCAGAAAAGAACTGTCAAAAGACCTGCGTAACAAAGTAATGGAACTTTATAAAGATGGAAAAGGATATAAAAAGATATCCAAAGCCTTGAAAATACCAGTCAGTCCTGTTCAATCACTTATTAAGAAGTGGAAAATTCAGGGATCTCTTGATACCAAGCCAAGGTCAGGTAGACCAAGAAAGATTTCAGTCACAACTGCCAGAATAATTGTTCGGGATACAAAGAAAAACCCTCAGGTAACCTCAGGAGAAATACAGGCTGCTCTGGAAAAAGATGGTGTGGTTTTTTCAAGGAGCACAATACGATGATACTTGAACAAAAATGAGCTGCATGGTCGAGTTGCCAGAAAGAAGCCTTTACTGCGCCAATGCCACAAAAAAAGCCCGGTTACAATATGCCCGACATCACAATGACATGCCTCACAGCTTCTGGCACACTGTAATTTGGAGTGACGAGACCAAAATAGAGCTTTATGGTCACAACCATAAGCGCTATGTTTGGAGAGGGGTCAACAAGGCCTATAGTGAAAAGAATACCATCCCCACTGTGAAGCATGGTGGTGGCTCACTGATGTTTTGGGGGTGTGTGAGCTCTAAAGGCATGGGGAATCTTGTAAAAATTGATGGCAAGATGAGTGCAGCACGTTATCAGAAAATACTGGCAGACAATTTGCATTCTTCTGCACGAAAGCTGCGCATGGGACGCACTTGGACTTTCCAGCACGACAATGACCCTAAGCACAAGGCCAAGTTGACCCTCCAGTGGTTACAGCAGAAAAAGGTGAAGGTTCTGGAGTAGCCATCACAGTCTCCTGACCTTAATATCATCGAGCCACTCTGGGGAGATCTCAAACGTGCAGTTCATGCAAGACAGCCAAAGACTTTGCATGACCTGGAGACATTTTACCAAGATGAATGGGCAGCTATACCACCTGCAAGAATTTGGGGCCTCATAGACAACTATTACAAAAGACTGCACGCTGTCATTGATGCTAAAGGGGGCGTTACACAGTATTAAGAACTAAGGGTATGCAGACTTTTGAACAGGGGTCATTTTATTTTTTTCTTTGTTGCCATGTTTTGTTTTATGATTGTGCCACTCATGTTTTCTTTAAAAATGGTACATATATTACCAATTCTCCAAGGGTATGCAAACTTTTGAGCACAACTGTGTATATATATATATATATATATATATATATATATATATTACACTTTACATTTAGACCTTTATTTTAATGCACTAGTAATACTTGCTGTAATTTTAAACCTCTTATTTGGCTTGGTCAAAGGTTCTAACACTATTTCACATATTGTGAGTTGGTCTGCTACATCTTTTGGTCAGAGCTTAGCAGTGCCATATTGAGAATTTGATTACATTGTAAATTAGCTTTTATAGTATTTAGGAAAAAATATCTTCCAACTACTTTTTGTTCTAATTATTTCCTCAAAATAGCAACATTAAAGAAATAAATAATACTTCACACATAAATTAAGGTCTATAGGGGTTAAGGTTTTTAAATGAAACTCCTCTCACGCTTTTACTTCTCAGCACAACGTAAGTCTTAGGAGGAGTTGAAAAATAAAATTGTCATGAAGCAACCTGTAAAAGATGACACAGCTGAAAATAAACACAAGTGCGGGTGTTAACGTGCTCAAAGGTGGAAAAAAAGGTTGGCTCTGGTGAACATGCAGTACAGCAATGCACTGCTGCTAGAAGCAAACACACATACACTGCCAATAACATGCTTATCAGTAATGTATTATCAATCTCTTAAAAGGCAAAGTCTTTTTTTTGTTTTTTTTGTGCTATAACCTTCACATTTAAAATGCATTTGAAGTAAATGTGCATGTGAGGCCTACTCCAAAGTCAGTTAAAGACAAGCATTGCCATAGCAACCATTTTTGTTGGCTATAGGCAGGGTTGGGAGGGTTACTTTTGAAATGTATTCCACTACAGATTACAGAATACATGTTGTAAAATGTAATTTGTAACATTTCATTAGATTACTCAGGGTCAGTAACATTCTAAATACTTTGGATTACTTCTTCAGCACTGGTAGATTTTTTTTCACTTGTTTTGACTAAAAACTCTGCCAGTACAGTGACACAAAATACACGTTAAAAATACATTCTCTGAAAAACCTAAATATCTTATGCAGTGTTGTTTCTAAAACAAGATAAATCAAATTGATCTTGTTTACAGAATTTTTAGATATTTTTACAGGAAAACAATACAAAAATTATCATCAAGAATACGATTTTTGCCCTAATATCAAAAGGTCTTACTAGAAAAAAAGAAATTATGATCCAACGTGAATTTCTTGATAAAAAATATGATCATGCCTGGTAACTGTAGCGAAGATGCCAGGGCAGTAATGTTAAGATCCATATGCAGTTTTATAAACAGTACAACAAAGTAGCAAATCAAAGGGTAAACAAAAAGCAGGAAAGGGTTCAGTACACAGGTAGACAGTCCAAGAAAGGCAAACCAAGTAAATCCGAGAGACAGAGGGGTAATCCAGTAAACAGGCAATAGGTCCAAAAACACACAAGCAGGCTGGGAAATACGATGAACAGGCAGGAGTCAAAACACAGGGAAAAGCGTAATGGTAAATAACACTCAGAATTGCAGACTAGGCAGAACAAGACTTTGCACTGAATGTGTGTATACAGGGAACTTATATAGACAGAGATAATGTGAAACAGGTGGGTGAGTAATCAGTCTGAGCAGAGAATTATGGGAAATGTAGTTCGTGAAGGAAGGGTTAGTACTCTGGAGATGGCGACCTCTGGCGTTCAGGAGAGATAGCAGGCACTGCCGGTGTAACAGTAACATGTGCATGTAAAATGCCTAGAAATAGCATTTTAGCTTAGCATAAAGTTGACAATTTACACAAGGTTTATTTCTATTTCTTCTGCTCCAAACTTACTTCAAACTTACTTCTCTGTCTGCTCGTATGAATGTAACACATCATAACAAAGTGTTTCACTGCTGTTCAAATGCACTTTGGACCGCATCATTTATATGGGTAAATGTTTTCCATCTGAAAGGACTAAATATTAAATGAAAAAGTAATCTAGTAATCAAAATACTTTTTGAATGTAACTGTATTCTAATTACCAATTATTGAAATTGTAAATGTAATGGAATACAGTTACTTATATTTGTATTTTATATACGTATTCCCGTTACATGTATTCCGTTATTCCCCAACCCGGGCTATAGGTCCGTCTAACAAACACACACACACACACACACACACACACACACACACACACACACACATTTTACATAGAAAAAAAAATACTTTATGGGTAGACAGTAGATATGCAAATCCTATGGAGATCAACAGCAGGGTTCCAGAAATTAAAATGTGGTACATAATCTCTTGTGAAACTGATTTTTTTGTGGTAATCCATAAACCTTTGAAGAACAGACATGAGCTCCAAGCTTGTTTAATTAACAACGTTATGTGTAGAAGACATTTATTTTATAATTGTTATTATTTATTTATTATTATATAATTTTTATTTTATTTTTATAACTGATTTAATTGCATCATTTGTAATGCTTCATGGGATGAATTGCTCATTTATTCCTACAAAAGACATCAGGTACACAACCCTGAACCATTTTTTTCCCAATCACCTTTAAATCAAATGTAATGTGATTCATCACGGAGCTGGTTGGCTTGATTCAAAGAATGGTAAATATACTTCTAGAAACCAGGTTGCTGAATAAAGTGTGGTTATTGTTGAGTTCTACTGTAGTATTAGTGCATTTCTTTTTTGGGAGGAAAGAAAGTGCTTTGCCTCTGCTGCTCATCACTAAGGTTCCACTAGAGGGTACGGTGACACTTATCAGTAAATATCCTATAGACTGAATGTTGTAGGGAAAGGCAGATCCCTGTTTATATGAGGTTGTATCTGTATTGTACTGTGATTATATTTAATGTGCTACAATGACCCTGCCTCTAGCCAGCGCAACACAGCAAATTAATAGATAGAAAAAGACACAAATGAAAAAGACAGTTTTCTGTTACCATGGAAGTAATGCCTTAAGAAATGTATGTAATATATACACAACTGCAACAAATGAGAAAAAGGCAGAGATAGACACAGTGAGGCAGAGAGAGACACACAATGAAAGGAGGACAGGAATACAGCGATAGAGGGCTTCAAGTGTCTTAGACACTGAGATGTCTAAGCTGTGCTTAACTTCCTCGCCATTTCTCCTCTCAGACAGAAATATTCTAATTGTAGGATTACAGAATGATACCTAGAAAAGCACTTGACACTCAAAGCCATTAAATGTGTTTTTTTAGAAAAAAGTATTTAGTCGTGTGTGTTTAAACGTCTGACTGAGAGCTCTCCGATGTTGTTTACAAATAGCACCATAAGAACATTAGACATATGTATATTTCCTGTCTAAACCAAGGAAGTCTATATTACCTGGCGAACGCTATCTGTTGGCATTCCTCTTTATCTCAGTGGCAGTTGCTCAACTGGCAGACCACCCCCCAGAGGTACACATTTTGAAATCTGACATCTTCACTCATGGTAATTGAATATTGGAGCCAGGTTTTTTAAGGGCCACAGGAAAATGATGTCAAGACAACGCTGATTGGCAGATATCACTACAAGGACACACATAGTCCTATGCCCTTCATAGTGACTATCCTGAGCTATTACTCAATGGATAGTTCTGACTCTAAGTCCTGATTGATTGAGCTATGTTCAAAGCTGTGATAAACAGTACCCATCCACTTTTTCAGCTGTCTTGGTTCCCGAAAATATTTTTCCATATGGATTTCATAAAATCCTTCATAAAAGAGTTCAAAGCAGTAAACCAAACCAACCAACTCCAAGGTGAATCACAACACTATAAAATGTTATAAAAAAATAAAAAATAAAATAAAAAAAAAGGACTTGGAAAAATCAGACAGAAAGGCAAAGTTACAAGACTGTGTACTTGTGTCTTCCCTGAAGAGGAGAAAAGGAGCACAACAACTCACTCACGATAGAGAGGTCTGTGTGACGCGTGAAGAGTAAAGATGATAGAACACTTTGAAAATAAAAGATTCTGATATTTTATTCAAACTTTTGAGAATGAAGTGAAAGCACACATTGCCACCAAAAGCAGGATGGCTTAGAGACCTAATAAAAAGTCATAGATATTTATTCTTTGTTTCAAGGAATGTTTCAGGTTCCCTGTCTGTCACTCACTCGATGTTGTGTTGATGTTCGGTGGCTGAGTCCACGGGTGCTAAAAGAGTATATTCAAAAGAGTATATTTCCTTCTAAAAGAGCTTGTGCAAACGCTTAGCATCTTTTTAAAGATGTCCTTCCGCGTTTGCGCTACTGGATGTGGCCATCATCTCTCCCCTCCAGACAGCCATGAAATCTGTCTCGAGTGCTTGGGGCGCCAGCACGCCGAGGCAGCTGTCGTGGAAGGGTTATGTTCTCATTGCGAGAACATGCCCATCAGAACATTGCGGTCGCGGTTCACCGCGGCTGCTCCCCAACCCGCTCCGTCCTGGACTGATGCTCAGCCAGGTCGGCAAGCACCGCGGGCGATCTGCAAGTGGATATGGGAGCGTTTTCGCCGGCTCAACCCCCGCGGACCTCCCACTGCGAACATCGGGCTGAAGTGGAACCCTCCACCCTGCCCTGAGCATTCGCGGCTGGATGATTGGTTTCTGGGCTCGGAGCTCGACTCACTGCTGCACCCCGCCCCGGTGCCTTTCTTCCCGGAAGTGCACGAGGAGCTAACGAAGTCGTGGAAGGCAACTTTTTCTGCCCGTACACGTTTCACGGGCTCGTCCATCTGTACTACCCTCGACGGTGGAGTGGCTATGGGATATGTCGAGCTCCCCCAGGTTGAGTGCACCGTAGCGGTGCATTTATGCCCGCAGGGTGCAGCCACCTGGCGTGACCAACCAAGGCTCCCTTCCAAGGCCTGTAAGTTCTCTTCCTCATTAATGACGAAGGCTTACAAGGCCGCGGGTCAAGCCGCTTCCACCCTGCACGCCATGGCCATCCTGCAGGTCCACCAGGCCAAGGCGCTGAAAGATCTGCACAAGGGTTGAATCGACCCAGGGCTGATGCAGGAACTGCGTACTGTGACCGACCTCGCCTTTCAGGCGATGAAAGTCACGGCGCACACACTGGGCCGGATGATGTCCACTCTTGTGGTCCAAGAGTGACACCTGTCTGCTTTCTCGATGCGCCCATCTCCCAAGGGGGGCTTACCGCGAACCACCCTGCACGTGCACGGCAATTCCAATTGTCCCCTAGGTGCCGCTGGCACGTAATCTGGAGGCCTGGTTAGCGCTCTCCAGCCCCTCGCTGTGGCTCATCAGGACGATTCGCCTCGGCTATGTGATCCAGTTCACCAGACACCCGCCCAGGTTCAGTGGCATTCTCTCCACTACGGTGCGGGGCGAGGGTGTCTCCGTCCTCCGGGCGGAGGTTGCCACCCTTCTGGTGAAGGGAGCAATAGAGCCCGTCCCATAGCCGAGTTGTGCAAGGGCTTTTACAGCCCTTATTTTATCGTGCCCAAGAGATGGGGATGGTTGTGCCAATCTTGGATCTGCGTGCTTTGAACAAAGCCTTACACAGGCTTTCATTCAAGATGTTAACATAGAAGCGCATCCTGGTGTCAGTAAGACACGTTGTTCTTCAGCACCTCGACCAACTCGGGCTTCAGGTCAACTGGGAGAAGAGCAAGCTCTCCCCTGTGCAGAGCATCTCTTTTCTCAGTATGGAGTTGGACTCGGTCTGTCACTCTCAAGGCACTTACGACCAAACGTGTTCAGTCAGTGCTGACCTGCCTGAAGACCTTCAGGCAGAAAGTAGCGGTGCCAGTGAAAACATTTCAGAGGCTCCTGGGACATATGCCATCCTCGGCGGAGGTTCTCCCCCTAGGGTTGATGCAAATGAGACTGCTTCAGCACTGGCTACAGACTCGAGTCCTGAGGTGGGCATGGCACCACGGCACCCAGCGTGTGACCATCACGCCACAGTGCTGTCAGACTTTCATCCCTTGGTCGGACCTGCCGTTTCTACAGGCAGGTGTTCCCCTAGAGCAGGTCTCAAGGTGCATTGTGGTCATGACAGACACCTCAAACTCAGGCTGGGGTGCCGTGTACAATGGGCAGGCTGTCTCGGGGTTCTGGACAGGCGGCGTACACCTACGTTGCATGTCGCAACACACCCACCGCCTCCTCCTCTGGAGTCAGCAGATGTTGAAGTCGCTGCGAGCCACTCACCTTCCAGGCGTCCTCAACTGTGCAACGGACATGCTCTCACAGCAGATAACACTCTGTGGGGAGTGGGGACTCCACCCTCACGTAGTCCAGTTGATTTGGGAGAGATTCGGGGAGGTGCAGGTAGACCTGTTCACCTCCCAAAAGTTCTCTCACTGCCCCCTTTGGTACTCCCTGTCCGAGGCTCCCCTCAGCACAGGTGCCTTGGCGCACAGCTGGCCTCGGGGGACGCGCAAGTATATGTCTCCTCCAGTGAGCCTCATTGCACAGACTCTGTGCAAAGTCAGGGAGAACGATCAGCAAGTCCTGTTCATTGTGCCGTACTGGCCCAACTGGACTTGGTTCTCAGATCTGGTGCTTCTGGTAGTTGCACCTTCCTGGCGCATTCCCCTGAGGCAGGAACTTTTCACTCAGGGGCAGAGCACGCTCCAGCACCTGCGGCCGGACCTCTGGAATCTCCATGTCTGGCTCCTCTACGAGGCGGCTGTATGCCTTGAAGTGGCATCTCTTCGTGAATTGGTGTTCTTCCTGTGGGAAGACCCATGGAGATATGCTGTCGGGTCTGTACTGTCTTTCCTTCAGGGAGGTCTGGAGAGACGGCTGTCTCCCTCTGCCCTGAAAGTGTACGTGGCTGCCATAGCAGCTTACCCATGACACACTGGACAGGAGGCCCTCATGACAGCGCAACCTGATCAACAGGTTCCTCAAGGGTGCGAGGAGGTTGAATCCAACTAGACTGTGCCTGATTCCCTCTTGGGAATGTTTTGGAGGACAGCAGAAGGGGAAAGCTGTCTTCAAGCAGAGGCTAGTCCATTGGATTGTGGATGCCATTTCTTTTGCATACCAATCTCAGGACTTGCTGTGCCCCTTGGGAGTCTGGGCGCACTCCACTAGAGGTGTTGCATCCTCCTGGGCACTGGCAAGGGGGACCACTCTAGCAGACATATGCAGAGATGCAGGTTGGGCTACACCCAATACCTTTGCAAGGTTTTATAACCTATGCATAGACCCGGTTTCGACCCGAGTGTTATGCGGTAACAGTAGGTAGACCAGGCGGCCAGTTGGGTGTACCACTTGCATTGCGCCTTTCCCCTTTTTCAAAGGTGATAATGTGCACCTTTTTTGTCCACAACACTTCCCTTTACACTCTACACAACACTCTTTAATTCTTAAGCACTGTTTGGTGACAAACTCGGCAGAGGAGTAATGACACCAGGCCCAGTACTCGTGGTATGCCCCTTTTCAGGTGAGCCCATGTGCTCGGGCTCAGTGCTCCATGTGTGGTGATTGCCCCTTGGTAATCCCGTATGATGAGTTTCCACTGTTCGGTTTCCCCTTAGGTGAACCCTGTGTTTCCCCTCGCCAGAGCTTTCTCTGCCTTGGCCACTGTGGCTGCGTACCCTCTCTTTAGATAGGGTCCCCCACTTAAAGGGACTAGGGAGATGCCTTACCTAACTCTCTGGAAGGTCACGACATGGTTGAGCGCTCGCTGAGAGGCATGCAGCAGCTTGCCCGTGTCCACTCTTCCGTACCTCGTGACATGGTTCAGCGCCTGCAGCGTTTCCTGTAGGAACCCCTAGTGTCACTGCATCGACACAACGTCGAGTGAGTGACAGACAGGGAACATCTTGATTGCTGAAGTAACCTCTGTTCCCCGATGGAGGGAACGAGACGTTGTGTCCCTCCTGCCGCAGCACTGAACCAGCCGCTGACATGGCCAGGACTCTCTATCGGCTCCTCAGCATAAATCTGAATGAGTGGTGCACACCATCTCCTTTTATACCCGTATGTCCGGGGGCGGAGAGTGGCATGCAAATTCCACTCACAAATTCTCATTGGCCTTTTCTATTTTAAGCAAAGGTAATTGGGGCTCCCAAGATTGAACCCCTAGTGTCACGTTTAACACAAGTTAAACTCTATTGACAGGGTTTGGGGCATAATGTTCATTACCATAGAACATCATTTTGACTCATCCCTTTTTTTCTAAAGAAAGAAATAATTTAACAACAAACTGTTTCAAAAGTACAGTCTCAATACTTAATATAATATGTGTTAGCATTACTCAAGTGTAATAAATTCACTCACTAACCTTGTCTGTGTAAAGTTATCTGATATTTCAACTTACAGTTAAAGGTTAACCAGTAAACCCTGTAGGCCTAAATCCTGGTAACTTTCTCACAGTATAAAGGAAACCTTTACACTTTTACCTTATTTTTTTGAACAAGCCATTGTGTTATCCTGTCCATGATCAGATGCACGGAGAAGACGCAATGGAACATGTAAGATGCTTCAGTTTTGGAGCATGAGTAGCAGAACTTCGGCCAACAAATGTGCTCGTTCTGGTCCGGTACTGCGGTCCATTCTGGTGAGTGATTCTGATCTCACTAAAAGTCCATTCTCATATGTGGGCCAGGAACCCCTGTCAAGTCTGCGTGTGATTTTGAATTCTACGCTGTAATGCGAGCTCATGCATGATGCAGCACAGTGATTAGATAGAAGCATTCATTCTCATGAATAATGTGAAGAAACACTCAGAATCGAATGACGTATTAGACGTTTTTTTTATTTTTTATCTTTAACCCTTTGAGCTCTGAAGGTGTTTTTAAAGATTTCCTGTTTCAGTGGCATACCCAAAATTAAAGGCTTATAGCTCGACAGAAAAAAAACAAGGAGGGTCAAGAGTTTGGTATCATTGTAAAGGAAACTTTTGATACATATATTATCATACATTCTGAGACTTTCAGCCAAAGAATCTACAAAAAAAAAAAAAAAAAAAAAAAAAAAAACAGTGTCCAAATATGACTTTTTTTCTTATTTTTCTTATTTCACATTATACTGTATATCTCTGGGTGTAAGTAAGGTGGCTCAGAAAAAAATAATGTCAACTGTATCTGAGAAAACGTTTATGTTGATATGACAAAGCAATCAAAAGTTAAAGCATTTCAAAAATTATTTATCATAGTGTCCAAAAACATCTCCACACATGCATACACAACAATGACTAAAGGTATGTATAGCATGGAGACATGATTTTAGTAATGAGATTTGAAAAGAAAGATGTCCTTTTGACTCAATGAGTCTGCATCACTAAGTCTGTGTCATTTACATGGCATCATCTCCTGGTGGCCATATGTAACATTGTGTTTTGTGTGCATTATCTAATGATCTATGCATCCGATTACCTTGTGTGTGGGCTTGTTTGAAAGATAATCACCTCCTCTAAATAATTGTATGTGATATTTTATGTTCAGTTTATTTTTCATGAAGTTAAAAGTGAAAATGCGGCATACAAGCAACACCAACATAATTGTCAAAGAATGCTCAGCTGTTACTCAGTATATTTCTGTCTGTGAGTAAAACAAATAGGCTGATTGTATTCTACTTTTACAAGAAATGTCAGATAAATATGCTTTACAATGTCACTCTTCATTCCAGCCCATGTAAGAATATTATGAAATTCGTTTATGAGAATATTTAGCAAAAACATCGCACTGTTCACGACAATCTCCCATTCATTCCATTGAGAAGTTCTGTAAAGCTTGTTAGAGCCAGCAATGGTAATCAAGGGAGGCGGAGCTTAGCAAAGGGTAAATTGTTAATAAAAAATATGACATTTATTTAACATAGGTGTTCTATTATATACTGCTGTTGCTGTCATTTTATAAACAAAGTCAACTGAGCCTGTGTGTTGCAGTGATTTTACTCTGATTCAAGTTGTGCCAAAGAACACCCACTGTAAAATCGTGGTGACACACAGCCTCTCATGTCTTTTTGCTCACCTATACTGTAATGGAATATTTGTCATTTATAGGTTGCTTGCAAAAACTCATATATTGTGGGAATAAACAGCTACTTTTGAATGGCCAACAACAGAGAAAGATGTCAGGACGTGTAGCTAAGGCATCTATAAGCAGGGGATAACTGAGTCATGCTAACCAGAAAAAACTTGATCCCCTGGTGTGAACTATCTCCCCTATATTCTCCTTAATCCTCGTACCTTAAGGCCTCATCAAACACATCATTTAGTGTGTGTTTGTGAGAAAAAGCACTCAAAGCAACAGATGGACCACACTGATTAGAGAGACGAGAGTAAACACAAGCAAAATTCCACTCAAGTGACTCCTAATGTATTCCCCTATGCACCCTGTAACTCAACCAGTCTCTGCTTTCTCTCTCTTTCTTTAAATTTTTCCCACTTTCTTTTCCTTTTACAGCTTAACGTACTGCTATATATATATATATATATATATATATATATCAATGGTGGGCTGTGCATTAAAAGTCTAGGCCTTCAGTGTGATTTATGCCATTAAGAAAACACAGTTTCACAATGAACAAGACACCCTATGCCTTTGGGCATCATACATTATGTGTCGCAGTTAACTAGTAATACCAAGTGACATTTTAAAAACACGTTCACGCACGAAAGCCAGAACTTGAAATGACACTTAATGCTCAAGCAAGCCTAATTTTAACTGCAGCATGACTGTTTTGTGAAATGAATGTCTCCCGAACAGACATTCAAAAATCATAATTTTTCATATGAATCTACCAAGGAGGTCTATAATACCTGGAAAAATCTATCTAATAATATTTGCGATTTAAATGTTGTTTGCAATAAATTTCGTTTCGTCAGGGTACACGGTTATGCTGCGTTCCATGCAAGTTGGATGTGGGATATTCCTACTTGAGATCTCTGACCATAAATGCATTCCATTCCCCGATATTCGGAACTGCAACGCTCCCGTTAACTTAGCAGGGGTTTGACTCTCATTAGAGATGTCTCCTAGCAACCCAACTGATAAACAATGCTGCAGCGCAAGCATTTGTGCTACAAGTGTACGATTATCAAAAGAGATTATAATTTACCATGTTTTATACACCTGTTTCTGCAAGTGTTTGATATACAAGCTTTAATATCATGTAATGTGGAAACGAACTCATTTATCAATATTACTTAAAGGAATAGTTCACCCAAAAATGATAATTTACTCACCCTCAGGTCATCTAGAGTTTCTTTCTTCATCAAAACAGAATTTAAGACTTTTAGGATTTCATTTCAGGCCTCCTCCTCTAAACAATGCAAGTGAATGTACTCCATTTTTTGACGGTCCAAAATGCATATTTAAGGTGCATCAAAATAATCCACACGACTCCAGTCGACAAATAAAGTTCTTCTGAATGCAAACGATTGATTATTTTGAGAAACAAAACAATACTTCTATACTTCTTAACTACAAATGTTCACTTCTGTACATCTCTGTGACGTGCACTCATGAGAGGGATGATGTAAGCTCGTTGGTAAGGTCACGCGTCACGTGGAGGAGGAGGCAGGAGGCAGACCAAGCACCATTCACAGTCCAAAACAATTTCAAAACAATATAATATAAAATAAAAATTCATTTCAAAATAATAATAAAAAAATAAAAAATAAAAAAAAATGTAAACAATGACGCGCTTCCTGACACCTTCACTTTACTAATGGCAAGGTCACTTGCCATTATATCAAACACAGTTAAAAGCTATTTGGTTCATTAAATGAAGCTTAGCACTGTCTTTGTGTTTGTTTTTGAGTTGCCACAGTATGCAATAGACTGGCATGTCTTAAGGTCAATATTATATCAAAAATGGCAAAAAAAGAAACAGCTTTTTCTAGAAACTCGTTAGTCAATCATTGTTTTGAGGAATGAAGGCTAAATATACAATGCTTGAAATTGCCAAAAAACTGAAGATTTCATACAAAGGTGTACAAGTCTTCAAAGACAAAAGACAACTGGCTCTATCAAGGACAGAAAGAGATGTGGAAGGCCAAATGTACAACTAAACAAGAGGATAAGTACATCAGAGTCTCTAGTTTGAGATATAGATGCCTCACATGTCCTCAGCTGACAGCTTCATTGAATTCTACCCGCTCAACACCAGTTTCATGTACAACAGTAAATAGAAGACTCAGGGGTGCAGGCCTTATGGGTAGAACTGCAAAGAAAAAGCCACTTTTGAAACAGAAAAACAAAATGAAAATGTTTGAGTGGGCAAAGAAACACAGACATTTGACAACAGATAATTGGAAAAGAGTGTTATGGATCTTAACCACATTGAGCTTTTGTGGGATCAGCTAGACTGTAAGGTGTGTGAGAGGTGCCCGAAAAGACAGCCACATCTATGGCAAGTGCTACAGGAAGCGTGGGGTGAAATATCACCTGAGTATCTGGACAAACTGACAGCTAGAATGCCAAGGATCCGCAAAGCTGTCATTGCTGCACGTGGAGGATTGTTTTGATGATAACTCTTTGAAGTAGTTTAAGAAGTGCTGAAATGTTTTTTTTTTATTTTTTTTTTTATTGTAATAGTAATTTTTCATGTTATTAATGTCCTGACTACACACTGTGATCGGTTGAATGCCACTTTGGAGAATAAAAGTACCAATTTCTTTCCATAAGAGCAAAATCTGTACATTATTCCGAACTTTTGGCCGCCAGCGTGTGTGTGTATATATATATATATATATATATATATATATATATATATATATATGTAAGGAATAATTGACGACGGACCGTTGCACGTCGTGACCGTTGCACCTCGGGTGTGCATTATTTTTCAACAATTCAACGGGCCGGAGTCAATTATTCCGCTTATACCACGGTTACCACACCTTAAGACATCGTTCAGGGTTTTATCTCAAGACATTTTCTGGTTTTCGTCCCTAAAACGCTCTTGTGAGTGGAACTACTTTCTTCCGCCACATATTCAGCATCTTGCTTTAATACAGTTGCAGCCTTCGTTGCTAATTCGAAAACGTCATGTTAGAACCAGCAACAGAGGCTTGCGCTGCTTTTCTCTCTCTCTCTCTCTCTCTCTCTCTCTCTCTCTCTCTCTCTGTGTGTGTGTGTGTGTGTGTGTGTGTGTGAGAGCGTGTGTATGTGAGGGGGAGACGAGGGAGCGCGAGGGCTCTTTTGAACCGAAATTGAAATATATGCAGGATATTTTAGACATTGTTTGACATTCTTAACCGATTTACTTTAACCAATGACTTTGTTTATATGGTTATTTTGTTGTGGTAGCCTGTAGGGCTCTTTGAAATAACTGAAATAATTTGGCGAAGTGATATGGAACCGTTATGCGGTCAAGACCTGGAACACCTTAGAACGTCCGTGAATCAATCAGAATCAAGCATTCAACAGACCCATGGTGTATATATATATATATATATATATATATATATATATATATATATATATATATATATATATATATTTATAGGATAATAACTCTATTTTTGGATTTACCACTATAAACAGTATTCAGGAAATATATTCAAAATAAATGAGTATTTAAGCAAGAGTACTGTTGTACTATATATCAGCATTAGGCTGCATGTTATCACAGCCATGTTGATATTCATTACAACAGCATGACTCCGGGTGTAATGACTGACATTTCAGACGTGCAATTTTGTTATTTTTGCTCCACCAATGAAAACAGTGTAACATATTAAGTGTAAGCAGTTTTGGAAAGCTGTGTGTCCAATTAAATTTGTTGGACTGGAACAAATGTTGTTTAAATTATAAATATATTTTCACATTCATAATTATTAGGAATGTCAATCAATTTTTTTTTTTCAAATTCATTAAATAGCATGGCAATTAATTTATCAAATTATATAATTATATATCTCAATATTTGCTCAATATAAGTCCACTAAGTAAAGATAATTCAATATAAATAATGCATAATAATTCAAATAATTCTAAATATAACATATGTATAATAACAACACAACACTTGGGGGCCTGAGTAACTCAGTGAGTATTGACGCTGACTACCACCCCTGGAGTCACGAGTTTGAATCCAGGGTGTGCTGAGTGACTCCAGCCAGGTCTCCTAAGCAACCAAATTGGCCTGGTTGCTAGGGAGGGTAGAGTCACATGGGGTAACCTCCTCGTGGTCGCAATTAGTGGTTCTTGCTTTCAATGGGGCACGTGGTAAGTTGTCCGTGGATCGCGGAGAGTAGCAGGAGCCTCCACATGCTGTGAGTCTCTGCGGTGTCATGAAAAACGAGCCACGTGATAAGATGCACAGATTGACGGTCTCAGAAGTGGAGGCAACTGAGACTTGTCCTCTGCCACCCGGATTGAGGTGAGTAACTGCGCCACCACGAGGACCTACTAAAAGCAGTGGGAATTGGGCATTTCAAATTGGGAGAAAAGGGGATAAAAAAAATAAATAAATAACAACACAACACAAAAAGTTGCTTTAGAAGTCAAAATATTATTTGTTTATTCCCATATCATTAAGCAGAAGCCTACAGTCAACAGCAATACATTTTGCAATTGAGTTTGACAGTCTGTTTTTTATTTTTTTTTATTTTTTTACTTGTGATCTGTCTGCTCTGTTTTTAATTGTCAGTCCATGCATATGCTTCAGACGGACACTTTTGGAACATCTCACTGGTCTTCAGTGTCATAACCACTGTGTTTTCAGGACGCTGTCAAGTTAAAAGTTGTTAAAACTTTGAAAATCAAGTCTCGAGATCCTTGCATTCTGTTGTGCTTCATCCAGCTGTCAAAAACGTGTCCTGTGTGACCAACTCTCATTCTATAGCTGCACTGCTTGTGAAGCTTGTTGAGATGCACTGGCTGCATCCTGCAAGCATGGCTCGTAAAGACATGAAGTTGCATGTACTTTAATTGTTTTAATTGCTCCAATGGTAGGAAAATACATACTTTTATTACAAAATGTACGTATATGTATTTATGCATTATTTTAAAAAAATAATTTATTACACTAAAGGCCAAAGTATATTTCGGTTGTCCGCATTGCTGATTGCTCCACGCACAGTATGCGTGACGCAGATTTCAGCACAGTCTGCGTGGACTGTTAGGGCATGGCCCAGATTTTCTTGACATGCACACAGTCCTTGTCTGTGTGCATCGCTGGCACATGCGCCTGCCATTGCCTGCACTAAAAGAGTCTCACAAAGCAGTCGTAGTGCGCATGCGTTGAATGTGTTTGTATTCGCTTGCGCTTGAAAAAGTATACTTTGAAAGATAACATGGTCAACCCAGGCGTGATCCGATCCAGAAATACGAAGTATACACGGGCCTTAAATTATCATTTTAAATCGACAGCCCTAATAATTATATTTTTAGATTTACAAATAATATGTTTTTAGATATAGCATTTGGCATATATCTTTATATATTCAGATGTCTATTTATATTTGTAATGTGTGAAGAATAATCATATGCTAAACCAAGTATACCTAAATGCCTCAGCTATGTTAACTGTGTCTAAATTATTCCTAGAACAACAGGCTGCATTCCACATTAGGGACAAGTGCACGCTCTTCTCTCGTCTGTCTTTCTCTTACTCTGTCTGTTTTATTCTCCCTCGTTCCTGATCTCTGTGGCACATGGATGGATGTGCAGACAGAGAGGACTTTCAAGGTCAGTGCTGCTCGAGGGGAACATTGAGAAGTTCACAGTTACATCAGCCCTAAAGCATCATTCCACACTATCACTCCAGTCCTGCCCTAGGTTTATTTTCTGATAAGAAAATCATAAAGAGCAGCAGCAAAAATCCTCAATCTGTGTGAGGGCAATGGTTTGCAGAATGTTGCTCCAACAATGATCTAGCTGTTAATGCTACAAACTACAGCTCAGGAGTTATAACGTGATTAGTCAAGTAAAGCTATTAAATTGACCACCTCCACTGTAATGGACAACAATGATCCCGCCTGCAGAAAGCACAAAGTGAGATTATACACACAAACAGAGTTGGGGGGACAAAATGGGGTAGACCATATCACCCTACAGCTCTCACCTGGTTGCCCACTAAAGCTAAGCAGGGTTGAGCCTGGCCAGTACCTGGATGGGAGACCTCCTGGGGAAAACTAAGGTTGCTACTGGAAGTGGTATTAGGGAGGCCAGCAGGGGCGCTCATCCTGTGGTCTGTGTGGGTCCTAATGCCCCTGTATAGTGATGGGGACACAGTACTGTAAAAAAGCACTCTGTTTTGGATGAGATGTTAAACCGAGGTCCCGACTCTCTGTGGTCATTAAAAATACTAGAGCACTTCTCGTAAAGGGCAGGGGTATAACCCTGGTGTCCTGGCCAAATTCCATCCATTGGCCCTTATCTATCATGGCCTCCTTATAATCTCCATACCTGAATTGGCTACCAATAGCTAGTGGGTGGTGGGCGTTCTGGCGCACTACGGCTGCCTTCGCATCATTTAAATGGATGCTGCACACTGGTGGTGGTTGAGGAGATTCCCCCTATACTATGTAAAGAGATTTGAGTGCCTAGAAAAGTGCTATATAAATGTAAGGAATTATTGTTATTATTATAATTAGACAGACAGACTAATACAGAGTTAATACAGTTGCCTTACATAGACCATGTACACACTGCAAAGGTTTGCTAGAGGCAACCACATTTAATTGCAGAATTGAATCTCTTAAATTATTGTTCTGTGTGTGCTGTGAACTCCTGTCACTTCTGAAATTGTCAGGACTGACATGGTGATAATAATAATAGCAACAGTTTGGTCTCACTGCATACTGCAAACAAGAAACAGTTAACAGTTTAAGGGTGTTTCTTCAACTTCATGCACTTTTAGCACTGTGGACTTCTCTTATTTTTTTATCTACTTACAATGTCCAACAGTACACGCACATGCATCACAGGAGATTTATGTCATTTGTTTTCTGAAATTTATGTAAATTCCCATCTCAATTTTGTATTGTTTATTAAAACTCTGTTGTAAAAAAAAAAAAAGTGATGGAAATGCCATTTGTAATGCCAAATGCCAATTGACAGAATAGAAATTGATAGAAATCATTTTTACACAAGAAATGTTTAAATGGTTTGTTATTTCACATGCGTAATTTGTATTTTATTATAGATTTTTAAACTTTAAAATTGAAAGTCATAAAAAAACGTAAACATTAAAAAAAAAAAAAAGTTTAAATATATTTGTTGTAATAATAAAAAATATCAAACCCTGGGGTCATGAACTTGCCCAAAGTTGGAGAAACACCCTTAAGCAATTTGATGTTAGCTATTTTCGACCAAAGTAATATTAGTAACCGGAGACGTATTTTCATCGGGCAACTTTTAGTAAACAGCTGTCCACAGCGGGGCTATATTTTGTTTATGCTCGTTAAGCTGCTGTTTTCAAACAGCGTACTCTCTGTAATTCGCAGGGCTGGTGACTACGGTGGAGAAAGACAGACTTGTGTAAAATCTGTGAATGAGTCACAAGGTGGATCTCTTTCCCTGCGATTTGCTTGCACACCACTTGGAGAAGAAACACATCTCAGAAGGGCATTCATCATTAACAAATATCTGTCTAGTTCGGTTCTGTACACACTGCAAGGATTTATTGTAAATTCGGCCGTACTGTAACTACCTGAAATTTTCAGCAGCTAATTCAGTTGTGGTTGTCACTGTATGTGGTTGTCACTCAGTAGAAAATCTAATGTGCAATACAGGTTTTTTAGTTTTTTGGTATATGTTTTTTTTTTTTTTAATGGTACAAAGATTTATATGGTACTCTAAAATGGCAAATGTCAGAAGAACACTAGGCCTTCATCCACATGATGGAAGGGAACATTCTCTTTCTGACTCCGCTTCCACCTGGTATTAAAATGCATTTTTGGTGATCCGATCACAAATGTTGGTCAGTGCTAAATACTGGTGGAAACGGTGTCCAAAACTCATACGGAGGTTCACTTAGTCAAAAACGCATGTGACCACATCGCATTTGAGGTGTGAAACGCTAATCAATCCTGAATACGTCCCAGAGAGCAGCGAAGCACTACCTCTCACTGTCAATCAAACGCTGCGCTAAAACATGAATTAAAATTTTGCCGGTTACGAACGGCTTTAATAGGAAATAACCATCCGATCTGAAAATTTTACAAAATTCTTCAGTGTCAGATATCAACTTGCAGTGACACAGATGACAAGCACACACATCTGAAGCCCAGGTTAATACAGGCAACGCCGCTAAAATAATGGTGAAATTTAAGCAAATTCTGCTTAAAATTTTGCGTTTGTGCTTAGGTCAAATTTCAGCTGCGTTTTCTTTTTTTTTTTTTTTTTTCACTTTCTTTGTCTTTTATGGCTTTTTTGTGGTTTATTATGCAGTATCATGCAGTAACACACTGACATGATGTGATTGTCATTGCCTCCCCTCAAAATCCGAACACAAGTGGTCACATGAGACGCATTTAAGCAACCAGGTGCAAACAACAATGCGTCTTGGCTGACAACTTATGATCGGATCAACGAAAAGGCATCTTAATACTAGATGGAAACAGGGCCTCACTCTCTCTCTCACACTTCCTCGTCTCCCTTCATCCAACTCTTCATGGCACTTTGATTTATGTTGGACTTTCAAGGTCATTGCAGTCCCAAGGGAGCACTGAGAGGTTCATAGTTACATCATGCCGAAAGGATCGTTCCACGCTATCACTCATTTCCTGCCCGAGGACTATTTTTGTTGTGGGAATTGATTAACTGGGCAAATTTGATAAGAAAATCAGACAGAGCACAAGCTAATACAGGCATTACTGTGGTAATGGCTGTAAAAGTGAAGAGTCTTCATGTACTCCCGGCATCAGAGCCACTGAAGACGCAGTGGACAAGTTTTGTTTTTGAAGAAAATGTGCCCCAAAACATACCAAAATTCGTGTATGTTTGCGCAAATCATTTTACATCTGCTTTGTGAATGAGGGTCAATATAAAGCAGGATTTTCAAAACATTTGACTCTCAAGCATGGATCAGTACCAACTGTTCGTGTTCCAGCTTTATATCCTGAAGATGTAAGTATCGCACTTTATATTTTGTGAATGTTTGCAAATCGCCTTTCGTGCTTGTTAGCTGATTCCACGGCTAATTCAGCTAAAGTTACCATTGTCTCTGATTGTATTCACGGAGACCAAAGCTATGTCGTTATAGCTTGTTTGCACATGACGTCACGTCACTGCGTTGCTGTGGTGTGAAATGCAGATGGAGGGCAGGAAGTGATTTTCTACATAAGAAGCACTATCACAAACTCAAAATGCCTAAGTTTTGCATTGTTTACAGTTGCTCATACATATAAGCCTGAACGCCGGTATTTACGGTGTCAGTCATATTGGTTCTGATTTGTTGTTGCTATAGTATCCGAAGCATGAGATGTACAGGCACAGCCCTCTTCTGGAAAGGGGGCGGGGAGCAGCAGCTCATTTGCATTTAAAAAGACACACGAAAACAGCGTGTTTTTGATTCCACCCAAAAAGAGGCATTTACAACATGGTATAATAAATGATCCGTGGGGTATTTTGAGCTGAAACTTCACAGACACATTCTGGGGACACCTGAGACTTATATTACATCTTGTAAAAAGGGGCATAATAGGTCTCCTTTAAAACCGATGTTCAGGGTTTATAAATTGCCAAGTAAATGAGGTGGATTAAAGCCTAAATATGTACACTTTGAGTCCCCAGATAAAGAATGGTGGTCTGTCAGAAGTGCTGTTGAAAGGTTGGACTGTGCAGTCAGATTGAGTCTCATTGTATGAGGATAAGAAAGAGACAGTATCAGAAAATATTTAGATGTATAGTTCACCCAAAAATACATTGTCACCATTTACTCACCCTCATGTTGTTCCAAGCCCATATAACTTATTTTACTGAGCAAATAATAAAATATGTTAGCTACAATGTTAGTCTCAATCACTATTTACATTCATTGTACTGAATTTTTTTTTTTTTTACATTTTAATGAAAGTAAATGGTGAATGGGGCTAACATTTTGTGTAAATTATTGTATTTTTACACCTCACTCTCTTGTATTGTTTGCTTCATGTTCAGTAGGTGCATAGATCCAATTAACCCTCTGGGGTCGAAGGATGCGCCAGCGGAAACAACTTAAAATACTATGTCATTTTTGGGCATACAGATAAGTGTAAGACATCATTAGAAACGATAAAGGGTCTACTATTATTTGTGTACACTCACAATAACAACAAAACCTTGTGCTTTTCTAAAATAAAGAAAATAAACAGGGTGCGCTTTCAGCCATCTCTCTCTCTCTCTGCGAGCATCTTTCTGAAACACGTCATAAAAATGAAGTGAAACTCCGTGAATACTTATCACACAAACATGAAACATATGTCTAAAGAAAGCTTAAAATGTCTACTTTTAAATAAAACAATTCAAATTTAAAACAAATATTCTCCTGCAAAGCAATGTACAGTTTCTCCTGGCTCAGCTCATTATTGCTAATGTGATCCCACCCACCAGCAGAGCGCGCTATTCATACGGTAATGTGCTGAGGCGATCAATGCAAATGGTAAACGCCCCCAACAGTGCCTTAAAAAACATCAAGTTCATCATCAGATTCATTCACTTTCCTGCGCGTTTGGAAGATGGCATGCTACACAGGTGAGGAAGCTCTACAGATGGTCCTGGATAGTGATGAAGAGTTCACATTTTCCTCAGAAGAAGAGCGGGAATCCGACGAGGAACGTTTGAATTTTGAAGAGCGACTTGATCCAGCCGAGGATACAATTCCGGATGAGTAAGTCTTTACTTACATTAGTTGACATGCTATTTTATATAAACATGTACATATTTTACTAGCTGGACTATTTCCAGACTTGCCAGCCAGGATTCAGCATACTGACATTTGAAATATGTCCTAATAGGCAAGTTTTAGTTACATTTAAATGTTGTTTCGGCTAAAGCAGGTATTTAAATTGTATCCTGTATGATATAAATATGATATGTAATATGATATAAAAATAATATGAATGTTTAGATTATATTTTAACTAGTGTTTATGCTGCCTCATTATCATCAACGAAGCTTGTGCTTGCAAATATCTGTTCGGGTGTAAATGTGTAAAATGTGCTGTAAATATGCCCATATTAGAAAATCAGCATATTAGAATGATTTCTGAAGGATCATGTGACACTGAAGACTGCAGTAATGATGCTGAAAATTCAGCTTTGATCATAGGAATACATTGCATTTTACAATATATTCAAATAGAAAACAGTTATTTTAAATTGTAAAAATATTTCACAATATCACTGTTTTTGCTGTATTTTGGATCAAATAAATACAGCTTTGGTGTGCAGAAGAGACTTCTTTTAAAAACATTAACAAATCTTACTGATCTAAAACTTTTAAATGGTAGTGTAGTTCTAAAATAAAGTCTTTGTGTAAAGAAAATGTATAGTCAGATTACTTCTTTTAACTTAAACTTGATTTTGTGAATAAGCTACAAACATTCATTCTCTCTCAGGGGAGGGGTCTTTGTCTCCTCAAGTGTGAATCACATCAATATTCATGATCATCCACGCCTCCTCGCATATGGCCTTTCTAACACTAAAAGTGTCTTACAAAAGTTAAATGACTATATTGTTTTGTATGAATGAGTGATCAGGATGGTTTTCACATCATTGTATAGCAAAAACTCTAGGCTACAAGATCCAGTCCTCAAAAGTCTTGTGAACAAATGTTTAGTTAATGTGTTATATGGCCTTATTTCAGTGACTTAAAATTTTTGTTTTTTCAAAAACCATGCATTATTGTTATTTTCTCAAAAATACAAACATGTACATACATGTTGCTCAAATATTATTGTAGCCCAGTTTGTGCTGAATACAGTGTTATCAGACTTTAGCCATTAATATGTTTTTAAGCAACTGAAAAAAGCACAAATGTCAAGGCATGTCAAAACTTCTCCAGGGCCCAAAACACCCTCAGACCCCAGAGGGTTAAAGTACATTATACAGTGAAATGATGATCCGCACACAAATAATACCCTTCTATTACTTCTATTTCTATTACTGTTTGGGGTTTACACTAACATTCTGCCTAACATCTCGATTGTGTTCCACATCCGAAAGAAAGTCCTGCAGATTTAGAAAAAGAGCAAATCATTGCATAATTTTCATTTTTGGGTGAACTATACCCATAAAGGAGGAAAAAAGAGAGATAGAGTGTGTGAGAGAGAGAGAGAGAGAGAGAGAGAGAGAGAGAGAGAGAAATCCCCTGACAGTGTACAGATTTACAATGTTCTCAACATACATAATACAATGTTATTACCTTAAATATAATTCAGTAAGCTCATCCAAGGGGCAATCAAAAACTACATCTCAGTTTTATCAAGTTAAAGTCATTGATGTATTCAAAGGTCTGCTTGCAATTTAAGTTATCTATGAAGGCAAGGACAACTGAATGACAATCATCAATTACTATTTTATAAGGTGACTCTGAGGGTTAAGGTCATCTCTGATGTCAAAATAAATAAATAAATAAAATCTGTGTGCACATCATGCAAATCAAGAAGCAAGCAAGATCACATTTATTTGCCAGACATTATAGTTCATTTTCTAGAAAACCTAAATCTTAAATTTAAAATACAATTCTTAATTCTGGACTCAAGATGGCACCGAGTATGGCTGCTGCATTGTGAGCTCTGACACAACATTGCAGTTTTTTGTTTGTTTTGTTTACAGTTCTTATGTTTTTGTCTTGGATGTTTTCTGCCTTATTGTATATGATAGACAAACAGTTTTGGACATTGGTTCTGCAATTGCACACCGTAAACCGGACTTCCAATTCCTCAATGCCGACCCTCTGTTTACAAACGCGCCAGGGAGCCCTTTGTCTGGGCTGCCCGGCCGTGGAAACGCAGAAGGAAAAGGGGAAATAGAACCGGCATTCTCATCAGAGTAAGACGTCATGCAAATCGACCCCCACTACCCAGTATTCTTCTGGCAAATATTCAGTCTCTGGACAACAAGCTCTGCGAGCTGAGAGCGTGGATCTCTTTCCAATGAGAGACGAGGGACTGCTGCATTATCTGCCTTACGGAAACTTGGATGTCTGCTGAGATTCCAGATTCAGTCATTGAACCCGCGGGGTTCTCCATGCACCGAGCGGACAGAGCGAAAGACCTCTCAGGTAAAAGCAGAGGTGGTGGTGTATGTTTTATGATCAACAAATCCTGGTGTGATCAGAGGAACGTACATTCTATCAAGTCTTTCTGCTCTTCTGATCTGGAATTTCTCATGCTTCTGTGTCGACCATTCTGGCTACTGAGGGAATTCACAGCAGTCATTATCACTGCTGTGTCCATCACACCACAAGCCGACACAGACTGGGCACTCAAGGAACTGTATGGGAGTATAAGTGTGCCGGAAACCGCGCACCCTGAAGCCGCGTTCAATTTGACCGGGGACTTTAACAAAGCCAATCTCAAATCAATTGCACCAAAATATCACCAAAATATCAGTTTCAACACACAAGGGGACCGGGTTTTGGACCATTGCTACTCTCCCTTCCGGGAAGGCTACAAATCCCTCCCCCGCCCACAATTTGGCAAATCAGACCACTCTTCCGTTCTCCTTCTGCCCGCTTACAGGCAGAAACTGAAACAGGAAGCACCCACCCTTAGAATGATCCAGTGCTGTTCGGACCAATCAGATTCTGTGCTACAAGACTGTTTTGATCACGCGGACTGGGAGATGTTCCGGTCCACCTCTGATGACGACATCGAGGTTTACGCTGATAGCGTAACGTGTTTCATCAGAAAGTGCGTAGAGGACGTTGTTCCGACCAAAACAATACGGATCTACCCCAACCAGAAACCATAGGTTAATAGCAATGTTTGTGCAGCACTTAATGCGCGGACCTCTGCTTTTAATTCCAGGAACGCAGAGGAGCATAAACAAGCCAGTTATGCCCTCCGCAAAACTATCAAAGCAGCAAAATGCCAGTACAGGGACAAGACTGAAGGACAGTTCAACACCACCAACTCTAGAAGCATGTGGCAGGGAATTAATATCACCAGGACTACAAAGGGAATAAAAACTCCGCCGTGAACACCGCTGACTCTCTCCCAGATGAGCTAAATACTTTTTATGCTCGTTTTGATGGAAATAACACTGCTCTCGTGGAGAGTGCTCTCACGGCCGAAGCTACAGAGGTTAGTTCACTCTCCATCTCTGTAGCAGATGTAACCTGATCCTTCCGATGGGTGAATATCTGTAAGGTCGTGGGTCCAGATGGCATTCCGGGCCGCATCATCAGAGCTTTCGTGAACCAAATGGCTGATGTTTTTACGGACATTTTCAACCTTTTCCTCTCCTTGTCTGTAGTCCCCACATGCTTCAAAACGTCCACCATTTTGCCTGTACCAAAGCAATCCAAAATCACTTCCGCTGGCGCATAAGCCGACTCCATGACAGCTTCTTCCCCCAAGCAATCAGACTTTTGAACTCTTGATCTCTCACGATCAGTATACATCAGCACTGCACTTTATTAATCTTATTATCTCACACCGGACTGTCATAAATTATATTCTCTCTTAACAACAAACTGGCAACTGACTATCAACCGACAGCCTGAATGTCAATACAGTACAATACAACCTACTGTATATTTTATATATACTTTATATATTATTTTTATTGTATGTGTATTCTATATTATGTGTATTCTATATTGTGTGTATTGTATACTGTACATTGTATATTATTATTGTGTTGTGTAATTATGTGTATATTAGATATGTAAATTGTGTTGTGTAAATCTGATGTTTATTGTAAATTGGTATATGTCTCATCACTGTCATGACTGCTATGTTGCTCGGAACTGCACCCAAGATTTACACCCACTGTTGCACTTGTGCATATGGTTGTGTGACAATAAAAGTGATTTGATTTGATGGTTTGGTGGGGTTTTTTTTATTTAAAATACAATTCTTAACATATTTTCAATTTAAAAAATTAAAATTCCCAATCAACTTCTGGTGTAGACACATCTGTCCATTTTTTTTTTTTTCTCATACTAAAATAATTGGAAAAAAATAACCGAATCATTAACAAATTTCAGAATTCATGATGCATTGGAAAATTCAGCAAATAAACATATAAAAATGTCACACATGTAGTAAATATGTACATACATAATGGATGTAAAAGAGTACATCACTATAGAAACTGATATTTCTAATAGGCAGCCTAAAGGTGCCTTTTTTACCACATTTTTAAAATACAGACACCTGATCTATTCACTGACCTAGAAAATGACCAGACAGACAAGCTGCCACATAGTCAGAAATGATTGAAGTGAATGATACTGTGCTCTCATGACAGCACACACTGAATGCTGAAAGTGTTTAGTAGATGGGGAAATCAGAAATCAATGCATATTTCTTTTTTTTTTCTTTTTCTTTTTTCTTCTAAATTCATTGTTCAGTGAATTGGGTGAAAAAGATGATTGCAAATTTAAAAAGATGACATTTATATTTATGTAGAAAATTGTTTCGATTTTACACATTTGTACATTACATTGCATTTGACATAACAGTATTGTATTTTTGAAAAAGAGGAAATACTTCACTACACACCAGGGCTCCCGATTGATACATTAGGAAGTTAGGATGTGTGTGCTTACAAATATTTATCCAAATAAAATTTATTGTGTGAAAACTGAGCAAACATGAAGCAAGGTGTGGTCTGACATTGCGTCTTGATTCCAAGTCTGGAAGAATATTACATAGCAATGTCAGCATGACTTATTTAATATTCATGAGATAAGACATTACCATTACATGACGTTACAAACTGTCCATTCTCCCCCACCCCATTTCTAAACTTGTTCCAGTGCCACTTAATAGAAGTCATGCACCATTTCATGCACCATTACACTAAATAAATTAAAATGCAATGGATGAAAAAATGTTCATGCACATTTACAAATGTAAATCCATTCATATATAATGGATTCATGACTGTTCATGCATCTTTCTCTAGGTACACACAAAGTAAAGCAATTCTAAAAACACAGAGTCACAGGCTAACGTCTTGGTTACTGATGTAACCTCTGTTCCCTGATGGAGGGAACGAGATGTTGTGTCGATGTAGTAACACTAGGGGTTTGATTTTGAGAGCCCCAATCACATTTGCTTAAAATAGAAAAGGCCAATGAAAATTGGCGAGTGGAATTTGCATGCCACTCTCCGCCCCAGACATACGGGTATAAAAGGAGATGGCGTGCATCACTCATTCTGATTTATGCTGAGGAGCCGATAGAGAGTCCTGGCCATGTCAGCGGCCAGTTCAGCGCCGCGGCAGGAGGGACACAATGTCTCGATCCCTCCATCATGGTACAGAGGTTACATCAGTAACCAAGACGTTCCCTGTCTGTCACTCACTCGACGTTGTGTCGATGTAGTGACACTAGGGGTTCCTATAGGAAACGCTGCAGGCGCTGAACTGTGTCACGAGGCACGGAAGAGTGGACACGGGCAAGCTGCTGCATGCCTCGCAGTGAGCACTCAACCATGTCCTTGACCTTCCAGCAAGTTAGGTAAGGCATCTCCCTAGTCCTGTTAAGGGGGGAGAAGGCACTTACCCAAGTAGGCTACTGGCGGTGCCTTTCTTAATTTGCTGTTAAGCAATCTCCTGCCGAGCACTTTCTAGAATAGCGCTGGGAAGTGCTCTTCCCTCTACAGGAAGGAGAGCACTACAGAGACCACATCCTGCCGGAGGGATTTTAACATGTGGAGCATACCTCACATGGACTTACCAACGGGGAAGTACACATATGGAATGATAGCACAGCAGCACAGTGGCTAAGACAGAGAAAGCTCTGATGAGGGGAAACACAACAGTTGAAACTCATCATACGGGATTACCAAAGGGGAATCACCACGCATGGAGCACTGAGCCCAAGCACATGGGCTCACCTGAAAAGGGGAATACCACGAGTACTGGGCCTGGTGGCGTTACTCCTCCACCGAGTTCGTCACCGGACAGTGCTAAAGAATTAAAGAGGTGTCCAGAGTTCACCGGTACGGGGAACTCTTGTGGGAAAAAAGCGCACATTATCACCTTTGAAAAAGGGGAAAGGCGCAATGCAAGCAGTACACCCAATCGGCCGCCTGGTCTACCTGCTGTTACCATGTAACACTCGGGTCGAAACCGGGTCTATGCGTAGGTTATAAAACCTCTCAAAGGTATTGGGCATAGCCCAACCCGCAGCTCTGCATATGTCTGCTAGAGAGGCCCCCCTTGCCAGTGCCCAGGAGGATGCAACACCTCTAGTGGAGTGCGCCCGGACCCCCAAGGGGCATGGCAAGTCCTGAGACTGGTATGCAAGAGAAATGGCATCCACAATCCAATGGGCCAACCTCTGCTTGGAGACAGCTTTCCCCTTCTGTTGTCCTCCAAAACAGACAATGAGCTGCTTCGAGTGTCTAAAGCTCTATGTGAGGTCCAGATAGATGTGCAGGGCGTGAACTGGAAACAGCAACGACAAGGCCGGGTCTTCCTCCTCTGAAGGGAGCGCTTGAAGTTTCACCACCTGGTCCCGAAAAGGAGTGGTGGGAACTTTGGGCATGTACCGGCCGGGGTCTCAAGATCACGTGAGAGTGTGCCGGCCTAAACTCCAGGCATTCGCTGGTAACAGAGAGCACCTGCAGTTCCCCCACCCTCTTGATGGAAGTGAGCGCCACCAGGAGGGCCGGCTTCAGGGACAGAGTGCTGAGCTTGGCCTGCTCCAGGGGCTCAAATGGGGCTCTCTGTAGGGCAGGTAGGACCACAGAGAGATCCCAAGAGGGGATCAGGCGCAGTCTAGGAGGATTCAATATCCTCATGCCTTTGAGGAACCTGTTGATCAGGTTGCGCCATCACGAGGGACTGCCGTCCAGTGTATTGTGGTAAGCTGCTATGGCAGCCACGTACACTTTCAGGGTAGAGGGAGACAGCCGTCTCTCCAGCCCTTCCTGAAGAAAAGACAGCATAGACCCGACGGCGCATCTCTGTGGGTCTTTCTCATGGGAAGAACACCAGTTAGCGAAAAGACGGCACTTCAAGGCATACAGCCGCCTCGTACTGGGGGCCCTGGCCTGAGTGATCGTGTCTACCACCTGCTAGGTTTTCCACATCCCATCCAGGAGTCAGACGTGGAGATTCCAGAGGTCCGGCCGCGGGTGCTGGAGCATGCCTTGCCCCTGAGAGAGAAGGTCCTGCCTCAGGGGAATGTGCCAGGGAGGTTCTACTGTCAGGAGCATCAGATCCGAGAACCAAGTCCGGTTGGGCCAGTTGGCGCAATGAACAGGACTTGCTGCCTGTCCTCCCTGACTGAGTCTGTGCAATGAGGCTAACCGGAGGAAACACATACTTGCGTAGCCCCTGAGGCCAGCTGTGCGTCAAGGCATCTGTGCTGAGGGGGGCCTCGGACAGGGAGTACCGCAGGGGGCAGTGAGAGAAGTCTTGGGAGGCGAACAGGTCTACCTGTGCCTCCCCAAATCTCTCCCAAATCAGCTGGACTACATGGGGGTGGCGTCTCCACTCCCCGCAGAGCGTTACCTGCCGTGAGATCGCGTCCGCTGCACAGTTGAGGATGCCTGGAAGGTGAGTGGCTCGCATCGACTTCAAAGTCTGCTGACTCCAAAGGAGGAGGCAGTGGGCGATTTGCGACATGTGACGCGAGCGTACGCCACCTTGGAGGTTTATGTATGCTACGGTTGCCTTGTTGTTGGTTTGGACCAACACATGCTTGCCCTGAATCAACGGCCGGAGCCACCTCAGGGCCAGCGATACTGCCAGCAACTCTAAGCAGTTGATGTGCCATTGGAGTCAAGGCCCCGTCCAGAGCCCCGACACTGCCTGCCCGTTGCACACGGTGCCCCAGCCGGAGTTCAAGATGTCCATCATGACCACGATGTGCCTTGAGACCTGCTCTAGGGGAACACCTGCCCGTAGAAACGGCAGGTCCGACCAAGGGCTGAAAGTCTGATGGCACTGTGGCGTGATGGTCACACACTTGGTGCCATGGCGCCATGCCCACCTCGGGACTTGAGTCTGTAGCCAGTGCTGATGCGGTATCATATGCATCAACCCGAGGGGGAGAACCGCCGCCGAGGATGCCATATGCCCCAGGAGCCTCTGAAATGATTTCACTGGCACCACTACCTTCTGCCTGAAGGTCTTCAGGTAGGTCAGCACTGACTGAGCACGTCCGGTCATAAGACGTGCTCTGAGAGCGACCGAGACCAACTCTATACTGAGAAAAGAGATGCTCTGCACAGGGGAGAGTTTGCTTTTCTCCCAGTTGACCTGAAGCCCGAGTCGGTCGAGGTGCTGAAGCACAAGATCCCTGTGTGCACACAATAGATCTCGCGATTGAACTAGGATTAGCCAGTCGTCGAGATAATTGAGAATGCTTATGCCCTTCTCCCTTAGTGGGGCCAGGGCAGCCTCTGCGACCTTGGTAAAGACGCGAGGGGACTGGGACAGACTGAAGGGGAGGACCTTGTACTGGTATGCTCGTCCATCGAAAGCAAACAGAAGAAAGGGTCTGTGTCGAGGAAGGATCGATACGTGAAAGTACGCGTCCTTCAGGTCGATGGCCGCGAACCAATCCTGATGTCGTACTGATGCCAGGACGCGCTTCTGCGTTAACTTCCTGAACGGAAGCCTGTGTAAGGCCTTGTTCAGGGCACGCAGGTCCAAGATTGGGCGCGACCCTCCCCCTCTCTTGGGCATGATAAAATACGGGGATGGATCTATTGCTCCCTTCGCCAGAAAGGTGGCAACTTCCGCCCGAATGACGGAGGCACCCGCGCCCTGCACCAGAGTGGAGAGGACGCCACTGAACTGGGGCGGGCATCTGGCGAACTGGATGAGGGGGATGACTGGACTTACTGTGCCCGGGCAGGGTGGTTCGTGGCAAGGCAGAGCAGGCACCCCACCTGGAAGACAGCCCAGGGGGGACGTGCTGCTCTGCAAGCCCGCAACGGTGGCCGGTGACTTTGGCGGGCAAGCGGCCCCAGAGACCAGCACACTTACCTGTCTCTTTATGGAGAATGAGGAAATCGTCTGATTGACCGGAAAGACTTCCAGCGCCTGGCCGTTGTGAGTGCGCTGGCCCAGGGAATGAGGAAAATGCTCTTTTATTGACCATGTGGGTGCTGAGGCCCAGAGGGCACTCTGCGATGTCATACTCACCACACGCTGGCCCAGGGGCGATGGTGGGGCTGGAGAGATGTCCTGGGCCAGACCGGTCAGGAGCGGTCACCTCATCCCTGGGCAGGCAATGTCAGGACTGCCTCTAAGCCCATCTGGGGTTCTTGGGGGCCGACTGACGGGCAAGTGGAGCCGACTTCTCGTGGGAGGATCTTTTTCTCTGAGGCCGGCTTGCAGGCTCCGATGGTACAGGAGCCGTGGCCAGCACCACAGGGGAACGGCTCTGGTGAGAAGCAGACAGGGTCTGCTTTCTCACCATCGAGCACTGATAGGCGAAATCCTCGATGGTGTCGTCAAAAAGCCCCCCTTGGGAGATGGGCGCATCAAGAAAGTGGACTTTCTTGGCGTCACGCATCTCCGCAAGGTTGAGCCACAGGTGCCACTCTTGGACCACAAACGTGGACATTGTTCGCCCCAGGGCATGCGCCGTGACCTTTGTCGCACGTAAGGTGAGGTCGGTCGCAGTGCGCAGTTCCTGCATCAGCCCTGGGTTGGTCCTACCCTCGTGCAGGTCTTTTAGCGCCTTGGCCTGGTGGACCTGCAGGATGGCCATGGCATGCAGGGCGGAAGCGGTCTGACCTGCGGCCTTGTAAGCCTTCGTCATTAAAGAGGAAGAGAACTTACGGCCTTGGAAGGGAGCCTTGGTCAGTCACGCCAGGTGGCTGCGCCCTGCGGGCATAAATGTACCGCTACGACACGCTCTACCTGGGGAGGCTCGACATATCCCTTAGCCGCTCCACCATCGAGGGTAGTCAGAGTGGACAAGCCCGCGAAGCGTGTATGGGCAGTAAAAGGTGCCTTCCACGACTTCGTTAGCTCCTCGTGGACCTCCGGGAAGAAAGGCACAGGGGCAGGGCATGGCCGTGAGTCACACTCTGAGCCCAGAAACCAATCATTCAGCTGCGAACGCTCAGGGCAGGGTGGAGGTTTCCACTTCAGCCCGATGTTCTCAGCTGCCCGGGCAAGCACGGCTGCCATCTCAGCGTCCGACTCATCCTTTGCTCTACCACCCATGGGCAGGAGCTCAGAAGATTCATCTTCTTCCGATAGCAGAAGCCCACCCTCCGAAGCCGCGATCGAAAGCTCATCCTCGTCGCGAGCCCACATGCATTCAGCTCCGAAGAAAAAATCTGAATGAGTGATGCACGCCATCAAATTTTATACCCGTATATCCGGGGCGGAGAGTGGCATGCAAATTCCACTTGCCAATTTTCATTGGCCTTTTCTATTTTAAGCAAAGGTGATTGGGGCTCTCAAGATCGAACCCCTAGTGTCACTACATCGACACAACATCGAGTGATTGACAGACAGGGAACAGATCATCTCTCTCTCTCGCTCTCTCTCTCTCAGCAGGTGAAACATTGAAAAAGATAAGACATAGACAGACTGTCTCCCTTAGGTCGGAGAGGAAAACAGGGGTATTCAAATACACATACAAGGCTCTGTCTTTGAGTAAACTCAATAAGTTGGATAGCTGCGCAACCCAGAGCCATTAGGGGCCCCACATGTTGCTGGTAAGGTATGGGGTCACGATCAGAAAGGGAAGGGATATGTATTCACTGCAGTGATGACAAACCTATTACCTGTCATTATTCCCATTTCTAACAGACCCCCTGTGGAGCAGATCACATGGATCCACTAAGGATATATTTGTGGGAGAGTGAATTATTTGCATGTTAGCATGCATACAGTATGAAGTTTTGGATAAAACCAGTCTTTCATCTACTTGGTGTGTGGCCATTGTCCTAATGCATCACCAAGAGGAAAGCTTTTTATTCGCTTGGCACTTGCTGCAGGTGACAGAGGTCAAGGTATTGCGAAGACATGCTATTACTAGTCTGATCACAGCATGGAACACAAAGCTTCCTTTTTCCACAATCGCTTTCATAGATTTTCTATAGGAAGAATGTAACTGGGGCACACTTTTCACTGCCAGCCATTTTGGACAGCTGAGAGTAAGGTCAGGACCATCCCTCACTGCCTTGGCAAATCAAAGTCTATCTAATGCATTCCAGCCAAAACAAAATGAACAGTGTTATAGCTCCAAAGCAATTGTTGTTTTTCCATATTTGCAGCACCAACATTGAGAAAACATTTTGTTTGCATGTACAGTGTGTGTTTACTGATAAAAGCAAATGCTCACACATTGAGCCATGGTGCTCATCTGGTGATGCAGATTCAAGTCCAACCTGTGATGTGTCCCAACCCTGTATATGTCTAGTAAAGAGGCAAAAAAAAAAAAAAAAACACACACACAAAACAACAACAACAAATGGAAGTGACTATAAACCAAGCTACCAAAATCATAAAACTAATGAAAATGTTAAGGATTTTGTCATTTCTCACTGTGCAGGACAAGGAAGTGAGGGTCTCCACTGTGTGTCTGTATGAGATAGCATATGAGCATGGGAGCAGACCTTGAGCTGGCTTTCACTGAACCCATCATGCTGCTGTTTATTTGGGCAGAGACATGGAGGAGATTTAACCTCCAAACAATGAGATTTAAACAAAAGCTTTTCAACTTATCCAGAGAGGTGATAATTTTTGTTTTGTTTTCATAACTGTCCACAGGAGAAGAATGTTGTTGCATTATTCAAGGGAAAACTACATCTCTGCTGTATCAAGAATTTTAAATACAGTTCTAGACTGCCTAAAGGCCTAGATATACTTCATACAAAATCAAAGAACGCAACGGGTATGACATAATTTTGAACAAAATCTGGCTAAAAAGAAGGTGTTTTGGGGTTCATTTTCGGTGGTTCGTAACAGCTCACCTGGGAAAACTTTTAGGAAAACTTCTAACCGACTGCAAAACACCTTCTTGCTGGCATTGGTCCACGTCATTGATGGGCATGACCTGAAGCTCCACCTACTACTTTGATTACGTTTTTCAGTCAGTATTTAACATGAACACACCAGCGTGCAAGTCCATGTCATGCAATTTTTTTGTTTTTGTTTAATTAGTCTACAAAAGGAATCAAATCTACTCAAATATTCTCAAGTGCCTATTCACTCATGTGCCATCTGCAGCAAAAGCCATTCACACATCTGTCTAAAGCAGTGACATGCACAGACCTTACCAGGGGCAGGGGCGAAAGGACATGGACAGAGTGTGAAGAGACATCTGCCGTCAATAGTTGTGGGGGCCCCTGTAGTCCCCATTCTGTGCACATCAGTGGCCTAAAGTAAGATATGCCTCTATAACCATTCTTTTGTCTGTATTCTGAATATTAACACTCTTTTATAAACCTTTATCTTGCCAGTAGTATCATCATAAATTACAATAACAGAGTGTAATCACAGCATATTATGGCAGCGTCTAGCGTGTTAGCGCAATAGCATCATGAATTCAGAATCTAAACAAGACAAATTAAACATATTCTGCTGCATACATATTACTTTAAATGATCAGAAAGGTTAAAACAGCTTCTTTTACTGACCTTATGTGAATTGTAGCCTACGCATAGAATGAGGCATAAAGTCATTGATAACACATTTTATTGTTACATTAGTTAAAGCTGCACTACGTAACTTGGTGCTCTCTAGTGATATCTGTGGTTGAAATTTAAAACTGCAAGCAATTTGCGGAAGAATACATTACGTCCTTTGTGTTTTGACACTTCTGCTCTGGCGGATTAATTTCATGATTTGAGGTTACCTGGACATCGCCTGTATGTGAACATGACTGGAAAATATTCAAAGACGAAGTCATAACGTGCTATTTTCATGTTGATATTATTATGTTATACGATTAAACATTTAAATATGAAATATTTCTTGCTTTGACGAAGATAAAGAACACTCTTATTTACATATTTTAAATGAATGAATTGTACACTTTTCTGACACTACTCAAAGCGCTATTACATAGAGAACAGGGGACTCTCCTGAATCACCACCAGTAACAAGTATATTTTAAAATGATTATTTAATTGTTTTATCGAAACTCGCGACTGCTGATTCAAGTTCAATGTAAGACTTCATTATTTTTAAATTATTAATCTTGTCAACGAAATCACTGACGAAAACGTTAGTTGACGAAGGGTTTTTTGATTTCGTCAGTGATTATGAAGTGTCATGTATTCCCTGTTTTTGTCTAGACTTTTATGTTGAAATTCTTGTTTAGTTCCCTGTTCCTGTTTCCTGTGTTAGTTTTGTAGTTCTTTGTAGTTTTATTTCATGATTGGTTCACCCTGATTGTTTCCCCAGGTGTTCCTCTTTCCCTGATTATTTCCCCAGGTGTTCTTTGTTTTCCCTTGTGTATTTAAGCCCTTGTTTCCCCTGGTTAGTTTTTCAGTCTTCACATGTATTATGCTGTGCTCTGTACGTTTGTTTCCTGTGTTTTGTTTCTTTATATTCTGAGTTACCTTTTTTATCTTTGTTTTATTGAAAGCCACATTTAGATCCTCCATCCTCGCCTGACTCGTTACACGAAGACGAGATGAAAAAGACACATATCAAGACAATTCAGTGATTTTATTAAAGCATACTGTTGATGAAAATATGACGATAAAAATTATATTGCAAGATATTAACAGTGCGAGATATAAACAGAAGAAGAAACATCTTGAGAATCTGTAAATAGAAGAAGATATTAGATATGGAGTCATCAAATCATGAATCCAGTAGGCTATGTTGGGCATTTCTCCGTTTGAGCTGTTTGAGTTGAATGCGATAACACCGGCAAAATGAACCACTTTAAAATAGGGTAAATACCTTATTCAAATGCATCCTATTTATACATGAGATTCATCAATATATCCACAACATTTATGGAACAACTTACATCTGCACAACGAAACGAATGAACATATGAACTTGAACTAAACGACGCGCTAGTCAGAATATGTGTAATTTGCGTTGCGTAACTTGCATTGTGAATACACGGTTTCCATAAGAAACACGCTACACACAATGGATCCTTTCACAGAAAATTAATAAGTCTCTAAAGCATGAATAATTCAGAATAAAGGCTAACTTCTAAAAAGTAGCTAATACTTCAGTCTATTCATTATTATTTCAGGAGCTCATGTTTTTCACGACAGTATATACATTTATACTGTATGTTTGATACATGTTTATATTAGAAAATGTTTATAATTTTTTTCTAAATATTTGAATATTTGATAAAAGTTTGGTCTGTTACAATTTGACACTTTTTTTTTTTGTTTTTTTTTTGCACATAAAGCAAGTGAAACTGTAGGCCTAATAACACTGTAAACTAAAAACATAAAACGAGCAATAATGGGGATAAAATATACTTTATTAAACATGAAAATAATATGTACAAGAACTAAATTTCAGAAGTCATATGTATTAGTAAACATGCACAGTAACTTCCCCTGACAACTACATACATCGCGATTGGTTAACACACGTGTAACGTTTGATTCATAAAAGCATGACAACGCTACCAGACAACATACTGTTTCCAAGCATGCAATACAAATTATTTTTATAGGCTTACCGAAATGAATCGGGGTAATGTAAGAACATTGTTTTGAACACTGATTGTTTATGTACTTAATTAATAACGGCAATTTGTTCATTTTTAACCAAAAAATCTTACATTGTGCAGCTTTAAGGTTTTACTGAACGTCCTCATATTTAAATGTACTTCTAAATGCCTTCCACAGCGGAGTGACTGGATGCATACTGTTGCTTGGCTGTTTAGAACTTCTTTTTACCCCTGAACGAAGAATGAGGAAGAACTTCTCCAGAAGTATATCGGGGCATTAAGTGTGGCACCTGCTGTTTACAAAGTGGCTATTCTTTAGTAAATAGGCAAAATACGCATCACAATGATATAAGTTAAAATATGTCTTTGTAACCAAATATATTGGGTCTCATTAACTAGTAATTGCATACAAGTGTTCTTATGTGCAGGTGTGTACGGACATATATTTGTTACTACCCTTGTTCTAATGTTGTTGTATCTGGATTATTCTAAATAAGGGTGTGTCCCACAGTTAATAGTTAGCATAATACACACCCAAACAGTCTCCTTATAAGAGCTTTCTGTACAACCATGTGTCACTCTCTGCAAATCTATCCTTAAACTCTCTATATAAGATGAGCCCTCAAGAGAGAGCAAGTGCAGCAGGATCTTCAAGTGTAAAAGGCTCCAAACCAATTGAAACCAATTTAAACATATTTTATATAGGCCACTACTACACGCAAATGGCTGCAGTTTTATACAGAAACTATCCCAGATCGAGCTATAATGAACATCATTTTGTTTCTCTGAAATAAGTTAGACTTATTTTAGGAAAAGTTTGTCACTCAATTTCTAATAATATATATATAGTGCACAGCATAAATGAGTACACCCCTCTGAAACAAAGTCAGCTATCTCTCTTTAGAAATAAGACATATCTAGGGTTCCTGAATGATGCAATGTCACAGCAACTCTGGTTTATCAGTTACCAATGAACCATGTCAATACTAAACAGGAAAATATAATTTTCTTATCAAAATTACAAATGTTAAAAAAATAAGCCCTCCTGAAAGTTACAAAATTAAACAAAATGTTTCTTGTTTCTAATTAAGGGCAATTGTTTATCAGATAAGCCTGTTGAACCATCAAAAACAAACAGATGTAACTGGTAAACAATTGAATGTGTTACTTAACCCAATGCATCATTCTTATACTTAGTGCTGTCAACAGTGGGACAGAATTTAAGAAAATTATTGTATTTGCACAAAAGAGGAAAAGGGTACAAGGCGTGCTTCCTGACTCCTCTTCCACGTGACGCGTGACCTTACCAATGAGATTACATCATCTCTCTCATGAGCGCACGTCACAGAGATGTATGGAAGCGAACATTTGTAGTTAAAAAGTATATACGTAAGTATTGTTTTGTTTCTCAAAATAATCAATCGTTTGGGTTCAGAAGAACTTTATTTGTCGACTGGAGTCGTGTGGATTGTTTTGATGCACCCTAAATATGCATTTTGGACCGTCAAAAAATGGAGTACATTCACTTGCATTATTTAGAGGAGGAGGCCTGAAATGAAATCCTAAAAATCTTAAATTCTGTTTTGATGAAGAAAGAAACTCAGATACATCTTGGATGGCCTGAGGGTGAGTAAATTATAGCAAATTTTCATTTTCGGTGAACCATTCCTTTAAGGTCATAGACGTAAGCTTTCACCTTGTGATGAATAGTGCAGAATAAGCACCAAGCAAGTACCACAGCGCTGGCAAAAGCTGTGAGAAACAGTGTGGAGTGGCTGTTCCATCTTACACAGTAAAAACCCACCCTGCATAGAAGTGGAATGCTTGGTTATTGTCCATTCAGGAAGCCACTTCTGAAGCAAAACAAAAGAAAACCCATTTAGCAATTGCCAAAGCCCATTTAACAAAGGTGAAGACTTTTGGGAATCCATACTTAGTCTTTTTGATCTAAAGGCATCCAAAATGGTCTTGCAAGAGGGACAAGTACAGTGATTAGTGCATGGCCTCCACAGTCAAGCACAGCAGTGGTTAAATTCTTATATGGGAATGTATGAGTGCTGAAGGTATTAGGGAATTCTACTCCAATGGCATCATGAATTGACAGATGTACTGCAAAATCTTTTTGGGTTGTTGACATGACAATAATCCCAAACATTCTCTCAAGACAACCGCTGCATCCTTAAGGATGAACAAGGTGAAAGTACCATCCGACCTTAACCCTTTTGTGCACCTGTGGGGAATTTTGGAGACACAAGTTGAGCAGCACTCCCTATCAAACATCCAAGGCACTCAAAGAGGTCATCCTTAGCAAGTGGAACATGACACGGAGTCTGTGATTTACTTTTTTTTTTTTTTTTTTTTTTTTGCATATATGTGGTTTAAGTTTGTTTAAAACTTTATACTAAATTAAGAGAAATTAAGTGCAAACTTATTGATGAATCCTGATTTATGTGTGAAGATGTACGCACAAATGTTTTGCGTGCAATACTTGTGTACACACGGTTAGTGAATAAGTATTCCTGTAATATTTTGATCAGGAATGTGTATTGCATTTTTCTTTATAAATCGGTAACTTGAGATACATTAAATACACATTTATGAAAATGCATACCTTTCCCCAATGAAAAGTCCCCATTTTGTGTGATATAACACCAAGATATACCAATGCAAGGTCTACCAATGCACACTGTGGGTTCACATGGGATTACAGTTCAGAACAGTTACAGTACATTGCTATTGGCAACCAGAGAACTGAAGGCTCTGTGCAGAAAGTTTCACTAAAACATCACTACTAGCCCTTGTACTTTTCTGAAGCTTTTTCTATCTTGCTGTGTGGGTCAACATCTTGGTCTTTTATCATTTGTGTTGGTAGCTCTGTAAGTGGAGGTATGTGTGTCTGTCTGTCTTCCAAGGTTATCTTTGAAGAGAATTTTCTGATGTTTTACAGAGTTTTAGCTGTGCTGGAGCAGGAGATAATGAGCTTACGGAAGTGTAGGTGTTCGAGTATGTTTCCAGACAGATACATTTTCAGATACAGATACATTTCCACAACTGTCAGATATTGGTGCTTCTCATATGTGTCATTGCATGTTGAAATTAGGCATACTGAAGAAGATCTGGGAAGTTCTTATGCAATGTGCATGTATATGTATTAAAATTTGTAAAAAAAAAAATTCGATCGGATGATTATTTTCAAACGAATCGTCACAAACGCATCTTAACAATACAATCCCGAAATGCATTCACAAACATAACACATAGCGACGGGAGAGTTTATTTGTAATAGTATGTCAACAAACAACATGAATGAAGAGCTCGTGCCAGCTTGTTGCACTAATTTGCACAGAAAGGAAAAGAAAAAAAAAAAACAGTTGCAAATAATGATGAGACAGCGAGAACGTTGTTGTATTTTTTTCATTATTGTACTATATTTTGTCTCCTGCTTCTCAATGCATTGCTCTCCTCTTGCTCTCACTGAATTTAATTGGCTTTTGCTCATTGTCAGTCTCTCGCTCATCGAGCAATCTGAGACTTCTCATCGCAGACCAGTTGCCGACTAGTCGCAGACTCAAAACTTTAAAGGAGATGAGCTTGAGCTGTGTAGTGTAAGCTAGGCTTAAAAGGGACTTTGAATTCATTGCTAGTCTGAAGTCAGGCTTGAAAGATTAAATGGATTGTTCACCCAAAAATGAAAATTCTTTCATCATTTACTCATGTTCATGCCATCCCAGATGTGTGACTTTTTTTTTCTGCAGAACACAAAGATTTTTAGAAGAATATCTCAGCTCTGTCAGTCCATACAATGCAAGTGAATGGTGACCAGACCTTTAAAGCTCAAAAAATCACATAGAGGCCACATAAAAGTAATTCATAATACTCCAGTGGTTCAGAAGCGATATGATAGGTGTTGTTGAGAAACAGATACATTTTTAAGTCCTTTTTAATCATAAATCTCCACTTTCACTTTAACAGTCTTTCACATTTTGAAAGTGAAAGTTACAGTGGAGATTTATGGTAAAAAGGACTTAGAAGATAGAAAGTCATACACATTTGGGATAGCATAAGAGTGAGTAAATAATGAGAGAATTGCCATTCTTGGGTGAACAACCCTTTTAATTAAATCAGACCATCCAGCACAGACTGACAATATGAAATTTCTTTTTTTTTTCAGTAATTCCATACAATTTTTGTTTGCAAATTTAGAGATTAAATTTTGTATTTGTTTATTTGTAAACTCATGTTTGTTTGTTTTTTGTTTGTTTGTTTAGTTAAAGAAAATAACATTTATAACTGGAAGTTTATTAAATCTTCTTAACAGTTAGTCAGTGGTAATAATAACATATGTGTACATGTTGCCTGTTAAAATAGCCTACTCTATATTTTCTTTCTTACTGAGCTGAGGAGCTGGTTAATCTCATGATTTATTTGAATATGGATCTTCTATAACACAGCACAGAGGCCTGAGAGCAATTACTCCTGAACAAAAACCTTCCCTGAGCTGTCACACATCATCCCCGCTAGCGCAACACCAAGTGGCCAGAGCAATTTATCTGCCTCCTGCATCAGGGATACTGACACTGCAGACAGTTGTGTATGAAAAATGGTTTCTTCACGTATCACTTAATTTAAACACTAAACACTTTTATTTGTTAACACCCAATACAGATTGTATTACAGATATTGTTAAAATAATGAAATCTTTTCATTAGATCACTTGGTTTATTTCACCAAGAACTATTTCAGGTGAAGCTCAGGCTGTAGTATTTGACTTGACATGCACAGTTACATATGTCATGGAGACAAAACCAATTTGAGATTATAAAATATCAGGCACAGTTCATCAGTTTAATTTGATGTAAGAGATTTAAAGTGCCAGGGCAGAGATGATAAATGTTGAAGCTATGGAAGAGATGTAGAATGCTGCATTAGCCACGTTATCTGTCGTCTGAAGGATGACAGTCTCTTCCTAACCCCCTTGAGATACCCTTGACATACAACTGCCCTTCAGAGCAAAAGAATATTCCACAGAGAGATTGACACTCTTACAAAGGTAAATATAAATATACTGTAGATGCCTCCCACTGCACTCATCTACAGCTAAACTAAAATATAGATGTGAGTTGAAAGAGTCTTGCATCTGATGCAGAACAAGGTAGACTTGGCATATGAAGGTAGACTTGGCCTGGTGGGTACCATTGTAAAGAAAACTTTTCAATTTTTGTAAAAATATAGATTATGATGCATTCTTAGACTCTCAGCCAAAGAAACTGCTGAAAAAATAAATAAATAAATATAGATAGATAGATAGATAGATAGATATAGCCAAACCTTTCTTTTTTCTGATTTGACATTATATATCTCTGGGTGTAAATAAGGTGAACTGCTTTTGTTTTGTTCCCATCATGTCAAATGTAACTGAAAAAATTCATAAGTTGTAGCATTACAAAATGTATTTATCATATTTTCCAAAAACATGTCCAAATGTCCAAAAGCCTCTCCAAACAAATAAAACATAATAACTGTACATAAGAACTAATTACACATGCAAACACAACAATGACTAAAGGTTTGCATAGCATGCAGACATGATTTTAGTAATGAGATTTGAAAAGAAAGATGTCCTTTTGGCATCAAGTCTGTGTCATTTACTTGGCGCCATCTCCTGGTGGCCATATGTAACATTGTGCTTCATATGGATTATCTAATGATCTATGCATCTGATTACATTTTGTGTGGGCTCTTTTGAAAGATAATTGCCTCCTCTAAGTAATGGTTTGTGATATTTTATGTTCTGTTTATTTTTCTGTCAAGTTATAAACGTAAACGCGGCATATAAGCAACACATTTTCACATGAAACATAAATGTCAAATACATATACTTAGATATTACTCGCTATATTTTTGTCTATGAGTAAAACAAATAGACTGGTTGTATTCTACTTTTTAGAGCTTTTCAAAAACATCTGACATGGCTATGTGATGAGTTTGATGTTTTTACTGATTGCAATAAAATGTGCAGTACAATTGTTTTTATAAATTATCAAAATGGAACACTTCTGATTTGTCTGCAAATTTCAAAGCACTTGTTCAGTTTTTGTCATAATGCCTGCATGCATTGGAAAGTAGAGCTTCTAAGCTTTCAAACGATACCTATTTTGTGTAGATATTAATATTTTTTTTCCCATCCGAGCTTAAAGGGTTAATGTCAATTTCAACATATTGTAATAAATGTTTTAATTAAAAATTGTATATGTTAACATTATTCAATGCACTATGAACTAACATGAATGAACAATGAACAATTGTATTTTTATTAACTAACATTAAAAAGATAAATAAATGTTGTAAAAAATATATTGTTCATTGTAAGTTCCTGATATCTAATGCATTAACTAATGTTAATGAATGGAACCTTATTTTAAAGTGTTACCAATTATTTTATTTTTATTTTGCGCAGAAGAAAAAGTCATATGGGTTTGGTACAACATGAGGGTGAGTAAATAATTAATTTTAATTTCTGGGTGTACTATTCATTCAAAGGCAAAAGCCCTTTTTTATGAAACAGGAGCTACAGCAAAATTACCATTGTTAATTTAACTATCTATTGATTAGTGTAAGAGGAAAGTTGTTTAAATATAAACCTGAATTCCACAAACACCTATCAATCTAAATTTTATTTATACCTGCCATCAATCTACCACAGTCCAAACTGCTCAGCTGTAGCAGCCAAATCTTAATATTTATTATACCTAGCACAAGCTCCTGGAAATCAACAGGCAGGCCTAATAATGTCAGAATCTATCTTGGGTCCAGAATGAATACCCGCCAAAGTGAACTGCCTTTGAGGACACATAGATGCATTCAGCTGTGCCTCCAAATTGCTTTAGCAGTGTTGTCAGTCAATTTGGCACGCTCACTCACGACTCTAATTGATGCTGAATTTCCATATTGGTCACATCTGTGTAACAAATGCTATTTCACTCAAAGTGAATAGCAAGCGAAAGCAAGGGGAAAGGAGGGGTTGGAAAAAAAAGATGAATAAATACATAAGCCTGTTATTTCCAGCAGAAACACCTGTGAGACTAGCCATTTCAGTAACTTTAAAGAAAGACAGATGTCTGGACAGTATTTCTGTTGCATTATTTCAGAATGATCTTAACTGTTCTGTAATTACTTAGCATCTGGTGCAAATTCACAGCCCAATGGAATGACTTGTTTGATTAAAAGCTTTGGTTACCCTAAAAGCGTCAGTGGTTAGATTATGAATTACAATTCAAATTTGTTTGCTAAACAAATCAATTATGCATAAATGACTAGAAGTGGTAGGAGGTATAGGGGAACTCCATCATGAAGTTTAAAGGGATAGTTCACCCAAAAATTTAACTTATGTCATTAGTCACTCACTCACAACACAAAATAACATATTAGGCAGAATTTCTGCCACAGTCACCATTTACTTGCAATGCATTTTTTTTTTTTTTCCACACAATGAAAGTGAATGGTGACGGAGGCTAACATTCTTCTGAAAATCTTTCATGTTCCACAGAAGAAGAAAAAAGTTATATGTTCTGAACAACATGAGGGTGAGTAAAGGATGGTAGAATTAAAAATTTTTAGTGAACTGTCCCTTTAAGTTTTACATTTATAGTGAAGCATGATTGTTCTTTTGATGCACCCAACTCAGATGCCCCTGTATGGCTGGGTGAGAGTTAAAACTAAGAGCAGGTGTTGAGTAGTAAAGCCCTGCTTGTGTAACCTAAGAGGAACCAAAATAGCAGCAATGCATTTTTAATGGCAGCCAGTCGCTTGGGGGGGGGGGTGGGCAGCTTCCACAGCATGGGGCTCAGTGCCATTGGGCCTCCAGCAGCAACATGGAGGGGAGGAAGTGATATGATTTTTGCACTCTGCATAAACCAGTAGCAGTAATGACTCCAGCCAGCTTGAGGAGAAAGCTTTTATCTGAGCTCTTATATTTACCTTTTATACAAGGGTTATTTCCGGTCCTTTAACTCTACTGGACAAACAGTGTTCCTAGAGTGCTGATATTTAGTATAACAGCACTGGAAGGCTTCACTGTTTGTATTTCTCCAGCCAGTCTGTCGGAATGCAACGTTTAATTCTGATTTGGCTGCTTTATTTAGGACTATTTTTTGTTGAGGGAGGAAAATTAAACAAAATAGCTGGCTAAATGGTGTCTAAAATGTGAGTTACCTAATATAAATGTCTTGTTTATAGAATTTGTATTAAACAATATAACATCCAAAAACGTGCTGTAGTACTGAATATTAGCATGCTGATTACATGAGGCCTGCATGAAAATTTCTTCGTACTCATTTTATATTGCTTAAACACGCTAACACGTTTTGTTTCTCTGCAAAGAAACTCATCAAAACCAAAGACTGATAAAGCACTTCATTTAAGTAATTAAGCCAATGATGGATTCAATTAAGTCCTTTATGAGTTCAGGTGGAGTGGAGGACTGTAGGGTCCCAACAGACTAGAATGGGGTACAAATTAAAGGTGCTGAAGTGCCGTGCTGTGTAAGTTCAGGCTACTCCACTCAATATTTAAAAAGAAGGACCAAATTAACTGCTCATACCTTTACCTGGACCTTTATCCTGCAGCGGCCCAGCTTGGTAACAGATAAGAGCATAATGTGTCCCTGCAGTTTTATGGCAAATTGTCCACTATGCTCTGTTCACTATGCTGGTCTCAGCTAAAATTTTTGAAGGTGTGTTGCTATGCTGCATATAATGAACAGGCCTGTAGTTGTGTTTTTTAGACATACTTGACTGGAGGTGCCTGTTGGAGGCTTTTTCCAAATTAATGTCATACTATGGACACTACCTCCAATACTAAAAAATGTATGTTTGGAAAACCATGCTAATAGAGCTTCATAGGATTGTAGATCATTCCCAAATGGAATACGTGAAGTACACAGTCTTGTACCTTTGTCTTTTTCTCTGATTTTCAAATACTTTATTTTGCTTCAAATAAAAGTTTGTAATAGTGTGATTCACCTCGGAGCTGGTTGGTTTGGTTCATTGCTAAGAACTCTTTTATGAAGGATTTTATTAAATCCCTATAGAAGAAATTAATGGGGAAAATACTTCCAGAACCTAGATGGCTGAAAAAGTGGGCTGGCACTGAAGCGTTCTAATAGTAATTCATAATTGTTTGGAAAGCTTCTATTGTTTCATTTGTATCTCAGCCTTGTAAATTATATGTAGCCTATTTTGAACAAACAATTAAAAGAATTAAAAGCTGTCTTTATTTGTGAGCTTAAAAACATGCATCTGTGTGGGCCCCTTAATGGATAGCCCTGGCAAGACAAGTTTGTTTGGCATTGTATGTGCAAGTTCCCGTGTCTTTGCGTTGGTGTCACTAATTGCTTGCATATTTCCGCAATTCACCATGTAGGAAAGAGGGGGGATTTTGAGAGAGACAAAGTCAAGTGAGAGAGAGCTATAGAGGAATAGTAAGGTGAAGTGTCATGAAGTTTCAGAGGGAGGCAGTGTCTCTCACGCCTCCCTTGAGCACGTTACGATATAATTGAGCTCCTAAAGTGTGGCTTGAATGTGAGTTGATAACTGCAGAGTACAGGCGAAAAGTCACGTCAGGGGAGAAATTGCCTCAACTTTGTACTGATTCGTTCAATACGCTATCAATGTGATAGTGTCCGCATCATGTGCTTGTCCTCGCAGCAGGTCTCCGCAGATCACTTATTTCCTTCGCCAGACTTTGTTTTAAATATGGCTTTCCTGAGTGGTGCCTGTACATAAAAACGCTAAGCACAAAAAAACAATAACAAAAATCATACAGAATACTACAATGTGGGCAGAACAAAGACTAGAAAAGTTCACAGAAAGGGAAATGACAGTAAGAGAGAGACTGAGAGCAGGAGATATAGAAAGAGACAAAGGGAAAGAGAGTGAGAGTAAGAACCAGACCTCACTAATATAACCATTATGCTCTTCTTTCAGGGCTCAATAAATTGCCAAGCATTAACTTTTGAAGGCCACTGAAGGTTTTTTTTGCATCCTAGTCTGATCCAATATCAAGAGGACTCTTTAGCAATGTTGACAACCCACACAAATATGATGAAACTAATGCACTCATTAAGGGCAAAGCCATGAGGGAAATGGAAAAAAACACCACCTACCAATGGCAGAAAAATAAACAGACACACAATCAATTATGGAGATTTCAATACACATGATATGTAAATCCAGCAGCAAACCAAGCAGAAAGACATGATAAATCAGTCACTGGACCGATGCTTCGGTCTATCTTTCTCTCATGAATTAACTGAAGCACCAAGGAAACTATACCACGTGACAACTGCCCCTAAAGTACTGTATGTTCTTATTGACAATATTCCGGACGAGCCTACTGTGTTTCAAATTTGGATGACTTTTTAAGTTTTGACGAAGCTATTCACATCGGGTCCGACAAATCGTCCATCGACACTCCAAAGGTGCTCGGAGGAAAACAGTTTTTTTTAATTCGGAACAGCTTTTAGTTATTTTTCCAGAGTCACTTCAATTGCACAATCCAGCACATTGGTGGTGTGAATCAACTGCCAAACAGGTGCTGTGCTCCTTTACTTGTCTCATGCACAAACACTCTGAATTCAATGCAAATATGCAGTCAATAAATAATATCAAAGCTGTAAACAAATTCCTTCTTTTTTAGAATAATTATGTAATGTGCCGGTACCTCATATTTTATAATATACCTGGTGTTTCGTCTTAATGTACATTATTTATTATATATATCACTGTGCCTGTTATATTTTCCTGGCATAAAAAACAAAATTGCCAAACCTCAATGCAATTTTTACTGCAAATAGGGATGTCCCGATACCGATCATGGTATCGAAATCGGGTCCTATACTATGCTCATGTACTCGAAAAAAGGAGCCGATATAAAAAAAAAACGATACCATATGACTTACGAATGTCATTGCATAAACATTCAACGCACAAATTAAATCCACGATGTGTCCTAGTGTGATTATTAAACAGCAATTTTATTTAATAAAATTGCAGCCTTTAGTTGATATTTAGTTGATTAAATATAGGAGTCCAGGAGGGTGTGGACGTGGTAAGCCTCCAGACTATCAATGTCCAAAGCAGGAGTGGGAGCAGGTTTAGTCTTCTTGGTTTAGTCGACTTCTTGGTTTAGTCGGATTATTTGCTGAAGCATCTGTTGGCAAATTGACAAGTCTCAAATGATTCTTGCTCTTAAAGGACTAGGCTGTTTTTGGAGGCTCCCTCTATACTATGACACGATTGCCTCACCTGTTTAACATCTCCTTGTTATTTCAACTCATCAAATTGTTATTAGTCTTAAATTGTCCCTGTCTCAACTTTTTTGGAGCGTGTTGCAATCAAATGATTTGAAAGTACTGTACATTTTCAAAAAAATATTAAATTCACAAGGCAAAACAGCATATAACGTGTAGTTGTAGTGCTTTCAATATAGCAAAGGCTGAATATAATTTACAAATCCATACTTTTTGCTTTTATTAGCATTTTTCATACTGTCCTAACTTTTTTGGAATTGGGGTTGTACACCACAAAGGGATGCTGAGCTCCCTCAAGCCAGTAATGCCACTCCTCGAGGGCTGCTTTTATAGCTATCAATTCTCGGATCCCCACATCATAATTTTGTTCTGAAGGAGTACGTTTTCTAGAGAAGAATGCACAGGGATACAGTTTAAGGGGGGAACAGTGCCTCTGGGAAAGTAAGGCTCCAATACCCAAGTTGGAGGCATCAACTTCAACCATGAAAGGCTGCGTCGGGTCTGGATGCTTTAGGATGGGAGTGCTGGTGAAATTGGACTTGAGTTCATTGAATGCCTGGGAGGCCGCTGGAGTCCAGGAAAGAACTCGCAGAGAGCCTCGGAGAGGTGTGGTGAGAGGTGTGATAACCATGCTAAAATTGCAGATGAAGCTTTTGTAGAAGTTAGCGAACCCCAGGAAGCATTGTAAGTCCTTAATCATGCGAGGGGGAGGCCAATTCACCCCTGCTTGGATCTTGTTGTTGTCCATATAGGGTCCGTCGGTACTCAGTACATACCCTAAGAACGAGATGGTGGTAACATTAAACTCACACTTCTCCGCCTTCACAAACAGGTTGTTGTGGACAATGTGAATGTCTGGGGAGGAGGAGTACACCAGGATGTCATCAATGTATACAATGACACATTTGTTGATCATGTCCCTGAAGATCTCATTCATGAAGGCCTGGAAGACAGATGCAGTTAGAAAGGCAAATTCAGCTTGAAGGTTACAGTGCAGTCCCCAGCAATAGATGGTTTTAAGATGAGCGTCTGACCAGCCACTCTGTGCTGCCAGGGTACGAAATGAGAGTGCATAATCTGCAGCAGATGATTTACCTTGGCAACAGGTTAGAAGATGATCTTCCACATTCCACATTTCTTTGTTGCCATGTTTTGTTTTATGATTGTGCCATTCTGTTATAACCTACAGTTGAATATGAATCTCATAAGAAATAAAAGAAATTTCTTTTGCCTGCTCACTCATGTTTTCTTTAAAAATGGTACATATATTACCAATTCTCCAAGGGTATGCAAACATTTGAGCACAGCTGTAAATAAATACCTTAACTGCATTAAATACATTAATTTCATGCATTGGCAGCTGAATGCTTAAAACAGGGGTGAAATTGTTTTTCATTTCAGTCTCTGTGTGAATAGACCTTTCATCGGCAGTTCGTCTCACAAATTCATCACGATTGCTGATTGTTTATAGTTTGCTGGAAGTTGTGCCCATAAATCATGCAAATCATCATGCCATGTAGGAATATTGTGGATATTTAGTGCCACTACCATAAAACTTATGCGTGGGAATACATGAATTAAGTTTTGTATCACATACACTTCATCTATCACTGATGTGTAGCAAATATCAAAATGATTATTTAAAAACAAGAACAAGTAGTTCATCTTAGAAATTAATTTATGTAATGTGGTCTATGAAAAGGGTTGATAAAAAATAATAATAAAATAAAATAATAATAATAATAATAATAATAATAATAATAATAATAGTTGGGTAAAGTGATTTTTCACTATTTTAATCAGATGTAAGCTCGAAATAACCATGTAAAATGGTGGCTCAGGAGCACATAATAGATTCAGGCCAAATGTCCTAGCATCCAGGAAATAGTATCCAGCATCTTTGAACTTCTTGTCTCTATAGGCTCAGGTGATGCTAATGCAGTGCTGTGCCCATCACCTCTTTAGGTGCCTGACACCAAAGCCAGCAGCACCATCTGTGACCCAGCTGGCTTTCCTGCTGCCACTGGACATAGATCTTTAGTGACAGGGTGTGAGCAGAAGTGCCAGTGCCTTTTTCATCTCTGGGGAGAAACACCAGTGGATAGAAACAACTGTTCAATCCTCTCTTCTCCCCAGGTGGGTGTCTTTGGTTATTGGGGGAGGAACTCCACTGTCTGTCAAGCTGAACCTTAAGCCTAGTGCACACTACTTGACTCATGCTCATCTCCTTTGATTTTTTGAGTCGGCGACTGGTCTGCGATGAAAAGTCTCCGATCTCACGACTAATGGTGCACACTCCTGCGACATGGCCCGGCTAGTAACAGACGTAATGACAGATTTCAAACCAGCTTGATATCTAGGAGTCTTGTCGTCAGGAGTGTGCACTATCCCGACGAGCGAGAGACTGACAATGAGCCACAGCCAATGAAATATAGAGACAGCGCAAGAGGAGAATAAGATATTTGGAAGCAGAAGACAAAAAAATTATTTGAAAATAAAATAAAACATCACCCACATCTCCCTATCTGCTGTCTTTTTTAAATAACCATCGATTGGAAAATTTTAAAAAGTGAATGCATATACATGCACAAGAACTCCTTCAGTGTGTCTGATATCAACATGCAGGGACACAGATATGAGAAACATGCACATTAGAAGCTCAGTTACAAGTACTGCACTAAAATAACTCAAAATTCTGCTCTGAACATCATGTTTCCATATAATAAAGAGAAACGGTGCGGCAGTTTTTTGTACTTTATTTTCCTTTTACTTTTTTGCACTTTATTATCATTCAGTAAAACACAGACATAATGATTGACGTATGTCCTCATGAAACCAGAGACTCTCCCCTTGATATCGAACACAAGTAATCAAAAGAGATGACCAGATGTAATGGTGAAGTGTCTCTTTGTACACTTGTGATCGGATCACCTAAAACGCATCTTAATAGCAGGTGTTCACAGGGCCTCAGTCTGGGACTAATGATCGTGTAGTTGATACACCCAGTAAGCGATCAGTTGTGTAGGGTGCACACCAGCACGACGGAAAACAAGACTGTGAGTACACTTGGCTTTAGGAAAACACAGACACCAGTCTCAAATGATAACTCACAAAGCTTCTCCCTAAAATGGCCACAGAGGATGAAGCTTTATTCATCTGTTTCAGTACTAATATAAAAACTAGAAGCCTTGTGTGAGGTGGAAAAAAAGAGTGGGAAACTGATAAGAGGGCCAGAATTACTTTATTTGAGAACCGTAGTCAGTGGAGTGTGATGATGCACCAGTCCATGGAATAGCATCATCACATTGAAGAGTTCAATTATTTGACATGGAGAGAGAGCTGATACCCAGATAATAAAATAAATTATGCTTGACAGTTGACATCTATCTGCATGTGTGAGCAAGTGTGTTTGTTTTTGAGCAACAAGGTTATTTGACAAATATCTGTGTTCAGGGGCACAATTTGACAGGTGGAGAGACACATTACGGCATGGATCTTTCAAAAGCAAAGATAATCTTTGCACTATGGTCTCTTTTCAACTGCATGATAAGTTGAGAACTCTGATGATACTCAACTGATTGAAGTGCATGGCGAGAAAGCTTGGAAGCCGTTGTATCTTCTGATTTTGTCATGCAACTGCATGTGAAAGGGACAGTTCACCCCCAAATTAAAACGGACATTATTTACTCACCTTCATTCCGTTCCAAACCCCCTTGACATTCTATCTGCCCTGGAGCATAAAAGAATGTACTGGTCTCAATGATCCAGCCACAGCAGTTCTTGAGTTAACAGCTCACTGTAGGGGAAGATTATCAGTGAATAACAATTTAAATTTGAGTATGTCCATCACACAGAAGACTTTGAATAAAGCACACAAGTTGCATGGACCACTTGTATGATACTTTAATGGTGGCTTTTGCATCCATATTGAAGCTTATAAGTTCCCCAGTTCCCAATTATTGTAATTATAAAGACAAGAGCATCCAGTACATTCTTAAAAATGTCTCTTTTTGGTATTTCACAGAAGAAAAAAGTAATATGGGTTCAGAACGACATAAGAGAAAATAAGTAACATCAAACCTTACTGGTTCTCATCACATCTCTTGACCAAACGTGTGACATGACGTCATGACATTTGATCTTCAAACCAATGAAGTTTGACTCTCATAATCTTTCTTTGTGATCAACATAGCTGTCAGATTTGATTGAGTAAATAATGAAATAATTTTTATTTTTGGGTGAACTATTCCTTTAACCACAGAGAGGTATCTGTTAGAATGCTGATTTATGGCCTCATGCCTATTGTGTTTTAAGATTACAATGTGGATTCCGACCACGAATTGTAGATCAGTGTTTACTGCCTCCTTCCAATGCACACTGAAGCAGCAAAAGTGGCCAGAGGCCCAGTGTGAGCAGTCTAATGGGTTAGACAGAGGAGCAGAGAATGAAAATGGGGGGCATGACAACTCTGTGATCGAGCTGGGTCTGTGACGATAGATCCTCACTGCCAGTAACACACTGGACAGTGCTGAGAGTACTGTGTATGTGTGTGTGTGGAGAGCTGACAGTGTTGAAGCAGTGGTTATGTAAAAAGCTATACAGTTTAATCTCACTAATGGCTCAGATGAGGAGTGCTGCAGTGACAAGCTGCAGGCACGGTGATAAACATGACAAAGCGAAGAGTAAGTGAAGATATAGCAAACTCAGTCTGGACCATTCTGACCCCCGTGTTCACACTCTCCTTTCACAATTTGAAAGTTTCTGTCTCCGTTGCTTTGTTCATCCTCCCACTGTAGCTCTCATTCTCTCATTCTCTCTCTCTCTCTCTCTCTCTCTCTCTTTTTCTGCAACAGCAGGTTATTTTTGGTAGTGTACATAGATAGTTGAGGGATTATTGCCGAGCTGGGACGTGCCTGCCAGACGTGAGAGGCGAGAAATGAGGGAGAGGAGATGGAGGTGTGAAGAGAGGGATTGCTCATTCATTCGTCATTACTTTGCGATTCAGGAGTAGAGGTGGGTGCCAGCACTGCCAGGTCAGAGTGGGTTTAATTGGTTAAAGCAAGTAGGGCAATAATACTTGGAGAGAACTATCTGTTCACATTCCCATTCATCTTTATGGCAGTTACTTGGCTGGCGCAATCAACTGAGCCACACAAAAATAATGTTATGTCAATGCTGATTAGCTGATGGTACCACAAGAGCACAGTCCTAAGCCCTTCACCAGCAATGATTTTGCCTGTGCAATATCTGTGTCATCAAAAGTGAATCATGATGTTTTTTGGCTGCAGAATGGTTTAGTTATGATCTCTACCACCAGGGGTTAACTTCCAATGCTAACCAAATCTTGAACCCCCTGAGTAGACTACTTCAAGTATGAAATCCCCAAGTTTGCCTTGACCATTGTAAGGAATTCACTTTATTGTTCTTGAGCCAGTAAAATTTTAATTTGGTTTTGTGTTTGGGATTTTTTCTTGCAGTATTTCCTTTGCACCATATTTCCCCTTATACTGTACATCAACAAGATGCCCAGTCTCTGAAGATGAAAAGCAGCCTCACAGCATGATACTACCACTATACTTCACTGTAGGTATGGTGGTGGGCATTGTTAGAATAGCACCAAATTATGATAATTTTATATATCATATATTTGGGCTAGAAATCTCTAACTTGGTCTTATTTGTGGGTCTTATACCATTTATTTTTCTGCTCTCACAATCTGTCCAAAGCTGGATGCTTCACATTGAAAATAATCTAATTTAGAAGCTAAAAATGACATGCTACATTAGCATACACATATCCACCTTACCATATGTTCCATACTGTATTTCATCAGCTGTGAATTGCTAAACACTGACTTCATGCAACCTACACTGATGCTTACGCTTTGAAGATAGATGCATTCATATGAACATGTATATACAATTTGAGCAGGTATATGCAATCATTTTCTCTTAAATTAGACTTGGAGTAACTCCAGAAAAATCTAGCACTACCACTGAACATCCTGCCCTGTCTCTGACCTTCATTCCTGCTCTGATTTCTGAAGGCATAATTCATGCCTTGATCAATTTGTGCTAAGTGCAGGTTTGAACCATTTAATCACAATCATACCCAATCATTGTTGTGCTTCTTACATAACAAAGGATTTTGTGAATAGCAGTAAAACATAACATTACCGGGTAAACCGGTCAGGTCGAGCAGAAATGGGTCCAGAAATGGCTCTTCGAGTGGCAGGACTGAAAGATAATCATGGAAATGCTTTAATCTGGTTTCAATTCTCACTTGTGTACTCCTCTGCCACTCTCTGCTGTTTTCTAAGTGGTGATTTTCAAATCAACACTCCGCCTCTTCAAGAACTTCATCCCAGGGTTTAATTCAGAGCATTCACTACTCTGCTGCAGAAAACATGCATTAGTCTCTCAGCACTCAGACATTAAATAATCAAAAATTGTATTGTTCTTACTGCAGGAGGGTAGGAGCTGGAAGGGGGATGAGGAAGAGACATGAAAGTGTGCCACACGCACTTGCAATAAAAACTGATATCAAAATCTCTATTCTGACCTTTTCAAGACAGTGTTGTGGTCTGATGGACTCAGAGAGGGCAGAAATTCTCCCAAAATGTGTTTTCTGCTCATTTTACTATTCTATCTCCATCTCCATTTTCTCTCTCTCTGTTATTTGGCATCTGATTGAAATCAGAATCTTTCCACCTAATTACACTGCAGTGTTCCATCAGTCATGTGTCTAATGGTTTCAGGTCTGCAAGTAAACCGTTAGGACTGGAGCTATCTGTTTGTCTTCTCTCTCTCTCTCTCTCTCTCCTCCCTTTTGCAAGATAGAGTGTAATTAATTCACAAAATTAAGCTCTCACTTTAACTCTCCCTCTCCTCTCATCCACCTTATGCCTCATTCTTACCCAGCAAAGCTTATCACCAATATATGGTGTGCCAACATGCTTTTAATGGCCCCCTATACGATGCAACATTGTAGCTCTGTTCAAAACCCTAGTTGGATGCCTGCCTAGGCAGCATTTTAAAGCTGAAGTGTGTAATTTCTGCATCACTAGCATCACTGAACTGAGTTGCAAAAATAAACATTGTTTTCAAACAGCTTTCTGAAAACACCTCCTGTCTGCTGTTGATCAAGCAAACAGATAGTCCCGCTCCCAACTCAAGCCATTGGTTGAGTCAATGGGTGTAGATTCCAGGGGGGATTGGGGGAGGTAACCCCCCCCCACCCCCCAATATCAATATTGTTGTGTTGGGCCACACAAACAAAAGATTTTTAAAGCACCACAGAGACAGTTTTTACAGTTTTTGAGACAATTAATCTATGAATGACTAACTTATAGTTGTTGCTACATATTAAAATGGATTAGGAGAAAGTATTTTAACACAGGAAAAGTTACACACTTCAGCTTTAAGGCACTCTCTGTTCAATGGATTAAAAAGACTGTAGGATAATGATGCTAAATACGTTCCACTGACAAAATTGCTGGGCCGGACTTCTCTAATCAAGTGACTTTCTTTTTTAACCAAACTTGTTCATGTAAGTTAAAAGCAGACATTTTTGACACATTTATATGTCACCTAGAAGTGGGTCTACAATTTTTTTAAATGTTGAGTAGAGGCTCTCCAGGTTCAAAGACTAAACCTCTCAGAGGCAAGAGAAAGGTTTGTCATAAGTGGACTTTTGGATCTCACCCAAACTGAAGGGCAGTCAGAGGTCTGCTTTGAAGATATGAAGCTGCAATTACAGAAAGCAGAGGGAATAATTTATGTACAAATTGCAAAAATCTGTCTTTATTGGCTTTTTGCACAGAGAAGAACCCATTCAGTTCTTAAAGTTAGAGCAAACCTCGCACATAGTTTTAAATCTGTGCACGTACATTTCACAGAGTGGCAAAGCTTTGAGGCTGAACAAGCCTCTCCTCTGAGACGAGACCCCAAACATCCTGTAAATTAGGGGTCAAGAAAGAAATGACATCAGCCTCTTTTATACAGCAACCCTTGTGCCCAGCAAATGACATCCCACAGCGAGCAAGGCAGCTGGGGTCAGACCAAGAAACAGCATTCTGATTGAATTAAAGAGGGAAAAGACAGAGGAGTGGAAAAGAAAGCTGTTGAGTGTGATAAGAACTATAATGAAGATAGTAAGGGTTTCTTTTTTCAGTGTCTTTGAAACTCCTTCTACTCTACCATGATGCCCATATCAAGGGTATCAAACCAAAGGTTAGTGTTTATCTCCGCTCAAACTCATACTGACTACAAATACTGAAAAGTGTACATTGTGATGCAGGATCCGTGTATCCTCCAATATGTAAGTGCTTGCTGAGAAGCCCCATCCATACAAGAGACACCCTTTGGCATGCACATTTTTGAGATCAGATTTAAGGAATATTGCAGGTCAAAACAGATGTTTGGGAAGGTAAATCAATGAATATTCAATTAGTGTTCAATTCCTCCTCCCCTGTGTCCTCCTCCACATTTTGTACCATGTTTCATAATGTAATAATAGTGATTCTAATCAATGTAAGAGAGCCCTAGCCATGTGCTGATGACAGGCACAGAATTTACTGCCAAGCTGCAGGAACACTGACACAAGTCACACACTTCTGAGTTCACTCTTTCTCTCTCTCCGTCTTACGCAGAGTAATTTTATTACACTTTTTTGTGTTTGTTTGATTGTTTGTTTGTTTTTTTAGTAGTAGTTATTGGATGGAAATCAGTGATTTTTACATCCTTTGTAATATATACTTTTGTGTTCCACAGAAGAAAGAAAGTCACATGGGTTTGGAACAACATGAGGGTGAGAAAATGATGACAGAACTTTCATTTTTGAGTAAATTATTTAAGTTAGTCAACTTGGCGGTACAGCTTGAGAGTGGTACCTTTTTTAATATATTTTAAATCATGAATAAGATCTAGAAAAAAAAAAAAAAGGTATCACAAATTTAGCTTCTTTAGCTGAAACCAGGCTAAAGTTTCTAAGGTTTTCAGGTTAATCCAACTAAAACCCAAGCACGTTCTAAAGAAAAAAGATGAGGCAGTGCTTTTACCAATAGGGAAGGTGGCATAATTTCACTGCCTACAATTTTAAACAGCCTTGGGTCGGAAGCATTCTTATGATACTCAAAAAAAAAAAAAAAGAAAAAAAAAATGTCTATGTAGGCAGCTCACAATGTTTTGAAACATATGTCATATTTAACTGAGAAACCTCCAGCAGACACATCAACATAGAAAATACATTTAACCCTACAGATAATCTAAGTAAATCAAAGCTTAAGGAATAAGAGAATAGGACCAAAATTTACAGATGAAATGCAGGATTAGGAGAGAATGTGAAAGAGTAAGAAAGAAAAAAATTGAGACAAAAAATTCTGAAACCGTTTCTCAAATAAAAGTGCAACAGCCTGATAAGCAGAACACTCTGCTAGCAAGGAACAAATATGTGGGAACTGTGATGGAGGATGAACAAAGTGAGGAAAGCAAAAGAATTAAAGAGTAGGAGAGGAAAAGAGAAGGGGAGAGGAGGAGAGTGAAAGAATACAGTAATTGCTTGCCTCTCTGGGAGTTTCAGAAAAGCTGCTGGATGCCATAATTCTTGTCTTGGCGATGATTTAAAATCTGCAATTCGCTGACAGTCTTCATGATGCACTGGAGATTTTGCCTTGGTAAAGCCAATGAGGAAGACTGCTATAGCTTAATTAAGATGCATATGTAAAGTCAGTGTGCAAAAAGAGTTTAATCTTACAACATCCTAGGTTCCTACAGTAGTGCTTTTGACTGTGATGATTTCAATATTTAGATAGCACTTGCTGTCTGAGTTTTTATTTTTTCTGATTCCTAACCAAAGCAGATGCCTGTAATTGAAACAAGCAGAGCATTGTCTTGCCAGGGAAAAAAATGATAAACTTTGATGAAGTTGACCAAAGCCATCAGTGTAATAAATCCCTGATCAACAGAACAATGTGGTTTATTATTCAAAAAGGAATAACAGTTTAGCATGGTCTGTTTTTGAAAAGTAAATTGCGCATATGGTGTTGGAATGAACCGTATTTACCATGGAGTGAGAATAGGCTTCCCTGAAAGACCCAATCCACTACTCAGAACACATTTACAAATGCCAGACATATCGGTAGATCTGCAGAGCCCCAGGATGTCACATCTAAGGAAAATAACTTTAATGAGACGGAAAGAAAGTGAGAGATCATGAGCATTAAGATAATCTATAATGAGACAGATGAAGTGTGTTTCAGAGACTACGTGACTCGGCCAGACTTTTGTACTATGAGCACACATTAGTGCATGACAGCTAGCCCTGTGTGGCCAACTCTCTCTCTCGTACCACACCACCAACACACCACAGCTTTGCCTCTTCAATTAATGAAGAGGAGAGTCATGCTGCACTTAGTCACAATTAATTTCCATCTCGTTCTGACTAAATCACCCAGAATACCAGGATACCAGAAGCGGTTTTAACCACCATGCAAACCACACAACTGTGTGGGGCCCCGGATGTAAAGCTCCGCATAAACCGCTTGAGGGGTGACATGTTGTTCTGTGTACATGCACGAATACATTGTCAGCGCTCTCAGAGTGGTTCACGTTAGAGGTCTGCCGGGTTCGAGAAGGAATTTTATTTCGGGTTTCGTGATTTATGAAAAAATATACTGGCCTTCCAAACTTGTTACGCCCACGCGCTCTCACTCACAGATACACATGAACGGATGAGCTAGGGGCTGTTCACACCGGACATGTTTTTGTGTGCATGTGCTCTGTTTTTCCATTGTTTTCCTATGTAAACGTGTTGGACGAGCATCCTTGACTATTGCACAACGTCTCGCTGTTTCTTCAGTGTCTCATGCAGGACATTTTTAGACAATGAGTCAAGTTAAAAAGAACTTTAATTCTCAAAAAGTCATGTCGAGACACCTGCATTCAGTTTCATTCGTTGTGCTGCATGTAGATTGTTTTTAGCGCAGGGGTCACAAAGATTTAACGTCCTGAACAAGTTCAGGTTGCAAAGAGGTGACTGTTACAATGTTTAACATTATTCTAGATTGTTCTGCACCAAGCGAAGTTTCAGCGCTTGATAAACGGCAGTGTTTTTTTCCTTCTGCTCTAGTGTGCTGAGCCGCCATGCCTTGTATGTTTACTGTTACAATACTGTTACTGTTATTGCCTACGATGCTTACATAAAATACAGCCTATAGCAACATGGTGAAAAATATACAGCAGCGTCACAATATAAGTTAAAGGTGAAAGTAAAGTAAATAAGACAGAAATATATTACTATTGTATACAACAAATCCTCAAAATAATAATAATAATAATAATACTTATCATATTATAATGACAAACTGGACAACAATAAATAATTGTTGGGTTATAATAATAATAAATAACAACTGAATTCCAAACTGTTAGTGAGTGTAGTAAGTTTTGCACACCCTGTTCATAAAAAAAAAAGAAAAAATATGTTTGTAAAAATATTTAGGAAAATATTGTTCCCTATCTGTCATTCACTCGACATTGTGTCGATGTAGTGGCACTAGGGGTCACTCTTGGTAGCCCCAAACACCTCTGCTTTTTTGAAAAAAGGCCAATGAGAATTAGCGAGTGGAATTTGCATGCCACTCCCCTGGACATACGGGTATAAAAGGAGCTGGTATGCAACCACTCATTCAGGTTTTGTGCTGAGGAGCCGAGACCAGGTCCCGGCCATTTCAGCGGGTAGTTCAGCGTTGTGGCAAGAGGGACACAATGTCTCGTTCCCTCCATCAGGGAACGGAGGTTATGAAGGTAACCAGGATGTTCCCTATCTGTCACTCACTCAACATTGTGTCGATGTGGTGACACTAGGGGTCCCTATACAAAATGCCACAACTAGCTGAACTTTGTTATGTGAACTGGCGGTGTGTGACGGGCAGACTGCTGTGTGCCTCGTGGCCAGCGCACCAGGCCGTCACGTAACCTCCCCCAACACGCTTATGAGTGTCGAACGGTCCATCAGGAACAAGTCGACTGCCCAACTATAGGGACAGGCTAGCCCAGCCGAGGTCTCTTTTCCCTCTCTTTTCTCCCCAAAAAGAGTGGAATTTGTTAACTGACTGGGAGCCATAAGTGTCTGCGTAGGGGGGGTGTCCTTCCCAAGGGGAAGACACCGCGGAGACCACATCCCGAGGGGGGGGGGGGGGGTATTTTGAGTGGAATACGTCACATGGTCTTACCGAGTCTTGTCAGAAGTATGTCATGTGGAGAGGTCCCATGGTAGGTCCTACCCAAAGGGGGAGGAGTTTCCACAGAGCATGGTGATGGGGCAGAGGGGCCTCTGCCCAAGGAAGATGCAGTTTTCCACCAGGGAAATGATTTTGCGGAAGATATCACATGGGGTCGCCTTCGGGGAACCAGCACATGTGGAGCACCTACCTCAGTACAGGGGCTCATTAGCACCCGTACTGGGCCGGTCAGCGAGTTTCTCCGCAAACTCAACTGCCAGAGGGCTAAGGAGGAAAGTCATCCAGGGATCACAATCTGTGAACACGACTGGGAGTCAAGAGTGCACGTCTTCACCTCAAGGGAGGGGAAAGGTGCTATGTGCAAGCGGTACACCCGGCCAGTTGTCCCGGAACTTACCTGCTCGTGCCTGCCAATACACGGGATGAGACCGTCTCAACTCGGCGATTGTAGAACCTCGCAATGGTGTTGGGTGTTGCCCAGCCCGCTGCTCTGCAGATGTTTACCAAAGAGGTGCCACTGGCCAGGGCCCAGGAAAATAGTGGCTACATACACCTTCAGGTTGGAGGGGGACAGCCGCCCTTCCAGCCTCTCCTGAAGGAAGGAAAGCACCGATCCGACTGCGCATCTCTGGGGGTCTTCACGTCGGGAAGAACACCACTTAGTGAATGGACACCACTTCAAGGCATACAGGCGCCTCGTAGAGGGAGCCCTAGCCTGAGTGATCGTGTCTACCACCGCGGGTGGTAGGCCACTTAGGTCTTCCGCGTCCCGTCCAAGGGCCAGACGTGGAGATTCCAGAGGTCTGGTCACAGGTGCCAGATCATGCCCTGTCCCTGAGAAAGAAGGTCCTTCCTCGGGGGAATTTGCCATGGGGGAGCTGTCGCGAGGAGCGTGAGATCCGAGAACCACATCTGGGTGGGCCAGTAGGGTGCTACTAGGATGATCTGCTCCTCATCCTCCCTGACCATGCACAAGGTCTGTGCAAGTAGGCTCACTGGGGGAAATGCATATTTGCGTAGTCCAGGGGGCCAGCTGTGTACCAGTGCATCTATACCGAGGGGAGCCTCGGTCAGGGCATATCAAAGTGGGCAGGGGAGGAATCCCAAGAAGCAAACAGGTCTACCTGTCCTCGAACGAATCGACTCCAAATCAGCTGGACCACCTGAGGGTGGAGTCTCCACTCTCCCCTGAGGGTAACCTGACGTGACAGCACGTCCGCTGCAGGTTGAGGTCGCCTGGGATGTGAGTGGCTCGTAGAGACTTGTGGCGCTGCTGACTCCAGAGGAGGAGACGGCGGGTGAGTTGTGACATGCAATGGGAGCGTAGACCGCCTTGGCGGTTGATGTACGCTACCGATGCTGTGTTGTCCGTCCGGACCAACATGTGCTTGCCCTGGATCAACGGTCGAGACCTCCGCAGGTCGAGCAGTACCGCCAACAACTCTAGGCAGTTGATGTGCCAGCGCAGCCACGGGCAAGTCCAGGAGCCGGTGGCTGTGTGCCCGTTGCATACGGTGCCCCAGCCCATCTTGGAGGCGTCTGTTGTAACCACGACGCACCTGGAGACCTGCCCTAGGGGAACCCCTGCCCGTAGAAAGGCAAAGTCGTTCCAAGGGCTGAAGAGGCAGCGACAGATCAGCGTGATGGCCACGCAATGTGTCCCGCGGCGCCATGCCTATTTTGGGACTCGAGTCTGAAGCCAGTGCTGAAGCGGTCTTATATGCATCAACCCGAGCGGTGTGGCCGCTGCTGAGGATGCCATATGCCCATGCAGCTTCTGAAAAAGTTTCAGTGTAACCGCTGTTCAGCACCGACTGTGTGCGCTCGTTTGTGAGGCGCGCTGTCATCAAGACTGAGTCCAACTCCAAACCGAGAAAAGAGATGCTCTGAACAGGGAGAGCTTGCTCTTTTCCAGTTGACCCGAAGCCCCAGTTGGCTGAGGTGCCGGAGCACGAGGTCCCTGTGTGCGCACAGTAACTCTCGAGAGTGAGCTAGGATTAGCCAGTCGTCGAGATAGTTGAGGATGCAGATGCCCATTTCCCTTAACGGGGCAAGGGCAGCCACTGCGACCTTTGTGAAGATGCGAGGGGACAGGCTGAAGGGGAGGACCTTGTACTGGTACGCATGGCCTTCGAAGGCAAACTGCAGGAAGGGTCTGTGTCGATGTAAGACCGAGACGTGAAAGTACGCGTCCTTCAGGTCTACCGCCACAAACCAATCTTGATGCCGGACGCTCACTAGAATGCGTTTTTGCATCAGCATCTTGAACAGGAGTCTGTGCAAAGCCCGGTTCAGTACTCGCAGGTCCAGGATTGGTCGCAACCCACCGCCTTTCTTCGGTACGATGAAGTAAGGGCTGTAGAACCCTTTCTTCATCTTGACTGGAGGGACAGGCTCTATCGCGCCCTTGCGCAGAAGGGTAGCAATCTACGCACGCAAGGTAGCAGCGTTCTCGCCCTTCACCGGGCACCTGGCGAACTGAATTGCGTAGCCGAGTTGGACGATCTGGGTCACCAACCGCGACGGGTTGGAAAGTGCGAGCCACGCGCCCAAACTCCGGGCGAGGGGGACCAAGGGAATGATCACGTCGGACGTACCGGCGAGTGGGGCCTCGCAGCGGGGCAGAGTTCGAGGTGCCACGTCGAGGGGATTCGAGCCCCGTGGCTGTGCTGAGTCCAGGGACATCGAAACACTTACGGAGATCGCTGCGCCGAGAGGGACTCACAGTGAACCCAAAGAAGTGCGCGATTGGACGGGTGGAGGTACGGTATCTGGGGTTCCACTTGGGCCACGGGCAGGTGCGTCCCCAAATCGACAAGACAGCGGTGATTGTGACCTGCCCAAGACCCAAGACCAAAAAGGGGGTGAGACAGTTCCTGGGGCTGGCTGGCTATTATAGAAGGTTCGTGCCTAATTATTCGGAAGTCACCAGCCCGCTGACTGATCTTACTAAAAAGGGAGCTCCAGACCCGGTCCAGTGGACGGAGCAGTGTCAGCGGGCATTCACGCAAGTTAAAGTTGCACTTTGCGGGGGGCCGCTTTTACATTCACCTGACTTCTCTCTCCCTTTTGTTTTACAGACGGATGCTTCAGACAGAGGGCTGGGGGCCGTACTCTCGCAGGTGGTAGAGGGGGAGGAGCGCCCGGTGTTGTACATTAGCCGTAAGCTCTCCTTGAGGGAAACTAAGTACAGCACCGTGGAAAAGGAGTGTCTCGCCATCAAGTGGGCGGTCCTCACTCTCCGATACTACCTGTTGGGGCGGGCCTTCACCCTCTGTTCCGATCACGCCCCACTCCAGTGGCTCCACCGCATGAAAGATACCAATGCCCGGATCACCCATTGGTATCTGGCTCTTCAGCCGTTTAAGTTCAAGGTGGTCCACAGACCGGGAGTGCAGATGGCTGTCGTCGATTTCCTTTCCAGGAATGGGGGGGGAGTGGTAGGCAGGCCGGATGCCGCCCCGGCCTGAGTCAGGCGGTGGGGATATGTGGCAGCGGGGGCGTGGTCAAGCATCTCTCCAGAGAGAGAATGCGGTAAGGGCGCTTACACTGGAGTTAAATTATGTCTAACACCTGTCTCTAATTTCAGTGAGCACGGGGAGAGCGGCATAAATAGAGCCACACCGCAGGTAGATGAGAGAGAGCCTGGGCACCAGAGACCCGAGTGCGAAGCAAAGAGTTCATTATTACAATGCTGAGAGTTTATTTTGTGAAGTGGTTTGTGTAATTTCAGATTAGCTTAGTGAACAACATAAAAATTCTGAGAGTGTACTTCTGCTGCAGAGAGAAAAATAAAAATCCTTACCTGAACCAGAAAGCTGCTTCTCGCCTCCTCCTTACACTGAGAAGTGTTACAGTGCATTAATGAGACGGCCAGACTAATGCAGGTTATATACACTCACTGAGCACTTTATTAGGAACAATATGGTCCTTATAAATTCCTAATAAAATGTCCGACGTGGTCTTCTGCTGTTGTAGCCCATCTGTTTCAAGATTTGACGTGCTGTGCATTCTGAGATACTATTCTGCTCACTACAATTGTACAGAGTGGTTATCTGTTACCGTATCCTTTCTGTCAGCTCAAAGCAGTCTGGCCATTCTCCGTTGACCACTCTCATCAACAAGGCATTTCTGTTAATAGACTGTTGTGCATGAAAATACCAGGAGATCAGCAGTTACAGAAATACTCAGCCCATCTTGCACCAACAATCATGCCACGGTCATAATCACTATGATCAATTTTTTTCCCCATTCTGATGGTTGATGCGAACATTAACTGAAGCTCCAGACCCCTATCTGCATGATTTTATGCATTGCTACTGCTGCCACATGATTGGCTGATTAAATAATCACATAAATACTGTAAGTAGGTGTACAGGTGTTTCTAATAAAGTGCTCAGTGAGTGTATGTTTGATTTACAGTATTATTCAGGAGCTGAGTGTAGCTACATTTGGAAAGGAAAAATAAATTCAGATGCAAATTTCAGCTAATTATACAATTGAGATCAGTCACGTTAATGCCAAAAACATGATTTTATTGTTTTAATCAACTGACAGCCCTAAAAAGTAAAAATAATCTGCCTTCAGGTGAATAAACCTCTGCATGTACAGTAGGAGTGATGAGCGCTGTAACCTGAAATACCTGAGATGCACTACGCTTCTCTGAGGAGGAAGGGAAGCAGTGCCCAAGATTGACTGGTTACAGATCAATGCTATAATGTCTTCCTCATGTTCACAAATGGTCCGCAAATTGGCAGTATTGGCAAAACTTGCAGTATTCACATAAAAATATCTGACTTTTGGTCCAAAATGTTTACATTAACAATAACAAGTAGTAACAAGAAACATGAAAATTGCTTGTTACTGTGTTATTGTAGTTATTACTTTTGAAGAAATATATATATATATATATATATATATATATATATATATATATATATATATATATATATACAGTTCAAAAGTTTGCATACCCTTGGAGCATTGGTAATATATGTACCATTTTTTTTACCAACAGAATGGCACAATCATAAAACAAAACATGGCAACAAAGAAAAAAATGAAATGACCCCAGTTCAAAAGTCTGCATACCCCTAGTTCTTAATACTGTGTATTGCCCCCTTTAGCATCAATGACAGCGTGCAGTCTTTTGTAATAGTTGTCTATGAGGCCCCAAATTCTTGCAGGTGGTATAGATGCCCATTTGTCTTGGCAAAATGCCTCCAGGTCATGCAAAGTCTTTGGTCATCTTGCATGAACCGCAAGTTTGAGATCTCCTCAGATTGGCTCGATGATATTAAGGTCAGGAGACTGTGATGGCCACTCCAGAACCTTCACCTTTTTCTGCTGTAACCACTGGAGGGTCAACTTGGCCTTGTGCTTAGGGTCATTGTCGTGCTGGAAAGTCCAAGAGTGTCCCATGCGCAGCTTTCGTGCAGAAGAATGCAAATTGTCTGCCAGTATTTTCTGATAACTTGCTGCATTCATCTTGCCATCAATTTTCACAAGATTCCCAGTGCTTTTAGAGCTCACACACCCCCAAAACATCAGTGAGTCACCAAAATGCTTCACAGTGGGGATGGTATTCTTTTCACTATAGGCCTTGTTGACCCCTCTCCAAACATAACGCTTATGGTTGTGACCATAAAGCTCTATTTTGGTCTCGTCACTCCAAATTACAGTGTGCCAGAAGCTGTGAGGCGTGTCAAGGTGTTGTCAGGCATATTGTAACTGGGTTTTTTGTGGCATTGCTGCAGTAAAGGCTTCTTTCTGGCAACTCGACCATGCAGCAAATTTTTGTCCAAGTATCGTCGTATTGTTATCGATATCTTTTTATATCCTTTTCCATCTTTATAAAGTTCCATTACCTTGTTACGCAGGTCTTTTGACAGTTCTTTTCTGCTCCCCATAGCTCAGTATCTAGCCTGCTCAGTGCATCCACGTGAGAGCTAACAAACTCATTGACTATTTATACACAGACACTAATTGCAATTTTAAAAGCCACAGGTGTGGGAAATTAACCTTTAATTGCCATTTAAATCTGTGTGTGTCACCTTGTGTGTCTGTAACAAGGCCAAACATTCAAGGGTATGTAAACTTTTGATCAGGGCCATTTGGGTGATTTCTGTTATCATTATGATTTAAAAAGGAGCCAAACAACTATGTAATAATAAATGGCTTCATATGATCACTATCCTTAAATAAAAGACTGTTTATTTGCATGATCAGTCATATTTTCAAAATCAATGCCAATATTTCACAATTTCTGCCAGGGTATGCAAACTTTTGAGCACAACTGTATATGCATTATACACTGTACATATATATACACCGATCAGCCACAACATTAAAACCACCTGCCTAATATTGTGTAGGTCCCCCTCGTGCTGCCAAAACAGCGCAAACCTGCATGTTGGTGCCAGATGGGCTGGTTTGAGTATGTATGTAACTGCAGAGGAACAGTGCCTCATTTTTTGTTTTGGGCAGTTTAAAAACATTGCCCCATTATTTGTTTTGGTGAGTATAGGAACAGGGCCTCATTCTCTGTTTTGGGGAGTTTAGGAACAGTGCTTTATTCTTTGTTTCGGTGAGTTTAGGAACAATGCCTTTTCTGGGGAGTATAGGAACAGGGCCTCATTCTCTGTTTTGGGGAATTTAGAAACAGTGTGTAAAGAGGACGCGAGAAGCAGTTTTCCTGGTTCAGGTCAGGGTTTAATTTCTCTCTCTCTGCAGCACCAATTACAGTCTCCCAGTCTTTGCGTTATGCACAAAGTTAATCAACAATTACACACCGCTTCACAAAAATAAACTCTCATCATTTGTAATAAAAACTCCTTGCTTCTTGCTCAGGTCTGTCGTGCCCAGGCTCTCCCTCTCCTATTTGCGGTGTGTCTCTATTTATGCCGCTCTCCCCGTGCTCACTGAAATTAGAGACAGGTGTTATACATAATTTAGCTCAGGTGTAAGCGCCCTTACCGCTTTTTCTCTCTCCGGAGAGATGCTTGACCACGCCCCCGCTGCCACACAGTGCCTTATTCTTTGTTTTGGGGAGTTTAGGAACAATGCCTTTGTTTTGGGGAGTATAAGAACAGGGCCTCATTCTCTGTTTTGGGGAATTTAGAAACAGTGCCTCATTCTTTGTTTCGAGGAGTTGCAGAACAGTGCCTCATTCTTTGTTTTTGGGAGTATAGGAATAGTGCCTCATTCCCTAGAGCAGCTTTGGGACTCTCTGATCACTGTCGGGTTCATCTTCTTCCAACCTACAGACAGAACTAAAATCTGCTAAGCCTGTAGTAAGGACTGTAAATAGATGGACCAATGAAGCAGAGCTGGAACTACAAGCCTGCTTTGACTGCACTGATTGGAGTGTTTTTGAGTCTGCAGCCACCGACCTGGACGAGCTCACAGATACTGTGACATCATATATCAGTTTCTTTGAGGATATTTGCATTCCTACTAGGACTTATTTAATGTTCAACAACGACAAACCATGGTTCCCTACCTGTCACTCACTTGACATTGTGTCGATGTAGTGACACTAGGGGTCACTCTTGGGAGCCCCAAACTAAAAAAAAAGGCCAATGGGAATTGGCGAGTGGAATTTGCATGCCACTCCCCCGAACATACGGGTATAAAAGGAGCTGGCTCGCAACCGCTCATTCAGATTTTCTCTTTGGAGCCGAGTGGTTGCGTTCAGTGCACTGAATTCAATCTCTCTACTATTCACCTCAAACTGCTGGATCTACGGTGCATTTCAGCGGCTTCTCCCCATCTGCACCCGTGGAGTGCAGAGATGCCCCTTGGTGCTTCGGCAGAACAAAAAAAAAAAAAGTGTATATTCTAAAAGAGTATATTTCCTAACTAAAATAGTGGCACTCACGGAACGTCTTTTTAAAGATGCCCTTCCGTTTGTGTATTATTCCTGGTTGCGGTCATTATCTCTCTGCTTCTGACGGCCACGATCGCTGTCTTACATGCCTGGGCGCTGCCCACGCAGAGACATCGTTCGTGGATGGGTCATGTCCTCATTGCGAGAACATGACTATGGCAACATTGCAGTCGTGGCTTTCCTTCGTAAGAGGGCAAGCCACCCCAGTGGCTCCCCGCCTCGGTCCATCTACCTAAGGGTATGAGGCCGCGTTGGTTAACACTGGGGACGATTTGGGAACTTCAATGGGAGCACCTCCGCCGGGTAACCCCCCATGAACCTCCCATTCCTCAGCACACTCGCTTGCCCCGATCGGGCTCTCAGATGAGACCGCCGGCTCGTCTCAGGGCGAGTTTGACCTCTTATTTGCAGATAATTATTCGCAGCATCGGAGAGCGGGCTCTTCCAGTCTGATGTGGAGGTTTCGGCTGGGCTTTCTCCTTCGGGTATGGTCACCCAGTCTCAGGCCGACGCGGAGCTGACGGACATGCTTTCCCAGGTGGCCGCGAGCGTCGGGCTAGAGTGGTACCCTCCACTCTTCCCTGAACCCTCACGGCTCGATGATTAGTTCCTGGGCCCAGAGCGTCGCTCATTGCCACTCAGAAAGCTCCAAATTACTTCAATTTGAAAACTATAGCTTCTCAGGGGCCCCTTAGTAAGTGTGCAAAGTTTGAAGTCTGAATGAAAAATGATATTTTTCTATAATATATTTCTTGATTTTTTTTAAAGTACTTCCCAAACTCTGAGGGACACAGATTTTTAATGTGTTGTTTCTAAGGGCCCTACGAAGAAGCATTCGAAGCCCCCAGGTCTTAGCATCAAATTTAAGGCTGTCCACGAAACACCTATGGAATTGCATTTGTTTAATGGTCAAGTGGGACGTCTAGAAAAGGGGGTTCCGAAGGCCACAGGACCTTGAAATTTGAGATCCTCGACAGTCAGGGGCCCTCAGAAAAGACTTTTCCTCTTTTCTAGAGCCTTGTGCTCTCAATATGTCTTTTGGGGGACATCGGGCTACCACCGTGTGAAATTTGGGGGCTGCAGGACCTTTCTAGAAAAGTACCACCTGCAATTTATTCCATTCATTTCTATAGGCATTTTGTGGACACCCCTCAGAAAGCTCCAAATGACTCCAATTTGAAATCAATTTGAGAGCTTCTCAGTGGCCCCTTAGTAAGTGTGCAAAGTTTGAAGTCTGAATGACTTCGTTAAGTGCTTAATTGGCTGACTTGTGAATGACAGTTATTTTTCAATAATATATTTCTTGATTTTTTAAAAGTATTTCCCAAACTCTGAGAGATACGGCTTTTTAATATGTTGTTTCTGAGGGCCCTATGATGAAGCATTTGAAGCCCCCAGGTCTTAGCACCAAATGTAAGGCAGTCCACAAAATACCCATGGAATTACATTGGTTTAATGGGCAAGTGGGACGTCTAGAAAAGGGGGTTCCAAAAGCCACAGGACATTGAAATTTGAGATCCTCGACCGTCAGGGGCCCCCAAATCAGGTTCTAGAATTTGGAGGCCGTAGGTGCTTGCTAAGTATTAAAGTCTCTGATGAATGTACTGCTGCACATGGTCATTGATTCCTATGACGATCAGGGAGATCTATTGAAAATAATGAAAAATACTTTTCTGCATCCTAAGCCTTAGTCCTCTTAATATGGTGTCAAGGGGCATTCGAGGTGTCACCGTGTGAAATTTGGGGTCTGTCAGACCTCTGGGCATGCTGCCAGGGTGCATCCCAAGAGCAATTTATTCCATTCATTTCTATAGATGTTTCGTGGACACCCCTCAGAAAGCTCAAAATGACTCCGATTTGAAATCCACAGTATCTCAGGAGGGCCTTAGACACTGTGCAAAGTTTAAAGTCTGAATGAATTCGTTAAGTGCTTAATTAGCTGACTTGTGCACCTAAAATGACTTAAAATTTTTCCATAATATTTTTCTTGATTTTTTACATGGTTCGTGGACAGTCATTTTTTAGCTAATTATACATTTTAAAGAGTTGTAAGTTGCATAAATGGGTTCCATTGAGTATGTTGAGTGATATACTTGATGTTTGATTGATAATATTACATGCAAACAGCAAGAAAAGCTTTCAAAATGATGGCCCACAAACCATGTATTTGCCACCATTCAAATAAATTGCACGTGGGCACTTCCTGTGTTTTTACTGTCATGCAGGAAGTGCCCATGTACAATTTATTTGAATGGTGAAAAATACATGATTCGTGGACAGTCATTTTTTAGCTATTTATACATTTTAAAGAGTTGCAAGTTGCATAAGTGGGTTCCATTGAGTATGTTGAGTGATATACTTGATGTTTGATTGATAATATTACATGCAAATAGCAAGAAAACCTTTCAAAATGATGGCCCATGAACCATGTATTTGCCACCATTCAAATAAATTGCACTTGGGCACTTCCTGTGTTTTTTCTAAGTCATGCAGAAAGTGCCCACGTACAATTTATTTGAATGATGAAAAATACATGGTTCGTGGACAATCATTTTAATGCAAATTATACTTTATTTTGAGCTGTAAGTTGCATAAGTGGGTTCCATTGAGTATGTTGAGTGCTATACAGGGTGTTTTATTGATAATATTTCATATACATGCTAATAAAGTCATATAAATAAAAAGTGTGGCAATTTTTCCTCAAAAAATTCTAAGTCAAAAAGGAAGGTCCCATCTGCAGCTTATTTAATGGATGCAAATACATGGTTCATGGAAAAAAAATTAAAGGGCAGACAGACAGACAGACAGACAGACAGACAGATAGATAGATAGATACATACAGGTGCATCTCAATAAATTAGAATGTCGTGGAAAAGTTCATTTATTTCAGTAATTCAACTCAAATTGTGAAACTCGTGTATTAAATAAATTCAGTGCACACAGACTGAAGTAGTTTAAGTCTTTGGTTCTTTTAATTGTGATGATTTTGGCTCACATTTAACAAAAACCCACCAATTCACTATCTCAAAAAATTAGAATACATCATAAGACCAATTAAAAAAAACATTTTTAGTGAATTGTTGGCCTTCTGGAAAGTATGTTCATTTACTGTATATGTACTCAATACTTAGTAGGGGCTCCTTTTGCTTTAATTACTGCCTCAATTCGGCGTGGCATGGAGGTGATCAGTTTGTGGCACTGCTGAGGTGGTATGGAAGCCCAGGTTTCTTTGACAGTGGCCTTCAGCTCATCTGCATTTTTCGGTCTCTTGTTTCTCATTTTCCTCTTGACAATACCCCATAGATTCTCTATGGGGTTCAGGTCTGGAGAGTTTGCTGGCCAGTCAAGCACACCAACACCATGGTCATTTAACCAACTTTTGGTGCTTTTGGCAGTGTGGGCAGGTGCCAAATCCTGCTGGAAAATGAAATCAGCATCTTTAAAAAGCTGGTCAGCAGAAGGAAGCATGAAGTGCTCCAAAATTTCTTGGTAAACGGGTGCAGTGACTTTGGTTTTCAAAAAACACAATGGACCAACACCAGCAGATGACATTGCACCCCAAATCATCACAGACTGTGGAAACTTGACACTGGACTTCAAGCAACTTGGGCTATGAGCTTCTCCATCCTTCCTCCAGACTCTAGGACCTTGGTTTCCAAATGAAATACAAAACTTGCTCTCATCTGAAAAGAAAACTTTGGACCACTGGGCAACAGTCCAGTTCTTCTTCTCCTTAGCCCAGGTAAGACGCCTCTGACGATGTCTGTGGTTCAGGAGTGGCTTAACGAGAGGAATACGTCAACTGTAGCCAAATTCCTTGACATGTCTGTGTGTGGTGGCTCTTGATGTCTTGACCCCAGCCTCAGTCCATTCCTTGTGAAGTTCCTTGAATCGATTTTGCTTGACAATCCTCATAAGGCTGCGGTTCTCTCGGTTGGTTGTGCATCTTTTTCTTCCACACTTTTTCCTTCCACTCAACCTTCTGTTAACATGCTTGGATACAGCACTCTGTGAACAGCCAGCTTCTTTGGCAATGAATGTTTGTGGCTTACCCTCCTTGTGAAGGGTGTCAATGATTGTCTTCTGGACAACTGTCAGATCAGCAGTCTTCCCCATGATTGTGTAGCCTAGTGAACCAAACTGAGAGACCATTTTGAAGGCTCAGGAAACCTTTGCAGGTGTTTTGAGTTGATTAGCTGATTGGCATGTCACCATATTCTAATTTTTTGAGATAGTGAATTGGTGGGTTTTTGTTAAATGTGAGCCAAAATCATCACAATTAAAAGAACCAAAGACTTAAACTACTTCAGTCTGTGTGCATTGAATTTATTTAATACACGAGTTTCACAATTTGAGTTGAATTACTGAAATAAATGAACTTTTCTACGACATTCTAATTTATTGAGATGCACCTGTACATACATACATAGTTGACATATTGAGAATTGCACTGTGCAAAAGTGCTAAAAAGTGCATGTTTTAGCACAAAATCACAGACAGTTTACATTTTTTGTGTTAAATTTTTGGACTTTCTCTGATTCTCTCAAAATTCATATCATAGAGAGAGGAGACTGAGAAGAGCACAAGAGTACCAGTTTCAACTTCCTAGTTAATTCCAGAGCTGAGATATGCAGATCCCACTTAAAATGTATCCTATTCAATATTTTTTGTAGTTCGTGGACAGTCGAATTTTGAGGTGTTGAAGGGTGTATGCTGTTCAGGGGGTCATACAATCACCTAAATGTGATATTCAGTGAATTAATCTATCCCACACATTAAAAACAGATGTCCACCAAGTGAATATTTAAGGTGTAGGGCTTTACTGGTTGTTTAGATCAGTGTTACTATCAGAAATAATTAATAATTATTTCTTTAGTTATTAATTAATATTTAAATTAATTAATTTAATCTAACTCATTAAAACCTCATATGGGGCTCCAGTAAATGTAGTGTGCTACGTTTAGGAGCAAGTTTGGTTATTAGCAATAATTAATAATTATCAAAGATAATTATTAATTATTAAAATCAATAGAACATTGATGAGTATCAATGTTAGCTTTTTTAATCCTTTAAATCAACAATTATCAAAGATAATCGTTAATTGTTAACATCAATGAAACATTAATTAAAATTAACACTAGCTTATTGATCATTCAAATTCAACAATCATCAAAGATAATTATCAATGATCAAAAATCAACAGAATATTAATAAGGATTAACATTGACGGGGCACCACCCTGGAATCAGGGACTAATAACCAGATAGTAAAACAGTCTCAATATTAGATTGTTTTCTTAGGAAAACCGACATCCGAAGAATATCGATTTTCGGGGAAAAAAACAATGAATGAAGGCTTGAATCCGAGCACTGACATCCCGTCAGCATGACATAGGCGTATGCAAAACAAACCAAAACACTTCTCTTTGTAATATAAACAAAGTTTATTTATGCAGTAATATCAATTAATAATTAATACAATGCAATCAATAAACTTCCGACTTACAACTACAAACTAAACAGTGATATGATTAGATATGGAAACTAAAATAATCCTATAACACATAAGGTGTGTGTGTGACAGTGTGTGTGTGTGTGTGTGTGTGTAAGGAGGGACGTGCACAAAATGGCGGACGTGACTCTCGTGGAGAGTATGTCACGTGAGACTTCCGGCCAGGGAATATGACCGCGAATGGGGGCGGAGAGAAACCAGTCAATGACGTCTACCAGTTACCGCGTGTATCCACTTGTACGATGTGCCAGAATGTTGGAAGGGGTCGCGTGCGTGCATGTGTGTGTGTGCGTGTGTGTGTGTGTGTGTGTGTGTGGTTAGTACGAGAGAGAGAGAGAGAATAAAGTGACAGCCCTAAAGCTGATTTCACGATCGTGGGAGTGAAAGCAGCTGTTAGTTTATCGCTCAGAGACGAGGTGGACGGCTCATAAAAATCCCGCGTTCTTAGACTCTTTAATGGATAACTCAGTTTGCCGGTTTCACCTGCAATGGCGAAAATGCACAACAGTCCAATTTGGTTGGACCACAATACAGCAAAACAAATTCATGATAATTAATACCCTGAGTATTACTAATGAGCGGACATGGCGGTCCATAAACTGTACAAGCAAAAACCTTGAAACACAAGAATAACACACTATAATATTCTATCTCTGCCCAGACGTAAACCTCTTACTTGAATCGCATGAGGATGCAAAATGTGTGTTCATCCGTCCTTTAATTCCGACCCGGTTCCTTGAGGCTCGTGTGATGACGGGAGGCCGTTTCCTCGCTCTGTTGGCGGGCACAGCTGTTGATTCTCGGCGGGCTGGAGGAGAACTCAGAAATGTCAACTTGATTGAAGATGGAAGAGAAATCTTTAATCTCTTCACTTCTGCAGGCAAACGGATGAAGATGCGGATTGCTCAGCAGTCTCCTTCGGATCCGCTAGAGTGTTCGGTTGAACACAGAGTAATCTCAACTCGTCCAGCGAGATGGAGATTGTATGGCCACAGTTTCAAGTCGGACGTTACTTCCTTGTGCCACGAGGTTGCACCTGAGAGCAGCGATGAACTACGTCTATACCCAGTGAACAAAGTTGCTGGAAACAAATCCCAGAAGCATTTCAGAGGTATTTCTACTCCTGATGATGTCATGGTTTGAGGGATGTTCTGTTGTGTGCCTCATCCAATAGGAGTTGAGAGTTCGATCCTTTAGTGAGCAAGGCTTCATGGGATTTGTAGTCTGTTTTGGACTCCCTTTGTTTGATTTTGGCGTGATTTTTATCAGTATAATTTATGACCTGGTATGTGGGGGCCTGAGTTAGGTTTTTATGACTGTGTTAGGCCTGCCTTTGTCTTCTATCTGAATACATGAGGCCCAACAAAGGCAATGCAAATAAATTGCCTGTGGGCCATCCCACTTACAATCAATCTAATGGGCTAAAATAGGTGTTTGGTGGACATCATTTTTATAACTCCAGGATAAAATTTATGACTCAAAATCATATTTAGATGACTCTATGATGCCCCCTGAACAACATGCACCCTTCAAAACCTAAAAATTTTACTGTCCACGAACCACCTAAAATTTTGAATTGGATAAATTGTATATGGGATCTGCATATCTCAGCTCTGGATTTAGCTAGGAAGTTGAAACTGGTATTTCTGTGCTCATCTCAGTCTCATCTATCTTTGGTGTGAATTTTGAGAAGAGAAAGTCAAAAATTTTGTCTCAGGGTTAATAAACCTATTCAATAAATTGGAAATGGACATTTAGTATGTTGGATGACACAGGAGTAATACACCTATGCAATAAATTGGAAATGAACATTTAGTATGTTGGTGGACTTAGGGTTAATACACCTATACAATAAATTGGAAATGGACATTTAGTATGTTGGTGGACTTAGGGTTAATACACCTAAACAATAAATTGGAAATGGACATTTAGTATGTTGGTGAATTTAGGGTTAATACACCTATACAATAAATTGAAAATGGACATTTAGTATGTTGGTGGACTTAGGGTTAATACACCTATACAATAAATTGGAAATGGACATTTAGTATGTTGGTGGACTTAGGGTTAATACACCTATGCAATAAATTGGAAATGGACATTTAGTATGTTGGTGAACTTAGGGTTAATACACCTATGCAATAAATTGGAAATGGACATTTAGTATGTTGGTGGACACAGGGGTAATACACCTATACAATAAATTAGAAATGGACATTTAGTATGTTGGTTGACACAGGGGTAATAGACCAATACAATAAATTGAAAATGGACATTTAGTATGTTGGTGGACTTAGGGTTAATACACCTATACAATAAATTGGAAATGGACATTTAGTATGTTGGTGGACTTAGGGTTAATTCACCTAAACAATAAATTAGAAATGGACATTTAGTATGTTGGTGAACTTAGGGTTAATACACCTATACAATACATTGGAAATGGACATTTAGTATGTTGGTGGACTTAGGGTTAATTCACCTAAACAATAAATTAGAAATGGATATTTAGTATGTTGGTGAACTTAGGGTTAATACACCTATACAATACATTGGAAATGGACATTTAGTATGTTGGTGGTGACAGCGTGTCAGAGTGTGCACCTCCTCTCTGTAGGCTATTTCATCATTGTCAGTGATTAGATCTACCACCGTCGTATCATAAATTAACTTAATTGCTACTGCACCCACTTGCAAGTCATAAATATTTTAATGTGGTCAAAGGGGACAAATAATTTGTCCTTGGACAGACCCACTGCCTCCCGGACACACACAGAGGGTCCTCAGACCAACAGTGAGAAAGTTGTTCAATTAAGTGGGTAAATGGACAAGTAGTTGTTTCCGTGGACCCCCAGGGATAAAGTCCTGTAATATAGTGGGAAGGTGGACAAATAGTGTGTTCGTGGTCAGCCCCGCCCCCTCCCGGGCACGCCCCCATGGTCGGCCAATCAAAGGCTCGCCATGGGCTCTTCCCCAAAATAGCTGGTAAGGGGCCGTTTAGTGGCTCTGTGGGTCATGGGGCAGTCAATGGCACCCCGAGGAGGAAGTGATGCAATATAGTGGGTATTTGGACTTATAGGGTTTTTGTGGTCAGCCCCCACCTTCCCCAAAAAAAGAGCCCACCTGTGGTTTATTTGAATGGAGAGGGAGCCCACTGCAATAAGCATGCGGTGGGACGTGGTGGCGCCACCCAGCGGTCGGCTGCAGAACTTCAAGAAAAACGGTCAGTTTTGAATGCTCATAACATGGCCACTGTGGGGCGCAGCCACTCGGGGACATCTCTGGTCGTCTTCGGGGGACCCACCGGTCGACGCGTTGTTGCGCTGCGCTTTGGCAAAAATCATCTAGGGGACATCGCGCAGCGTCCACGAACCTGCAGCCACGGGGCTACCGAATAAGCACTCCGAGGACCTCCCGGCCTTACTACTTCCATACTGTAAGAGCAGGTCTCCAGGTGTGTCGTGGTTATGACAGACGCCTCCAAGATGGGCTGGGGCGCCGTATGCAATGGGCAAGTAGCCGCCGGCTCTTGGACTGGCCCGCGGCTGCATTGGCACATCAACTGCCTCAAGTTGTTGGCAGTACTGCTCGTCCTGCGGCGGCTCCGGCCGTTGATCCAGGGCAAGCATGTGTTGGTCCGGATGGACAACACGGCGACAGTAGCGTACATCAACCACCAAGGCGGCCTACGCTCCCGTTGCATGTCACAACTCGTCCACCGTCTCCTCCTCTGGAGACAGCAGCGCCTCAAGTCACATCCCGGGCGACCTCAACACCGCAGCGGACGCGCTGTCACAACAGGTTACGCTCAGGGGAGAGTGGAGACTCCACCCCCAGGTGGTCCAGCTGATTTGGAGTCGATTCGGTCGAGCACAGGTAGACCTGTTTGCTTCCCGGGAATCCTCCCACTGCCCACTTTGGTATACCCTGACCGAGGCACCCATTGGAATAGACACGCTGGCACACAGCTGGCCCCTGGGACTACGCATATATGCGTTTCCCCCAGTGAGACTACTTGCACAGACCCTGTGCAAGGTCAGGGAGGATGAGGAGCAGGTCATCCTAGTAGCACCCTATTGGCCCACCCAGATGTCATTCTCGGACCTCACGCTCCTCGCGACAGCCCCTCCCCCCGGCAAATTCCCCTGAGGAAGGACCTTCTTTCTCAGGGATGGGGCACCATCTGGCACTCATGACCAGACCTCTGGAGTCTCCACGTCTGGCCCTTGGACGGGACGTGGAAGACCTAAGTGGCCTACCACCCACGGTGGTAGACACGATCACTCAGGCTAGGGCTCCCTCTACGAGGCGCCTGTATGCCTTGAAGTGGCATCTGTTCGCTAAGTGGTGTTCTTCCTGACGCAAAGACCACCAGAGATGTGCAGTCGGATCGGTGCTTTCCTTCCTGCAGGAGAGGCTGGAAGGGCAGCTGTCCCCCTCCACCTTGAAGGTGTATGTAGCCGCCATTTTAGCACATCATGATGCAGTAGATGGTAAGTATTTTGGGAAGCATGACTTGATCATCAGGTTCCTGAGAGGCACTAGGAGGTTGAATCCCTCCAGACCATGCCTCATCCCCTCGTGGAACCTCTCTGTAGTCCTTCAGGGTCTATGGGGAGCTCCCTTCGAGCCCCTGGAGTCAGTTGAGCTTAAGGCACTCTCTTTGAAGACTGCCCTCCTGACTGCGCTCACTTCCATCAAGAGAGTAGGGGACCTGCAGGCGTTCTCTGTCAGCGAAATGTGCCTGTATTTCGGTCTGGGCTACTCTCACGTGATCCTGAGACCCCAACCGGGCTATGTGCCCAAGGTTCCCACGACCCCGTTTAGGGATCAGGTGGTGAACCTGTGAGTGCTGCCCCGGGAGGAGGCAGACCAAGCCTTGGCATTGCTGTGTCTGGTGCATGCTTTACGCATCTATTTGGATTGCACGCAGAGCTTTAGAAGTTCCGAGCAGCTCTTTGTCTGCTTTGGCGGACAGCAGAAAGGGAGAGCTGTCTCCAAACAGAGGATCACCCATTGGGTCATTGACGCCATCGTGATGGCATATCACGCTCAGGGCGTGCTGCCCCCCGTGGGGCTACGAGCCCACTCTACTAGGAGTGTGGTGGCCTCCTGGGCCCTGACCAATGGCGCCTCTTTGGCAGACATCTGCAGAGCAGCGGGCTGGGCAACACCCAACACCTTTGCGAGGTTCTATAATCTCCGGGTTGAGCCGGTCTCGTCCCGTATATTGTCAGGAACGAGCAGGTGAATTCCGGGACAGCTGGCCGGGTGTACCGCTTGCACATAGCGCCTTTCCCCTCCCCTGAGTTGAAGACGTGCGCTTTTTACTCCCAGTCATGTTCACAAGTTGTGATCCCAATGTAGAATATTTTTATCAAGTTGAGTATAAATGAATCAAGTGTAATCAATGTTAATATAGCCATTTTATTCTACAAGTATTTCTGATGGTCAAGCATGAATCTTAGTGTGTGTGTGGAGAAGGAATGTGCTCACATAGAGTAAACTGCTCTCATGACTGCTGAGAAAATATATGTTGAGGTTCCTCCACAGGAACTCCTCCTGTCCACTTCTTAAAATAAATAGATTGGAGTCAAAGAATAGGAATGGTGACATGTATGGAATGTATTGGCCACTCCTTGGTAGATGATATGTATATAAGCAGGTGCAAATCATTTTGTAGGAGTTGTTGTGATGGGAACAACTCAGCTTTTTTATCTCTGATAATAAAGTCTATCTTCTGGCATCAAAACCCCAAGACTTCAAGAGTGATGTTTCACAGAGTTGGCAGAAGCCACAACAATCCCTGGATGACTTTCCTCCTTAGCCCTGTGGCAGATGAGTTTGCGGAGAAACTCGCTGCCGGCCCAGTACATGTGCTAACTAAGCCCTGTACTGGGGTAGGTGCTCCACATGCGTTGGTTCCCCATAGGTGACCCCATGTGATATATCTTTCGGTAAACTGCGTCTTCCTTTGTCTCGTTCCCTCCATCAGGGAACGGAGGTTACAAAAGTAACCAGGAAGTTTACAGCAGAACCCAGGCAGCTTCGTCAGGCCAAAGAGGATGCTTACAGAGGTGGGTATAAAGTCTTGTACAATCAGGCCAGGAACACACTGAATAAGGAAATCAGAGTGTGCCAAAAGAAGATACTCTGAGAAGCTGAAAAACACGTTTTCAGCTAACGACCCTGCATCAGTGTGGAGTGGCATGAAACAACTTACGAATTACAGGAATCCTGCCCCCAACCCTGTGGTGGACCAACAACTGGCTGATGACCTGAATGTGTTCTACTGTAGATTTGAAAGGCCCAATCTCACACCCCATACCCGCTCTGACCTTCACTTCACACAAACACCAACACCTCCTGCACCCTCCTCTCCCATCCTGCTACTCAACCTGCACTTTAGATCTGTGAAGAAGAGGTGTGCCATCTCTTCCGAAAACAAAAGATAAGGAAAGCACAGGGCCCAGATGGTGTTTCACCCATGTGTCTTAGATCCTGTGCTAACCAGCTGGCCCCCATTTTCATCCTGATTTTCAATAGATCACTGGAGCAGTATGAAGTCCCATGTTGCTTCAAATGCTCAATCATCATTCCTGTCCCAAAGAAACCAAAAATCACAGGACTTAATGACTACAGACCTATCGCCCTGACGTCTGTGATCATGAAATCATTTGAGAGACTGGTGTTGGCCCACCTGAAGGACATCACTGGACCCTTTCTAGATCTCCTTCAATTTGCTTATCGAGCAAACAGGTCTGTGGAAGATGCAGTCAACATGGGATTGCATCATATACTGCAACATCTGGACAGACCAGGGACATATGCAAGGATCCTTTTTGTGGATTTCTGTTTGGTTTCAACACCATCATCCCAGCTATACTCCAGACTAAACTACACCAGCTCCCTGTTCCCATGTCTATCTGTCAGTGGATTACCAGCTTTCTGACAGACAGGCAGCAGCTTGTGAGACAGGGGAAATTCACTTCCAGAACCTGTACAATCAGCACAGGTTCCCCCCAGGGATGTGTGCTCTCCCCACTACTCTTCTCCCTCTACACCAATGACTGCATCACCAAGGACCCGTCTGTCAAGCTCCTGAAGTTTGCAGACGACACCACTGCCATCGGCCTCATCCGAGATAACGATGAGTCTGCATACAGAAGGGAGGTTAAACAGCTGGCTGTCTGGTGCAGTCAAAACAATCTGGAGCTGAACACGCTCAAAACAGTGGAGATGATTGTGGACTTTAAGAGGAACACCCCAACACTGACTCCCCTCACCATTCTAAACAGCACTGTGACAGCAGTGGAGTCATTCAGGTTCCTGGGCACTACCATCTCACAGGACCTGAAGTGGGAGACCCACATTGACTCCACTGTGAAAAAGGCCCAGCAGAGGTTGTACTTCCTTCACCAGTTGAGGAAGTTCAACCTGCCACAGGGGCTGCTGATACAGTTCTACTCAGCAGTCATTGAGTCTGTCCTCTGCACTACAATAACTGTCTGGTTTGGTTCAGCTACAAAATCAGATATCAGAAGACTACAAAGGACAGTTTGGAGTGCTGAGAGGATTATTTGTTGCCCCCTGCCCTCCTTTCAAGAACTATTCACTTCCAGAGTGAGGAAAAAGGCTGGAAAACTCACTCTGGACCCCACTCACCCTGCCCACTACCTTTTTGAAATGTTGCCTTCTGGCCGACGCTTCAGATCACTGAGCACCAGAACCGTCATGCACAGGAACAGTTTTTTCCCTCAGGCTATCCATCTCATGAACAGTTAAAACTGCCCGATTGAGCAATAATTATGTGCAATTCACAGTCTAGTCTTTTTATATTTATCCAACACATCCAACCTCTTCTGCCATTACATTCCTTTGCACTGTATATTACAGATTTGTATTTAGATTTGTAATACATATGTGTGTGTGTATGTATGTATGTATGTATATATGTATGTGTGTGTGTATATATGTATGTGTGTATGTATATATGTGTATGTAGGTATATGTGTATGTACAGTTGTGCTCAAAAGTTTGCATACCCTAGCAGAAATTGTGAAATTTTGGCATTGATTTTGAAAATATGACTGATCATGCAAAAAAAAACTTTTTTTTAAGGATAGTGATCATATGAAGCCATTTATTATCACATAGTTGTTTGGCTCTTTAAATCATAATGATAACAGAAATCACCCAAATGGCCCTGATCAAAAGTTTACATAGCCTTGAATGTTTGGCCTTGTTACAGACACACAAGGTGACACACACAGGTTTAAATGGCAATTAAAATTAATTTCCCACACCTGTGGCTTTTTAAATTGCAATTAGTGTCTTTGTGTAAATAGTAAATGAGTTTGTTAGCGCTCACGTGGATGCACTGAGCAGGCTAGATACTGAGCCATGGGGAGCAGAAAAGAACTGTCAAAAGACCTGTGTAACAAGGTAATGGAACTTTATAAAGATGGAAAAGGATATAAAAAGATATCCAAAGCCTTGAAAATGCCAGTCAGTTCTGTTCAATTACTTATTAAGAAGTGGAAAATTCGGGGATCTCTTGATACCAAGCCAAGGTCAGGTAGACCAAGAAAGATTTCAGCCATAACTGCCAGAAGAATTGTTCGGAATACAAAGAAAAACCCACAGGTAACCTCAGGAGAAATACAGGCTGCTCTGGAAAAAGACGGTGTGGTTGTTTCAAGGAGCACAATATGACAATACTTGAACAAAAATGAGCTGCATGGTCGAGTTGCCAGAAAGAAGCCTTTACTGCACCAATGCCACAAAAGAGCCCAATTACAATATGCCCGATAACATCTTAACATGCCTCACAGCTTCTGGCATACTGTAATTTGGAATGACGAGACCAAAATAGAGCTTTATGGTCACAACTATAAGCGCTATGTTTGGAGAGGGGTCAACAACACCTATAGTGAAAAGAATACCATCCCCACTGTGAAGCATGCATGGTGGTGGCTCACTGATGTTTTGGGGGTATGTGAGCTCTAAAGGCACGGGGAATCTTGTGAAAATTGATGGCAAGATGAATGCAGCATGTTATCAGAAAATACTGGCAGACAATTTGCATTCATCTGCACGAAAGCTGCGCATGGGACACTCTTGGACTTGCCAGCACGACAATGACCCTAAGCACAAGGCCAAGTTGACCCTCCAGTGGTTACAGCAGAAAAAGGTGAAGGTTCTGGAGTGGCCATCACAGTCTCCTGACCTTAATATCATCGAGCCACTCTGGGGAGATCTCAAACGTGTGGTTCATACAAGATGACCAAAGACTTTGCATGACCTGGAGGCATTTTGCCAAGACGAATAGGCAGCTATACCACCTGCAAGAATTTGGAGCCTCATCGACAACTATTACAAAAGACTGCATGCTGTCATTGATGCTAAAGGGGGCAATACACAGTATTAAGAACTAAGGGTATGCAGACTTTTGAACTGGGGTCATTTCATTTTTTTCTTTGTTGCCATGTTTTGTTTTATGATTGTGCAATTCTGTTATAACCTACAGTTGAATATGAATCCCATAAGAAATAAAAGAAATGTGTTTTGCCTGCTCACTCATGTTTTCTTTAAAAATGGTACATATATTACCAATTCTCCAACGGTATGCAAACGTTTGAGCACAACTGTATATATATATATATATATATATATATATATATATATATATATATATATATGTATGTATGTATGTATATTGTCTTATTGTGTATTCTATATATACTTTATTTTCTATTCAATTTTTATTTTATTTTATTTATTAAATATTAAATTATTTTTTTTATTATTATCTATGTCTTGTTGCTGTTTTGTATTGTTGTGCACTGGAAGCTCCTGTCACCAAGACAAATTCCTTGTATGTGTAAGCATATTTGGCAATAAAGCTGATTCTGATTCTGACTCTTTTTTGTTTTGTGGAGTATATGAACAGTGCTTCATTCTTTGTTTTGGGGAGTATTGGTACAGTGCCTTATTCTTTGTTTTGGAAAGTGTAGGAGCAGCGCCTCATTCTTTAGATTGGGGAGATTAGGAACAGTGCCTCATTCTTTGTTTTTTGGAGTATAGGAATAGTGCCTCATTCTTTGTTTTGTGGAGTATATGAACAGGGCCTCATTCTCTGTTTGGGGGAGTTTAGGAACAATGCCTCATTCTGGTGTTTAAAAACAGTGCCTCATTCTTTGTTTTTTTGGAAGTATAGGTAAAGTGCCTTATTCTTTGTTTTGGAAAGTTTAGGAACTGCGCCTCATTCTTTATACCGGGGAGTTTAGGAACAGTGCCTCATTTTTTGGGGGAGAGTTTAGGAACAGGGCATTAAAGTTAACAAAATTGAGACTTTTATTAAAAGTCCCAACTTTTTAATAAAAATTATATTAATATAAACATTAAAAATATTATACTGTAGGTTGATTGTTGGTAGTGGAATATAAATGGTGTTCCATATGCCCTTAACCTGGAAACCATCTAAACATTAAATGATACTGGAACATTAATTTGCATTGGACTAAAAAAATAAAAAAATGAAATAAAAAATAAATAAATAAATACCGTATTTCAGAATCCCACAACACACCACTGCTGTTAATAACTTACTGTACTGTCTCTCTTATGATTAATTGATTTTGTTTACCATGTGCACATCAAGTGTACTGTTATGTAATCTGGCAGGTCTGGAAGGTCACTTCTAAGGATTTTTAATGAGTCTCTCACACTGTCTCTTTAAATACAGCCACATAATGAGCATTTCCCTGGTTGAGTCACTGAGGATCAGACCTGATGAAGTCAAGCCCCCATTGGGTGTCCTCTAACTAGGCCTGTTGGGTCATTTCAAAGCACTGACAGCCAGAGTAGAGACAGAGCACTCAAATTAATAAACAAAGAAAACCTTATGAAGCCCACTGCAAGGCAAGATAAAACAGATTTCCTTTTTGTAATAAGTGTCTGTTTGCCCTTTAAAATCACATATAGGTAATGTAAAGTATGTAATTAATTCAAGAGTAATTGAATATGTGATGTGAATGAAGAAGGGAAGGTGAGAAGAGAGAAAAACTGGACAGACAGTGTGAGGTGGAGGAGTTTTGTAACGCATCTCAAAGGGTGTTTCTCGTTATGGTACCTAATGAAAGGGAATAGACAGTAGAATGGGTTCTGTCATTCTGGGAAATTATCATGTGTAACCATATAGAGTCGACGTGTGTGTGAGATGAAAACGCACACAATGCCACCCACCTTCACACAAAGCATGGCTTCCATCTTAAGCTAGCATGACAAAAAGCAAAAGCATCTGCTCCAATGGTGAGGACGGTGGCAGATCTATCATCATTAGTGCTATCGATAATGATGAGCATGGGGGCGTTTCCCACCTACTTTAGAGACTTGCTGAACAAAGCAGTTCATTCTGTATGGGTGATTACACAAATGCTGAGAAATGTTACAGCAAACAGCCACAAGTGAATATTAATGTGAAAATGTGAATCATAAAACAGATAGTTCTGGCTTTAAAATCTGACTGGTTGAGCTACGTTTGAAACTGTTGTAAAATAGCCACTTTATGCATACCTGTAACTGCAGTTCTGCCACCATATGTAGGCCTATACCTGCAGTTAGGCGAAGTAAGGGATAATGTACAGTTAGCCAGAACAGCAGTGATCAACATTATTGATTCAAAGTTAAGAATACAAATAAATAAAAATAAAGCTTCTTCATTATATGTTAAGATTAACGTATCTACTTCAGTCATTAACTAAAGTATTAATAAATACCAAACACATAAATACCACATAACATATGCTACAAGATCATGAATAAACAAGTAACAAAAAAACAAAAAACAAAAAACAATAGCACAGGGTACACAAGCAGATATGAACACTTTAAATAAATCTATCATAATCTATCATAAAAGTGCAATTTATATATACAATATATATAAACTCAGCAAAAAAAGAAACGTCCTCTCACTTTCAACTGCTTTTATTTTCAGCAACCGTAACGTGTAAATATTTGTATGAATATAAAAAGATACAACAACAAGGACATAAACTGAACAAGTTTCACAGACATGTGACTAACAGAAATGGAATAATGTGTCCTTGAACAAAGGGGAGGGAGGTCAAAAGTAACAGTCAGTATCTGGTGTGGCCACCAGCTGCATTAAGGACTGCAGTGCATCTCCTCCTCATGGACTGCACCAGATTTGCCAGTTCTTGCTGTAAGATGTTACCCCACTCTTCCAGCAAGGCTGGTGGCATTGTCATGCTGGAGGGTCATGTCAGGATGAGCCTGCAGGAAGGATACCACATGAGGGAGGAGGATGTCTTCCCTGTAACGCACAGCGTTGCGACTGCCTGCAATGACAACAAGCTTAGTCCGATGATGCTGTGACACACCGCCCCAGACCATGACGGACCCTCCACCTCCAAATCAATCCCACTCCAGAGTACAGGCCTCGGTGTAACGCTCATTCCTTCGATGATAAACGCGTCCGACCATCACCCCTGGTGAGACAAAACCACGACTCGTCAGTGAAGAGCACTTTTTGCCAGTCCTGTCTGTTCCAGTGAAGGTGGGTTTGTTCCCATAGGCGACATTGTTGCCGGTGATGTCTGGTAAGGACCTGCCTTACAACAGGCCTACAAGCCCTCAGTCCAGCCTCTCTTAGCCTATTGCGGACAGTCTGAGCACTAATGGAGGGATTGAGCGTTCCTGGTTTAACTCGGGCAGTTGTTGTTGCCATCCTGTACCTGTCCCACAGGTGTGATATTCGGATGTACCGATCATGTGCAGGTGTTGTTACACATGGTCTGCCACTGCGAGGATGATCAGCTGTCCTTTCTGTCTCCCTGTAGCGCTGTCTTAAGCGTCTCACAGTACGGACATTGCAATTTATTGCCCTGGCCACATCTGCAGTCCTCATGCCTCTATGCAGCATGCCTAAGGCACGTTCACACAGATGAGCAGGGACCCTGGGCATCTTTCTTTTGGTGTTTTTCAGAGTCTGTAGAAAGGTCTCTTTAGTGTCCTATGTTTTTATAACTCTGACCTTAATTGCCTACCCTCTGTAAGCTGTTAGTGTCTTAACGACCATTCCACAGGTGCATGTGCATTAATTGTTTATGGTTCACTGAACAAGCATGGAAAACATGGTTTAAACCCTTTGCAATAAAGATCTGTAAAGTTATTTGGATTTTTACAAAATTATCTTTAAAATACAGTGTCCTGAAAAAGGGACATTTCTTTTTTTGCTGACTTTATATATATATATATATATATATATATATATATATATATATATATATATAATTTAAGCAATATCACATGAGCAAGAGTGCGATATGGCCCTACATCAGCACTGCTGTGATTCGGCCGCAGGCTGAGTGTGTAGGTAATCACAGCAGTGCTGATTTAGGGCCATATAGCATAATTGCGAGTGTGATATTGCTTATATACAACAGTTCAATGAACAAGTAAATTTTTAAAAATTAGGAAAAACTGAGTACGGTCATAAAAAACTAATTTTTGCATGGAACTATTTTCTTATGCAACGGATCAGAATCTGCCATTGCTAGCTCAAACCAAATGATGCATCCAAGCCTTTGTTAGTAATTAAAAAATGTCACTTCAGGACTAATATCATAGCTTGGGCTGTTTCTAACAAGTTATTGGAGAAACAAGCATGTGTGTGTGTGTGTGTGTAGAGAGAGAGAGAGAGAGAGAGAGAGAGAGCGATGGAGCGTTTGCGATTACCTGTTGAGCAGAGATGCTGTAGTGTGTTAGTCAGCTTTCTGAAGATAATGTAATTTTGGTCAAATTCATCCTATTTTCTCAGTGGAAAAATAGCTGTCAAAGCAGGTGTATTCCTCCCTATTTCGCGGTAGCAGGTGCACAAGAGTCATTCACTATAGAAACCGCAATCTCCTCCGCCATTTTGAACAGTATGTCTTCTCCAATGTAGAAACTCCAGTAAGAGGTAAGCACCTTGAGTTTGTGTAATTAATCAGTCTGTTGTGTCTCTCAGCTGTGATAAGCCTTAATGCTGAAGTTGTTAGTTTAAAGCCGTTTAAAGATATTTCCTAGATTTAGTAGTGTAGTAGCAATACGAGCGATCATCAGTACTCATGGAACGTATCTCGTCCAATCAGATTCGAGGACCGGAACTAAATGTTGTGTGTGTGTGTGTGTGTGTGTGTGTGTGTGTGTGTGTGTGTGTGTGTGTGTGTGTGTGTATATATATATATATATATATATATATATATATATATATATATATGTATATACTGTATATACACCAGTGGCATGTGGTGAACTTTTGAAATGAGGCAAAGTTTTTTTTTGGTCCAGTGTAATACATATTTCAGTCACATTTGCCATTTACTTAGTTTTCATGTTAAATCCATTCATAAATTTGATATTTCACAATATGTAAAACACATAGGCCTATAATTTGTATGTTCATGTATGGTTTTCACTAGGGATGTCATAAAATATCGATATATCGATTATTGATTGGCATGTTATTTTATCGATATATTTTTGAGGCATCGATATATATTAAAATTAGCCAACATTTAAATTAGAAGCCCAATTGGCATGCTTTCCAATTCACTCAGTTACCGTCTGTTTAAAAGTCTGGCATAATAGTGTTGAGAGACCACAAAAGGGCAATATACTATTTAATGAAGCCGGTCACAATCACACACACACACACACACAGGACGAGCTGAAGCGGTGCAGATGGCAGTCCAAAGTTTCATAGGTTTTTGTAATTCTTCAAGAATGAACAAATTGATGTTGATGAGTTACAGTTTGGTGAAACTGGTGTAACTGCACAACGTTTATTATGCAATTTCCCTGTATGTAGCACTGAATAGGTCTTTCATTCAAGCGGTCAAACCACAAAAAGACATATTTGTAACTGAAAATGCATTGTGTAGGCTCTATGAAAGATACTGTACATGTATACAATATATCGTTCAGTCATACTAGAGTAAATAATCTTTGTCCTTTGATAATGATTTGGGTTAAATTTAATGGAAAACTATGTGACTTGGCACTTCAGGATGTTGACGCTGAGCATTGACGGTGTGTTCGTACCTTTGTAGAAAATAAATATTTTTTTGAATTTTAGATTGTGCCATGTTGTCCGCCAGACGCGTCCGGTGTGCGACCCCCTTTAATAAACCCTGCCGCTCACAGTTTACCAAAAATATGTCTGAAGAGACAAAGACTATTGTGCAACGAATTTATATCTGAAAAAAAATAAAATAAAGAAATATATATATATATATATATATATCGATAATCCACAGGGACAATCTTCCGATTATCAATGCATGAAAAAGGCATCGATCCCAAGCCTAGTTTTACTGATTAAAAAAAGCCACAAACTTGCATACTATACGTATGCAACAACATATTTTTCAAAATACTTATAATACTTATCTTACTCTTTATAAGCATACTATAAAATGTACATACTATAATACAACAACATATTTAAGTCAAATCAAAGACGTATCAAGTTTTTTGCATTTTATTATAATTATTTTTTACATTGCTTCGAAAATAATACCTACAATAAAACAGCAACAGACATGTTTCATGTATCTTTTATCTTCTTCGCTTATTTTTTTATATTCACTTTATTTTTAGATCAGTCATCTACTTCTCTGTAATGATGGCATAGAGCTGTATCTTTAAGAGTGGGCATTCACTAAAAACCGACTCACTGACACACCAATGTTTAAAGTCATTTCAAGTTCATTTTGATTTGCACGTGACCAAAAGTGAAGATGTCTGAGTCGTTTAGTTGCTTACTCTTTAAATATCCCTCAACTTCCATCAGCTCATCCCATTCATAGTGATCTGTGGAGACCCACTGCGAGTGCGAGAGTAGGAAAGGCGGCAATTGAGGCAATGTCTCCCCTCACATGACTTTTCACCTGTACTCTGCGGTTCTAGGGCTCACATTCACGACACACTTTAGGAGCTCAATGAGACTGCAGTGTGCTCAAGGGAGGTGTGAGAGACACTTCCTCCCTCTGAAACTATTTTTTCTCACCCACATTTTTTGAGGATACCTCAGAGGAAACACCACTGATGTACAGTATATATATACACACTGATGAGCCAAAACATTTTGACATCACACAGGTGATAATGTTGATCATCTCCTAACAAGGCCACATGTCAATGTCTGGGTAGATTAGATGGTAAGCAAACAATCAATTCTCATATTCAACATGTTGCAGGAGAAATGGGCAGGAGTAAAGACCTGAGCAACTTTGACAAGAGCCAAATTGTTATGGCCAGACAACTGGGTCAGAGCATCTCTGAAACAGCAAGGCATGTGGGGTGCTCCCAGTCAGCAGTGATGAGCACCTACTGACAGTTGTCCGAGGAGGGACAAACCACAAACCGTTGATAGGGTGTTGGGTGCCCAAGGCTCATCGATGCACCAGGGCAATGAAGGCTATCCCGTCTGGTCCGAACCAACAGAAAGTCTACTGTGGTCATAGAAAATGTTATTGATCGTTATGGGAGGAATGTGTCACAACACACAGTGCATCACACCCTGATGCTTATGGGGCTGCGTAGCCGCAGACCGGTCAGAGTGCCCATGATGACCCCTGTCCACCGTCAAAAGCACCTACAATGGGTATGCGAGCATCAGAACTGGACCTTGGAGCAGTGGAAGAAGGTCACCTGGTCCGAGTCCCGTTTTCTTTTACATCACGTAGACGGCCGTGTACGTGTGTGCCATTTACCTGGGGAAGTGATGGCACCAGGATGCACTGTGGGAAGAAGTGTGATGCTGTGGGAAATGTTCTGCTGGGAAACAAACAAAAAATAATTCTTGATGCACTTTAATCTGTTTTGAATACTACTATTCTGATGCTATTGAAACTTTGTAATATGGCACTTTTCGTACCACTGTCTCCTTAAGATGATTCGTTTATGTTGTCCTCTTTTGTAAGTCGCTTTGGATAAAAGCATCTGCCAAATGAAAAAATGTAAAATGTAAATGTAAACCCTGGGTTCGGCCATTCATGTGGACCTCAATTTGACACGTGCCACCTACCTAAACATCATTGCAAACCAGGTACACCCGTTGGTGTAGATGTATTCCCTGACGGCAGTGGCCTCTTTCAGCAGGATATTGAGCCTTGCCATAATGCACACATTGTTCGGGAATGGTTTAAGGAACATGATGAAGAGTTCAAGTTTAGAGCCCTGGCCTCCAAATTCCCCAGATCTCAATCCGATTGAGCATCTTTGGGATATGCTGGACCAACAAGTCCAATCTACCAACATGATCACATGGGAAGTCGGCATGATGTTTCCGAAAGTTACGGTACCTTAGGATCTGCAACAGTATGCCGACTCAATGACATGCCCTATCTCCCATTGGACATATTTGGAATGGCTCAACAACAGTGACTTTCCCTCGTGCCATGACTGTTAGCATGTTGTGTCAGTTGCATGGGAGACCACAGTTCAATCCCCATTCAAACGAGGAAGTAATCACGTTTGTATAAACAATCACGAGCATGATAAGGAGGTTGCATTTTTCTCCCTAACATTGCATTTTGTCTCTACTAATGGTTATGGCTAGATTTGGGTTTTGGTTGGAGGTAGATTAAATAAAATAAACATTTCTCTTCACTGTTTTACACCCTGATCAGCTGAAAACAATTATTTTACAACTGGCTTCTGGCGACCTCTCCTGGATATAAATGGATAAACTTGTTTATATGCTCTGAAACACTTACCGCTTTAGCCTCTGGAGGCAGCATATACCATTCAAATTTGGTCAACATATACCAATTTCGGCTAAAGAAAAATCGGCACACACTTGCCAAATTTTATGTGAGATCAGGCTGGATCCACAGCGGCTCCACCTCACAACTTACAGGACTTGAATGATCTGCTGCTAATGTCTTGGTGCCAGTTATCACAAGACACCACAGGAGTCCATGCCTCGGTGGGTCGGCACTGTTTTGGCGGCATGCAGAGGACCAACAGCATATTACGAAGGTGGTCATAATGTTTTGGCTCATCTGTATATATAAATATATATTCAGTATATACACAGTATATATTATACAGAACAGGATGCCGGGCGGCCATTCCCCTGGAAAGCCGAGCCACTCGAGGAAGCCGCTGTCCCTCACACCCAGTAGGGGAGCTCATGTAGCTGCTGGACCCCACCCATTATACCTCGAACTTACCCAATTTTCACTGCCCATCCTGCACATAGCCCCAGCACACCGCAAGGACACCAGATTCCCCCTTTGTTTGGACACTTATCCCCATAGACATTTTATTCAATGATATACGATGGATATAAAGTTAAAAAGCAAAAGCAACCCATAAAAAAAAAAGTTAAAAAAAACAACAACAAAAAACATCCCCAAGTATCCATAGCCACTTTTCCAACACTGGGCTATGCTTTAACAATCTGGGTTTGTTGGCACATTTGTGGTTTATTTTTTCATTGTGGTGCTGCGAAATCAGGATTAGAATGGACTGACAAGGCAACTGACCAACTGTGAGTCACCACGTTACTAAAGCCATTCCACAAGCAAGGTTTTTTTTCCAGGCTGGGAGCGGATTGTAATCACTCCATACTAAACCATGTTGAAATGTAAATGCTACTGGAACCATGACATACCAACTTTTCTCTGCGATTTCTTGTCATGTAATTTTACCCTGTGAATGTGCATGATTATGCATTTATACCTTCGGATATTGCCTTCGGTAGTGTATGTCCATGCTCAGCTTTCAGTGAGAAAAAGAATTACATTAGATAAACAGACTGTTCTGACTGACCGTTCTGATCTCTGATTTTATTAGTCATTTAAGTGTAGGAGATCCCCACCACGTCGTGCAGCTGTGTCGCATTCATTGTGGACAGACAGATGGCTTGTCACTGGAAAATTATCACATTGTGCCCAGTTTACCATCTGCCAAGTACGATCACTTAGAAAAGTAATAGCAAACTGCTCCTCAACAAGCAACAAAATTTGAGTTTTAATTCTCGTAGCACAAACGATGCAGGGGATGTTAAGCACCGATGTTTAATACTTGTGCTTAGGGGTTTGTTCAGATCCCTAATCTGAAATATGAGCAAAAGTAAAAGTGAAACTTTCCCAAGCAAGCACCACTAATAAGACAGCAATGTTCATGCTGCGTTGTCAGATATAATACATTTTGTTACGCAAGGCTTGCCTGGTATGCACACTGATGTACAGTACTTATAAATAGTTTATCTTCTCTGCCCATCTTTGTAGAGAGGGTCGTGGGCTAAAATATGCATTCACAAGAGATATTATGCAAGAAACTTAGAATATGAGCTGGCAATCATGTATAAAAGTATCTAATTCTAAATGACAACATCCTTGCTGAATGGCTTATTTTTTAATAAAGCTTCGTTGCACTTCTGATGAAGAAAGGTGACCAACAAGCATACTAATGACCTGCTTTACATGTGTGTGGGTGAATGAGTGTGCGAGTGTGAGAGAGAAAAATGGGTGGAGAGAGGAAGTGAGAGAGACAGAGAATCTGGCAGTTGATAGCCCTTGCTCTTTCCAAAAAGCCCTTTCTGAGTACAGCCACTGCATTGTGTTATGAGCAAGGAGGCTGCAAGAGATTCTAGACTGAAAAGAGGATGCTGTGAACAATGCTTCAGAGAGTGTGCAGTTTGCAGCAACACCACAGTACATGACAAAAGTAAAATTGGGTTGATGAGCTATTTTCCCCAATCATGGGTGTTAGAATGCATTTCAATGCTTAGCTTCTCTAGGATTTTTGAAGTGACAGGTAAACAGGAAGAAATGTGTATTTAGGGGGCTCACAGACACCACAGCCACACATACGAAACTTGCTGCTAAGTGCTGTACCCCACTGCCACCCAGAGAAGAAAGTGAAAAGTGCAGGCTGCATCAATGACTGTTTCCTTTCACCTGAAAACCTTGAGATTTCATGCAAGAGCAAACTCTTTAAAAACTACTTAGTTAAGATAAACCTTTGGGTAGTTTTGAAAGGACAAGTAAAAACAGAATGATTCAACCTAGCTTTCAAAATGTCACTTCCAATGCCCAGTTTTTAATAGCATCCTGTTGTTGCTCAAATCCTATTAGCTGATGATGCATTTCACCTTAAATCACAACTGTTTCTATTGCTTTCTCTCTCTTTCTCACTGAGTGCAGTGCAATGTGTTTATGTTATGTGTTTGTCTAGTGAGTTTTTCGCCAGTTTTATTCCTGACAGTTTAGTCAATTGGCTGTAATGAGGGCTGCTTTCATGGTTGTGTCAGCTCATTCCCAGAGATGGTGGGTTGCCTATAATTCAACAAAACGTCTTTCAGCCTGTTGATTTATTGATAACAGTGATCTGAAGCTTCAAATCTAAACAGAGAGAATAAAAGGAGTTGCAAGAAGGTAAACAGAGCATCTAAAACATCCACCTGAATGTTTCCTTTCTCTTATGTGGATGATGGTTAATGCCATAAGAAATAGCCATAAGAGATCATACACTCACAGAGCACTTTATTAGAAACGTCTTTACACCTACTTATTCATGCAATTATCTAATCAGCCAATCGTGTGGCAGCAGTGCAATGAATAAAATCACGCACATACAGGTCAAACAGTCTCTAAAGTTTACTCAGAATGGTGCCAGAAACAAAAAACATCCAGTGAGCAGCAGTTCTGTGGACAGAAAAGCCTTGTTGATGAGAGTGGTCAACAGAGAATTGCCAGAGTGGTTTGAGCTGACAGAAATGCTACGGCAACTCAGATAACCACTCTGTACAATTGTAGTGAGCAGAATAGCATCTTAGAATGCAAAACACTTTGAACCTTGAGGCAGATGGGCTACAACAGCAGAAGACCACGTAGGGAACTTTATTAGGACCATATTATAAAAGTGCTCAGTGAGTGTATGTTACAGTGATTATACCACAGGTAAAGGGTGTTCTTAGACATCAAATCAGAAATGGGCTTGTGTCTCTTTAAGGATGATAGACTGTGAAATTGTATAAACTGTGTGTGTTTTTTATGTTTATATGTGAAAATGCAGAGATCAAAAGTTGAAGCGGAGGTGGCTGTTGAGTTGGATCAATTCAAAATATAACTGCTTTGATGAATGCATAAATGTCTGAAGAATGTTGTCTCTTGCCTTAAGCTAATTCATGGAACCTGAGTCAGATAAAAAATTAAATAATAATAATAATAATAATAATAATAAAAAGAAAATTTTCAGTGAAGTGAAAATACACAGCCTAAACCCTATATTTCAGTAATTAAAGTTTCATTTAAATAGCTAAAAGGGATGGAGTGTTGTAAGTAATGGTGACTTGTATTAAAGAGTGTGTGGTTTTGAAGTGGCAGCTTGATTAATGCCAGTCCTGGTATCTATAGACACTAGAGTTCAGACCCATCAGTATCACTTCTGGTTAGAACGTTGGCTGAACAGGAAAAGGTATTAAAGCACTCAGTAATACAGGATGAAATATTACTCTGACTTTAGCATGAAAATTTGTAATAAAAATGTGACTTTTGTCATTTTGTTTAAGGGCAGTATGGTCCTGTGTTGTGGTTAAAGTGCTCTGTTAGAATAATAATACAAAAGTTGGTACGTATTCAGCAGCCTGAATGTTAAGATGCAGTGTGCGTTCTTGGATTTTCTTATACATTCACCAAACAGAGAGTTATTATGTCCAAAAACATTCCAAATCATTTATTCACACTATTGCAACTAAGCAAGTTCTGTCCTTACATGGAGAACAAATTGCCATTTTATAGCAACCCTGGAGCAAATTGTTGATGCCTAAAGGCAGAATTGATATGCTTAGTGTAGAGGAGGAACACTTCATTTTAATTAAGAGCCCCTAGTGCATCAAAACTATTGGTGTCCTACAAAAGCATTAAACCAGTGACCTTAATATGTATATGCCCAAACATCTTAACAGATGAAATAAGAGATGTCATAATATTTATCACGCATCGTGCATTGATTTACTTTAATGTTTTCAAATTAAGCAAAAATAGGCACCCACGATTTCTAGTCAGTTTCTAAATCTGTCTTGGCTAAATGCATCTACAAAAAAATATTTGTTCCCCTCTTTAGGCAAGAAGAATGGATGTTTCAAGATGTTAGTTGGTATTATCACTTTGATTAAATACGGGTTGCTTTGATTGGTTGCTTAATGTAATTAGACCAATAAAAGTGGTAATTAGTGTTAAAAAGTAGTAAAAAGTGGTAATTACAGTGGTAATTAGACCATGTGTAATTAGACCAAAAAATAATTAGTCTCATACAGACTAAATACAGTTGTTTTAGTTTCATTACAAATCTCTGATTTTTCTAAATTTACTATCACCCTTTCTCAGGTAATGAATTCCCTCTTATGGGATCTAAACACACATGGGCACCTGGAGGATTTCATCTGAGGGTACGCACAGAAATCTGCCTTGTACAACCTTATATCTAGGGGTGTCGGAGGGAATGCGCCCCCAGGATAATTTTTTTTGCAAAAACAACACCAAAGCATTCAATTCTGGTGACTTTGAGAGAAGATTTTTTTTTCTTGAGTATGAGTAGCATTCATGTAACTATTGGCTAAAGCATTTCTTCCAGTTAACGTTCAGAACAGATGCGTTCTCGTGCTAAAAAGCAAAATGCACCACAATGAATAGAGCAGAACGCAGGTGTCTCGAGACGCGTTTTTATCAGTTGAAATTCTTTTTAACTTAAAACGGCTTCTAAAAATGCAGCACTCCTAAAGAGATCCTAAAAACACAGTGAAACATGACGCAGTTGTCAAAAGACATCCATCTAGCAAATATTTACATGGAAAAACTATTGAAAAACAGTGTGAGCCGACGCAAAAACACATTTAGTTTGAACAGCCCCTTGTTCACATTACACAACACTAGCTGAAGTTACCTCTCAAAAAGGTAGTCTTTTGTCTCAGTTGATATTAGGTACATTTCCACTGTATTCAGCACTGTTTGTTCTCTGTATTTGTAAATATCCTAATGCTGTTTTACTGTGTGAGAAACCACTCCAAATGATTCAGTGAGAGAGCGGTCCAAACGAGTTGTACTGAATCACAAATCGATTCAGACAGTTCTGAAAGCCCGTTTGGCCAATTCACTGAAAAGAACTGACTCGAAAGAATTATTCATACACAAATTGGTCATCGCTAGTTCTTTTAAACAGCCACGGGACACACTTCATGATTGATTAAATATTCTGAGAGTAAATATTTCTCAGGTCATTTGGAGCACTCATGGTACGCACAGTGCGTACAGCAGTACGGCTGCAGGCGCCATTGTAAATACACATGTACAGGTATGACCTTTGAGTACCAGTGCAGATCTTTAATGACTATGTTGCCCCAGATTACAGTATATATACATTTAATTTAAACTGTGAAAAATATCAAGACCCCTTTTACTGTCCTAATCAGATCTCTGCATGTGAGCCTCTCCCGTTATTTTCACTGCACTTAAATCCTTGATCACCAACAGAGGCTCTTTTTATATATGCAATTGTGTTTAAAAGCATAATAATTCTACTTATGAGAGTCAATTACCTCTCCATACTGTTATACAATTTCCAATATCAAAGGAAAACACAATCAATGAATGTTTTCTTTGATACTATGAGGTACTCTATGGGAACTGCTGCTTTTATCTCAGATGAACATAAAAGATTTTCATTGACAGACCCCTGCTCTAAAACCACCATATACTGCTCCATTCATGGGAAACCCTGTTCCCACACAGTATGTCGTCTCCCCGTATGTCTTATCTGTTTTCCTCCTTATCTCTCTGACCCTGAACTTGATGTGCACTTTGTGTAAGCATGAATGACTCATTTGCATAAACACAGACAGACAAACATACCAAACACAAACACACATACAAAAACGTAAATAAGATCTGTGTTCAGTAAATTAATATTGGGAAATGCTATGCTACGTTGTGCAATGTTAAATGGGTTATATGATAATACTTGTTTATCATTAGATTTCATTTACAGCAGTACATTGATGAATGTCTTAAGCATATACAAAATACAGTATATTTTAAATTCTTGAGTAAATTTTACAATTAGGGTTGCCAATTTAATGTGTTAAAACAATTATAACAAATAAAATAAAGAATGAACACATTTAATAATGCCCTCTTACCCACATTTTATAGGATTGTTCCTATCATTGGCAAGTAGCACCTACATGCAAAGCATGGTTTTGTGAGTCCGCTCAGCCCCAGCTGTTACTTTAGGCAACTTGACTCACCAGAACAGGCAGTACAGGATTAGGTAAGCTGTTCACATTGAACGCATTCTTGCATTCAAACACAGCTATACAGAGTGCAGCGGAATGGAACAGAACGCAGGGGTCTCGAGATGTGTTTTTCAAAATTTAATAATTATTTTAATGTATATTTTACCTTTATATGATATGAGAATATAACATATTACAGTTATATTGACTTCTAAAACAACCTCTAAAGCAATGGCTATTTAATACTATACTCATACCACAATAATGAATGTCTTTGAATTACCTTTATGTGGATTCCTTTTTTGACAAATATTGATGTGCAATTAATTTGATTAATTAATCAGCATACACAAATGTAATTAATTTGAATGACAGCTCCAGTTACAATCAGTCTTAAGATTGTATGCTGAACAGTCTCAGAATTACTCGTGTCTTAAAAATGAGAAACACCTGTAAACACTGTTCACATTTGGGGCTGAGATGGAGTGTGAGGCTTATCTGGGCCCCCTGTGTAGTGCAGGGACAAGTTTATGGCCCTACCAATCCGAAAAAAAATGGATTCCTCCATCAGGCTTTGTTCTTTAAAAATTGACCTATGTCCCACAGGAAATGGTGTTTATATACAGTATATCAGTTCTAAAAGCCAATTCTGCCCTGCTGAAGTCTAATGGGGTCAAAATGGTTCAGTAGAAGCTGTATTTCTGTAAGGTCTGGTCTATAAACCATGGCATTCACAATAGCATAGTGAAGAAAACACAACTAGTCATACATTACATATGCACGACATTCTCTACATTCTCTTCATTCTATGATATTACAGACAATGTTAAATATCAAAGCTTGGTTAATGTAATTTAAAAATATATATATATATATATAATAACTTAACACCTGCCCAGATTTCACATTGCCTATTTACTGTAACAGTCGTCCCCACCGCACCAGATTGACAGAAGTAACTAATCTCGACTGAGGCCTGCTGAGCTTCTAATGAGAACACAAAAGCAATTCTCCACGATGATAATGGCAAAGGGCATATCCGTGACACAGGATATTTGGTGCTAAATAAAAACAAGTACAGTCAAATTAGGAGTGAGTGTACATATCCACTGCCAAGATTAGACTATTGGAGAACTGTGATTCTGACAGAGGATGGATTGATCAAATAGATTGAATGAGGATTAATTGTCTCTTTCTTGACTAGTTGGATTTGTTTCCCCACAATATTTTCAACCAACAAAGGTGTAATAGCTTCTCACTGACTTTGATGGCAGCAACAAAAAAAACAAAACAAAAAAAAACCTGGCACTGTGATGACAAACGTCACTGTATTCAACTCATTTTGGCCCATTCAATTACTTTACCTGAGGTAAATTTTTAAATTAAATGATTTGAAAATTGTGTCATCATTTACTCATTGCTTTTTCATTTGATTTTTATTTTGGTTGCTGTGAGACACAAAGGGCTCAAAAAATTAGAAAAGTACCAAAAAATTTCATAAAGGTAATCTTTAATTCATGCAACGTATTCTTGATCTTTCAATACTGTGTGATGGATATGTCTAAAAAACTGATTAAAATTTAAAGGGATAATAATAATGTACTCACCCTTATGTCATCCCAGATGTGGATACATTTCTTTCTTCAGCAGAACAAAAACAAAGATTTTTAGAAGAATATCTCAGCTCTGTAGGTCCATGCAATGCAAGTGGATGGTGATCAGCACTTTAAAGCTCAAAAAAGCACAGACAGTCATAATAAAAGTAATCCATACGACTCCAGTGTTTAAATTAATATCTTCTAAAGCGATACGATCAATCAATAAGATCAATATGTAAGTTCTTTTTACTATAATTGTTTACTTCTAGTCGCTCTCCAAAGTTGGTCCATGAAGGGACTCGGTTCCTCACACAGTGAAAATTCTGAGAACTTTGCAGTGAGTCATTGTAATACTTTTATTGGTGCTTTTTTAAATAAATTATTGTTTAATTGTTCTTGTATATGTTTGTTGTGTCTTGTATATTCTTATGAATTGGTTAGGTTTAGGCGTAGTGGTGGGGTAAGGGGATCTAAAATATCTATATAATAATGTAATTAAAATTACTGTGACTTAATTTAACTGTCTGTTACAGGTTTTATATCACTGATAAGTGGTCAGGTTTAGGAATAGAGGTTGGGTTAGAGGATCTAAAATATCGATATGATAGTATATTGTAACAAAACTAATGTATTCATAAATATAATAAAACATTGCAGTTAAACAGTGGGTTAAACACAAAGACTATGACAGAATCATCCAAACTAAGGAGAGACTGTTCTTCCCATGATGTTTATATAATGCAGTCAAAAAGTCTCTACAGTGACACCTCCCTTAAGAGACTGACACTTAATTTCATATGAAAATTAAAGAGAAAAGCAGAAAAATTGAGTCTAGCATCCTACTTGAAAAAGTCAGGGGGATTGGATTACACGGTGAATTATTCTGACTTCAAAATGGTGTTCATTCAGTCTTCCTACACCACTGAAAAGAAAAACTTGGCTTTTCTACTTTTCATAAATAATGTCAGGGGCTATGAAAGCTTTTGAAAGAATAAATGACTAGGTAACTAGCCAGAAAAAGAAAAAAAAATACTCTTTGGGCAGATTGAATGGAGTCGCTAAGCATGCTCCATTACACAGAGCACTTTGGGCACAGTGGTAGGCTCTGCAGATGCATCCTTTCCACACTGTATCTGTAGTGTTATGTGTTATGAGGAATTACGCATGCTACAATGTATGTTCAATGCAAACTCCATTGAACATGCTGATCATCTACTAAGCTAGTCAGTTAGTTGTGCCTTTTAATTAATGGCTGATGATACAGAGACCGCATCAACTCTTAATTAGAGAGGTTGATTGGGTGTCAGCTAAATAACGCTTCCATTACTTAATGGAGTGCTCTTGGGCAGGGGACAGCAACCTTTTTGACATGAAGTGCCATTTTTAATTTACTGTGCAGAACAAGTAAATGTAGCCTATATGTATAACAAAGTGTGTTTCAAATGTCTAAGTCCATTTGTGAAAATGCTTTTATTTTCTATTTTCCTAATTTAACATGGATCGTTTTTCTTTACAAATTATTTTATCAGCATAACAGATCGAGAAAAAAAAAAAAATTAATGGAACAATGAACATGAATTCCACAGTTTCTTTATAATCTGGTATGTCCTCCTTTAGCTTTAATGATAGCATGCACTTGAACTGGCATGAACAAAATCTGATGATCATCTTATTCAGCATGATTTAAGAATGTTTAGGAGTTAATTTTCCAGTTAATTTTCTGTTTATTGGGATTTTGAATCTCAGACTTTTGAACCCCACTATGTGTGTTTTGTGTGTTTCCCCTTTCCTTAACTATGTCGTTGTCATTGTGGTTTAAGGAGCGGGTACACATGAATATGCATGTCAAACATTGACAAAAAAATTTTTTTCTTCATTTGATGCAAAAAGTAAAAAAACAAAACAAAAGAACAAATAAAACAAGAAAATATAGGCTGTCATCTGCTCTCTGTGACCGACACAAAGTGGATGTGTACTTGCACGACTCAACAAAAATTAAGCGCTGCAAAATCAGCAGATTGTAAAGCATGCATGGTTTGCACATGCTGCGCTCGTCTGTTGTTGACTTGTGCAGTTTCATCACACTTTAATAGTGTTTAGCTTCCCATTCAATTCATAAAAAAAAATTATGAAGTATTACATGCAGTAGATTGAGATGCACAGGCAGGTGCGAGGGACATTATATAAATAAAATAATATCCTCTCTCACTGTTGATAGCGTGAGTGATTAACCCTCTTTAGGTGCCATATAGGTTGCTGACCCCAGTCTTATAGGAAAGAACTATCCATTTATTTATTATTTTTTATATAACTTTATAAATTATTTTTAATCCAGTCCAAGCCCATGTGTAGGAATAATATGTTTTACTCTGAGTTACCCTTTGAGTTTCAGCATATTACTCACCTTTCTACAGAAATAGGAATGCATGATTCAAATCCATGCTGTTAAAAAAGAGAACATTTCCACAATAGCTCCCCAGTGTAAACTTGCAAGTGAATATCCAGTGAAAGATAAACTTACCACTTTCACCACTAGGTTTGAGGAGGGCTCAATTACATAACTCAATTAAAGCTGTGAATTGCGGGTGCAGTTCTGCAGCTTTGATTTCTACAAAATGAAATGAACACACAAACGCTTTTTTTGGATGATATTTGAATTTTAAAGCTGCAAGCTACAAACCTTTTCTTTCCTCCTGCTTCAGCAGGGAATGCGAGATCATTCAATTTTTCATCTGTTCGTGTCATATACAAATTGAAAAATCATATTTTTGTTGTAACAACAACAGTCAGAGCTCATACTTTAACTTTCTCTGACAGTTCAAAGGGTTCAGGTTCACAGTGTGTTTAGCTTTAATTGGAAAACAGGCAAATGTAAATGTGGAGATGTCATGGCCTGCCCATTGGCTGTTCCTAAAAAAAATAAAACGTGTGGGTATGTGGTAATGGATGTTTTGGGGGCCAATTATGTTCTGTAACGTACCTATTTAGAAACTCTACAACTTCTAAAAAAAGAGAAATATGGAGGTCACGTGACACCATGCAAGGGGCAGATGTGTGAGCAACGAGCTCTGTGCACTTTGCTAAATTTTTAATTATTTTAATGTTATTATCTGGTGAATTTTGATACACCCAGTTACACATTTGCTCTTTGATGCAAAACATGGCAAAGAAGTCAAAATCCTCGGGCTCTGGAGACATTAAAAGACACTTACGTGTTCAGGATGAAAGCCCCGACAGACCTACAGACCGGGGACTCGATTTGGATGGCGCGGCGGGAGAAGGAATCTAGCGTCAGTTGTCCAACATGTCAGTGATGTTGACGAAGATTCTTGCTGACTTGAATTTTGAAACAAAATTCTCTGAGTTAGTTACAAGAGTCACTGATGTTGAGAAGCGAATCGATTTTTTGGAATCTTCAGAGAGGGAATTAAACGCTAATCCACCCGCAACCAAAGTTGATTTGGAACATCTCCTTGAAAAGCTTGAAGATCTTGAGAATAGAAGCTGCAGGAATAACGTTCGAATTGTTGGAATTCCTGAGCATGAGGAGGGCAGAGATATGGTGAAATTCCTAGACGAGTTTTTCCCGAATCTGCTCGACATAACAGGCCACAAGCTGGAAATCGAGCGAGCTCACAGAGTCCCAGCTCACAGATCTGCTGAGGGAGACAGGCCCCGACCGATTCTGGCCAGATTTCTGAGATCATCCGATAAAGATCTTGTGTTGCGCCAGGCGAGGAGCAAAGGGAAGCTTTCTTGGAAGAACCATAATATTTTCTTGTTCCCGGACTTTGCGAACTCGACAAGAGAGAAACGCGATTGGTTCAAGGAATGTAAGAAACTCTTACATCGGAGAAAGATTACTTTTGCTCTAATGTTTCCGGCCAAACTGAGAATAGAAATGAAGGTCGGTCGCAAAGTATTTACATGTCCAAATCAGGCAATGTCTTTTATTGAATAAATGTCTGAGTAAACCATTGGATGTTTCTCATGTGAGCGGGTCGACTTGCTTTACTTACTCTTGAGGAAGCTGGGCATCATTTTGGTTTCTTCTTGCTTTTTGCGGTGGCTCCGCCTAGCGGCTGGAGCTTGTTTTGTGAATAACACTTTTCCTTAAAGAAATTTTGCATTGAAGTTCCCGACCAGTTTGAGAGTGGACACTATGGATGACCGCAAAATATCTACATGCTCACACAAAGGATGTCTTTTATAAAGTTGACGGATTATGTAAGTCATGGTATATACTTTTATGCGGACTCCGAGTGAATTGACTCGACCACTCCGGGTGAATACTTTGGAACAGCTGTGAATTAATCTGTTCGTTCTTCGTGCTTATTCCTCCTTCTGGCTGTAGTTTGTTTTGTTGAGTTTTTTATTTTTTTACGGGATATTGGAATGAATATGTCATCCGCTGAACTCATAACAGCTGGCTCACTGAACATTCGTTTGTCTGTCCGAGGAATCTGAATGGTTTTATATTGGCTGGAATTTGTTTTGTGGAAGATCACACCTTTGAGACAGTTCTGTGAATGAATCTACACGTTCTTTGTTTTCATTCTTCCTATTTGCTGGATTTATTTTAAAAGTATTTTCTGTTATGTAATTTTGCCTCACAAATTTGTGAGGCAAAATTGAGCAATCCAATGGCAAAGTTGTCATAGGGGCTCGTGGGCGTTCGTGGACCTTTTGAGTTTAAAGGGATTGTCGCTGGTTGGCGCTTTCGTGCGCGGGGTTAATGCGCACGTTTTTCTTTTTTCTGTTTGTATTGTTTGGGGGGAATTTCGGGGTTTGATTGTTTCACTAATGGGGAATGTGGTCTGTATAATTTTGTTTTTGACACACAATTTATTTTTTCTACTTTATCAAAATGTCAAATGTTAATATAAGTGTACTATCTCTCTCCACATGGAATGGGTTGGGGCACCCCATAAAAAGAAGCAAGGTTATTACTTTTCTTAAATGTAAGAAATATGATATAGTGTTTCTTCAAGAAACACATCTCTCCCCACAGGAAGCTGAAAAATTTGGGAAGATATGGGGTGGGCATGTTTTTTTTAGTGCTGGCTCAAGTACGAGCAAGGGAGTCATAATATTGGTAAATAAACATCTACAATTCAAATGTCTCAAACAGATTAAAGATAAATTAGGAAGAGTAATTATTGTTTTAGCTGAAATTCAAGGGCAAAGGTTGATTTTGGCTAATATTTACACACCTAACACTGATTATCAGGGCTTTTTTATAGATCTTGAAGGGATGCTGCAAACCGCTGGCACCCCTCATGATATAATATTGGGAGGAGACTTTAATCTTTTGATCGACTCAGTCCTTGATCATAGTGAAGCAAATGTGTGCAAGCCCCCTAGAGCAACACTGATGCTTCACAGTATGTGTAAAAATCTTGGTCTTACAGATATTTGGAGACTTTTGAACCCATCTGGTAGGGACTATACATTTTTTTCATCAAACCATAAGATTTATTCTAGAATAGATTTTTTTTTAATATCCAAATCCCTCATTTCATCTGTTGTTGATTGCTCAATTGGAAACATTTTAGTCTCAGATCACGCCCTGGTGAGTTTAGAGGTGTTGCCACATATAGAGAAAAATAAATCATATAGTTGGCGCCTTAATGTATCCCTTTTGCAAAATCCTGATTTCCAACAAATGTTAAAGACTGAAATCAATGTTTATATGGAGACCAACTGGTCCTCAGTATCCTCTGTGGGCGTGGCTTGGGAGGCACTTAAGGCGGTTCTTAGGGGTCGGATCATACAGTATGTCTCATTCATCAAAAAATCCAAAGCACAAGAACTTGTGGAGTTGGAAGGAAATATTAAAAGTGCAGTGGCAGAGCTGAAGCGCTGTATGTCAGCTGATGGCCTCAGAGAATTGACCTGATTGAAATATAGATATAATACTATTTTGTCGTGGAAAGTGGAGCTTTGGTTATTCAGGGCAAGACAGTCATACTTTGAGCCAGGTGACAAAGCAGGGAAGCTTTTGGCTAGATATATAAAGCAGAGAGAGTCTTTTTCTACCATTCCCTCAGTGAAATCTGCTGGTGGTGAAATTTTTACTTCAGCCATTGATATTAATAATGCCTTTAAATAATTCTATATTGATCTTTATAGTTTCATGTCTTCGTCTACTGATGAAGATATTAGAAACTTTGTGGAACCATTAGATCTTCCTAAACTAACGACTGAGCAAAAAAACTCTCTTGATTCTGAGATAACCTTGGAGGAGCTTGACGAGGTAATTAAGTCCCTACCTACTGGCAAAGCTCCGGGGCCAGATGGTTTTGCCGCAGAATTTTTTAGATCCTATGCTACAGAACTGGCTCCACTTTTGTTAGAAGTTTATACTGATTCATTAAAGAATGGAAAGCTTCCTCCAACCATGACACAAGCACGGATCAGTCTGATTCTTAAAAAGGACAAAGATCCAAGCGAGTGTTAAAGTTACCGTCCAATCTCCCTGATCCAACTAGATGTAAAAATATTGTCAAAAATTTTGGCTAATCGATTAAGTAAAGTTATGACATCACTTATACATATAGATCAGGTGGGATTTATTCGGGGCCGTAGCTCTTCTGATAACATCAGGCGTCTCATCAATATCATGTGGTCAGTAGCGAATGATCAATCTCCGATCGCTGCCATCTCACTTGATGCCGAAAAGGCATTTGATATGGAAGAATGGGATTATCTTTTTAAGATTTTGGAAATGTATGGGTTCGGGAGTACATTTATTGGTTGGATTAAGTTACTTTATAGACACCCTGTAGCAGTGGTACAAACAAATGGATTAATTTCAGATTATTTTACTCTGAATAGGGGCACACGGCAGGGCTGCCCTCTTTTCCCATTATTGTTCTGTCTTGCCCTGGAACCATTAGCAGCCGTGATAAGAAAGGAGGATGATTTTCCAGGGGTGGTGGCGGGAGGTGTGGCGCATAAGCTTCTGCTTTACGCAGATGATATTTTATTATTTGTCTCTGAACCTACTAGATCTATGCCTTGCCTACTCAGAATTATTAATTCCTTTTCCAAGTTCTCAGGATACAAAGTCAATTGGGCTAAATCCGAAGCTTTGGCTCTGACAGCGTACTGCGCAGTAACAGCTTTTCAGCCGGGCGCCTTCCAGTGGCCCAAACAGGGCATTAAGTATTTGGGGATTTTATTCCCAGCAAATTTGTCTGATTTAGTTAGTGTTCATTTTGACCCTTTAATAAAAAGGTTTTCGAGCTATGTGAGCAGGTGGGCTTCATTACATTTATCGATGATTGGGAAGGTTAATGTTATTAAAATGAATTGTATTCCAAAATTTAACTACCTGCTACAATCTCTCCCTGTAGATGTCCCCCTCTCTTATTTCAAGGAATTTGATAGCATAGCGAAGTCCTTCATTTGGAATGGTAAACATCCCAGATTGCATTTTAATAAGTTACATAGGCCGATAGACAAAGGAGGGCTAGGCCTACCCAAGATTTTGTTTTATTACTATGCGTTCAGTCTCAGACATTTGGCTCATTGGTCACTTCCACCTGAGAGAGCCCCTCCCTGGTTTGTTATTGAACAGGCAGTTCTTGCCCCTATTTCGCCATTACAAAGCATCTCTATCAAACTAATCGGAAAAGTTAAGTTACACCCCGTTATTTCGCATTTACACTCGGTATGGATTAAAGTGTTCAGATTGTTTAAATTGGACACTTATTTAAATGTTGCCTCGAGCATATGGTAGAACCCAAGACTGTGTATTGGCAAGTCTCCATTCTGCTGGCCAGAGTGGATTGTGAGTGGGGTTGCTACACTCGATGACTTATATGAAAGTGGTGAGTTGAGATCGGTTGAAAACTTGGTCCAACATTTTGGGATCCCCAGACCTCAGTTTTATAGGTATTTACAACTGCGCTACCTGCTTTGTACTATTTTTGGGAGTAGCACACATCCACCTAAGGAGGCAGATGCTTTGGGAGAGGTGATTGCGGCTTTTGGAAAAGGTCATGAGGCATCAGTGTACTACTCCCTGTTAATTCAGAGTATGGGGGACGGAGCCTTAACTTCTCTCAAGAGAGTATGGGAGAAAGATTTCAACTTGGCATTGGAGGAAGGAGTGTGGGCTAAGATTCTTAAAAACTTTAAGTCTGCATCTAGTGATGCAAGGGTGCGTCTTATACTATTCAAAATTTTGCATAGATTTTATTGGACCCCCTCTAGACTGTATAGGCTTGGTCTTAAAGACATGTGTGATGATTGCCAGGCAGGTTATTTTGAGGGGTTGGAGGTCAGCTGGTGCGCCCCCATATCCGGAGTGGTGCACGTAGGTGGGGAGGGTGGCAGCTTATGAGGAGGTGTCATCGGGAAGACGGGGTGGCTTGGATAAGTTTATTCGGAAATGGGGCAGGTATTTGGAGTTTTTGGAGGGCTCTCGGGTGGGGTGTGGAGAGAGTAGTGTATTATAGTTAGTATGATTATTATGTGTGTGTATGTATGTATGTATGAGTATATATACAGTATGTATATGTATTTATGTTTGTATATGTATGTATGTATGTATATGTGTATATATATATACATACATACATACATATATATATATATATATATATATATATATATATATATATATATATATATTATTTCTATATATTTTCTTATGTTTGACCACAGGGTTGTTTTTTGGGGGGGGCAAGGTCGGGGAGGGGGGGTTGTGGGGTTTAAATGTTGATTTTATATATATATATGTTTACATCTCATAGCTAATGTATGATTTAATAACAAAGATTTATAAAAAAATAAATAAAAAAAAGAGAGAAATATGGAAAATTATTATGACAGGGATAAGAAGTCAATGAAGCCACAACTCATTGCAATGTCATTTCTGATGGAAAGGGTATAAAAGCATCAAGGACACTGGTGACATTTGGAACTAGGAAAGCACTAGGGGATGATGCTTAACCAAGCATCGGCTAAGGTGTTCTTGGTTTTAAATGCCAGCAGAGTTTTTTTCTTTTTTTTTTTCTGTGTTTCCACCAGCTGTGACACAGCCATTTCCCTGGTCCGCCCCTGGTGTGAAGGAATGGTAGCATATTCGATATGTTGTTATATTTACAATGTTTGTTTTTTTTTTCAAATGTCATTGCACCCAGTGCTAACATTAGGTGAACCATTAGGTAGGCCACTGGTCGTAAACAGGGTAAACTCAGGACTAGTTTCCAATATTTTAACACTCTGTGTTGTTCTGAAAAGCTATCTTGGGGGTATGGAAAGTCTAGCCAATAGACCTGAACCGAGCAGCATTTTTGACTCTTTTTGAAGAGGAAAAAAAAATTGTAATAGAGTGTGCTGTAACCATCTGGATGGATTTTGTTGTTTGATCAATTTATTGAAGGTCCCAAACACCTTAAAATTGTGGGCAACATTTTGAAATGTTTTTGAGACAGCTACTCAATTAAAATGACATTTATTATTCTGATCTCACAATGTTGAAATTTTGCTGCTTTAGAGATTCTAGCCTATGTGTACAAAAAAAGAGCATATATTGTTACAATTCAAAAAGCATTAATGTGATTTCTAAAAGCCCAACAATGCACAACAATTCCTATGAACCTTGTTTAATGAAAACTATTTTGAAGCCTGAAAACATACTATAAAAATCCATACTATTAACATTAACTATCAGAATGAAGAAAGATAAATACATTACTGATTAGGAACATGTATGAGCTCTGTATTTGAAGAGCCATTAATAATAAGACATAAATAAATATAAATAACACTTGGCAGGTAAGAGGAGTAGTGCATAAATGACTATCACTCTCATAAATCATTATATAAACCTACAACAGTCTAAATGCAACATCCAGAAAATTCCTATAATGACTGCCCTGTGAACGGGCACAATGATTGACAGGCAGAAAGACGTCGTATGTATAAATATCCAGTGGCAAGCGGTTTGTCAAATAATGCAATATTTAGGATGTATAGCTAGCTAACTACAGCTGAGAGAAAAATGACTTATTATTAGGCAATTCTCAAAATAATTGTAATTTACATGGATGGAGAGATAGAAAATGAATAAGATATTTAAATTAAATAAGAAATACAGCATATTACTATATTATATACCATGTACCTAATAAGGGTGGGCAATATTTCATTTTTAGTCATTTTTTTCTGGAAAATCAATAAAAATCGGTTTATATATTAAATAACCATATTGTAATGCCTATTTTTGGATAATTAATTCAGTAAATTAAATACTTTATAAATGAAAACTACTTTGTCTTATTAAAAAATCCAACAAAAATAAACACATATAGGCTCTTAATGATTTAAGTCTTCTCTATAGAGATTATATGAATATCTGAAGGCAAACATGGCTAGTTTGTTTTTTAATATCTAACATCATTCTAACAGAATTTTTGTAAAGATGATGATGTGTAGTTTAAAAATCCTTTATTCTGACATGACACAGTGTTGTAGCTGTTTTCCTCATCAGTGGTTGTTAGAATGTATAATGTAATAGGAATGTAAATATCGGGAAGTCAGCTGGACTCAGCTCACTTGCGTGCTCACATGAAACACAGATGTGCATGTCAGATGGGAAGCATATTTAGCGCTTATGAAGTGCCCGAAATAAATCCTCACTGATCAAGGCACGACAATTATGTCACGCACACTCCGCGAACTCTACGAATTATTGGGTATTAAATCGATCCGCACCAGCGTGTACCATCCGCAAACAGATGGCCTGGTGGAGCGATTTAATAAAACCCTGAAGAATATAATTCGTAAGTTCATACACGAAGATGCTAAGAATTGGGATAAGTGGCTCTAGCCCCTGTTGTTTGCAGTGCGAGAGGTCCAGCAAGCCTCCACTGGGTTCTCCCCATTTGAATTTCTGTATGGGCGGTGGCAACGCGGGGTGCTTGACGTCATACGGAAGACATGGGAGGAGGGACCTTCAACCAGTGAAAATGAAATTCAGTACGTTCTTGATCTTAGAGCAAAACTCCACACTCTGGGGCAACTAACACAGGAGAATTTGCTCCAAGCTCAAGAACGACAGAGCTGTATAACTGGGGTACTTGGCTATAGGAATTTGCACCGGTAGATAAAGTGCTCATATTACACCCCACATCGAGCTCCAAATTACTAGCTAAGTGGCAAGGACCCTTTGAGGTCACATGTCGAGTAGGAGATCTCGATTATGAGGTGAAGCGAACCGATAGAGGGGGCGCACGTCAAATATACCATCTCAACCTCCTGAAATTATGGAGGGAGGCGGTCCCTGTTACATTGGCTATGGTGGTTCCGGAGAGGGCGGAGCTTGGGCCGGAGGTGAATTCAAAACCCAATCATATCGCCCCAGTCACTTGTTGAGACCACCTCTCACCTTATCAAATCACAGAGGTTGCCAGGTTGCAGCAGGAATTTGCAGACGTGTTTTCCGCTCTGCCGGGTCATACTAACCTCATCCAGCACCACATCGTGACGGGGGTAGTGGTACGTAGCCGTCCCTACCGACTGCCCGAACACAGAAAAAAGATTGTTCGGGAACAATTGGATGCAATGCTCGATATGGGGGTAATAGAGGAATCCCACGGCGTTTGGTCCAGCCCGGTTGTTCTGGTTCCTATGAGCGATGGGTCGGTACGATTCTGTGTGGATTATAGAAAAGTCAACGCGGTGTCTAAATTCGACGCTTACCCAATGCCTCGTGTTTAAGAGTTGCTCGATCGGTTGGGCACTGCTCGATTTTATTCGACACTGGATTTAACAAAAGGTTATTGGTAGATCCCCTTGACACCAATGTCCCCTGAAAAAACGGTCTTCTCCACACCGTTTGGTTTACACCAAATTGTGACACTTATATTCGGTTTGTTAGGGGCCCCAACTACGTTTCAGTGTCTCATGGACCAAATCCTCAGACCGCATTCGGCTTACACCACTGCCTATTTAGATGACATCACCATTTACAGTAATGACTGGCAGCGGCATCTGCAACATTTGAGGGTGGTTCTGAATTCGCTGCGACAGGCGGGACTCATAGCAAACCACAAGAAGTGCACGATTGGATGGGTGGAAGTACGGCATCTGGGGTTCCACTTGGGCCACGGGCAGGTGTGTCCCCAAATTGACAAGACTGCGATGATTGCAACCTGCCCAAGACCCAAGACCAAAAAGGGAGCGAGACAGTTCCTGGGGCTGGCTGGCTATTATAGGAGGTTTGTGCCTAATTATTCGGACGTCACCAGCCCGCTGACTGATCTCACTAAAAAGGGAGCTCCAGACCCGGTCCAGTGGACAGAGCAGTGTCAGCAGGCATTTACACGAGTTAAAGACGCACTTTGCGGGGGGCCGCTTTTACATTCTCCCGATTTCTCTTTCCCTTTTATCTTACAGACGGACGCTTCAGACAGAGGGCTGGGGGTCGTACTCTCGCAGGTGGTGGAGGGGGAGGAGCACCCGGTACTGTAAATTAGTCACAAGCTCTTGCTGAGGGAGACTAAGTACAGCACCGTTGAAAAGAAGTGTCTTGCCATCAAGTGGGCGGTCCTCACTCTCCGGTACTACCTGTTGGGGCGGGCCTTCACCCTCTGCTCAGATCATGCCCCACTCCAATGGCTCCACCGCATTAAGGATACCAACGTGCGGATCACCCGTTAGTATCTGGCTCTTCAGCCGTTTAAGTTCAAGGTGGTCCACAGACCGGGAGCGCAGATGGCTGTCACGACTTCCTTTCCAGAAATGGTGGGGGGGTGGTAGGCAGGCAGGATATCTCTCCGGCCTGAATCGGGCGGTGGGGATATGTGGCAGCGGGGGCGTGGTCGAGCGTCCACCCGGCGAGAGAGAAAGTGGTAAGGGTGCATACATCTGAGCCAGATTATGTTTAACACCTGTTTCTAATTGCAGTGAGCCTGGGGAGAGCGGTATAAAAGAACCACGCCACCGATGGGGAGTCAGAGAGGGTCAGGGACAAGAGACCTGCTGTGACACTGATAAAAGTTATGGTGTTGCTGACAAAGTCATTGTGATGCTGATAGAACTATTGTGACGCTGACATGCTATTGAGAAGCTGATGACTGTTTGTGAAGCTGTTGAGTTGCTGTAGCGCTGCAAGTTTTGTTAATTAAAAGCCTTACTTGTGAGATGAAGAAACCAGTTCCCTGTGTCCTCCTTCCACTCCTGCTGTGAAATTTTGTTACAAGATATAGCAAAATCTCTATCGATTGACACTTTATATCGTTACCACAATTCACTGTATATCGTCATATCGCCCAGCCCTAGAAACTAAAACACTATATTACTACTATTTACAAGTAAATTATACCCAGCGATTTGGGGCAAGACCAAACCATGTTTGGGAGCATATTCTTAGCAGTCACTCTATTTTGAGTAGAAAAATAAACTGAAAGAAACAAGCAGAAGCTGGGAGTGTAGAACAATATGTGTCTAAAATTTCCCAAAATAGGAATTCACAACACTATCTTGCTAATGCTCTGTCTGTCACAACTGATCACTCAAGTGATTGCTTCTAACGACATAAAAGGGAGAGAGAATCTAAAAGGTGTGAAACTTTAACATAATTCTCCCCCTTCATTCTGGCACTTTTATGACCTGTTATGGTTCCGTATCTGTCACTCACTCGACGTTGGTGTCGATGTAGTGACACTAGGGGTGACTCTTGGGAGCCCGAGACACCTCTGGTCTTTGATAAAAGGCCAATGCAAATTGGCGAGTGGTATCTGCATGCCACTCCCCTGGACATACGGGTATAAAAGGAGCTGGTATGCAACCACTCATTCAGATTTTCTCTTCGGAGCCGAACGGTCATGCTCATTGAGCTGAATACTACTGTTCATTCACCTCTGCTGGATCTGACGGCGCATTTCAGCGGCTTCTCCCCCCTCTGCACTGGTGCAATGCAGAGAACGCCCCTGGGCGCTTCGGCAGAAAAACTAGAGAGTATATTTTCTGAAAGAGCATTTTTCCCCTCTAAAAGAGTATATATTTCTCTAAAAGAGCACACACACGGAACGTCTTTTTAAAGATGCTTTTCCGATTGTGTGTTATTCCTGGTTGTGCTCGTTATCTCTCGCCTTCTAACGGTCACAATCACTGTCTTTCGTGTCTGGGCACTGCTCACGCGGAGACTGTTCGTGGATGGTCATGTTCATGTCATGTCCTTCGTAAGAAAGTGAGCCACCCCAGAGACGGGTGAGTCCGCCGGCTCGTCTCACGGCGAGTTCGACCTCTTATTCAGAGCCCGCGAAAGCGATGAGCTCTCGAGCGCAGCATCGGAGAGTGGTCTCGTCCAGTCGGAAGCCTCAGCTGGGCTCCTCCCTTCGGGGTCGATTGCCCAGTCACAGGCTGACGCGGAGATGACGACATGCTTTCCCGGGCAGCCGCGAGCATCGGTTAGAGTGGATTTCACTGCTCTTCCCTGAACCCTCGCGTCTCGGTGATTGGTTCCTGGGCTCGCGGCACCGCTCAAAGCCACGCTCCGCCCCCGTTCCTTTCTTCCCGGAAGTGCATGAAGAGCTGACAAGGTCGCGGGAGGCACTTTTTACTGCCTGGTCACGATCTTTTCAGCTTCCCCGCCCTCACTACCCTCGATGGTGGGGCGGCCAAGGGCTATTCAGCAATGATAAAGGCGCTCGCGGTGCACCTATGCCCGCAGAGCACCGCCACCTGGCGCGGGTGCTCAAAGCCCCCGTCCAAGGACTCTAGGTTTACGTCGTCTCTGACGGCCAAGGCCTACGGTGCCGCTGGACAAGCCGCCTCCGCCCTGCACGCCATGGCTCTCCTGCAAGTCTGCCAAGGCACTAAAGGAACTGCATGAGGGTAGTTCCACCCCGGGATTGATGCAGGATCTGCGCTCGGCGACCCGAGCGATGGAGGTCACGGCGCGGTCTCTCGGGCGGACGATGGCCACACTAGTGGTCCAGGAGCGCCACCTTTGGCTCAACCTGGTCGAGATGACAAGACACGATTCCTTGCTGCCCCCATTTCCCAGGCGGGCCTATTCGGCAACACCGTCGAGGACTTTGCCCAGCAGTTCTCAATGGTAGAGCAGTAGATGGATGCTAGCCGGCATATCCTGCCCCGGCGTGGCTCAAGATCCCGCACCCCGTCTACTCATTGCCAAGGGCGTCCCCCTGCGGTGACTGCACCGGCTCCGCCGCAGCCCGCCCCTTCGGCCCGGCCCCGGCATGGAGCCCACCGCAGGAAGCAGATGCCACCCGTCTCGCGGCCGCCCAGAACCCGTGAAAGGCTTCAAAGCGCCCTTGAGACAGGCGACCCAGGGACAATGAAACCTGCTGCTCTGGAGCTGGTAAGCAGATCTCCATCTTTTTGTTACCTTTTGCATTTAATTGCACTGCATGCCCAAGTGGCTGCAGTACTCAAGAGCTCAGCAAGAGCAGTTTCCCTGTTCCCTGGGTCACGTATCCGGTGTGTACGGCCGTCATCACGACCACCGTCCACCACCCTATTTAGCAGGTTTGGCGCTCCAGCGGCGGTCTCCCGCCCCTGAGCGCCCAGCTGTGGCACAGATCTGCCCCTGATGTGACAGTCTCCACGGGTCATGAGGACAGGTCTCTTCCTCCCCCGTCCCAGGCTGTTCCGGGGGTGGTCACAAGGACCTAGGTAAATGCTTCGATGTCCTTAGACTCAGCACGGCCACGACGTGGTGTGGCACCTCAAGCTCTGCCCCGCCGCAAGGCCCCACCTGCTGGTACATCTGATGACGTTGTCCCTTTGGTCCCCCTTGCGCAGAACTTGGACGCATGGCTTGCGCTTTCCAATCCATCACGAGGGCTGGTCCGGACCGTCCGACTCGGCTGCACGATTCACTTCGCCGGGCATCCGCCCAGGTTCAGCGGTGTCCACTTCACCTTGGTGAAAGACGAAAACTCTGCTACCTTGCGTGGAGATCGCGACCCTCCTACGGAAGGGTGCGATAGAACCTGTCTCTCCAGCCGAGATGAAGAAGGGGTTTTTCAGCCCCTACTTCATCGTACCGAAAAAAGGCGGTGGATTGAGGCCAATCTTGGACCTGTGAGTTCTGAACTAGGCTTTACACAGACTCCCGTTCAAGATACTGACGCGAAAACGCATTCTGGCGAGCGTCCGGCATCAAGATTGGTTCGCTGCGGTAGACCTGAAGGATGCGTACTTCCACGCCTCGATCCTTCCTCGACACAGACCCTTCCTGCGGTTCGCGTTCGAGGGTCAGGCGTATCAGTACAAAGTCCTCCCTTTCGGCCTGTCCCTGTCTCCTCGCGTCTTTACGAAGGTCGCAGAGGCTGCCCTTGCCCCGTTAAGGGAGGTGGGCATTCGCATTCTCAACTATCTCGATGACTGGCTAATCCTAGCTCACTCTCGAGACGTGTTGTGCGCACACAGAGACCTGGTGCTCTCACACCTCAGCCGACTAGGGTTTTGGGTCAACTGGGAAAAGAGCAAGCTCCTCCCAGTTCAGAGCATCTCTTTTCTCGGTTTGGAGTTGGACTCAGTCTCCTTGATGGCACGCCTTACGAACGAGCACACCCAGTCGGTGCTGGCCTGTTTGAAGGTGTTCAAACAGGGAACAGCGGTTCCACTGAAACTTTTTCAGAGGCTCCTGGGGCATATGGCATCCTCGGCGGTGGCCACCCAGCTCGGGTTGATGCATATGAGGCCGCTTCAGCACTGGCTCCAGACTCGAGTCCCGAGACGACCATGGCGCCACGGGACACACCGCATGGCCATCACATTGGTCTGTCACCGTCTTTTCAGCCCTGGGACCGACCTCTCGTTCCTACGGGCAGGTGTTCCACTAGAACTGGTCCCCAGGCGCCTCCAAAACGAGCTGGGGCGCCGTTTGCAATGGGCACGCAGCCGCCGGCCTCTGGACGGGTCCGTGACTGCATTGGCACATCAACTGCCTCGAGTTGTTGGCAATTCTGCTCGCCCTGCCGAGGTTTCGGCCATTGATCCAGGGCAAGCACGTGTTAGTTCAGACAGACAACACGACAACGGTAGCATATGTCAACCGCCAAGGTGGTTTGCGCTCTCATTGTATGTCACAACTCGCCTGCCGTCTCCTCCTTTGGAGTCAGCAGCACCTCAAGTCGCTGCAAGCCACTCACATCCTGGGCAACCTCAACACTACGGCTGACTTGCTGTCAACACTGCAGGCTCACTATTTCCCCCAGTGAGCCTGCTTGCACAGACCCTGTGCAAGGTCAGGGAGGACGAGGAGCAGGTCGTCCTGGTAGCACCCTACTGGCCTGCCCAGATGTGGTGCTCGGACCTCACGCTCCTCGCGACAGCTCCCCCCTGGCAAATTCCCCTGTGGAAGGACCTTCTTTCTCAGGAAAGGGGCACCATCTGGCACCCGCGCCCAGTCATCTGGAATCTCCATGTCTGGCGCCTGGATGGGACGCGGAAGACCTAAGCTGTCTCCCCCCTGCGACGGTAGACACGATCACTCAGGCTAGGGCTCCCTCTACGAGGCGCCTGTATGCCTTTAAGTGGCACCTGTTCGCTAGAGATGCGCAGTCGGATCAGTGCTTTCCTTCCTGCAAGAGAGGTTGGAAGGGAGGCTGTCCCCTTCCACCTTGAAGGTGTACGCTGCTGCCATAGCAGAACACCACGACGCACTCGATGGTAAGTCCTTAGGGAAGCACGACCTGATCATCAGGTTCCTAAGAGGCGCCAGGAGGCTGAATCCCTCCAGTCCGCGCCTCGTTCCCTCATCGGACCTCTGTAGTTCTTCATGGTCTACATAGAGCCCCCTTTGAGCCTTTGCAGTCAGCCGAGCTTAAGGCACTCTCCTTTAAGACTGCCCTCCTGACTGCGCTCCCTTCCATCAAGAGGGTAGGTGACCTGCAAGCGTTCTCTGTCAGCGAAACGTGCCTGGAGTTCGGTCCAGGTTACTCTCACGTGATCCTGAGACCCTGACCGGGCTATGTGCCCAAGGTTCCCACCACCCCTTTAGGGACTAGGTGGTGAACCTGCAAGCGTTGCCGCAGGAGGAGGCAGACCCAGCCCTGTCATCGCCGTGTCCGGTGCACGCTTTACGCATCTATTTGGATCGCACGCAGAGCTTTAGAATCTCTGAGCAGCTATTTGTCTGCTTTTGGTGCACAGCGGAAAGGAAGCGCTGTCTCCAAGCAGAGGATCGCGCACTGGCTCATTGACGCCATAACTATGGCATATGTCGCCTAGGGCATGCCGTCCCCGGTAGCGCTACCAGCCCATTCTACCAGGGGTGTAACGGCTCCATGGGCCCTGGCCAGGCGTGCGTCTCTAACAGACATTTGCAGAGCAGCGGGCTGGGCAACACCCAACACCTGTGCAAGGTTCTACAACCTCCGGGCACAACTGGTTTCGTCCCAGGTAGTGGCACGCAACACAAGCGGATAAGCCCGGGATAGCTGGCCGGGTGTATCGCTTGCACGTAGTGCCTTCCACCTCCCTTGGAGCTGAAGATGTGCGCCATTAATTCCCAGTAGTGTTCACAGAATTTGTTCCCTGGTTGACTTCCTCCGAGCCCTGTGGCAGTCGAGTTTTCGGAGAGACTCGCTGCCGGCCCAGTACACGCGCTAACTAAGAGCCCTGTTCTGGGGTAGGTGCGCCGCATGTGGTGGTTCCCTGTAAGGCTAACCCCATGCAATCTATATCTTCCGCTAGTTTGTTTCCCTGCTGGCAAACTGCATCTTCCTTGGGCAGAGCCCCTCTGCCCCAGTCTCCATGTTTGTAGTAACTCCTCCCCCATTGGGCAGGATCTACCTTGAAGGCTCTCCACATGGTTGGAAAGACCATGTGACATATTCTTCCACTTAAATATCCCCCCTCTCTTGGGGCGAGGTGTGGTCTCCATGGTGTCTTCCCCTTGGGAGGGACACCCCCCGACTAGACCTGGCGGCCCAGTCGGATAATTCTCCTTCTTTTTTAGGGAGTGGAAAAAGAGAAGGGGAAAAGAGGCTACGACTGGGTTAAGCCTGTCTCTATCTTTGGGTAGTCGACTTGTCCCCAAAACGGGCCGTTCGACACTCATAACTGTGTTGGGGGAGGTTATGTGTCGACCTGGTGTGCTGGCTATGAGGCACACAGCAAGTCTGCCCACCACACACCGCCAGTTCACGTAACACAGTTCAGCCTTGTGGCGTTTTGTATAGGGACCCCTAGTGTCACTACATCGACACCAAAGTCGAGTGAGTGACAGATAGGGAACGTCATGGTTACTGGTGTAACCTCCGTTCCCTGATGGAGGGAACGAGATGTTGGTCCCTCCTGCCACAACGCTGAACTACCCGCTGAAATGGCCGGACCTTATATCGGCTCCTCAGCGTAAAACCTGAATAAGTGGTTGCATACCAGCTCCTTTTATACCTGTATGTCTGGGGGAGTGGCATGCAAATACCACTCGCCAATTTTCATTGGCCTTTTATCAAAGACCAGAGGTGTCTCGGGCTCCCAAGAGTGACCCCTAGTGTCACTACATCGACACCAACGTCTCGTTCCCTCCATCAGGGAATGGAGGTTACACCAGTAACCATGACGTTTATTCAAATAGTTAAATTTACAGCAGTGTAAAGATTTAAATCAAAACTATAATTCATAACCATTCAAGGGCAGAATATCATATGGAGTTTGTGAATATAGATACATATTTGTTGGCTTACATGTAGGGGGTCAAAGCTCTACTGATGTATACTGTCTTCACTTCTAAAACTTTGAAAACACTAAATGAACTGTATGCCAGTAGAAAACTGAAGAACAAAACCCACTAGGCTGTGAACAAAATGCTGTACTTCCCTTTGTGTACTGTTTAAAATGTGACTATAAAATGTGAATTAATTCTAGAGAGGTTGACTGTTCCAATACATTTTTAATCTAAATATGTAGAGGTAAACACCAAATAAGAGCACATTTGTGAAGCTGAAAATAAAAGCTATATCAGAAAGGATAAATAAAATATGTTTACTTCCTCTGTCTGTCTTTGAGCAAGATTGGAATCCTTTAGCATTTCTGCAAGAAGAGAGGAAGAAACCTTTTTAAATATTAATCTCTACAGTAAATGCCTCTTAGTGTCCTATTAGTATAAACATTCCAGCCAGTACATCCACACCTTCAAATGTGACAGCACGTTGGCAGAGGTCCCAGGCCCCCAAAATCAGATGTTTAGAGAGAACATGTTGCCTGATTCCCAAAGTGTCTGAGTACAGCAAACATCTCAAATCTCTCATTCTTGCTCTCTCTGCGAGTCGTACTCTTAGTGATTTTTTTAAAAATACCATCTTCCGTTATCTACAAGATTTTACCTTTTTTAAGGTTGACACAAACAAAACTTCCCAAGCACATTTATCCACACATTGTTTTAGAAAAAACAAATTGTGTGTAAAGTTGTTCAGGCAGCAGTTGTCCTAACACGAGAGTGGAAAAGCATACACATTTGTCCCTCAGCCAGGCTCATGCAGTCAGATTGAAAATAAATAAAAAAAACTATGATTTATGCACAGTAATTAAAAGCAGGAAAATGTACCAAACTTAAAATTTTTCCAAGTTGGAGCAACTACAGTTCCCTATCTGTCACTCACTTGACATTGTGTCGATGTAGTGACACTAGGGGTCACTCTTAGGACACCTCTGGTCTTTGAAAAAAGGCCAATGAAAATTGGTGAGTTGTACTTGCATACCACTCCCCCGAACATACGGGTATAAAAGGAGCTGGTATGCAACCGCTCATTCAGATTTTCTCGGTTGATGCTCACTGAGCTGAATTCTCCCGGCTGTTCATTCACCTCTGCTGGATCTGACGGCGCATTTCAGCGGCTTCTCCCCCCTGCACTGGTGCACTGCAGAGAACGCCCCTGGGCGCTTCGGCAGAAATAAAAGAGTATATTCTGTAAAAAAAAGAGTATATTTCTCTAAAAGAGCGGCACACACAGAACGTCTTTTTAAAGATGCCTTTCCGTTTGTATTCCTGGTTGCGGTCGTTATCTCTTGCCTTCTGATGGTCACGATCGCTGTCTTTTGTGTCTGGGTGCTACCCACGCGGAGACAGCATTCGTGGATGGGTCATGTACTCATTGCGAGAACATGACCATGGCAACATTGCGGTCGCGGCTTCCCTTCGTAAGAAAGCAAGCCACCCCAGCGGCTCCCCGCCTCGGTCCTTCTACCTACGGGTATGAGGCCAGCGCGGCTAGCACTGGGGGCGATTTGGGGACCTCAATGGGGCCACCTCCGCCGGGTATCCCCACACGGACCTCCCATTCCCCAGCACACTCGTCTGCCCCGATCGGGCTTCCGGATGAGTCTGCCGGCTCTTCTCACTGCGAGTTTGACCTCTTGTTCAGAGCCCGCGAAGGTGATGAGCTCTCGAGCGAAGCATCGGAGAGCGGGCTCGTCCAGTTGGACTCGGAAGCCTCAGCTGGACTCCCCCCCTCGGGTACGGTCGCCCAGTCACAGGTTGACGCGGAGATGACGGACATGCTTTCCCGGGCAGCCGCAAGCCTTGGGCTAGAGTGGAACCCTCCGCTCTCCCCTGAACCATCGTGGCTTGAAGACTGGTTCCTGGGCTCGCGGAGCCGCTCACAGCCACGCCCCGCCCCAGTTCCTTTCTTCCCGGAAGTGCACGAGGAGCTGAAAAAGTTGTGGGAGGCACCATTTACTGCCCAGTCCCAATCTTTCAGCTCCCCCACCCTCACTACCCTCAATGGTGGGGTGGTCAAGGGGTATTCGGCGATCCCCCTGTGGATAAGGCGCTCGTGGTGCACCTATGCCCGCAGAGCGCTGCCACCTGGCATGGGCGCCCGAAGCTCCCGTCCAAGGCCTGTAGGTTTATGTCATCCCTGATGGCCAAGGCCTACAGTGCCGCTGGACAAGCCCCCTTCGCCCTGCATGCCATGGCTCTCCTGCAAGTCCACCAAGCCAAGGCGTTAAAGGAACTGCACGAGGGTAGTCCACCTTGGTGGTCCAGGAGCACCACCTTTGGCTCAACCTGGTCAAGATGGGAGAGGCCGACAAGGCACATTTCCTTGGCGCCCCCATTTCCCAGGTTGGCCTGTTCGGCAACACCATCAAGAACTTTGACCAGCAGTTCTCGGCGGTAAAGCAGCAGACGGAAGCTATCCAACACATCCTGGCCGGCGCGGCTCAAGATCCTGCACCCCAAGTCTCCCCGCCCCTGATGTGACGGTCTCCACGGGTCACGAGGACAAGCCTCTTCCTCCCCCATTCCAGGCTATTCCGGGGGTGGTCACAAGGAGCCAGGTAAGTGCTTCGATGTCCCTGAACTCAGCACGGCCACGGCACGACGTGGCACCTCAGACCCCGACCGGGTTATGTGCCCAAGGTTCCCACGACCCCATTTAGGGATCAGGTGGTGAACCAGCAAGCGCTGCCCCAGGAGGAGGCAGACCCAGCCCTGACACTGCTGGGTCCGGTGCGCGCTTTATGCATCTATTTGGATCGCACGCAGAGCTTTAGAGTCTCTGAGCAGCTCTTTGTCTGCTTTGGTGGACAGCGGAAAGGAAGTGCTGTCTCCAAGCAGAGGATCGCCCACTGGGTCATTGACGCCATAGCAATGGCATATCACGTTCAGGACGTGCCGCCCCTGGCAGGGCTATGAGCCCATTCTACCAGGAGTGTGGCGGCCTCCTGGGCCTTGACCAGTGGTGCCTCTCTAACAGACATTTGCAGGGCAGCGGGCTGGGCAACACCCAACACCTTTGCAAGGTTCTAAAATCTCTGGGTGGAGCCGGTTTCATCCCGTGTAGTGGCAGGCACAAGCAGGTAAGTCCGGGACAGCTGGCCGGGTGTATAACTTGCGCATAGCGCCTTTCACCTCCCCTGAGCTGAAGATGTGTGCTGTTGACTCCCAGTAGTGTTCACAAACTGTGTTCCCTGGATGACTTCCTCCAAGCCCTGTGGCAGACGAGTTTGTGGAAAAACTCACTGCTGGCTCAGTACATGTGCTAACTAAGCCCTGTACTGGGGTAGGTGCTCCACATGTGTTGGTTCCCCATAGGTAACCCCATGCGATGTATATCTTATGCTAATTCGTTTCCCTGTTGGTAAACTGCATCTTCCTTGAGCAGAGGCCCCTCTGCCCCAGTCACCATGTTTGTAGAAGCTCCTCCCCCGTACGGTAGGACCTACCACGGGACTTCTCCACATGACATATTTCCGGCAAGGCTCGGCAAGACCATGTGACGTATTTCCCCTCAAAATACCCCCCCAGGCGGGGTGTGGTCTCCATGGTGTCTTCCTCTTGGGAGTGACACCCCCCCGACGTAGACCTGGTGGCCCCAGTCGGTTAACAAATTTCACTCTTTTTTTGGGGAGAGAAAAAAAGAGGATAAGAGGCCACGACTGGGCTAGCCTGTCTCTATCTTTTGGGCAGTCGACTTGTTCCCGAAGGGCCGATCGACACTCATAACAGCGTTGGGGGAGGTTACGTGTCGGCCTAGTGCGCTGGCTATGTTAAATTAGTTTATGGAGATGAATGGAGAAAAGATCAACAAATGGAGAAACTGCCAGTAGGTGCACCCATAATCAGGTCTGTAAATTAAAATTACATTTGATTTAATACTTTATTTAATGGAAATAAACAAATGCTTATGACGTTCATAAATATTTTCAGAAGTAGGCTACTATGACTTTTTATTTGGCTTGATTGATTGTCATACACAGTATATTTTTGCTATGTACGTTTTAAAGTACAACACAACTTACACTACAGAATGGTATAGAATAGTGCAGAAGTGTGCTGGTGAAAAGTGTGAGATGCATCTAGAATTTTCATTTTTAAGTGCTATTTCTTAAACCATTAAGCAACCCCTGTCTCAAACTAACCCACTGTCAGGGCTGGTTCAAGGGACAGTGGATATTTGGGGCTTAGCCCAGACTTCTGTGGATATGTATGGGGCCATCCTTTGATTGAATATTAAAATATAATAAATGTTTTAAATGTTAAATGTTTAAAGTTTAAAGCTACATCTGTGAGGTGTCATTTAAATAAAGTAAATCTTTAAATATTACTGAAATGTAACCTAAAAGGGCTCACAAATTTCTGTCTCACTCTCAAATATGCACAAAGACCTGAAGTTGCATAATTTTAACCCTATGTACTGTAAAGCGTGCTTAAAAAACACCCTTTTTGTCCCTATCGTTTTCCGTAGCTCAACACATATTGAGTACAATTTATTCTTCCGGTGGTTTAAGTTAGTGTAGAAGTTAGCAGGCTCTAAAAAAGCTAAAATAGGTGCTTTTAAGGAAAAAAAAACAAAACATGGCTGGTTTTGCCAAAGTTTGCAAGGTTTATTTCATCGTGTCTTAATAAAAGAGTTTTGCAAAAAATGCAAATGTTCTGGCTCATGACTTAAGGTTTGCAAATTTCTTGAACACGTTGTATATTACTGTTTGTTTTCATGGTTATGTATCTGGATGAACTAAGTCAAAATATTATTTCACACACAGCCACAATCACGAGTCGTGATTTAATTTAATTAAAAAAATAAAGTTTTTGAAAGTGATGACTTGTACCAAATAATAAAGCAGGCAATAAGTGCCCAACATAGATGGGAACTTCTTCAATACTGTTTAAAATGCATCCCAGGGTGATACATCAAGAAGTTGATTGAGAAAATGTCAAGAGTACATACTAGACTACTTTGAAGATGCTAAAATATAACACAGTTTTGATTTATTTTGGATTTTGTTTAGTCACAACATAATTCCCATAGTTCCATTTATGTTATTCCATAGTTTTGATGACTTTACAATTATTCTAAAATGTGAAAAAAAAAATAAATAAAAAAAAAAAAAAAAAATATATATATATATATATATATATATATATATATATATATATATATATATATAAAATAAAGAATGAGTAAGTGTTTCAAAACTTTTGACCGGTAGTGTATATAAACACTAGATTGTTTATACTGTACACTACACATCTTAGATTGCAGAATTTGTTTTATTTATTTTTTTTATTACATATTTAATAAAATTAATTCTTGACAAGCACATAGCTGCTGATCAGCACAAAACCACCCAAACAGAGTGTAGAGGTTATGAAATCTATAGTCAACATTTGGGAAGGGATCACTTTGACAAGCTTTGCAATTTTAATTGTAATATGATAAATGTTGGTTCATCGCATTTTGATGCACTGCTGAAGGCGCCGCAAGCTCTTGCATCGCTGACTAAAGCAGTCAATGCAGTATGGAGCATTTTGCGGTTTAGTAATCGTGCAAGGCCATATCACAATTTCAAATCTTTTTTTTTTTTTTTTTTTTTTGGGATTTTCTCCCCTTTTCTTAAAAAAAACATTGGCTTAAAAGTTGTTCTCAAGCAGATTGAAACTTACTTTTGCACAATATTTACATTTCTATCAAAGTTTGTTCAAGACTGATGTGATGTAATTTGGTCAACAAGCTGAACATCTATGACGCAATGGATGTTCCTGTAAAAGAAAGATTAAGAACTAAACATCACATGGAGCCTATCACAACATAAAACATGAAGGCAACAACAATAAGCAGAGCATGGAAGCAACTCTGCTTGCTCTTTGGTAAGCATAATTTATTACTTCATGGCATTCTAGACTGATTCTAATCTCTCTATAAAGGATAGGCCAGATATAATTGTAGATATACATTTGTGCTTTTTCTACAGCTTTTCTCTCTTATTGGTCTTATGGACAGGATACGTCCTCCTGTTCCTCCTCTGAATTCTCTTTTGAGCAGCTCAATCAAAAACTTAAGGTATCAACAGTTCATCTATAGCTAAAACACTGAAGCCTAGCTGTTTGCAAACAGCAGATGATTTTAATTAAAAAAATATTGGTACTTTCAGTGTTGACTTTACAGGCTTAATGTGAAGATTACAATTAGATAGCCATAGTCACATTTTTAGACAAACCTCTCTGCATCTAGGAAATTAAAAATTGTTTGGAAGCTGTATCTGGCCAGTGGACACCATATCAAAATGCAGAAATTTTAAACCAACTAATCATGCTGAGTGATATCATCCAGAAACAACAGAGTGCTGGTAATTCAGTCTGTATCTTTCTCTCTAATAACTATGCTATATATCATATAATCATATTGCATTACTCTATATAAATAATGAAAAGATTATCTCTTTGCAGAGTTACTGAGGTTACTGCCAGAAAACTGTACTGCTCCAGCAGTGCCCAAGGATGGAGGCCTGCTGTGTGTATCTGCTGAAAATAAGATCTACTGTAAACCTATGTGCAATGCGGTATGCTATGCTTTGGTTTCACTGGTTTTACATTGCTATTGCTTCATCTCAGTCTCAAAGCACGTTTGATGTGTTAGAACTTTCCTCATGGCATAAACCCAATTTTTATATATATATATATATATATATTGAATAAATACAATTTTTACTGTTATGCTTTTAATTATTAATTTTGATATAAAAAATAAATTTTAAAATTATATTATACATTTTAAACTTGCATTTTAGAAAATTACATGTACCTGAAGCTTGTGCAGGGGAGGACATGCACACTTACATAAGTTGTATTGGTATTTGTGCAAGTTCTACCCTGTAAGGCTTATATCATTGGGATACATACAACCTTCTGATTCATCAGCACCTCCCAGTGGACAACACGAGATTTCAACAAGTTAATAAAAAAGAAAAAAAAATCCAGGCCAATTCTTTATAAAACCCGGCTACACTCCTGACAGTTATGGCAATCCTGACAGTAAAACAAAACATTAAAACATTATTATTATTATTATGATTATTATTTATGTGCTTTTAATTTCTTTCTAAATTTAACTTACTCCACACAACAGGGTTATGATTTCAATTTTATAAGAAGATCAAGGCTGTACGAGGAATGCAGTGCTGCCACACAACACAAATGGACAACACAATTCATAGGTGGCAACAGGCTGGCTGATTGCAGCAGTGAGTCCTAAATATATTAGACATGAAAATATGATTACATTTTACTTGTTGCTATAGTGGAGAAATGTTTTATGAGGTTCACCTAACATCTGTTTTCAACAATCAAGAGTCATATCACCTTCAAAAGCTAAAAAGATATACTGTGGACCTCTGGGTCCCTGAGGCTTTATCCTAAAAACACTAAATAAGAGGGAGAGGCAGACAGTTGGTGGAATATTTAACACTCATTAATTTATCTCTGCAGAATCCCACATTTCAGTGGCAGGAGCCCCCTCTGCCTACTTCCATGAGGGCAAGGACTGTCACAAGACAAACAGTGATGAACAACTAGTGGGAAACATCACAAACATCTTTCAGTCAGAGCTGGTTAAGGCAGGCATCACAAAATTAATTAAATCTTCCGGCCTTCTCTGTGGCTAGAACAAGAACCAGACTCAACAAATAGATGCAAAAAGTCTTAAGAATTAAATTAGTGAATATTTTGCACAGGGTATAAAATTAGGAGTTTATTTTGTTTTATGTAATATGTAGATTTGGCTTTAAAAAGTAAGGCCTGTTTTAAGTGTAAAATCTCAGCAAAAGGGAAAACTGTGGAAAACATAACACTCGATGAGGAAATTAATGTTTAATGATGTGAACACAAATACTACAAATACCATGCGTAATCAAATTATCAGTGTGGTTAAGTCAAGGATAAAATTCAACACACTAAATCAATTTTACTATAATAAAAAGGCAACCGCAGTAATTTAATAACACACAAGGCAACTGTTAAAAATCAAACTAATGTATCTTAATAAAGTAGTCCAGAGGAGAGGGGTAAAACTTTGGGAGTATATTGGCATTTTTGTATGCACAGGAAGTATCATTTGCAATGAATATACTTTTTTCCCTCTCGAATAGCTCTAATTGTTGGCCAGGGAGTTTTAGAAAAGTCTTCAAACATTTATCATGTTTCTCTGAACTATTATTGCCAATTAATCAGGCCAGAATAATCTACGGGAAATCTGCTTAATGACAGATGTGCACCATGTTATCCAGCCTTACCAATCATAGGTCAATGGAACAGGTCCTGTTTAATTTACACATGATTGCTGTTGCTGTATGTGGAACACTTCTGTCTTGTTGTGAATTTATTCAGGTGTGATTTTCTTCAGAGATGGAAAATTACTGCATTTGTGTTTGCACTGAACAGCAGGAATGGTGCAAAATTTGCCAAAAATGTGTATTTAAGCATTTATAAGCATTAATAAGCAGCCTGCCGTTTTAAAAATGCAAACATGACTTATCCAAACATGACTTGGGTAATTGTCATTCAAAACAACCCTTTTATTAGCAAACATCTATAAATCTCATCATTTGATGCATGTTAATTTGATTCTTTTTTTGAATGCATTGTTACAACAGGACCACTAGATGCCAGTGTTGTCAGCATTTTAAATAAAATTGGTACTGATACATTAACACAAGACTTAAACAGTATCAGTGACTTAAGTTGGATGAACACGAGTATTTAATTATAGAAATTCAAATGCATGCAAGTACTAAACAAAATTCTGTTAGACTATTGGTCTAATCTTAACTCTAGACTAGAGTGCTCCTGCAGAGGGCTGCATCAAGTGTTGTTGCTCATACCTGAAAGTATGTTGCCATTATTACTTTTCTGACAGTACATAAAGCAAGACCAAAACTGTAGATGGGCTGCAAAAGTTATCAGGCATGTTATCTTAGATGATATATTAAGTTTAATGAAATCATTCCCAGTCAATACATGATAAATAAGTGGCACTATAAAATAAAATAATGTCATTATTAAAATCTAAAAAAATCTAATACTGAACGATTTACATACACAGAGGGTGTCCAATGTGTAAGTTTTTGAAGCATACCTCTGCACATCTTGAAGTCCATCTGAAACACCCAAGCTTAGCATATAATGCCCTTCTGTAATAATTTCTGCACAGAAAAATACAAACAAATAAATTCCTGTATACTCCTCCTACTAAAGTACTAAACACTTTCCTATTAGCCTGCGCCTAGACACCAAAAAATACAGACCCATTTTTACTATCTCTTTCAAATGAAATCTCTCAACAACACTTCCTAAGTGCCTCAGCCTTAAAGGAGTCATGACATACTCTTTTATATATATATATATATATATATATATATATATATATATATATATATATATGAATAAATACAATTTTTACTGTTATGCTTTTAATTAATAATTTTGATATAAAAAATAAATGTTAAAATTATATTATACATTTTAAACTTGCATTTTAGAAACTTACATGTACCTGAAGCTTGTGCAGGGGAGGACATGCACACTTACATAAGTTGTATTGGTATTTGTGCAAGTTCTGTAATATATATATATATATATATATAAAATTGTATTATTTTCCCTGAGGTCCACTTCTGTTAGTAAAGTATTTTTGCACCAAAAGAGCCAAACAGTCATTGTTACACCTGCAGCGCCTGCTATCTCTCCTGAACGCCGTCAGAGGTCGCCATCTCCAGAGTGCTCACCCAACTGTTTCACATTACCTCTGTCTTTTTAAGTTCCCTGTTTACACGCAATCAGTGTGAAGTCTTGTTCTGCCTAGTCTGCAATTCTGAGCGTTATTACCATTCCTGTTTTCCCTGTGTTTTGACTCCTGCCTGTTCATCGTATTTCCCAGCTTGTGTGTATTTGGACCTATTTCCTGTTTACTGGATTACTTGGTTTGCCTTTCTTGGACTGTCTTCCTGTGTACCGAACCCTTGCTTGCTTTTTCATTTACCCTTTTATTTGCTACTTTGTTGCACTGTTTATACGTTTATTAAACTGCATATGGATCTTAACATTACTGCCCCGGCGTCTTCACTACAGAAGACTTCACCCAACTTAGATCCAGCAGCCTTCCAACAGTTACACAAGCTTGTTACAGCGCAAGCAGCAATGCTTACCAGTCAACATCAGCATCTGTGCAAGCTCACCTCTATCACAGAAGAACTCTTTAAATCCGTGCAGCCAAAACGCAAGTATCTCCAATGAAAGTTTCCACAAGCAACTCAGCCAGCAGCACAACACACTCTACAGCTGTTGTTAATCCTCGACTCTCGCTTCCTGAGAAGTTTGACGGATCACCCAGTAAGTGTCAAGGATTTCTCTTGCAATGTGAGCTTTTTCTATTTCAACTACCTCAAATGTATCCCAATGATGAAGCTTGTGTTTCCTTTATTGTATCACTGCTGTCAGAAAAAGCACTAGACTGGGCTACTGCAGTATGAAGTCGTGAGAACATTTTAAAACGCTCTTTGTCTCACTTCCTAGCTCGTTTACGGGAGGTTTTTGAACACTCTGAGGATGGAAAGGACCCGGGAGAACTTCTATTGTATTTAAAACAGGGGAAGAGGTCTTCTGCTGAATTCTCTTTATCCTTTCGCACGCTAGCAGCGCAAACAGTGTGGGTGGCGGACACTTTGAAACTGTTGTTCCGTCAGGGGTTAAATCCTGATCTTCAACCTGAACTAGCATGTCATGATGAGGGGAAATCTCTTGATGAATTCATCAAATTAGCCATTCGCCTGGATAACCTGATCAAAGCCCGTCGTCCAGTCAGCTCTCTACAGACACTTCACTCTGACATCGCTGCAACCAGTTATCACAAGCCCATGCAAGTGGGTCTTTCTTCTCTCTCCTCCGAAGAACAAAGACGCCATCTCCGGGAGAGATTATGTATCTGCTGCGGACAGTCGGGACATTTACTGGCTGCCTGCCCTGCAGCGGTGAGTTTGGAACTTTCAAACCTAATTCTTATCGAACAGTTTGAAGTTTGTTACTTTGCATGTTCTAAATAATGAACATCATGTATCTGCCATTTTAGATTCAGGGGCTGCAGGTAACTTTATTCACCTGGGTCTTGCCACGAATCTAAATCTGTCTTTTGTCCCCTGTGACCCTCCTTTACATGTATCAGCGCTAGATGGATGACCACTGGGTTCTGGCAAGACTCAACAAATCACCTGACCCATTCGTCTTCAAGTTGGACTCCTTCATCATGAGGAGATTCAATTCCTAGTCACTCACTCTTTAAAGAAACCGATTGTTCTTGGCCTGCCATGGCTGAGACTTCACAACCCTGAGATCTCATGGAGAGATGGACAAATCACTCATTGGAGTGCTTCCTGTTTCCAGTCTTGCCTCAACCTTCCTGAACCCATCTCTATCCCTCCTGTAAGCACCACGACTATCCTCACTGAGAAGGAGATATCGATCCTGCCACATTATTATTTGGATCTCCAGGAGGCATTCAGCAAATCAAAGGCTACGCAACTTCCTCCTCACCATTCCTGTGACTGTGCCATTGACCTTCTGCCAGGCAACTCTCTTCCATGCGGATGAATATACCACTTATCAGAACCTGAAACTAAAGCTATGGAGGAATACATATCGGAGTCCCTAGAAAGAGGGTTCATTCGACCATCCACTTCTCCTGCTTCTGCTGGTTTCTTCTTCGTAGGAAAGAAGGACGGGGGCCTTCGTCCATGCATTGACTACCGAGACCTGAACACAGTCACCATCAAGTATCGCTATCCTCTCCCTCTGGTACCAGCAGCATTAGAGCAGTTATGATGCGCCAAAACCTTTACCAAACTGGATCATCGTAACGCCTACAATTTAATCCGCATTCGGGAGGGGGATGAATGGAAAACTGCCTTTTCTACACACACTGGCCACTACGAATACCAGGTGATGCCTTTCGGACTTTCCAACAGTCCATCTGTCTTTCAAGCCTATGTAAATGACATTTTTCGCAATCTTATTGGCAAATGGGTTATTGTCTACATCGATGACATTCTGATATACACTTCTTCCCTTGAGGAACATGTTCAACACGTCAGAGTGGTGCTCAACCACCTCGTTCAACATCAACTGTATACCAAGATGGAGAAATGTGAGTTTCACCAATCTACCATCTCTTTCCTGGGGTATGTCATCTCCCCCGAGGGGGTCACCATGGACTCCTCTAAGGTGCAAGCCGTGCTGCAGTGGCCACTACCTATGTCTGTCAAGGGACTACAGCGCTTCCTTGGTTTTGCCAATTTCTACAGACGTTTCATCCAAGGTTTCAGCTCGGTGGCTGCTCCACTCACCTCACTGCTCAGAGGAAAAGCTCTGAAACTAATTTGGACACCTTCTGCTCGTCAAGCCTTTGATGACCTCAAACGACGTATTACAACTGCACCCATTCTCCATCATCCAGACCCCACTCGACCCTTCGTGATGGAAGTGGATGCCTCTGATTCAGGAGTTGGTGCAGTACTCTTTCAACGACAAGGATCTCCCACCAAACTCCATCCCTGTGCCTTCTACTCACGCAAGTTGTCAGCTGCTGAAAGAAACGTTGGCAATCGTGAACTGTTGGCCATGAAAGTGGCTTTCAAGGAGTGGAGACATTGGTTAGAGGGAGCTCGTCATCCTTTCCTGTTGATCACGGATCATCGCAACCTGGAGTACATTCAGTCTGCTAAATCCTCATCAAGCTCGATGGTCTCTATTCTTCTCCAGGTTTGATTTCACCATTACCTTTCGACCTGGCTCCAAGAATAGCAAAGCTGATGCCCTGTCCCACATTTATGGGTCCACTACTTACAACAACCCTGTGACTCCCACAGGGTTGGTAATCCCACCAACCCTCATTGTCGCTCCCGTACAGTGGGACATTATGGTAGACATCACCCAAGCTCAGAACCAAGAACCCACTCCCACTGACTGCCCTCCTGATAAAGTCTTTGTTCCCAGATCCTTACGCAACAGAGTTCTTGAGTGGGTTCATGACTTGGCCTGCTCCGGACATCCAGGCACACAAGCTACTTGCAGGTTACAAGTACAACCACTCCTTTCAAGTGCATCCTAGGTTTTCAACCCCCACGCTTTCCCTGGTCTTGGGAGCCATCCGATGTACCTGCAGTCGACGACTGGGTGCAGTGCAGTGAGGCTATCTGGGATCAAGCTCACGTCCACTTACAACATGCTATTTGCCGACAGAGGGAGCAGGCCAATCTCCATCAGCGGCCTGGCTCCAACTATGCTCCAGTGCAGTGGGTTTGGCTATCCACCCGAGATCTTTGTCTTCGGCTCCCGTGCAAGAAATTAAGTCCCAGGTATGTTAGCCCTTTCAAAATCCTTCATCAAATCAATCCTGTGTCCTTCAAGCTTCAGCTCCCTGCTAATTACCGTGTTTCCCCCACCTTTCATGTTTCCTTGCTCAAACCCTGCGGCGCCTCCAAGAGAGGAGGGCTCTCAAGACCCCCAGAGACCCCTTCCATTCCTCATTGATGGAGAGGTGGCCTTTCGGGTACACAAGCTCCTGGACTCTCGACGCCGGGGTCGGACTCTCCAATACTTGGTTGACTGGGAGGGCTACGGCCCTGAGGAGCATTCCTGGATGAACTCAGAGGACATTCTGGACCCTGCTCTCATCTCTGAATTCCACCACTATTTCCCTAATCGTCCCGCTCCTAGAGGTCGTGGTAGACCCTGACGCAGACAACCTCCTCGCGGGGGGGGGGGGGGGGGGCTGGGGCTCTGTTACACCTGCAGCACCTGCTATCTCTCCTGAACGCCGCCAGAGGTCACCATCTCCAGAGTACTAACCCTTCCTTCACGAACTACATTTCCCATAATTCTCCACTCAGATTGATTACTCACCCACCTGTTTCACATTACCTCTGTCTATTTAAGGCACTTGTTTACACGCAATCAGTGCGAAGTCTTGTTCTGCCTAGTCTGCAATTCTGAGTGTTATTACCATTCCTGTTTTCTCTGTGTTTTGACTCCTGCCTGTTCATCGTATTTCCCAGCCTGCTTGTGTGTTTTTGGACCTATTGTCAGCTTACTGGATTACCCCTCTGTCTCTCGGATTTACTTGGTTTGCCTTTCTTGGGCTGTCTTCCTGTGTACCGAACCCTTGCCTGTTTTTTCGTTTACCCTTTTATTTGCTACTTTGTTGTACTGTTTATACATTTATTAAAATGCATATGGATCTTAACATTACTGCCCCTGTGTCTTCACTACAGTCATGACATATGAAACATTCATGAATGGAAATGGTTACCTATGTTTTTGCGGTCGGGTCCAACAGTGTTTTTAACTGCCTCGTCCTTTAATAACAGTTTCTTTTCAAAGCATGGATCATATTGTGACTGGTTCAAAGCAATCCACGCTGATATGAGCCGAAAACTCACACAATCCATGCTGAAATATGATGAACACACAAACCTTAATACAAACCATAGTAAACCTGACGCACACACATATCATCCTGCACTGATGCGATCAGGAACTTACATTTCAGTCGCTATTTCCTGATGTTGGGATGCTTCAACAGAGGCCAAACAGAGATGCTAGTCTTCACAGGTGCAACATCTCACATCTTCCATCGTTTTTACAATTTGAACTTGTATCGCCTCTTACATAGACCAACAAATCAAAATAGCGCAGATGGGTGCAAAAACCCATCCAGGATGAGTTTACATTTTAAAACAGCAAGACGCAGAATGGGGTCTCCTTTTAAGAGTTGTAACTTTGTGACATGTATGTTGTGACATTTAAAAGGGGCGAGAGATGCATGATAATGGTTGAAGCAGTTCATCTATTGCATGTTTGTGTTTTTAAAAAAAACATTTAAAAATAGTCCAGATGGGCACAATAAGGTGTCCTGTGTAAGTCCCCTTTGGTGTACAGGAATATTAGATCCATCCATCTTTTTCTCTCCTCTTCATCTTTCTAACTGATCACCAATGGTCGAGCCAAGCGTGCGAAGATGTAAAAGTAGTCGTGGATGTCTTGCTGTAGAGGTAGTCATGTGCTGATGTATTCATCTGTGTGACTTTACAAAGTGCTCTTTTTGTATTGAGGAGGACGTTTTGAGTTCTGAAACTTACCGTATGTTTTTTTTTAATAGCATAATTAACTCTTACATGTCAAAAGATCAAATACATTTTTATTCCTCATGTCATGACCCCTTTAAGAATATAAAGAGATGCAAACTGCACCAACATGATTCCAAAAGTGATTGTAAAAGTGTCACTGAAATAGATATGTATACTAATCATTCTGGGTTCGTTACAGGAAAAAAAATGGTTACCATTCGCAGAGACTGAATCTCAGAGCTGAGGGTCTCTCGTAGAAGCTCAAGCTCTTCTTCTTTATATAACTCCAGTTCTTTCTTGAGTCTAAATACCACCATTTATGCACACACAGAAACACACATACAAAGGCAAATAGTGAACTGATCATGTTTGTCAGAAGCACAATAAGTCGAGTCTGGCTCTAAAAGAGCTGATCAACTGAGCTCATCATTAACCAAAACTAGTAAACACCCCATGATACTCTCAGATTGAAAAGAATTTCAGAAGTACATATACTCTTACCTATAGTTCGATTACTGACTAGTGAAAAATGCTCTTACATACTTTAATGCATTTGATGAAACTGAAAAGGCCTGAGCTGTGAAAGCTACATATTTTCAGTAGTACCTGAGGGGTGCCTCTGCTATGTACAATAGAATGCTTTGTGTACTAAAGAAAACTAAAGCTCTCCTTTGAAATGCAAACATATTTATTTACCAACGTTTTGGTTTACCAGCCTTTTTCAAGGTACATTTTTAAATTTTTTCTAGGAGTTTTAAGTTTTTTTTTTTTTTGAAGGTTTACCAATATGAGCATATAATGAACACATAATGCTGCATGACTTTGCATATTCCGACAAATTTAAATATGCAATTCTGACTGAAATATTGCTTTGAAAAGACAAATTTAAACTGTCAAAGACCAGAGCATTCAGAGCAGCCACGGCTGAATCTACAGTGCCACAGCAACAGAAATCTTATTTTACCTTAGTTGTGAGCTTGCAGTCTGAATGTAATATGACGTAAAAAATGAATTCTGTAGGGAAACTCTGGTAAAAGCCCACTATATATAAGCTAATCACAGACTAACTCCAAGGTCGGGAAGTTCAAGCAGTGACCCAAATGGAAATGGAAAGATGACCAAAAGAAATCTTAAATAAACCTAATCTTAAATGGTATCTTAAGTTGCTTTTTCATAGTCATAAACCAATAAGCTTTTTTACATGATCAAATTAAATCAATTAAATCACTTCATCCAGCCATGCTTGTAAAGTCTGTGATGCTGACGCCTTTCACATAACTCCCACTTAAACAGACACTGTTAATTTTAACTGGCACGTGTTCAATGTCAGACAATCAATACAGGGGAAAAACTGCCCTCTGCATGGTGAGGGCTGGTGTTTAAGTGTGATTCATGACTACACAGGAGAGGAATGAATTTATTCTGAGCTCTGCACTGCTGTCCCAAAAGCCTCATCCTCAGCACGTCCTGTGGGCTCATGCAATCTCTCCTATTAATGAGAAAGATTTGTGTGAGCATGGACTATGCTCAGCACACTAGCCCCATATGATTTACAAACCCCAGTGGAGGAGCTTTCTTCCTGAGACAGGCCAACTACTGATCTCCTTTCCATCATCACTTGCTAGTTGGATGTTGTTCTGAAGGGGTTTTATCTGTTTAACTCTGGGCCAGACATAGTAAACATATCAAAGACCTAATTAATAGGATGGACCTAATGCTGCATTATTTACATGTGGTGGAGTGACAGGAGGAAGATGAAGTGATGGATGAAGGGAAATTCAGCATTTCTAAACTACAGCTACAGTACAACCTGATGCTTGTGTAAACAGATGACTCAATTTCATTAATACTTAAGCATTCAGTCACACAATGAAGTTCTGAATCTTAAAAATCATTTGCAAGAACTCTCACATAATGGCAGAGGTTTAAGAGAAAAAAACAAAACAAAACAAAATTTCTATTAAGAGTTTTCTGTGATGCATCACTTGTGTGGTGGAAGTATAGTAGACTGTATACTTACATAATGATGGGTCATAGTTTTCTTACCTGACACATGTACTGTCTGTTAAGGGTTTCTGACAGACCATGAGACTCTCTGTCTTCAAACACTCTGTCAGAGTCTCTGCTTCCTTCAGATCCTTCTCTGTGTCTGCAGAGGAATAGAACACATGAGGGTGAGAGGCTTTTTCAAGGAACCTCTGAAATACTACTTAAGAAGAGTCTTGTTTCTGTACCTTTAAGTTGTGACTGAATGTCCTGAAGATCAGTTTCTAGTGTTCTCTTCTCTTTCTCCATAGAGCTCAGCCAAGTGTTCTTTTGCTTTAGCAAGTCCATCTCTGAGAAACAGCATAAGTGACAACATAACGTAACCTGCTCAATGCTGACAGGCAGTTAAAGAAAAACAAATAATCCATTGAAAAAACCATTGAAAATAATAACTTCATACAAAGATATGGATTCATCAAAACCAGAGAAACAAATGTGGTTTCATCAAATTTAATTTTAATTAATAACCCTATTTGACACTTCATTTCAGAGTGCCAACACAGAATTTGACTTAACACTTTTCTTGGCTCAAATAGTTTGCTAAATCAGTGAATTAGATACCTCTGCCTAATTTTCAATAAAAAGCAGCTCACCTTTGTTTAGAGTTTCAGCTTCTAGCTCCAGACTATGGATCTTAGATCGGGTTTGGGTGTGAAAAGCAACATTTCTGTCACTCAGTAGGTTGAATTCATTGTTGAAAGATTTCATCTCTTTCATGAATTTTTCTCTCTCCTCCAGTGATTCACTTTTCAGTCTGTCCTAAATTTTAAAACGAGACAGGCTATTATGTAGATTACAAACAGAACAAAAGCACATTTAAAATTTCAGCATGGACATCGCAGTACGAGATGGGTGATGGATAATGTTGGCACTGTTTACTTAATTGGCAGGAGGCATTTTCTTTCTATCAACTATAGAACCTATAGTTAGGGGTCCAAGCACCAAAGGTACTGGAACCCTATTGTATTTGTACTGATTTTCTTCTTATTATATCATTATTCTTTTTCTCAGTGATGGGCAGTAGCTTCGCTACAAATAGCGAAGCTATTAGCTTAACTACATTTCTGAGTAGTGCGGTGGTAGCTTCGCTAGTTTTTAAATCAAGTAGCTTTTCAGTAGCAAAGCTATATTTTTGACAAGGTAGCGGCGTAGCGTTGAGAAAAGCTACACCACTACATCATGCCTTGTACCCAGTGTTTACTATCGCCTGTTTTGAATCAAAACTAAAGATGTCCAATCACAAAATGATCACACATGACAGGAAAGCAGTCTGAATCGGTTTGTGATTCAATCTGAATGACTCAGAAAGCTTGCGCATGTGCTGCTGAATCATTTGTTCGCACTCTCACTTGCCAATAAGCTCACGGATTATTTTATAACATGGAAAATAAAGATTACACTGGTTGCAGTGGACCTACAATCAATGGAAACAAAACCTGCAAATGTGTCCTATCGTTTGCCAGTGATGAAGGTCTTTATAAAGTTCAACACGTTTGCAGCTTGTAAATGACTTCTGCAGGTAAATACATTTTCCAACCAAAAGAGTATCGAAACATGCATTAGCCTTCATGAAAACACATTAAAAAAAGTACCATGACATTACCATATTTTTTTGGACATGTACCATTACCTGGACGTTAATACAATGGTAGATTATATGAATATGGTAATCGTTTAGTGAAGTACCATGGTATTTTTTTTTTTTATTAATTTGAAGCACCATTAAATACAATAGTACATGAATATGGTAATCATATATCAATTTAGCATGGTAGTAACATGGTATTCTTTGAAGTACTATGAAGCACCATGCAAATACAGAATGGTACATAAATATGGTAATTGTATATCAAAGTACCATGGTATTACCATCTGATTCCATCAGAAATCACATTATTGTCCAGATATGCTCACACACACACACACACACACACACACACACACACACACACACACACACACACACACACACACGTTGGTGCCACTATCCTTATGAAGACTCTCCATAGAAATTATTTTTATACGGTACGAACTATAGATTATATCCCCTAACCCTACCCCTAAACCTAATCCTCACAAAAAACTTTCTGTATTTTTACATTTTCAAAAAAACATCATTTAGTATGTTTAAGCGATTTGAATTATGGGACACTAGAAATGTCCTCATAAACCACATTTATAGCATAATACCCTTGTAAAAAAAATGTCCTTGTGAACCACCCAAACCCGCCCACACACACAAGAAATTTGGCCTCTGATGATATATCCTGTAATTCTGTGTCTAGCTGCTGTATTTCTGTATTGTATAGATGAATACAGATGAATAGTATATTGTATGTACACAGATTTTTTACACAGGAATGTGCAAATGAAATTATGTTTAAATGGGTCTGGGTTTGTAGAGATACAGTGCATCCAGAAAGTATTCACAGCGCTTCACTTTTTCCACATTTTGTTATGTTACGGCCTTATTCCAAAATGGATTAAATTCATTATTTTCCTGAAAATTTTACAAACAATACCCCATAATGACAACGTGAAAGAAGTTTGTTTGAAATCTTTGCAAATTTATTAAAAATAAAAACCGCAAAAAATAAAAATCACATGTACATAAGTATTCACAGCCTTTGCTCAATACTTTGTTGAAGCACCTTTGGCACCAATTGCAGCCTCAAGTCTTTTTGAGTATGATGCTACAAGCTTGGCACACCTATTTTTGGCCAGTTTCTCCCATTCTTCTTTGCAGGATCTCTCAAGCTCCATCAGGTTGGATGGGGAGTGTCGGTGCACAGCCATTTTCAGATCTCTCCAGAGATGTTCAATCGGGTTCAAGTCTGGGCTCTGGCTGGGCCACTCAAGGACATTCACAGAGTTGTCCCGGAGCCACTCCTTTGTTATCTTGGCTGTGTGCTTAGGGTCGTTGTCCTGTTGGAAGATGAACCTTCGCCCCAGTCTGAGGTCCAGAGCACTCTGGAGCAGGTTTTCATCAAGGATGTCTTTGTACATTGCTGCATTCATCTTTCCCTCGATCCTGACTAGTCTCCCAGTTCCTGCCGCTGAAAAACATCCCCACAGCATGATGCTGCCACCACCATGCTTCACTGTAGGGATGGTATTGGCCAGGTGATGAGCGGTGCCTGGTTTCCTCCAGACATGACGCTTGCCATTCAGGCCAAAGAGTTCAATCTTTGTTTCTCATGGTCTGAGAGTCCTTCAGGTGCCTTTTGGCAAACTCCAGGCGGGCTGTCATGTGCCTTTTACTGAGGAGTGGCTTCCGTCTGGCCACTCTACCATACAGGCCTGATTGGTGGAGTGCTGCAGAGATGGTTGTTCTTCTGGAAGGTTCTCCTCTCTCCACAGAGAAATGCTGGAGCTCTGTCAGAGTGACCATCGGGTTCTTGGTCACCTCCCTGACGATCACTCAGTTTGGCCGGGCGGCCAGCTCTAGGAAGAGTCCTGGTGGTTCCAAACTTCTTCCATTTACAGATGATGGAGGCCACTGTGCTCATTGGGACCTTCAATGCTGCAGACATTTTTCTGTACCCTTCCCCAGATCTGTGCCTCGATACAATCCTGTCTCGGAGGTCTACAGACAATTCCTTGGACTTCATGGCTTGGTTTGTGCTCTGACATGCACTGTTAACTGTGGGACCTTATATAGACAGGTGTGTGCCTTTCCAAATCGTGTCCAATCAACTGAATTTACCACAGGTGGACTCCAATCAAGATTTAGAAACATCGCAAGGATGATCAGTGGAAACAGGATGCACCTGAGCTCAATTTTGAGTGTCATGGCAAAGGCTGTGAATACTTATGTACATGTGTTTTTTTTTCCGTTTTTTATTTTTAATAAATTTGCAAAGATTTCAAACAAACTTCTTTCACGGTGTCATGTGGTATTGTTTGTAGAATTTTGAGGAAAATAATGAATTTAATCCATTTTTGAATAAGGCTGTAACATAACAAAATGTGGAAAAAGTGAAGCGCTGTGAATACTTTCCGGATGCACTGTAGTAGTCTAAATCTGAAAAATAAAAAGTAAAAAATAGTGACATTAAATGTCGAACACACTGATTTGTATAAGTAGCATGTCCAAGTTGTTTTTTTTGTTTTTTTTATGTGCACATACCTACTGTATACTTGTATACTGTATTGCACTAAACTGTAATTTACTGCACCATGGCTTTGATAAACGTCATGTGAATACATTTTTTAGGTGCTTTGTCTATGCTCGGTGCATCTGCGGTTTTAAAAAATATGAAGTAGCTAAAATGTTGCAAGTTACTTTAGGCATGTAGCTTGTAGTGTAACTTGCTACTTTCTCTGAAGTGTAGCTTTTAGCTTAGCTTAACTAATTTTTCTGTTGAGAAGTTTGTAGCTTAGCTTGCTACATTTTTTGAATAGCTTGCCCAACACTGCTTTTTCTGCCCTAAAAGCGTATGGGCAGCAAAAAATGTACGTCCTAGAGAAACAAAAACTTGGCAGGATGGTCCCAAATCCCCCCCACTACTCGCATACATACACTCCATACACTCCTTTTTGCAATGCTTGACACACTTTTTAGTCATACAAATAATCAACCATCTACATAACTTTTCAGTGCATATGTTTTGATCTTATAACACCAAAAATGTTTTGTTTTAAGTGAATCTCTTAACACTTAACCGAAAAAAGAAAGAAACAAAAAAACAACTAACAGCACCACCAAAAGAACAAATAGTGTAATTCTTGTGCAAAAGTCTCTAGAGTGCTTTTCACTTTTTCTGCTTTTTGGCAGTGAAACCATATGCTTGAAGCTTGGCTACACCTGATACCCGTTTCATCGTTTGACTAGCTACAGGTGCAGTGGCTCTGACTCCAGGAGTGGAGGATGAGGAGGCTCTAGCAGGTGCAGTGCATCTAGCTCCAGGAGTGGAGGATAAGGAGAAGCTGTAGCAGCATCAGTGCATCTAGCTCCAGATGTGGAGGATAAGGAGGAAGCTGTAGCAGCAGCAGTGCATTTGGCTCCAGGAGAAGAGGATGAGGAGGAGGAGGCTGTAGCAGCAGCATTGCATCTGGCTCCAGGAGTGGAGGATGATGAGGAGTAAGAGGCTGTAGCAGCAGCAGTGCATCTGGCTCCAGGAGTGGAGGATAAGGAGGAAGCTGTAGCAGCAGCAGTGCATCTAGCTCCGGTAGTGGAGGATGATTAGGAGGAGGCTGTAGCAGCAGCAGTGCATCTGGCTCCAGGAGTGGAGGATAAGGAGGAGGCTGTAGCAGCAGCAGTGCATCTAGCTCCAGGAGTGGAGGATGATTAGGAGGAGGCTGTAGCAGCAGCAGTGCATCTGGCTCCAGGAGTGGAGGATAAGGAGGAGGCTGTAGCAGCAGCAGTGCATCTAGCTCCAGGAGTGGAGGATGAGGAGGCTATAGCAGCAGCAGTGCATCTGGCTCCAGGAGTGGAGGAGGAGGATGTAGCAGCAGTGCATCTAGCTCCAGGAGTGGAGGATGAGGAGGAGGCTGTAGCAGCAGCGCATCTGGCTCCAGGAGTGGAGGATGAGGAGGCTGTAGCAGCAGCAGTGCATCTGGCTCCAGGAGTGGAGGATGAGGATTCTGTAGCAGCAGCAGTGCATCTGGCTCCAGGAGTGGAGGATGAGGAGGAGGAGGCTACAGCACGAGCAGAAAAGGTGGAACCTTTCTTTACTTTTCTTACCCTATCTGCTAAGGGACCTTCACAGCTTCCCTCAGTTTCCTTTCCTTTACCTTGTCAATGTTCTCCTTTTTCTTCAGATGATTTTGGTATCTCTCATAAGAGCACAGGCACAAACTCCTCAATGCAGGGGTAATTTCCATTTTGGAGGCCGTTTTCCCCATTGCCTTCATGTGGGACTTGATAATGGCTAAGCCTTCATATGTCTCAATGTCAGTCTGACCCTGTCTTTCTCAATTATGTCATCCATGATGTTAAACGATACTTCGACAAGAGGGCCAGTGAACGATGACAGAAGAGCCTTTACCAACTTCCCTAAGATGGGGAATCTCATCCCTCCCTCTGGCATCTTTATGGCAAAGATCTTACTCCACCAGTCAACATCGATTCGTGCAGTGTTCTTCTCAAAGCATTTGGCCTGTGCTCCTAGATCTGTATCAATCTGGTAGGCTCGCACCTCTTCATCCAGTTGACCCAACTCCTCAGATTTCACAGTATTTGGCAAGGCCTTGGCCCAGGTGTTGAATGCATCTTGGACCGATTTGTGGAGAATCAATGATGGTGTCAGCACAGATAAAGAGGTGATGATGTTGTTGTTGAGGGGAAGGTTTTTCAGGAGGAATGTTGCTGCCTTGATGTAGCCTTCTACACCCAGAACTTCTCCACTCTAGCCCTGTTCAAGGCAAAGAAGCTGAATCTCCCCACAGAAAACCTTTTGTCAGGGTACTGCAGGTCTCTCTTCTGAACATCAAGTTTCAACAAGCCCTTCACACTCAAGGGGATGGTTTCAGGCTTCATAAATTTGGAGAGGAGTTCCCTAACCAGTAGCACAATCTCAACATGCAGCACATGGGCTTTTCATGCTGCAACTTCTTCAGGAACACCTGGAAAGTTGGAAGTACACCTGAAAATCACAATAGAACCTGATTAGAACAGTGGCTGAATATTTTATCCATTCTTTCCTGATCACATACATAGTAATGTAACATACTCTTCTTGGAATATTACAACCCTTTATTAGTAGTATTTATCTTTATTGTTGTGGGTTTTATTTCATTTTATTTCTGTATTATTTTAATTGCCTAGTTTTATTTGGCTCAGTCCAGAAATGTTTTAATTCTGATTCAATAAAGCACTTTGTTACTTTGTTTTGAAAAGTGCTGTATAAATAAAGTTTATTGTTATTATTATTAACCAAAGAACGAGGCTATTGTTATTGTTTGCTGTTATTACTCCTAAAGCTGACAAGCTCATTAACATGATTAACAGTGATCTAAAAACTGTATTTATGGTTAACTCAGATTCCATTTAGAGGAAAAATATGCAACAATAAAGAAAATATTAAAGGAGGTCAATGCATAAGACATCTTTGTACTTTTCTTTCCACTTAAAAAAGTGACTGAACATACCTCTGTATAAATCAATCAAGGCTGTGAGCTTGTCAAACTCTGAGAAAAGCATACAGATGCGTGTCTTCTGTTTTTTTTTTTCGTTTTTCTTACATCAGTTCTGATCCCTGCAGATTTTGCCATTTGCTGTTGCAAAAGAATGATCCTGGCCTTCTCATCAGATGTCACTGCATGCTTATCAAGAAGCTGGTTCAGGAGCTATCTGCATCACAAAAAGCGTTTACACAAAGGATTAAGGAGAGACAACTAAAATTGCTGTATTTCAATTAATCAGATACTTTATATATATATATATATATATATATATATATATATATATATATATATATATATATATATATATTTTTTTTTTTTTTTTTTATGTATTTAGAGGTCTAGGCATTCCCATCCGTCTTATAAATGTTATTTAATAATTTGATTGCCTCTGGAATGAAGCCAAGCTTCAGTTTGTTCTGACTTATTTAACCCTTCAATGTTCTGCTGTTTGATAGAGCACATTTTGGGTCACTATATCTATAACTTGATATAACCTGATTGAGCTATCTCTACCATGCAGTTTAGGTGTTATGTTAAAAATAAAATCCACTAGATGTCACTGTGTCTTTAAATATAATTTAAAATATATTTAACTTTAAAAATAATAATACAAATAAAATAAAACCATTGATTGTTGTTATAATTGCCCCAAATACATTTTTCTTAGTGATTAGATGATTAAAGGGTTAATGAGATTTTGCAAATTGGGTCTACTAGAACAGATAAATTAGATAATACAAAAAGAGAATGCTAATACTATGTACCTGTGTTTGTGTTCATCACGAGGAGACAGGACGCTGCAGAATTGCACAATCAACAGATCCATAAGCTCCTGTATTCTGTTGCACACATCCAGCTTTTGCAGGAACCTGCTGCTGATTGGACGTATTAGGCTCTTTCTCCAAATTAAGTAAGGACTGAAACTCAGCAAAAACATCCTTCTGTTTGGGGAATTTTTCAATGTCATAGTAGACATCAGAGCAAAATTGTTCCACAAATCCCTGGAAAGGATTCAAAAGGGCCTTGGCTGCATTTGAGACCATGTGTACTGTGTCTCCGCTGATGTCCAGGGGTGATGGGTTTTCTCTTCTGACAAGTGTAACTACTCCAGACTTTTTCCCTCTCATCACACTGCAGTTATCCAACAGTATACCAACAACCTGATTCCAGTTCAGGCTATGTGATTGGAGGATATCTGTCAATGTGTGTGTGATGATTAAGGCATCTGCAATATTCACTTTCTTTGAGGCCAGATGCCGGGTTACCACTTTCCCCATATCCTCATCAAAGTATCGAACAAGAACATTCAGGATCCTGTCCATGTTTCCATCTGTTGACATTTAAAGAAAACATCTTCATTTTCAGTTCAGTTGACAATTCGTTTTTCCAATGAGCAGCAATGCCGTGTGTGCACAAGTATGATATGATATGGACAATCTTGAAAGTGCGCTCTGGTCTTCGGCAACTGATTGGGTTAGATTAACTAGCGGTTGTGAGACTGTGAGTGACAGGTCACGCTCCGCTATGAAAGAACATATGCGCACTTTCAGATTGTACACACAGTCGGCCATAGATGCATGTACCGCCGTTGTGGTGGTTGTCGCACCAGACAGGGAGGATGTGTGCTGGAGAGCATGAACGGCAGATTTGTGACTAGCTTCTGATTGATGGTGAGCTGGCACTTTTTTGCCATTACTGCCATACTGAAGTCTCTTGTGGCATACCATGCAAAAACACATACCTGGCTGTTTGATTTTTTTGGCCCACGAACTAAAAGACTTGCCATTCTACCCTGTTTCGCTGAGCCAAGCCCATCTCCATTTATTTTTGACACTTTCATCGATCTCCGATACATCGGAGCCTTCCTTCATTACAAGTGCGTCCATGCAAGCTAACCTGAATGACCTGGTAGCGCTGTAACACCACTCCTCCCTCCCCCTTCGGATCTGCACTGATCTCATACATGGCCTCTGCAATCCAATAGAGGGTATGCACACATCATCTAGGGACCATCCTGACAAAAAATAAAATACCTGATTTTTGATTTGTTAAATCGTTTTGAAGGTAAAAGCTAATTAATTATTTGGGCATGGCCCTAATTTACTCAATGGCCTATATCTTCTGAACGCAAAGTCCAAACTTTACAAAACTTTGAATACTGTGATAACAGAAAGTTTTGAGGATGCATGCAAAGTTTGTCCAATTTCACCAATAGGGGGCGCTACAGCTGAAAATTCCTTATAACTCCGCAACATTTTGTGTGAAAAATGTGTATATTTGCATCTTTGGGTCACGTGCTAACATATCCTTAAAAAAAAAAAAAAAAAATCAACAAATTAACAAAAATGGCCAATCAAATTTCAGAAACTAATAACTTGCGTTATGAATGGTCGATTGTTACGAAATGTACCGTGCACTTACAGGACCAAATTTGGTGAAAATCAGCCAAAAGGTGGTGCTATAATGAGCTAATTTGCATTTTTTGCTAATAACTTCCATAAGGGCTAAAATCAAAAGTCTTCTTTCCTCCGATTCCTTTAGTCAAAATGAACAAAACTCATATATCTGATCTGATTTCCATCTAGAACAATTTTCTGCCAGTTTGAGTTTTCTGAAAAAAAAAAAAACAAAACAAAAAATAAATAAATCAAAAAAATTTTTGAACTTGTCCTAGGTCATTTGTCCAATTTGCTAAAAATTTTTACGTAACATCTAGGGACTGTCCTGACAAAAATAAATAAATAAATAAATATATATATATATATATATATATATATATATATATATATATATATATATATATATATATATATTTTTTTTTTTTTTTTTCTATATGTCAAATCGTTTAGAAGATATAAGCCAATGATTTCATTGGGTTTGAACTATGCCTTTATTTGTGTGCACAAGGTCCAAACATAGCAAAACTTAAAACATATACACACCAGGATAGTCTGAGGACATGTTCTCAATTTCATAAATTTCCTGTTGTCAACAGCAAATAAAAATATTATTTATTTCAACTGTAATTGACAGATGAAGGATGTACTACCAATTCTGTCCACTAGATGGAGCAGCAAGTTAAAGGGGACCTATTATGCAAAATTCACTTTTACATGGTGTATGAACATAAATGTGAGTCGGCAGCGTGTGTACACGACCACCTACAATGTTAAAAGTCCACCCGCTCCTCTTTCTTATATTTCTATTAATCAAAACCAGTGTCTCAAAATGACTGGTTTTCGTATCCGCTCTAAAGTGACATCACTTTAGAGCAGGCCACGCCCACGACTCCACCCTATTATCATAGATCCATCCCTGAGTGATCGACACACAGTCTGCCATTTTTTTCCACGCTGGAGCAGCTACGGTGAGAAGAATAATGTCTCAGCTTCGTAAGCGTCATAAGTGTTCTTTTGTTGGCTGTAAAAGTGAACATAAGAGTCTTCATGTACTCCCGTGCATCAGAGCCACTGAAGACGCAGTGGACAAGTTTTGTTTTTGAAGCAAATGTGCCCAAAGCATACCAAAATTTGTGTATGTTTGTGCAAATCATTTTACACTGGACTGATTTGGGAATGAAGGTCAATATAAAGCAGGATTTTCAAAAAAATTGACTCTCAAGCATGGATCAGTACCAACTGTTCGTGTTCCAGCTTTATATCCTGAAGATGTAAGTATCGCACTTTATATTTTGTGAATGTTTGCAAATCGCCTTTCCGAATGTGCTTGTTAGCTGATTCCACGGCTAATGCAGCTAAAGTTACCATTGTCTCTGATTGTATTCACGGAGACCAAAGCTATGTCGTTATAGCTTGTTTGCACATGACGTCACATCACTGCACTGTGAAATGCAGATGGAGGGCAGGAAGTGATTTTCTACATAAGAAGCACTATCACAAACTCAAAATGCCTATGTTTTGCGTCGTTTACTGTTGCTCATACATATATGGCTGAACTCCGGTATTTACGGTCAGTCATATTGGTTCTGATTTGTTGTTGCTATAGTATCCGAAGCACGAGCTGTAAAGGCACAGCCCTCTTCCGGAAAGGGGGCGGGCAGCAGCTCATTTGCATTTAAATAGACACACACGAAAACAGCATGTTTTTGATTCCACCCAAAAAGAGGCATTTACAACATGGTATAATAAATGATCCGTGGGGTATTTTGAGCTGAAACTTCACAGACACATTCTGGGGACCCCTGAGACTTATATTACATCTTGTAAAAAGGGGTATAATAGGTTCTCCTTTAAGATATTCCATTAAATCATCTGACTTTGAGTTATTGCTCTTGTAATGTAATATCTGTGCAGTAACAATAGCAACAGCTATCCAACAAATGAAGTTTTTCCTGATTTAATTGTCCAACAATCCAAAATCTAATTTATGCATGTTAAATCAAGGATGTATTACCGATTTTGTCCACTAGATAGAGTGCCAAGACTAAAAATCCTTGAAAATCCTCTTTGACTTAGCTTTTTGCTCTTGTACTGTGCTGCTGTCCAGCAATCTTGTAATATAATATATGTGCAGTAGAAATAGCAACAGCTATCCAATAAATGAAGAGCCATATGAAATCTGTTTTTAGTTTTTCCTCAAGTGCAGTTTTTCCTGATTTAACTGTCCAACGATCCAAAATTTCATTTATGCATGGTAAATCAAGGATGTATTACTGATATTGTCCACTAGATGGAGTGCCAAGACTAAAAATCCTTGAAAATCCTCTTTGACATTTAATGTGCTGTTGTCCAGCAATCTAAAATCTATTCTTCTTCTTCATCATCATCATCTTCAATTGTTGTTCTGTTGTCATTCTAATAAAATGCAAATTTTGCAACTGTGATAAAAAAATATTTTGGAAGAAATTTTACACAAAACAGCTGTGTCCACAGCATCCACAGGATCTTTGTGTCTAGTTGAATTATTTTGGCCATGTACTGGCCATACGTACTTGGACCCCGATGATTGCGCTTGCGGCTATATTTTCTGAATTATGTTTATTATAATATTTATTCTAATATATTTTTTTACAACTGCCTAAAACGTTTGCACAGTAATGTATACAATATAGTATGTTTTAATGTACCATGTATCATTATGATTAATAAACTCTATGATTAATTAGTAAAAAAAAAAAACAATTCACAGCCCTAATATATACTCACTGAGCACTTTATTAGGAACACCTGTACACCTACTTATTCATGCAATTATCTAATTAGCCAATCGTGTGACAGCAGTGAAATGCATAAAATCATGCAGATATGGGTCAGGAGCTTCGGTTAATGTTCACATCAACCATCAGAACGGGGAAATTTTTTTATTTCAGTGATTTTGACTGTGGCATGATTGTTAGTGCCAGACGGGCTGGTTTGAGTATTTCTGTAACTGCTGATCTCCTGGGATTTTCACGAACAACGGTCTCTAGAATTTACTCCGAATGGTGCAAAAAACTAAAATATCCTGTGAGGGGCAGTTCTGCGGACAGAAATGCCTTGTTGATGAGAGAGGTCAACAGAGAATGGCCAGATTGGTTCGAACTGACAAAATCTATGGTAACTCAGATAACCGCTCTACTGTTTAAAATTGTGGTGAGAAGAATAGCATCTCAGAGATGCGGGCTGGCACTGTTTTGGCCGCACGAGTGGGACCTACACAATATTAGGCAGGTGGTTTTAATGTTGTGGCTGATCGGTGTATATGTAGTACATATTGTATATATATATATATATATATATATATATATATATATATATACACACATATATATATATATATATATATATATATATATATATATATATATATATATATATATATACACACACACACACACACACATATATATATATATATATATATATATATATATATTTATTTATTTATTTATTTTTTTGGTAAAACTAAGGACTCTTTTTAATCAGTTTGTTTAAGGAAGAAAAGAGGCCTTTGCAACTTCATCTGTCACCAATGTGAAAGTATATACAGTACCAGGTTCTCTCTCAGGTCTCTCTGCAGTCCCAGAAGTTCCTCTCTCTGTCTTCCCAGTTGTTCTTGTCGCTTTGATATCAAAACAAGTTGCAGCTTAGCTTCAGATAGGAGCTGAGCCTATGGTCACAAATGGATCATGAATTGTATCAGTCAGATTCCGATAATCCACAAAAGTGTCTGTCTGGTATCAACTGTTTGTTTGGGAAAGCTTATGTCATTTTGTTTGTAGGTCATTCTGTAATTTGCATAGCACTGTCTTCTGATTTCAAGTCTCTGATTATTTCCTTTTACCAGGTCAGTCAAGTGTGAAAGACATCAAGCATCCTTCAGGTAATTACTCTCTACCTGGCTCCAAAGAATGCAATTAAATTATGTCTCATAATTACATAGGACGCATTGGTCTAACCAAAAATATTGTTCAGGAAAATTAGAATCATCTTTCATGACATTGACTACTTCAGTAGATCACTGAGGTCATTCATTGTAAATGGCAAGTACCCATCTTTAAATATCCTTCTTAACTATGTAATGATCAATTTATGCGATTGGGTGACATATGGAGGCATCTGCATTCAGAATCCTCTGTATTGAGTTCATTCTTTAGAAAATGATTGACCTCTTTAATCAGATGATTCAATTCCTCATTTACTTAATATGCCTGACATTGGTATCAAACAAGTGTAAGCCATATGTTTGCAAGGTTAACTGTATTTTTAAAGGTTTTCAACAATAATACTAATGTAATCTGAAAGAAATTAGATTGATTTTGCAGTGCCGCTTTGAATTGATTCACTCCATCTTAATGTATCCTGTCCATTAGATGAAGTGTTTTGTTCATGTAACAGAATGCATATTTCACAGTGCCACATGATATTAATACTGCATGTCAGCTCTCTGCATAGATAAACTTTAACCCTTGTGTGACCTTCAGGACATTTTTGTCTTTTTCATTTTTTATTTTTTTTATTTTAGTGTTAATGCAAATTGCATAAATTTAGCCAAAGATGTGTATTTTTGGGGGAATTTTTATATTTCTACCTCAGTTCCTATAATACATCTATAATACACTGTGTCCACAAAATAGTTACACTCAGGACCTTCAGGACAAAAATGTCCCCATTGAAACCCATTAAAACTGCAATATTTGATCCCAGTGCCATTAAAGCATAAAATCATGAATTCTATGATATTATGCTTTCATTCCGGAGCACTGGCTTCAAAATGTAAATTTTTAATATTTTCCACCATTTTTCTCATGTTTAGCCTATGGAGCAAATACATGATTTTTTCCTATTTTCTGTTTGCTGTATTATAGAGCACTGCAGGTCAATAAATGATGAAGCTAAAATTGTGTGGGTGTGTTGGTATGGATGTCAGAGTGTGTTTTGTAAGTGTGTATTGATAAGTGTGTGTGTGTGTGTGTGTGTGTAAAAAACAACAGTGGCATTATGCAAACAAACTGGCATTTAAAAGGTTAAAATCCTGAAAATGAATGAATATTTGGTAGTTATGATCGGGACTTATGTTGGTTAAAAAATCAAAGTCAGTGAAAGTGGAAAATAATATTAAAATATAATATTTTATGGCATTTTTTGACGTGGACATTTTTGTCCTCTAAGGTCCTGAGTGTGTGTTTTTTTTTTTTGTTTGTTTTTTTACCTGACACTGCACAAAAAATAATAATGCATCAAAATCAATGTTGCTGCTAATCATTGACATATCCCAGACTGTGATAATCCCCCCCCAAAAAGTCCCCTTAGTATATGGAAAATAATTCATTTTGTTTTTCTCATAAAAAACAACAGTGGAATTATATAAACAAACTGGCATTTAAAGGGTTAAAATCCTAAAAATGTTTGGTAGTTATGATCAGTACTGATGTTGGTTAAAGAAATTAACTCATTGAAAGTGGAAAATAATATTAATATATAATAGTATTATGGCAGTTTTTTGACGCGGACATTTTTGTCCTTTGAGGACCTCTGAGTAACTTTTTTTTTTATTGACGCACAAGGGTTAAAAGAATGGCTATATTTGAAACAGAAGCACTAATGTAGCACATAGGAAAATTGAAGTGGTGGGGGAGGGGTGTAATTTATCATTTGTATGTTGGTCAAATATTTTGAAAAGTCAAGAGTAATGGCTGACCATACCTTCTCCTCCTGTTCACGGTGAGCCTTTTCCAGTTTTTCACTTGAGGACTTTATTTTGTCCTGTACACTCTTGACTGCAGTTTTAACTATGTGGTAAAAAAACAAAATAACTTTTTGAAGATTGACATTGACTTTGATTAAAACAAAAGTCACTACACGTTTTCACAAGTTACACTTTTACAAGTCATACAAAATAAACAAATAAATAAAAATAAATATTTATTAAAAAATTATTTCATGGCTTATTGTGTTGTGTTGCATCCTCAAGTCTCAAAACAACCAACTCGCGGCAAATTTATTATCTCAAATTAACCGTCAACTAATCTGCCTAGCCTAGCGTTACCTTCATGAAGCTGCCTGATATTCTCTGACACCTGCTGCTCTGTCAGTAAAATTTGTTCGAAAAGAGACTCTAGACTCATGTTTTGAGTATAACTATATAAAAAATGATCGGCTAAAATCGATAATTTACTCTGTTGCGGTTCAGGAAAAGTTGTTAGTATGGTTCCCTTTCGGAGGTGACTAATATTCCAGGGTGAGCTACTCAAACGATGTGCGCATGCGCAATGTTGTTCATAGCCGCCTACCTGCATATGTGCACGGGCGCAGCTGCTCACAGCAACACAGTGATTACTGTTTTTTTATTCGCTCCGCATTACCGCATTAGGCTTGTAAGCTGCTTCACTGTTTTAAAGTAGGGAAATACTCTTCATCTGTTGTAAATTGCATTTTCTGGAGGGACATAATTTGGGAGAGAGACAGACACACTTTGTCTATGAATCTATCTTATGTTCTGCAGAACATACAGGATGACCAACTGATAGTTTAAGCATGCATGCTGGTCTGATGATGAAAATGTATTCTTGTTTCTCTCTCGCATCATGATCTACCTTACAACATGGATAGCTCATCTTAATAAATACTACCATAAATGAGGAAAAACTTGGAATACAGGGCATACTTGAACCCAAACTCCACCTTAACATGCCACATTGTCAATGCAAAAATATAATAAGTGCAATGAGAATATTATATATTTAATATTTGCATCCTGCTTTATTGTATTGTGAACATTTACTGTCATCAAGGATTATGAAGTAGGCCAGGGGTATCTAACTGCGAAGCCTGCTATGGCCAGACAAACCGTACAATTGAGAAATTAGAAATATCTTCTGTTTCTGGCCCCTTCTCAGCACTAATAGTACCACACCTTGTTGCAGTCTTGATAATGCCCAGTAGTAGTCATGGTACATTGTTGTCTCTGTTACAATAATTTATAAACATACTTATTCTTATAATTGCAACTGCAGAAATCATGCTTTCAAGACAATGAATGCATTGTGCCCATGCACAAACAGTAGGAATATTGCTTTGGGGAATTTGAGTCAATTTTCTACCTAAATTTAAATGAGTGTTATTTCCATGATTCTCATTTCAATATTTGGGCACTTGTACTTGGTACTTCTCTGAGTCAGGTTACTTTATTCGAATCACTCCTTCAAATAATGCTATATAAATCTGTATTGCCATTATTCTTCTAGAGCCAAACTGTAGAGTGGATACAGACAGTGACACCAGCTTCCAGGCAGTGGCTGTCTGATGAATAGCCTTGCAGTAGCCTACTCACGTGCCGATGATCCACTGGCTGAGGTGTACCTAGATGCACCACATAGTGAGAAATATGTGAGTACATTGAATGGCTCATTCTCTGTCATTTTGCCTCCACAGCTCATGCTCTCATTCATCACTGGCCTACTTTAAATCGCAATTTGAACTGCCAATCTCCCTATTGTTTGATGTTTGTAAGCACAGTCAGCAGTCAATAACTTTAACTCTGTACCATTTGGTCCTTCAGTATTTGTCACGTCATTCTATATCTTCTCCAGTGGTTTTGATCTGGTGCCACAGAGCACATTAAAGTGTGAGCGCTTCTAGTTTATATGACCAGCACTACTGTATATCATTTTCACATTCATTTGCAAAATTAAAGGTTCATTTTGATTGAAGCTTTTCACATATTTTAGATTGATGCAGGGCACCTTCCAGAAACGGACATTTTACCTCATATTCCAGCTCGCAAAACCATCGAATCATTATTATTTCAATTAAAAACATGTTTTTTCACTACTGCATTAATTGGTACAAATCAGTGTAGTGATTACACTTCAGATAATTCCCATTGAACAAGAGAGCAATGGCTAATTTAAATGTCTTGAACCCTCTTGAACCCTTCTTGTCACCAGTGGCATGTAGCAAACCACACTGAAAAATTAAGCAGGCTACCTTCACAGTAAAAAAATAAATAAATAAATAAATAAAACAAAACAAAAAAAATGCCATGGTACTGTAAGTGCAGTTTTTGTGTATTAGAGTGAAATGGGCTTATGTTAAAGATTGATTGAGACGTGCATTTAAACCAGAAGAGAAGCAGGACTGTTGATCGAAACAAGTTTGTCAATAGGTCTGGTCTAAGTAATTGGTCTTGAATGGATATTAGGATAAACCTCAATACCAAGTTTCGATTTTGTTCTCACATAAAAGTTCACCTCATTGACACAAATAAATAAATAAATAGATGTAGGCCTATGTTTAACCAAGTGAACAATAATTAAATGGTAAATCGAATTAAAAGACAGAACCAGTATGAACCGCCAACCTGTCATCAGAACAGTCATTAAGCTGAACATACCAACAGATGGCGACCTACACCAGTCTTAGTATGCAACGAAGTACTGTGAGATCACACCAAAACTTTATGTTAGAAGTGGCAAGTAGTGACATAGTACTATAACACAAAATACTTTCGATAAATGGTTTGTTGTTGGTTACCTACATAGTCATTGTCACTTTGCCCTCTGAATGTTTTCTGGTAAATCAGATCACTTAACGTCTTTAAATATAGCAGAATTAATTAACCAACATCTACTGCCAAGAAATTAAGTATTGTTTTAATTACGTTGCACGTGTCCGTTAATAGCTGACAAAAGCGTACAACATTACACAGGCTACCGTTGATCGACGGCATAAGAACACCAGACTAATCTAACCCATTCAGATCAGATTTTTCAACTAATATCCACGTAACCACAGAAGACCAGTAACCGTGCATGACTGATATACCCAAACAGTTTTATAATTATAGAGAAGAGAACAGTCTGAGTATTGAGAGTGCATCAAACACGAAAACTTTGGAGTAACAAAACTGAATGTCTTTGTCATGTTACCGTGTTGTAAGCAGAAATGCTGAGAGTGCACTGATTCGTGTGTGGTTTTTGGTTTAGGTTACAGCGCAACTGAATGCCACAGTACTGTCGCGCGCTCAGTCGCACGCGCGTATCTTGAGAGCTGGAGTTTTATTTTGCTGCCTCGCGACTCATCTTCTGCTCGTTTGTTCCATTGTCCACGAGTCTTAAGCTAAGAAACTGTTCCATATCGGTTGGTGACAGTTTTGGACCAGGTGACGGGATTTTTTCCCCCTTATATACTCTGGATGTGCATTCTGACCAACGATGTTTCAATGGACCTGAATGAGGAAGGATTATTTTGGTAGTCAAAACAATAAATTGCTTGTTCGAACAAACTAAGCGAGTGTTGCCCACGGATAATAAACGCAATGATCATCGCCGTGATTTACATCGTTTTACCATTGTTTGGTGAGTTGTAATGCGCTTTTGTATGTGCAGAGATTGATTTGTAAATTAAACATCTTGGACTTGTAGATAAGCGCAGTAGTTGTGATTAACACCCACATTTGACCATAAGACCATCAGAAAGAGTTATTCAGACTGTGGTTATTTTGATCCACATGTTTGATCTCCACGTTCAGTATGTAGAGAACCAGCCTGCTAGGTGGATAACTGTTCCATACAGGCTACTTTGAATGTCTTTTAACTAGAAACATGTAGGGCCAGCTCTGTTTTACTTTCAACTTAAAATAGCAATGCGTTATTCTTTTTTTTGTTTGTTTGTTTTTTTGTTTTTTTGTCTATAAAGCAGCTTGAATTGGTTAAATCCCATTTTATTTCTTGGACATTATTATTACACATGTCTCCATACACTTTAAACGTATTATTTAAAACAATATATTAGACTATTATTATTATTATTATTATTATTATTATTATAGTAGTAGCAGTATCAGTTTCGCCTATAATAATTAATTGCATGTCATTAAATGCAGTTAACTGAGTTTTGATGTCTCTGAGGTCATTTAAATAAATTGCGATCTTTTTAGTAATGTCATTAATTCTGTTATCGTCCTGTACAGATGTGCTGTTATCTGCTGAGGACTCTTTCTTTACTAGTGCAAACCGCTTGGACTGTGTCAAGGCGAACGAACTCTGTCTGAAGGAACCGGGATGCAGCACAAAGTATCGAACTATGAGGCAGTGCGTAGCGGGGAGGGAGAGCAACTTCAGTATGGTGACTGGAATGGAGGCGAAGGATGAATGTCGGATTGCTCTGGACGCTCTAAAGCAGAGCTCCTTGTACAACTGCCGGTGTAAAAGAGGCATGAAGAAAGAGAAGAACTGCTTGCGCATCTACTGGGGAATCTATCAGCATTTACAGGGTGCGCAGACCTTGTCTTCACACACAGTACACTGTAAATATCTAATGCTGTGACCATACGTACCTTTGTTCAGACTGCAGTTATATGGTACACATATTTTTTCCTATGGCATTGTTTATATTAAAGACTAAGCAGCCTTTGCTTACACATGCCAGCAATACTGAGCTCTGTGCAGTTTTATTCCACCTCACTGTGGGCCAAGAAATTGCTTTGCTAAGTTATCAAATAGGGTGACTGAAAAGTCTTCAAATGGCTCTCTGAAGCATGTCCATTAAAGTTTATGGAGTGTGCTGTCATCTGGTCTTCTTTCTCTGATGCTTTATGATAGTGTGTGCGCTCATGTGCTGGGGGTGGGTGGCAGGAACTCTCTCAGCTCAACTGACCAGTATACCTAATCAACCAGAAACTGGCTGCGGAAATGTAAACCAGTTCCATGAATCAATGACCCAAATAGCAATTTCCTTCAAACAAATTGAGAGGATATTACCAGGACTGTAGCTTAAAACACACATTTAATAACAACATAATACATTTATGAATAATTGATATAGCATTGTATGTGTATTTATTGATCCTAAATATATTTCTTCTTAAGCGACATTTCATTTAATTATTTATTTATATTATAGGGAATGATTTACTTGAGGATTCACCATATGAGCCTGCGAACACCCGGCTTTCAGATATATTTCGACTGGCCCCCATCTATTCAGGTAGGATTCACAATTTTTAATCAGCTTCATTGCTTTTAACCACAACTGGAAAATCTTATGTTCCCAAATGATAAACATTGACATGTACATGTATAGTAATAGTTCAACCAGCTGGGTTGGTATATACAGTACAGTAAAGACAGGATTTTTTTTTCATGTCCTACTTGTTGTCTTTCCTCTTTTTCCTCTTTATGCCCTTGTGAATGCATGCTGTCTTACGGTTTCTGATCTTCTGGATCTTGCATGGGGAGATATAGTTCTGAATGTTCATGGTTATTGCTCAGTGGACCATCAAAATACTGTACACTGATGTAGCTTATTGAAGATGTTGCTGATGTATCAGTAGCATTTCAAATTAGTTTATTTTGGGTTTGGCTGAAATGAAATTACTTTATAAATATGCCTCGGGTTATTGAGGCAAAACATTCATGAAGGTAGGAAGGGTTATGTGAATCTGGCCTGAGATACAGGATGCTGACTTGGATCATCCTCTAGGTGTCAATGTTGTTCCCTTCTTCACCATGGATAGGAACCCAATAAAAAAGAGCTAAGATGCACTGTCAACAGTGTTCACAACAGTTGGTGATAGCAAAGGTTTATTTTTTAAGCAATTAATTTATTTGACATAGACCTCTGAGTGTGAAAGAGGGAAAACTCAAGTTACTTTGCAGTCTCATTAGTAAGTATAAACTTTGCACCTGTAAGGTTAAAGTATCTTTTAAATTCTTCAAATTGGACAAAATATTTAATTTGAGTTGTCTAAGCTCACTGTCACATAATTGTGTGTATCTTAAAAACATGCTTTAAGTAATTCTAAAATAATTTAAAAATAAATGCAATAATGAATTAACTTAAAATAAATAAAACTTAAAAATAAAATGTATTAATAGTTTTTTTTTCTGTATAGAGTGGTTGCACATAATTAACTAATTACTAAATAAAGTATTTTTTCTCATATCTTTCCCATTACTGTTCTTTTCTTTTTAGCATTCAACATTAGACTACTTCTAAGAGAAGTCTGTGTAAAACTGTTGCATCCTGAGAATACAGTTCGCATGGGTTCATTTGAATTACTGTTTAAGACGGGTAAACTTTACATATACCTATTCTCTAATGCAATTAGATTAAAGTCAGGTAAAACCTTTAGTTTAGCTATATACCATTGTCCAGCCATACAAATTGGTCTAAAGATTTTGATTAAATTCCAGGAAATTATGAGAGAGTCGCCAATCCACAGTGTTGTCACCAGATGCTGTCTGAAAATATGTTGACTTATAAAGTCTGACTCGCAGCTTATACAGATGTGGAGGGGAAAAAACAGTTGCTCGAGTTACTACAATTCAAGGAAATGTAAACTTTTCAAATCCAGTGTCACTGGTAAGTCATGCCAATCAAAATAACGAAAGCGAAGAACCGGAAAGCCTGGTTAGAGCTCTCTGGTTCTTAGGGAACCAGAGTAAGCCGGTAAACACCACAGTAATTAAAATAACATGTACCTTATTGTTTTCCCTTGCACTCTATCTTTTTGCGGTTGTGAGAACAGAGAGAGTTATGGCAGTGCGCTCTAAATCTGAGGGTGCTCCTTATTCCACATTGGAAAGCTCTTTACATTGATTGACGGCTTAGTTCCTTGGCTAAGAAACAGGCCAAGTGGGGAATCAGTTTCCCACCTACATGGGGATTTATGACACAGACACTTAGGCAGGGCAGACTAGTCTGGGTGTCTGTGAGTAGTAGGTCACAGCTCCACATTTCCTCCTCAACCCATCAGATGGACGTCATTTAAAAAAAAAAAAATTGTTTTGTGTTGTGTTGTGTTGTTTGGTGTTGTTTGGTGTTGTTTGGTGTTGTTTGGTTTTGTTTTTATTAAGTCAGTTTGAACTAAACTAATTTATCTCTTATTTATCTCAATTTATTGTAAAATGCTTTTAATCTGCTGGAGGTATAGTGGTAAGAATAAAGAGTGGTCCGCCATCTCAGTGCTGCAGCAGAACCTAAATATCTCACCAATATAGTAATGCTCATGATCCTTTATAAATTAAGTCCACTACAAAACTGCTAGTCTCATATTTAATTTGTTTTTCAAGTAGTGGTACTTAGTGCTTAGAAGACTACAGTATTCCACAAACATAAAATATAATGCCTAATACCTTAAATAATAATGTCTTAAATTCATATACTGTAGTTTAGGAGCAGATATTTTTGTTTCACAGCTCATCCAATTTGTCAGATATAACATTCTGAGTAATAATTTATGCACATTCGATTTAGTCACCTTAGGCCATAAAATGTTCATGCTGTAAATCAGTTCCATCAGCGCTAGTACATCTTTATAGCACCATTATTATATAAGTACAAAGTGAAAACAGCTTTTTGTTTTTGAAATCGCACACTTTAAATATGGAAAACGTCTGTATGGCATCACTGAAAGCCTATTTAAGAATAAAAAACAAAGGGCCAAGGGTCACAAAAATTTTGGTTTTTTCTCATGTTATGGTCTCCCTTTAGAAAACACAGCTGCACTCTATTGGGTTGTTGAGCCTGGTTGTGTGTTCTCTGTGTGAAACTTTCTGAGTCCTCATAAAAATCTACCTCTTCCCCTTTCCGTTTTCCTGCTGAGTATCCTGCTGGGTTCTGCCTGTATTGATGTCTGCTTTCCACCCGATTAAATGGCTTATTCAATGCTCCAACGATTTCTCTCTCTCAGATCTATTGCCCTTATTTGCCTGAAGTGTCCTCATATGCCTCAGTGCCAATAAAACAAATACAAAGACATAGTGATGTCTGGGTCAAAGTTTCTGTTCTATGTCACTTACTACAGTTTCTGCAGATGGAATGGATTGGCGGGTGCCGTCCCCCTCTGCTCATAAATGTATATCTATTTTTTGTTTTAAATGGCCTGAATAAATGTAAACAAACTTGGTGAGGATTATAAATGTAAATGTGAGATAGAGAGTTGACTAAGATGAACTAACCAGGGTTTTGTTTCCCAATAGCGATCGATCTTAGCGGTTAAGAGCAGTTTCAACGAGCGATTTTACGAATATTCGTTATTTTTTACATGCGTTTCCCAAAACTGCACTTAATATGAAATTGTGAGTACGTGCTGTAAGTGCTACTTAAGGAAGTCGCTGTCCGTGTGACAGTGCTGAAATGTGAAAGTATAGTGCTGCTCGTCATTGTAACTTTATTATATTTGTGCTTAACTTTACAATCATTTGTAGTTTACCTTGCTAATATTTGGTTAAAAATATTGTCTTAAATATTCGACCTAATTAACTACATATTTACATATTGTTTTACAATAATTTTGTGAGGAACAATCTATTTCTTTTACACAATCTGCTTCCATAATCAGGCATGAATGTGTCATATTTTGTTTTCACACATTTCTCTCGATATAAAAGCTTCCAGGATTAGTGAAGACGGCGTGTGTATGATCCTGCTAATTACAAGCATTCATTGAATATTACGAGGTTCACCGTGTTATCACGCAGTGCAAAATATGGAAACGTTTAGAAGCTGCGCTTTAGGGACATTCACCAGTAAAGCGGAGGTCTGCTCTTTACTCCCAAAATTGATAACTGTGACAGCAATGCTGCATGTGCGGTGCTACACAACTTGTAGTGCTGGCGAGAGCACCTTTGGGTGTCAGATAGGAAGAGAAAACAAGGATTATCCAATAAATACAGACGATTTTCTTGCAGTTATTGAATTTTTTCTCCTCTCTCTAAATTTAATTTACACATTTGTCTGCATTAATCATGCCACCACTTTGCTGTTACCAACTAGTCCACACAAATAACTTTGTTTACTAATTAATATATTCATCCATTTATATAGACTCTTTTATGCAACTATTTTATGCATTTCATTATTATTATTATTATTATTATTATTATTATTATTATTTGTAAAGTTCAAGGAAGGGAGGGAAAGGAGGACACAGGAAACTTGGGCTTCAACTCAAAGGTATAACTTTTAATAAACAACTCAAAGGGGCTTTTCAGCAGAACACTCTAGCTTAAACTCAAGATATTCTCTTTCAAACGGGTAGCTCTCTCTCCCTCGTCTCTGGTGTGGTCCCTTTTTATCGCTCTCCCAAGTGCTTACTGCAATCAGAAACAGGTGCTAGACATTATAGCGCTCAGGTGTGTGCACCCTTACCGCTTTCTCTCTTTCCGGACGAACGCTCGACCATGCCCCCGCCGCCACATTATTATTATTATTATTATTATTATTATTGTCTTTTAAAATAAAAATAAATAAAACATAGGTATCCTGATATTAAAGTTTTAGCATAAAGTGTAGCTATAGGTGTTTAAATTGTATCAGGTGTAATTTTGCGATTATCCTGCAGGTGTCTGCAGAAGTCTATGTGCTTACGATGCTCTTTGTGCTGTACGAGCACTCATAAATCTTCGAGCATTTTCAAGTACTACTTAAGTTACGATGCTTTTGGGAAATGGGCTGCAAAACTAAGATGAATCATAAGATGGATTCTACGATAAGTCTATGTGCTTACGATGCTCTTTGCGCTGTATGAGTACTTCAGAGCACTCGTAAATCTACGAGCATTTTCAAGAACTACTTAGGCTTACAATGCTTTTGGGAAACGAGGCCCAGTTCACCTGGCCTGAATGATGGGTCAAATGAATATGATGGTTAGGAAATTCCTCTGCCTTTGTGGGAGCAAAAGACATTTGAGAGTTGGGAGGTTATACAGTAGGTGTGATGGCACAAGAGCTAAGAAAGGGGAAAATAAATTAAGTAGAATTTTCTAACTGTAATAAGAAACTGTATGAAAGCATAAAAAAGGAAGGAATTAGTCAAAGAAATGTAAGTAGAAGGCAGTAAGCTTAAAGATTTGAGGAAACCACCACTTTTCACAGCTAGTTTATTCACACTTATTTGGCACTCTCTTTTTCTCTGATCTGAGTTGACTTTGCATTACCTCCACATCATTAGGTTTTATGCAAGAGGAGAGCAGAAAGAAACGAAGCGGCTGAACACTCAGAACATGGTTTACTCTCTTATTCCGGCACACTGTCATACTGTATCTCAATGGTACCAATTTCAGCCACATACCGTTCCAAAACATCTGAACTAGAACAACCTTAGAACCATTGAAATTCACAAAAAGGCCTTTATGGTGGTAATTCAATCTTGTTGAGGGTGAAAATGCACCAGTTTGGGAAAACAAGAGCTGTTATAGATATGGAGATGCATGGTGTAAAATTGTGGAGTTTGTTGATAAAGTACTCGGTAATGTCAGCCAGTTGTCAGTTAGATCTCAGTGGCCCTGTGAGTCAAAAGGAGCCTGGGAGAGAATGTGACACAAAGTGTAATAGCCAGTCTGCTATGTGGCCTGAGTTGGCTGGGCAGAAATTACATAAATGATGGGGTAGCCATGAAAAAGAAGAGGACATCAAACAATCTCAGAAAGCACATATATGAATAAAGATGAGATGTTGAATATATGGATAGTTTCTTGAGCTTTGCAATGTGTTTTTTCGGAGATGTGTAAGAAGTCCAACACACTGATGTTAACGAATGTTATTTCTCCCTTGAAAAAAATATTTCTCTACTTTTGTGCAGGTATCCTATCCCACTTCTCCTTCTTTAATTGACAGGAATAAGCAGGGTCTTGCATTTCTTCATGGTTGTGATGTTTAAACAATGATCAACTGTGTTTCTCTGGTTTTGCTGAAGGTTATAGCATCATCTTTCCTTTTTTTTAAACCTTGGAAATTGTGAGTTGTATGTCCTTTCACGTTAGCTGTGCAACCCTTTTGAATATCCCTACTGATATGATGTTGTGAGGCTGTTAGGAAATGTAGACAACTAGGGCTGCAGCAGCGCTTAGTTAATCAGCTCCAGACAAACAAAACAAAACAAAACAAAACAAAACAAAACATGGAGTTCATGTAAGGGGCTGTACATTTACATGTTTTTGTCTGCGCTGTGTTTTCCTATGTAGACATGTGCTAGATGGTCGTCTTTGACCATTGTGCTGCATCTAACTGTTTTTTTCAGCATGTGTAGGAGTGCCACAGTTTTTTAGGCACTGTGTCAAGTTATCAGATTCAAGCGTCTTCACCTACGTTCTGTTTCTTTTATTGCGCCAGAACGCTTAAAATACATTGTCTTTCCTTAGTGTGAAGGGGCGGATTAGGCATAAAGGTTACTTGAGTCCAAAATGTATGCAATCACAGGTGCAGTTTATTGTGCAACTAAAAGTCCCAATAATAACCAGAAAATAGCTGTATTACATTTATTCTATAATTAAATATATTTATTCAATGATTCATAAGTAAAGATTTGATGCATGAAGCGCAACTATTAAAGCCCAAAATCCACCGGGAATTCTTTTTTTGAAAACAATAAATCTGTCAACCTCTAATCATGTAAAGCATGATTTCCAAGTTGTTAATTAGTGTGTATTTAGCATCTACATTCACATGCCACATACAGTTCTGCTGTTTCCACACATTGCCTACCTTTGCTCTGTGCTAAGCAGGTATTTGATTCCTCTCGTCACACAAAACACCGGAACTCTTTTCATCTTGGCATAAGTGGGAGCACAGTGCTTGGCAAGCTCTTCTCTAACTGCTCACCCTTCAAAGTCAGCCTTCCATTCCCATAATAAAAGCTTGGTGCACCGTGCTGCTGTTCTGGGAAAGTCCATCATGCAATACAAAAGCCTTTCATGTTGGATACTGTGTGCTGGCCACTCTCAAGACGGATTTGTTATTGCACTGCTAGCACAGATCAGGTGGGCCAAGAAGGAAGCATCAGGCTATCATCTCCCAGCTCCCCTCTCTCAATTTTTGGGGTTTTGTTCTGCTAAACTCTCTTCTATCCTCCTGGAGCTAGCTGCTGCTCAGGGAAGGATCCGCTTCAAAAGCTAATCAATAGTAAGGCATGTTAAAATAGAAACTTGAAGCTGTGAGTACAAGAAACCATTGATTTCTTTGTTTCTCTCTTTTTCCTTTTGCCTTAGTTCTTCCGTTGTGGTGGATCAGAGGATTATCCGTCTGTTGCTAATGCTGAGGTAGACAATAGCAGTACAGTTTAGAAGATTATAAAGCTAAAGTAAAATGCAGAGTAGTTCTGTAGTCTGACACAAGGTCCTGAGAGGTCAAACCGTTAAATCGGTTTTATTCTATGTAGTTTCACTATTTTATTTTTAGGCTATCGTGGCAATGGCCTCATGCAGTTACTTTATTTTCTATCTAAGCAATAGGAATACAAGGACAGCTCCTATCTACTTAAATTGGGAAAGACTGAAATCTTCAGAATTGTTGGCTAATTGTACGCTTAATAATATATTCTTAATCAGCAATAAAATCTGATAACACAGGTATCATTTCCTCCTATACTGTTTTTGGTACAGTAATCCTGCTCTTGTAGTTACTATCTTTGACAACCACATACTAAAACTGTAATACGTTACAAATACATTTGTAAAGAAAGACTGACAGCCATATGCAGCTGAAAGTACTTTTATTCTGGCCACATCCACACTAATATGTTTTCGGTTTTCCATTTCCTTACCCCATCGTTTCTCAAATTATGCATATTAGAGAGCATTTTTGAAAGTCTCAGTTTTTCAGTGGAGGAAAACACAGTCAATCCAGTGTGACATGAGAGGCATACGCAAAATCAATACATTTTTAACCAGAATTTGTGACAGGAGCTTCCGGTGTACAACAATACAAAAACAGCAGCAAGACATAGATAATAATAAAAAAATAAAAAATAAAAACTAATTATACACATTCGTACAGACACACACATACATACATTCTGTCTCAAGATGGCGCCGAGTATGGCTGCTGCGTTGCGAGCTCCGACACAACATAGCAATGTTTTGTTTGTTTTGTTTACAATTCTTATGTTTTTTGTCTTGGATGTTGTCTGCCTTATTGTCTACGACAGACAAACACTTTTGGACATTGGTTCAGCGATCTCACACCGAAAACCGGACTAAACATTCCTCAATGCTGACCCGCTGTTTACAAACACGCAAGCGGAGCCCTTTGTCTGGGCAGCACGGCCGCAGAAACGTAGGAGGAAAAGGGGAAACAGAGCCGGCGTTCTCATCAGAGTAAGACGGCGTGCAAATCGACCCCCGCTACCCACTATTCTACTGGCAAATGTTCAGTCTCTGGATAACAAGCTCTGCGAGCTGTAAGCGCGGATCTCTTTCCAACGAGAGACGAGGGACTGCTGCATTATCTGCCTTACAGAAACTTGGATGTCTTCGGAGATTCCAGACTCAGCCATCGAACCCACGGGGTTCTCCATGCACCGAGCGGACAGAGCGAAAGACCTCTCAGGTAAAACTAGAGGAGGTGGTGTATGTTTTATGATCAACAAATTCTGGTGTGATCAGAGGAACGTACATTCCATCAAGTCTTTCTGTTCTCCTGATCTGGAATTTCTTATGCTTCTGTGTGGACCATTCTGGCTACCGAGGGAATTCACAGCGGTCATTATCACAGCTGTGTACATCCCGCCACAAGCCGACACAGACCAGGCACTCAAGGAACTGTATGGGATTATAAGTGAGCAGGAAACCGCGCACCCTGAGGCCGCGTTCATTGTGACCGGGGACTTTAATAAAGCCAGTTTAAAATCAGTCGCACCAAAATATCACCAGCACATTAGTTTCAACACACGAGGGGACTGGGTTTTGGATCATTGCTACTCTCCGTTCCGGGATGGCTACAAATCCCTTCCCCGCCCACCATTTGGCAAATCGGACCACTCTTCCATTCTGCTTCTGCCCGCTTACAGGCAGAAATTGAAACAGGAAGCACCCGCCCTCAGAACGATCCAGTGCTGGTCGGACCAATCAGATTCTATGCTACAAGACTGTTTTGATCACACGGACTGGGAGATGTTCCGGTCCGCCTCTGATGACGACATCGAGCTTTACGCTGATAGCGTAATGTGTTTCATCAGAATGTGCGTAGAGGAAGTGATTCCGACCAGAACTGTACGAATCTATCCGAATCAGAAGCCGTGGATCAATAGCGATGTTCGCGCGGCACTTAATGTGCGAACCTCTGCTTTTAATTCCGGGAACATGGAGGAGCATAAACAAGCCAGTTATGCCCTCCGAAAAACTATCAAAACAGCAAAACGCCAGTACAGGAGCAAGATTGAAGCACAGTTTAACACCACCAACTCTAGAAGCATGTGGCAGGGAATTAACATCATCACGGACTTTAAAGGGAATAAAAACTCCGCCATGAACACCGCTGCCTCTCTACCGGATGAGCTAAATACTTTTTATGCTCGTTTCGAGGGAAATAACACCACCCTCGCGGAGAGAGCTCTCGCGGCTGAAGCTACAGAGGTTAGTTCACTCTCCGTCTCTGTAGCGGATGTAACCCGATCCTTCCGACGGGTGAATATCCGCAAAGCTGCGGGCCCAGACGGCATTCCGGGCCGCGTCATCAGAGCGTGCGCGAACCAGCTGGCTGGTGTTTTTACGGACATTTTCAACCTTTCCCTCTCTTTGTCTGTAGTCCCCACATGCTTTAAAACATCCACCATTGTGCCTGTTCCAAAACAATCAAAAATAACTTGTTTAAATGACTGGCGTCCTGTTGCTCTGACCCCCATCATCAGCAAATGTTTTGAGAGACTAATCAGAGATTACATCTGCTCTGTCTTGCCACTCAATCTTGACCCGCTGCAGTTTGCTTACCGCAACAACCGCTCCACTGATGATGCCATTGCATCTACAATACACACCGCTCTCTCCCACCTGGAAAAAAAGAACACTTATGTGAGAATGCTGTTTGTAGACTACAGCTCAGCATTCAACACCATAGTGCCCTCCAAGCTAGATGAGAAACTCCGGGCTCTGGGCTTAAACAGCTCACTGTGCATCTGGATCCTGGACTTCCTGTCAAGCAGACGCCAGGTGGTTAGAATAGGCAGCAACATCTCCTCATCGCTGATCCTCAAAACTGGAGCCCCACAGGGCTGTGTTCTCAGCCCACTACTGTATTCCTTGTACACACATGACTGTGTGGCAACACATAGCTCCAATGCCATCATTAAGTTTGCTGATGAAACGACGGTGGTAGGTCTGATCACTGACAATGATGAAACAGCCTACAGAGAGGAGGTGCACACTCTGACACACTGGTGTCAGGAGCACAACCTCTCCCTCAACGTCAGTAAGACAAAGGAGCTTGTGGTGGACTTCAGAAGAAAAGACAGAGAACACAGTCCCATCACCATCAATGGAGCACCAGTGGAGAGAGTCAGCAGCTTCAAGTTCCTGGGTGTCCACATCACTGAGGAACTCACATGGTCCGTCCACACTGAAGTCGTTGTGAAGAAGGCTCATCAGCGCCTCTTCTTCCTGAGACGGCTGAGGAAGTTTGGAATGAACCGCCACATCCTCACACGGTTCTACACCTGCACTGTGGAGAGCATCCTGACTGGCTGTATCTCCACCTGGTACGGCAATAGCACCGCCCACAACCGCAAAGCACTGCAAAGGGTGGTGCGAACTGCCAAACACATCATCGGAGGTGAGCTTCCCTCCCTCCAGGAAATATATACAAGGCGGTGTGTGAAAAAAGCTCGGAGGATCATCAGAGACTCCAGCCACCCGAGCCATGGGCTGTTCTCACTGCTACCATCAGGTAGGCAGTATCGCAGCATCAGGACCCGCACCAGCCGACTCCATGATAGCTTCTTCCCCAAAGCAATCAGACTTCTGAACTCTTGATCTCTCATGATCAATATACATCAGCAATGCACTTTATTACCCTTACTCTTATATCTCACACCGGACTGTCATAAATTATATTATTATTATATTATGTCTCTCTTAACAACTGACTATCAACCGACAGCCTGAATGTCAATACAGTACAATACTGTACATTCTATATATTAATATATATATACACTTTTTTTTTTATATATATATTTTAATTTTTAATTTTTATTGAATAATGTGTATCTATATAGTAAAAAACAAAAAACAAAAAAACAAAAAAAAAACAAAAACAGCGTATTGTGTACTGTACAGTGTATGTTATTATTTGTATATTGTTGAGTGTAATTATGTGTATAACAGATGTTTAAATTGTGCTGTGTTAATTTGATGTTATTGTAAATTGGTATATGTCTCATCACTGTCACGACTGCTATGTTGATTGGAACTGCACCCAAGAATTTCACACACCATTGCACTTGTGTATATGGCTGTGTGACAATAAATTTGATTTGATTTTGATTTTGACATTCATGCACATGGGTAGTGCAAATCTAATACAATCTGTTATGTACAGTGCAAATACAAGTCTGTTATGTATATTGCAAATGTTTTTTTTTTTTTGGTTTTTTTCAGAGGAATGAAATGGCAGAAGAGGTTGGATGTGTTGGATAAATATAAGAAAGACTAAACTGTGTATTATACATATTTATTGCTCAGTGGGGCAATTTAACTGTTCATGAGATGGATAGCCTGAGGGAAAAAAACTTTTCCTGTGCCTGATGGTTCTGGTGCTCAGAGCTCTGAAGCGTCGGCCAGGAAGCAACAGTTCAAAACTCTGGAAGTGTATAGTTCTTGAAGGGGGGGGGGGGGCAACCAATAATCCTCTTAGCAGTCCGAACTGTCCTTTGTAGTCTTCTGTTGTCTGATTTCGTAGTTGAACCAAACCAGACAGTTATTGAAGTGCAGAGGACAGACTCAATGACTGCTGAGTAAAACTGTATCAGCAGCGCCTGTGGCAGGTTGAATTTCCTCAGCTGGCGAAGGAAGTACAACCTCTGCTGGGCCTTTTTCACAATGGAGTCAATGTGGGTCTCCCGCTTCAGGTCCTGTGAGATGGTAGTGCCCAGGAACCTGAATGACTCCACTGCTGCCACATTGCTGTTTAGAATGGTGAGGGGGGTCAGTGTTGGGGTGTTTCTCCTAAAGTCCACAATGATCTCCACCGTTTTGAGCGTGTTCGGCTCAAGGTTGTTTTGACTGCACCAGACAGCCAGCTGTTCAACCTCGCTTCTGTATGCAGACTCATCGTCATCTCGGATGAGGCCGATGGCAGTGGTGTCGTCTGCAAACTTCAGGAGCTTGACAGAGGGGTCCTTGGCAATGCAGTCCTTGGTGTAGAGGGAGAAGAGTAGTGGGGAGAGCACACATCCCTGGGGGGCACCAGTGCTGATTGTACAGGTGCTAGAAGTGAGTTTCCCCTATCTCACAAGCTGCTGCCTGTCCATCAGAAAGCTGGTAATCCATTGACAGATAGATATGGGAACATAGAGTTGGTGTAATTTATTCTGGAGTATAGCTGGGATGATGGTGTTGAAAGCTGAACTGAAGTCCACAAAAAGGATCCTTGCATATGTTCCTGGTCTGTCCAGATGTTGCAGGATATGATGCAAACCTATGTTGACTGCATCATCCACAGACCTGTTTGCTTGATAAGCAAATTGAAGGGGATCTAGAAAGGGTCCAGTGATGTTCTTCAGGTGGGCCAACACCAGTCTCTCCAATGATTTCATGACCACAGACGTCAGGGCGATAGGTCTGTAGTCATTAAGTCCTGTGATTTTTGGTTTCTTTGGGACAGGAATAATGATTGAGCGTTTGAAGCAGCATGGGACTTCACACTGCTCCAGTGATCTATTGAAGATCTGTGTGAAGATGGGGGCCAGCTGGTTAGCACAGGATCGAAGACACGCTGGTGAGACACCATCTGGGCCTGAAGCCTTCTTCGCCTTTTGTTTCCGAAAGACTCGGCTCACATCGTCTTCACAGATCTTAAGTGCAGGTTGAGTAGCAGGAGGGGGAGGAGGGGGGTTGCAGGAGGTGTTGGTGTTTGTGTGAAGTGATGGTCAGAGTGGGTGTGGGGTGTGAGATTGGGCCTTTCAAATCTGCAGTAGAACACATTCAGGTCGTCAGCCAATTGTTGGTTCCCTACAGGGTTGAGGGTAAGAGTCCTGTAATTTGTGATTTGTTTCATGCCACTCCACACTGATGCAGGGTCGTTAGCTGAAAACTTGTTTTTCAGCTTCTCAGAGTATCTTCTTTTAGCCACTCTGATTTCCCTGTTCAGTGTGTTCCTGGCCTGATTGTATAAGACTTTATCCCCACCCCTGTAAGCATCCTCTTTGGCCTGATGAAGCTGCCTGAGCTCTGCTGTAAACCACGGTTTGTTATTGTTGAACTTTAAATAAGTCCTAGTAGGAATGCACATATCCTCACAGAAACTGATATATGATGTAACAGTATCTGTGAGCTCATCCAGGTCTGTGGCTGCAGCCTCAAAAACACTCCAATCCGTGCAATCAAAGCAGGCTTGTAGTTCCCGCTCTGCTTCATTGGTCCATCCCTTTACAGTCCTTACTACTGGCTTGGTTGATTTTAATTTCTGCCTGTAGGTTGGAAGAAGATGAACCAGACAGTGATCAGAGAATCCCAAAGCTGCTCTAGGGACCGAGTGATATGCATCCTTTATTGTTGTGTAACAATGATCCATTATGTTCCTGTCTCTGGTGGGGCATGTGATGTGCTGTTTGTATTTGGGCAGTTCACGTGTGAGATTTGCTTTGTTAAAATCCCCAAGAATAGTAATAACTGAGTCCGGGTATTGTTATTCCATGTCTGTGATTTTATCAGCCAGCTGTTGCAGCGCTGTATTCAAACACGCGTTTGGTGCGATATACACACTCACCAGAATAAATGAGGAAAACTCCTGCAGCGCTTAGAAAGGCTTACAGTTAATAAAGAGCGCTTCCAAATTAGGACAGTACATCCTCTTTAATGTTGTTACATCTGTACACCAACTTTCATTGATATAAAAGCATGTTCCACCGCCTCTCGTTTTCCCCATTAACTCCGTGATGCGATCCGCTCTGAACAGCTGGAAGCCCAGCAGATGTAACGAGCTGTCCAGAATGGCTTCACTCAGCCAGGTTTCTGTGAAGCACAAGGCAGCAGAGGTTGAAAAGTCCTTGTTTGTGCAGGTGAGGAGATGTAGTTCATCCATTTTGTTAGGAAGAGAGCAGAGATTCGCTAAGTGAATACTCGGCAGTGCTGTTTGAAATCCGTGCCGATGGAGTTTGACCAGCGGTCCTGACCATCTCCAATTGAGAATGTGTGGCGCATTATGAAGCACACCATAAGGCAATGAAGACCCCGTACAATTGTGCAGCTAAAGACCTACATAATGGATGAATTGGGGAAAATTCCACTTTCTAAACTTAACAAACTTGTGTCTTCAGTGCAAAATTCTGACCCAAATAATATGATGTGAACGCAGACCAGCGCAGGCAGCAGAAGGGGGAGGAAGCGAACTCGTGTTCAGTCCAAGCAAATGAACCAAGTGTAAAAGCAACGGTAGTGCAACAGCTCCCTATCTGTCATTCACTCAACATTGTGTTGATGTAGTGACACTAGGTGTCACTCTTGGGAGCCCCAAACACCTCTGATCTTTGAGAAAAGGCCAATGGGAATTGGCGAGTGGAATTTGCATGCCACTCCCCCGGACATACTAGTATAAAAGGAGCTGGCTCGCAACCACTTATTCAGATTTTCTCTTCAGAGCCGAGTGGTTGTATTTCAGCGAGCTGAATTCCTCCGTCGATCCATTCACCTCTACAACAGCTGTTGGATTTATGGTGCATTATAGCGGCTTCTCCCCCTTCAACAGTCTAAAAGAGTATATTTTCTTGCAATAAAAGAGTATATTTTCCCTACTAAAAGAGTGGCACTGACGGAGAGCATCTTTTTAAAGATGCCTCTCCGTCTGTTTATTTCCTGGTTGTGGTCGTTACCTCTCCGCTTCCGATGGCCACGATCGCTGTCTTATGTGCTTGGGTGCTGCCCACACGGAGACAGCGTTCGTGGACAGGTCATGTTCTCACTGCGAGAGCATGACTATGGCAACATTGCGGTCGCGGCTTTCCTTCGTTAGAGGGAAAGCCATTCCAGCGGCTCCCTGCCTCGGTCCTTCTACCTATGGGTTTGAGGCCGCGTCGGTTAGCACTGGGGTCCACCAGGTAACCCCCCACAGACCTCCCATTTCCCAGTACGCTTGTTTGCCCCACTAGGATGAGACCGCTGGCTCATCTCAGGGCAGGTTCGCAATCTCATTTGGCGCTCACAAAGTGGATGAGCTCTTGATCGCAGCATCGGAGAGCGGGCTGGTCCAGTCTGACGCCGAGGACTTGACTGGGCTCCCACCTTCGGGTGTGGTCACCCAGTCGCAGGCCGACACGGAGCTGAGCTTGCCCAGGCGGCTGTGAGCGCCGTGCTGGAGTGGAACCCTCCACCCCCCCCGAACCCTCGCAGCTTGACGATTGGTTCCTGGGCTCGGAGTGTCACTCATGGCCGCCCCCCGCCCCGGTCCCTTTCTTACTGGAGGTGCATGAGGAACTCACGAGGTCGTGGCGGGCACCTTTCACTGCACGGACCCGGTCTCTGAGCTCCTCCGCTCTCACTACCCTTGACGGTGGGGCTGCTAGGGGGTACTCAGTGATTCCCCAGGTGGATAAGGTGGTTGTGGTGCACCTGTGCCCGCAAAAAGCCGCCACTTGGCAGAACCGGCTGAGACTCCTGTCCAGCGCCTGTAGGTTTACTTCGTCTCCGGTGACTAAAGCCTATGGTGCCACTGGACAGGCTGCCTCCGCCCTGCACGCCATGGTTCTCCTGCAGGTGCACCAAGCCAAGGCACTAAGAGAACTGCACGAGGGTAGTTCTGGCCCAGGATTGATGCATGAGCTGCGCTCGGCAACTGATCTCGTCCTCCGGGCGATGAAGGTCACGGCGCGTACTCTTGGGCAGGCGATGTCCACCCTGGTGGTCCAAGAGCACCACCTATGGCTCAACTTGGTCGAGATGAGGTAGGGTGACAAGGTACGGTTCCTTGACGCCCCTGTCTCCCAGGTCGGCCTATTTGGCGACACCGTCAAGGACTTTGCCCAGCAGTTTTCGGCGGTTAAGAAGCAGATGGAGGCTATTCAGCATATCCTGCCCCGGCGTAGATCAAGATCCCTCACCCCATCTGCTCGTCGACAGGGGCATACCCCTGTGGCAACGACACGGCCCGCCGCCAAGCACCCGAGGAATGCTTCTAGCCGCTCCTCAGCACAAAACCTGAATGAGTGGTTGCGAGCCAGCTCCTTTTATATCTGTATGTCCGGGGGAGTGGCATGCAAATTCCACTCGCCAATTCCCATTGGCCTTTTCTCAAAGATCAGAGGTGTTTGGGGCTCCCAAGAGTGACCCCTAGTGTCGCTACATCGACACAATGTCTCATTCCCTCCATCAGGGAATGGAAGTTATGTAAGTAACCAAGGCGTTTTTCTCGTGCTGTTTATTTTTTTCATTTGCAATTAATTGCATGCTATAGTTACAACCCCAATTCCAAAAAAGTTGGGACAGTATGAAAAATGCTAATAAAAACAAAAAAAGAGTGATTTGTAAATATTATTCACCCTTTTCTATATTGAAAGCACTACAGCTACACGTTATATGATGTTTTACCTTGTGAATTTCATTGTTATTTTTACATTTACAGTAATTTCAAATCAAATGATTGCAACACGCTTCAAAAAATTTGGGACAGTCGGGTGTTTACCACTATGAAACATCACCATTTCTTCTAATAACACTTATTAAGCATTTGGGCACTGAAGACACAAGTTTGTTAAATTTAGAAAATGAAATTGTCCCCCAATCATCCATTATGTAGGTCTTTAGCTACACAATAGTACGGGGTCTTCGTTGCCGTATGGGGTGCTTCATAATGCACCACACATTCTCAACTGGAGACAGGTCAGGACTGCAGGCAGGCCAATCTAGCACCCACACTCTCTGCTCACACAGTCATGCACTTGAAATCTGGGCAGTATGTGGTTTGAAGTTGTCCTGCTGGATAATGCAGGGACGTCCCTAGAAAAGATGGTGCTGGATGGCAGTATATGCTGCTCCAAAATGTGTACATATCTGTCTGCATTCATGGTGTTCACACAGATGTGTGAGTTACCCATGCCATGGGCACTGACACACCCCTGGCCCATACAGGCACTGGCTTTTGGACCTGATGCTGATAACAGCTTGGATTGCTCATTTCCTCTTTGATAAGACGACAGCTTTGTTTTTCAAAAACTTTTTGAAATGTGGACTCTTCAGACCAAAAACACAGTTCCACTGTTCTACTTTCCATCTAAGATGAGACCGAGCCCAGAGAAGTCAGCAGCGCTTCTGGACAGTGTTGATGTAGGGCTTCTGCTTTGCATAGTAAAGTCTTAACTTCAAATCAAATCAAATCACTTATATTGTCACACAACCATATACACAAGTGCAATGGTGTGTGAAATTCCTTGTTGCAGTTCCGAGCAACATAGCAGTTGTGACAGTGATGAGACATATACCAATTTACAATAAACATCAGATTAATACAACACAATTTAAAGTCTAATATACACATAATTACACACAACACAATATACAAATAATAACATACACTGTACAGTATACAATACACACAATATAGATACATATTATTCATTAAAAAAAATAAAAAAATATATATATAGAATGTACAGTAGGTTGTATTGTACTGTATTGACATTCAGGCTGTCGGTTGATAGTAAGTTGTTAAGAGAGAATATAATATAATAATAATATAATTTATGACAGTCTGGTGTGATATATAAGAGTAAGAGTAATAAAGTGCATTGCTGATGTATTTTGATCGTGGGAGATCAAGAGTTCAAAAGTCTGATTGCTTGGGGGAAGAAGCTATCATGAAGTCGGCTGGTGCGGATCCTGATGCTGAGATACCGCCTGCCTGATGGTAGCAGTGAGAACAGCCCATGGTTCGGGTGGCTGGAGTCTCTGATGATCCTCCGAGCTTTTTTCACACACCGCCTGGTATATACAGGTGCATCTCAATAAATTAGAATGTCATGGAAAAGTTCATTTATTTCAGTAATTCAACTCAAATTGTGAAACTCGTGTATTAAATAAATTCAATGCACACAGACTGAAGTAGTTTAAGTCTTTGGTTCTTTTAATTGTGATGATTTTGGCTCACATTTAACAAAAACCCACCAATTCACTATCTCAAAAAATTAGAATATGGTGACATGCCAATCAGCTAATCAACTCAAAACACCTGCAAAGGTTTCCTGAGCCTTCAAAATGGTCTCTCAGTTTGGTTCACTAGGCTACACAATCATGGGGAAGACTGCTGATCTGACAGTTGTCCAGAAGACAATCATTGACACCCTTCACAAGGAGGGTAAACCACAAACATTCATTGCCAAAGAAGCTGGCTGTTCACAGAGTGCTGTATCCAAGCATGTTAACAGAAAGTTGAGTGGAAGGAAAAAGTGTGGAAGAAAAAGATGCACAACCAACCGAGAGAACCGCAGCCTTATGAGGATTGTCAAGCAAAATCGATTCAAGAATTTGGGTGAACTTCACAAGGAATGGACTGAGGCTGGGGTCAAGGCATCAAGAGCCACCACACACAGACATGTCAAGGAATTTGGCTACAGTTGTTGTATTCCTCTTGTTAAGCCACTCCTGAACCACAGACAACGTCAGAGGCGTCTTACCTGGGCTAAGGAGAAGAAGAACTGGACTGTTGCCCAGTGGTCCAAAGTCCTCTTTTCAGATGAGAGCAAGTTTTGTATTTCATTTGGAAACCAAGGTCCTAGAGTCTGGAGGAAGGGTGGAGAAGCTCATAGCCCAAGTTGCTTGAAGTCCAGTGTTAAGTTTCCACAGTCTGTGATGATTTGGGGTGCAATGTCATCTGCTGGTGTTGGTCCATTGTGTTTTTTGAAAACTAAAGTCACTGCACCCGTTTACCAAGAAATTTTGGAGCACTTCATGCTTCCTTCTGCTGACCAGCTTTTCAAAGATGCTGATTTGATTTTCCAGCAGGATTTGGCACTTGCCCACACTGCCAAAAGCACCAAAAGTTGGTTAAATGACCATTGTGTTGGTGTGCGTGACTGGCCAGCAAACTCGCCAGACCTGAACCCAATAGAGAATCTATGGGGTATTGTCAAGAGGAAAATGAGAAACAAGAGACCAAAAAATGCAGATGAGCTGAAGGCCACTGTCAAAGAAACCTGGGCTTCCATACCACCTCAGCAGTGCCACAAACTGATCACCTCCATGCCACGCTGAATTGAGGCAGTAATTAAAGCAAAAGGAGCCCCTACCAAGTATTGAGTACATATACAGTAAATGAACATACTTTCCAGAAGGCTAACAATTCACTAAAAATGTTTTTTTTTATTGGTCTTATGATGTATTTTAATTTTTTGAGATAGTGAATTGGTGGGTTTTTGTTAAATGTGAGCCAAAATCATCACAATTAAAAGAACCAAAGACTTAAACTACTTCAGTCTGTGTGCATTGAATTTATTTAATACACGAGTTTCACAATTTGAGTTGAATTACTGAAATAAATGAACTTTTCCACGACATTCTAATTTATTGAGATGCACCTGTATGTCCTGGAGGGAGGGAAGCTAGCTCACCTCCGATGATGTGTCTGGTAGTTCGCACCACCCTTTGAAGTGCTTTGCGGTTGTAGGTGGTGCTATTGCCGTACCAGGCGGAGATGCAGCAAGTCAGGATGCTCTCTACAGTGCAGGTGTAGAACCGTGTGAGGATGTGGCGGTTCATTCCAAACTTCCTCAGCCGTCTCAGGAAGAAGAGGCGCTGATGAGCCTTCTTCACAACGACTTCAGTGTGGATAGACCATGTGAGTTCCTCAGTGATGTGGACACCCAGGAACTTGAAGCTGCTGACTCTCTCCACTGGTGCTCCATTGATGGTGATGGGACTGTGTTCTCTGTCTTTTCTTCTGAAGTCCACCACAAGCTGCTTTGTCTTACTGACGTTGAGGGAGAGGTTGTGCTCCTGACACCAGTGTGTTAGAGTGTGCACCTCCTCTCTGTAGGCTGTTTCATCATTGTCAGTGATCAGACCTACCACCGTCGTGTCATCAGCAAACTTAATGATGGCATTGGAGCTATGTGTTGCCACACAGTCATGTGTGTACAAGGAATACAAGAGTGGGCTGAGAACATATCCCTGTGGGTCAATGATGAGGAGATGTTGCTGCCTATTCTAACCACCTGGCGTCTGCTTGACAGGAAGTCCAAGATCCAGCTGCACAGTGAGCTGTTTAAGCCCAGAGCCCGGAGTTTCTCATCTAGCTTGGAGGGCACTATGGTGTTGAATGCTGAGCACTATGGTGTTGAATAACATTCTCACATAAGTGTTCTTTTTTTCCAGGTGGGAGAGAGCGGTGTGTATTGTAGATGCAATGGCATCATCAGTGGAGCGGTTGTTGCGGTAAGCAAACTGCAATGGGTCTAGAGAGAGAGGCAGCACAGAGCAGATGTAATCTCTGATTAGTCTCTCAAAGCATTTGCTGATGATGGGGGTCAGAGCAACAGGATGCCAGTCATTTAAGCAAGTGATTTTGGATTGCTTTGGAACAGGCACAATGGTGGACGTTTTAATGCATGTGGGGACTACAGACAAAGAGAGAGAAAGGTTGAAAATGTCCGTAAAAACACCAGCCAGCTGGTTCGCGCACGCTCTGATGACATGGCCCGGAATGCCGTCTGTCCCGCGGCTTTGTGGATATTCACCCGTCGGAAGGATCGGGTTACATTTGCTACAGAGATGGAAAGTGAACTAACCTCTAAAGCTTCGGCCGCGAGAGCTCTCTCCGCGAGGGCGGTGTTATTTCCCTCAAAACAAGCATAAAAAAGTTTAGCTTATCCGGGAGAGATGCAGTGGTGTTCATGGCGGAGTTTTTATTCCCTTTAAAGTCCGTGATGATGTTAATTCCCTGCCACATGCTTCTAGAGTTGGTGGTGTTAAACTGTGCTTCAGTCTTATTCCTGTACTGACGTTTTGCTGTTTTTCGGAGAGCATAACTGGCTTGTTTATGCTCCTCCGTGTTCCCGGAATTAAAAGCGGAGGTCCGCACATTAAGTGCCACGTGAACATTGCTATTAATCCATGGCTTCTGGTTCGGATAGATCCATATTGTTCTGGTCGGAACAACATCCTCTACGCACTTTCTGATGAAACACATTACGCTATCAGCGTAAAGCTCGATGTCGTCATCAGAGGCGGACTGGAACATCTCCCAGTCCGTGTGATCAAAACAGTCTTGTAGCGTAGAATCTGATTGGTCCGACCAGCACTGGATCGTTCTGAGGGTGGGTGCTTCCTGTTTCAGTTTCTGCCTGTAAGCGGGCAGAAGCAGAATGGAAGAGTGGTCCAATTTGCCAAATGGTGGGCGGGGGAGGGATTTGTAGCCATCCTGGAAGGGAGAGTAGCAATGGTCCAAAACCCGGTCCCCTCGTGTGTTGAAACTGATGTGTTGGTGGTATTTTGGTGTGACTGATTTGAAACTGGCTTTATTAAAGTCCCCGGTCACAATGAACGCGGCCTCAGGGTGCGCGGTTTCCTGCTTGCCCAGTCTGTGTCGGCTTGTGGCGGGATGTACACAGCAGTGATAATGATCACTGTGAATTCCCTCGGTAGCCAGAATGGTCGACACAGAAGCATGAGAAATTCCAGATCAGGAGAGCAGAAAGACTTGATAGAATGTATGTTCCTCTGATCACACCAGGATTTGTTGATCATAAAACATACACCACCCCCTCTGCTTTTACCTGAGAGGTCTTTCGCTCTGTCCGCTCGGTGCACGGAGAACCCCGCGGGTTCAATGGCTGAGTCTGGAATCTCCGCAGACATCCAAGTTTCCGTAAGGCAGATAATGCAGCAGTCCCTTGTCTCTCATTGGAAACAGATCCGTGCTTTCAGCTCGCAGAGCTTGTTATCCAGAGACTGAACATTTGTCAGTAGAATACTGGGTAGCGGGGGTCGATTTGCGCGGCGTCTTACTCTGATGAGAACGCCGGCTCTAATTCCCCTTTTCCTCCTGCAATTTCCGCGGCCGGGCAGCCCAGACAAAGGGCTCCGCTTGCGTGTTTGAAAACAGCGGGTCGGCATTGAGGAATTTGAAGTCCGGTTTACGGTGTGTAATTGCTGAACCAATGTCCAAAAGTGTTTGTCTGTTGTGGACAATAAGGCAGACAACATCCAAGACAAAAAACATAAGAATTGTAAACAAAACAAACAAAACACTACCATGTTGTGTCAGAGCTATATATTCGGCAGCAGCAGCTATATTCTGCGCCATCTTGAGTCCCAAAAAAAAAAAACCTTGCATTTGTGGATGCAGCGGCAAGTGGTGTTGACTAACAAAGGTTTACTAAAGTTATCCCAAGCCCATGTTCATGATGTCCATTACAGATGAATGCTGTTTTTTAAGACAGTGATGTCTGAGGGATTAGAGATCACGCGCATTCATAAGTGTTTTTTTGGCTTGCCCTTTACGCACAGAGATTTGAACATATTCCTTGAATCTTTAACTATATTGTGCACTGTAGAGGGTGAAATGCCCCAAATCCTTCCTATTTGTCTTTGGGGCAAATAGACAAATCTCGAATGATCATTGCTCTTGAAGCACAAGGCTATTTTTGGAGGCTTCCTATATACTATGAAACGATTGCCTCACCTGTTTAACATCTCCTTTTTCCCAATGCCTTGTTATTTCAACTCGTCAGATTGTTATTAGTCTGAAATGGCCCCTGTCTCAACTTTTTTGGAGTGTGTTGCAATCATCTGATTTGAAATTACTGTACATTTTCAAAAAACAGTGAAATTCATAAGGTAAAACATCATATAATGTTTAGTTGTAGTGCTTTAAATATAGCAAAGGCGGAATATAATTTAAAATCACTCCTTTTTGTTTTTATTTGCATTTTTCATACTGTCCCAACTTCTTCGGAATTGGGGTTGTATTTTCAGGCTTTCTGAGTTGTACAAACAAAATTCTGATGCCTCTAATGTCTGGTTTTCAGCTCCAAACATTATACTGTAGCTGTGGTAGCACATTCAAGTGAAAAGTGCTACCAAAGTCTATGGTAGTGGAATGTTTTTTTTTGTTTTTTTTTTTGCAGATTTGCAGTTCGTTGAAGTTTTAAGTGTTATGGCTGTCCCTGTTTTCTATCATAATTTATTCATGCTGCTGTTTTGCACTATCTGTAGCACAATGCTCACTCCCTCACTGATTGCAATGCTAAAACAAATAGCACTTAATTGTAAATGTTTTGTTGTAATGTTACTGTTAATTAAGTGTGTGTGTGTGTGTGTGTGTGTGTGTGTGTGTGTGTGTGTGTGTGTGTGTGTGTGCTAATAGTGTAATCTAACACAGAGTGTCAACTGGGTGCTCTCTCCAAACTCTGGCATGCTGCCCTATGCTGTCCAAAAATCATTTAGTCAGAGGTGACCAGATCTAAGTCCTGCTGTGGTCTCTGTGATTGGATTGAGAAGTGGGAGAGTGATTCATCATTGTTAATAGACACTGCTGACAGCTGGAATCAGTAGGGGTGATGCCCATGCCAGCTCTATCCTCAGCCAGTCACCACAATTTACACAATTACCACGGCAACAAGTGCCAGCGAGGAGGTAGGTAGATGGGGCTACCAAATAATTCCTATGTTTTAAACAGGTGGGAGGGATGTAAAAAGGAGACATTGCCTGTCTTCTGTTTACATCCCTAGAAAATCTAGCTGTCAATAGCAGTTATTGTACTCTTGCCATAAATGAGATTTAAAAAAAAGGTTTGGGAAGAGCTTGTTCATCTAATCCTGAAAACACAACACAAGGATATATAAACAGCTGCTTACCTCAGTCCTACACTTCTCTAACATATTTATAACTAGTCCGGGACTCCGGGTTAGGGGGACTGGAGACACTAGCTAAATCTGTTTACTTATCCATGGGACAAAATTAAAAAAATCGGCAAGCTGCAAGTTTGAGTTAAAAAAGAAAAGAAAAATGGTTTTGGTGAGTAAATAAAATGCCAAAATATAACTGCCAGTTGCAGTTACTTAATATAAAATAATTGAAAGAATTAATCATTAAAGAATAATACTCTGTCAAATTGATTTAAATTAAAACGTCTACTAAATAAAACATCTGTTGCGACTTGCACATCTCAATAGAAAATGTATCTAGGAAGTTTAGAGTACTTATTTCCTCAAGAATTCCATGTCGCAACACATATGAGGAATATTTCTTATACTAAGCCACTGAAACAAAAATTTGAGGAACAAAGTCAGTAAGTGTCTTCACGTTTTTTGACAGGTGCCATTTCAGTGACAGATGGAGACAGGCCTATCTTGTATAACACTTTAAATCCGTGAATGAACATGTGAACTCGTGAACTTATATTGCGGTACACCAATTATCACCCATTTTTCACCATTTATGTAGACTCGCAGATACATTTGCAAAGGATTTTACCTTCAAGATTTACAAGCCAGAATTTCAAAGCTTTAAATAATAATGGGCAAAATAATGTTTCTTTACTCCAAGACTGTGGCGTTTGTAATTATGAGACTGACAAGTGGAACATATACTGTATGTGTTGTCCAGACAGTGGAAAAATGTTTACCCCGCTTAGAAATATCTGAAAGGAATTTAGTCAGTCACTCACAGTTTAAAGCCTCTCAATATAATGAGAAGTTGGCTCACACAATCTCACCAAGACCTCGGCTACACCAAGGATTTGGCGAGCGCTTGATGGGAGAGGAAGAGAGAGGCTGGCAGGGCATGAAAGAACAAGTGATAGAAAATGAAAAGTTGGAAATGAATGAAGAGTGAAAGAGAGACATAAATACATAATTTTCATCTCAGCATGCCTCCGACTCTTCTAATCATGACTCTGTTTCATGACCTACAATTGGACTAGATTACACTCATGTGTTGAGCTTCATCTCAGAACGTCCCCCTATTTTATTTTATCTATTCGTCAAATCACAGCTGCTCTACACAAATATCCAGGAACTAAAAGAATAAAGCTACACCGGTATCCAGCTGTTCCTTACTGTGTTTCAGCCATATAACTCTTGCGATATATCAAATCCCCCATTCAGATCCACTGTTGTCATCCTCTTTGATAGAAATATAAATTAAAGTACAAGGGCTGCCACATCATTTATCCAAATATCCATTATCAAAATATTTTGCAGTAAACCTACGTCTTTATATCCTCTCTGTTGAATACTGTAGTTATTCTTAGAAAATAAATGTTATATGCTATTTTGTTAATAGGATTTGTTTCGTTTTTGCTTTTAACCAATTTATCTCTGAAAACAGAAATGTAAGTGCTTGCTAGATTCCTAATAGGTTCTAAGGTTCTTCATCGGGCTATTGCACTTTAAAGATAATGTGTGTAATTTTTTGATGTTAAACTATTTTCTTTATACCAGCTTAATGTGCAGAGACAACTTTTAGTAAGCCATTAGTTGGTTGATTTTTCCCAAAAAGCATAAATACAGTGGCTCTGTGGCACAGTCAAAACATTACTCTGCTTATTTGAGAATCCCAACCAGGGGTGTGTTTCCCAAAAGCATCATTAGCTAACTATGGTCGCAAGTTCCATCATTACCAACATAATTTAATAATTTGGTGTTTCCCGAAACATTCGCAAACATTCGCAAGCAGCATTGCTGGTTGTGTGGTTGAAACTACAGCTCTTTACCTTTGGTTAGAAGCATAGTTCCTTGTTAGTTTGCTGTGTGGAAATAATTTGACTTCGCCAAGGCTTCTATATATTTTATTACATATATATCTTTCATTCTATCAACACTTTGACCACGTTTACATGACCACGTTTACATGCACTTAAGAAAACTGCTTACTGCGGTGTTTTGCAGAAAGTGTTCTGAAACATCATGTAAATGCAAATTTAAAGGCCGTTAAGAAAAAGCGCTTTAACACACACAGCTTTTGTTTGAGAACATGGCTTATGTGTCCATGTTAACGCATAAGAGAATTTCATGATTTTGAAGAGTGTGCATGTGCTTAAGAGCTCAAGTGCATCGGGGGAATGCTGAAGTCTGATGTAAAGAGAAACCCTACTATTGTAGCACAATATAGCTGTCACATATACATAGTGCACGCAGCTTTTGTGTCTTCAGCAGCTTTCGCGCATTAAACAGCTTTCTGGAGTACGTGTAAATGAGCTATTATACTTTAATATCCACAGAAGTTATTACTTCACCCCATGCATAACGTCATTAAAGCTGCACTATGTATGATTTTTTGGTTAAAATTTTACAAATTGCCATTATTGATTGAGTACACAAACAACCAGTGCTCGAAACAATGTTCTTATATTACCTCGATTCACTATGGTAATCCTATAAAACTTATTTGTATTTTGAGCTGTCGGGTCAGATTTGGCACGAAATCACTGGCTTATGACGTACATCCTTGTGTCATTACGTCATGTCTATGAACATAGGTAAGAAGAACTGGCTGTCTCGTTCCCATGTAAACAGTAGATGGCGGTAATGCATTCTTTTAGTTTGCATTTAGCCATTAAACATAAGAAACTACAGTTCAGTCAGTCACACTTACACAGTTCCGGACAGCATCGCAACATTTTGGATGGATGTTTATCTGTTATCTGTTTGTCAAAGTTATTTACCTGCTATAATGCTTGGATATGTTGTCTGGTAGGGTTGTTGAAGATAATATTGCTTGTCATGCTTGTATGAATCAAACAACTGATCGCAATGTATCTACGTTTTCGGGGGAAGTTACTGTGACATCTTTACTAATATTTCTGACTTCTGAAATTGACTTCTTGTAACTGTTATACTGCATTTTTAAACATATTATTTTCATGTTTAATAAAGTATATTTTATCCCCATCCTTATTTAATCCTTGTTTTATGTTTTTTGTTTAATGTGTTATTGTGAGCATTGCATAGACATACTATTGTAGTATCACAGTTCACTTGCATTATCAACTGAGGCTGTACAATACATTATAACAAAAATAAAGTCTTCCATTGAACACGTATCAGCCATATCACGAGTATCACCTCTTAATTTGATATGTGTAGTACAATACAAACATTAATAGTAGATAAAACTCTTGAAAAATTATATTAAAATATACTGGTAGTGATTGAGATAAAAGTGCTTTGAGTGTAGTGTCAGAAAAGCACTATAAGTGTCAAATTCATTCATTCAAAATATGTGAATACGAGTGTTATTTATCTTCATTAAAGCAAGTAATATTTCAGTTTTAAATGTTTAATCATATAACATTATATCATCATGAAAATAGCATGTTATGACTCCGGCTCTGAATATCTGCAGTCATGATCACACACAGACAAAGCTCAAATCATGAGATTCATCCATCAGAAGAGCAGTGCTGAAATACGATTCACGTAAAGTGTTCTTCCGCAAATTGCTTGCAATTTTAAGTTTCAACCACAGATGTCGCTAGAGTGCACCAAGATACGTCATGCAGTTTTAAGGACAGATCCACTGTATATTGTTGAACCAAGGTAGTTCGAACGATGGATGTGTGACATAGTTACTACGGTTTAAAGAAACAGTCGTTAATAGTTACGTAGTTGTACGGGAAGTGCACCCCAGCCCTACACAGTAGCATTCAGTCAACCAATGGCTTGAGTTTGGGGTGGCAGTGTTCTGGAAACCTGATTGAAAACATTCATTGTTTTTGCCATTCTGTTTTGTGAAACTAGCGGCACACAAATTACACACATTTAAAGGACAGTGCCAGAATGTATTGTGTTTGACTGTGCAGCACTCAAGAATATCTTGGAATTCTCTGTATTGGAGAGTAGAGTATCCTGGACTTACTATGCTTGCTCTTTTTTTGTTTAGAACTATACTCCCATAATTCTCTTTTGTCTAACCTTTCAATCCTCTTTATACTGACTCACTCTGTTTTAACCCTGTTGTGCCATCTCCATTTCTTTTCTTGTGAGTCCACCTTCTAAGTTTTTATTGCATAGTTTTTGGACCAGTGGTTCTAAAGGTCTGACTTGGTGTCCTTTACTACTGTGAGTGTTCCTGGTTTCCACTTCCTTTTGTGCTCTTCACTTTTTCAGCTTGGTGTTTTATGGTTTTAATTTGCTTTTGTGCCCTCTCTCTAATGTACAGTTCTTCATCTTTGTTGTTTGCAGAGCATTGTCTAGTTTCAGATGTGCTGTTAATTGCTCTTCTTTGTGATTGATGTATGTCTTTGAATCCCAAGTTTCCCTTCATTAGTGCGTTTGCAAAAAGATTCTATTAACAAGTTGATAAGTAATGTATCACAATACATGATTGCGTTTTCATCATTTGTGGGCAGATTGAAAAGTACCCACTTAATAGAACCAAATAGAAGCCTAAATAAGACCCAAAATGCGGTCTTCTTAATCTTGGTCCGCACCCAAAATCTGCCCTAAAATAGTGTTCACTTGTTTAAATGGAAGTTACTGAGCATAGTGAGTCTCTTTGCAGAGGAAGGGACTAGTGACGGTCCCTGGAGCAGTCCCGTCACCGTGGCCCCACGGAGAGGGCCCCAGGGCAGGTCAAGACCACTTGAGCCTCAAGACCCCAGTAGAAACAGGAGGGCACACCCAAACTGGGCTATTCTGGGTAAATACATCAATAATGCATGCTATAAAAGATTGGGATAAGTGGATGAGTGTGCATGCCATTAAAAAGAGACAGAGAGAGTCTACAAAAGAAAGGGTGCCATGATGTCATACTGACATTTAAACATCATTGGTTGGTATACTGTAATGTCATTACACATGGTATAGGCTTTACAGTCAGTCTTTGTTCTAGGTGGCTGAATAGAAGCAAAATATGAGAATCAGGGTAAACAGATTGAAACAAGAGTGAGACAATTAGTTCTGTTAGAGTGAGAAAAGAAGTACAATTATGAGCATCAGAGGCACGCACTGTACAGGAACCATTACAAATTACAAAGTTTTGCAAATTAAAATAAATCTAATTTGATGAGCGGACTCTTTTATACCCTACTGAACATACATTATTGCAACATACATTCTCATTGCTAGTCCTGATTTCAGTCATCTCTCTTTCTATCATGTGAAACACACACACAAACATTTATGTAGGGACATCTATTGACTTCTCTTGCTTTATACTGAGCTAATGATTTATCCCCTTACCATACCCCTAAACATAACCCTTACAGAAACCTTGTTGCATTTTGTTTTTTCATTTTCATAAAGACATTATTTAGTATGTTTATCAAGCATGGGAAACGAATGCTGGAACATGCAATGTCAAATTAAAGAGATTTCAGGATTTACTGTCCTTGTGAGGACAGTTGGTCTTAATTATTTGCCTGTTGGCCAACAAGGTATAGGCAACTGACTAAAAAAAGTTAGAAATAATGATATATGAAAATTATATAGAACTCCAAATCTTTGCAGACATAACTGTATTCTTTGTTTTCAGTAGACCTCTATGTTTGGTAAGGAAAAACCCTTTATCTCCCTTTCTGAGTAAACAAAGCTGTAAAATATAAAATGGAATATAAAGTGACGATTGAGAGCCTGGAGTTTTGGCTCTGTGAGACTCTGGCATTCATACAGGATGAATAATTTAAATATCTGCTATATTGTTTGTACTGCAAAGAGAGGGGGGATGGTTTTCCTCTCATTCTGCTGAACTGAGGGTGGTTTTTAGGCCTCATAGGATAAGTACCACAGCTGACTGATTAGTTTCCTCACTGTCCACATTTTAACAAATATGATAGATAAGTATTACCTACAGAGATTCTGACTGCTTTTACCTGTTGACACTAAACAAATGGAAAGCTCAAACCCTGATTTAAATTATATCAATTTTTTTTTTTTTTTTTTTTTGTAAGGCAGGTGCGTTATTGGCAGGCTGTTACCTCTAAAGGTTATGACAATGAAAATATGGAAATACTGCTTTGAAAGGCTTGTGTTTTATATTAAACTAAACAACAAAAAAGTGACTAGAGGACTTGGATATGGGAGTGTTGTTCAGATCGTGTCTAGAATAACAATTTTCATTACAATGAATATGAATGGAAACCTTGAATCTGTATGCTGTATGTCACAGGCAACACCTCAGGGAAACCTGGATGCGATGCAGCAACAAAGACACACACACACATTGATCAAAGTTTTCCCTTCAGATCTTTGATGCATTGTAATTGACAGCGCTAACACTGAAATAGTTAGGATAATCCACCTTTACAATGTGTTCACAGTGTAACAATGTGAAAAATAGTGCAACTGGTTTTGCTTCAGTGGTATAATTATTTATTACAGGACCATCATTATTTATTATACAAAAGCAAGCAAACATGTCCCTAAAATCAAACATATTTAATATTAATATTAACCTTGGAAGCCAAAAATTCACCACACAAAACACATTAAACATAAGGGCAAAGCACATTTATTCTATAGTGAACTTGTATTCAATGTAGTCTGCATGGGTATTATTATTTTTATTTTTATTATTTATTTATTTTTTTGGTAGTTTTGAGGATGAGGGCATGTCACGCAACTTGTAATATGTGTGCTAGCTTCTAAGTGACCAGATGAATTTACACCAAAAATACTGTAGTTTGATTGTACGCATGGCTTTGACATCAACAACAAAAGAAATGGGAAGCATTGTATCATCCCTTTTAAAAGTTGATAAGCCTATGTATTTTGCAGTCCTATTATAGGAACAATTATATATGTTTATTTGCATTTTATTATTTGCAATGAGCATTGTTTTTCTCTGCTGTCCACGACCCCATAAAAACAGACCTGCGACCAACCAAGCCACTGCTGATTACACTGCAAAAGTATGCTTTAAAATGGTCTCCTGAAGTATCACTATTCATCTCTAATACTGGCCATCCCCTTCTCTCCTGATATTAGATTGTACCTCCAGAGACAGCTGTATGTATGATGTCTGAGGCTGTTTCTTACTGGATCACTGATTTTCGCAGAGCTCTACACTGTATATCAATATTTAAAACTTAAATATATTAGCATTCACAGCCTCCAGACAGGGGCCAAGTAAACACACAGACCAGGCTGGGTAATATTAATATTTTTATTGAGAACAGTTGAACAGAAATTAAATCCAGCTCATTTGCATAAGAGACAGTACTGTTCAGGAACTGGTGAATGTGCTCAGCTCTGCGTGAACATTCCAAGCTGTTTACGGCAGGGTGGGGAGGGGATTTTTTTTAGCCATGTGGCACCTCTCCTCCATGCCCACCGCCTTTAATGTGCTGTTGATTTAGATCGTAGCTGTTTGCGATTGGTACTTAGAGGCAGGATGAAAGCAGGAAACAGGTCAGCGAGCCCTCTGTGAAAGAGCCCCGAGGATTTGCATGGGCCAGGCCCAGTCATGCATGCATATTCACAGCCACTTGACAGGTGACTCTGGATAAAATAAATAAATATAAAAAGGCCAGAAAGAGCATACTATTCCCAAAGACCTTGAAATTATGTTCCAGATTTAGAGCAATAACGGGATCCAAGCTGGCATGCACCTGGCCTACAGGGGAATAAATGGGGAGTAAAGAAAGTATGGTGTGAGCATTGGCGTGATATCTCTCTGCCGTCCATGAGGAAGTGCTAGTTTTTCAGCCAACAAATTACCAGCCTACTATAATAAAGCAATAAGCCACTAGAGGTGGTGATTTTTGCTTAAAACCCCCTTACCTTTTATTAAAACGCACAGACGGCGGCAACGGCAGTGCATTGCAGTAAGTCACCAATGCTCAGTGAACAGTATCTTTTTTTATTATTATTAATAATAATTGGAATAATCAATTCTTTTGCCAGGTAATATAATGCATTATCCTGCAGACTGTTTATGGCTACTAAGCATCATAGCAACTTGGCATATTAATACAGAATGTGTGGTAACAGGTGTGCTTTTATTGTCATTTTACAATGGCTTTGAATGGGACTCTTCCAATCAGCATTCAGAGTCAGAAATATCCATTCTATAATTTGTCTTTTTTTTTTTTTTTCTTCTTTCTGGATGCCAGTTGTCAGTTGTCACAACAGAGATAAATCGATCTTGAAAATTGATCTTGTTTTTTATTTCAAATGAAATGACAGTTTGCACTGCAGGACTGTGGATCTGAATAAAAGCCATTACTCTAAAAATGAGTGATGTTTGGAGAGAATGTATATGCATATGTAGTCAAATTACTGTTGAATTTTGGTCCTGTTTGATGACTTATGATTCTACTAAGCTGATATCGATTTTCATAAGCATTGGTGTGGGACAGCAGATATAATGTTAACTGTGGCACATTAGCCGCTTTTGAAAGCAAAATTTCAGCCTTACAGAAAGCAAAGCTGGTTTTATGGCAGAACTTTAAGGCAGCTTTTATCTGTGTGGTGCTCTTGCCAACCTCTCCATTGTACAAATGTGAAGCAAATCATAATGTTTTACTAAGTCGTTTTCTTTCTCCCAGCATGCTTACTAGTCATTAGGCAATTTCCTAGGTTTTCAGCACAAGGAAATGTCTTCCAATTTGTAAAACTTTATTTTATTTTTTTCTCCACCAAACAGTTTCCTTTGGTATTCTGTTGCCAGTAATTACAGAATTTCTCAACAGGCACAGAGCAATGCATTTCACTATTTGAAATGCCATTTTTTGACATTTGTTTTAAAATAGAGCAGAGTTGATTATGAAGATTTTTCCAGAGCTTTGATGAAGATAGTGCTGTCTGTGGGCAGTTACACTACAACATTGGTGAATACAGTCTGTCTGAATGTTCTAAACTTTCATTTAGAATCTGTGACTTCTGCCTACAGTGCTGTCCAGGTTTTCACAGCTTGTACCTTATACATTATTCACCAGGCCTGATTCGTCGAAATCTGAGTAGTCTGCCGCATGAGTAAGAGGTAGCAAAAGAACAAGGGAGAGTTTGAGAGAGTGTAGAGAGGAAGTGGGTGGTAATAGGACCTGTCTGGAGCACATTTGTACATGTGTTTGTGTGTTTCTTCACATAAGCATTGTGTAGTATTTAGAAAGTCTGTGGTGTGTGAATTTATGTGAGTGAAGTCTATCTGAGATGTGGCAGCCAAAAGCTAACATATGACATCTGTGCAAGTGCATGAATGTGTGAGACTTCTTTCCATTATCCTCATGCGACCCCACGTCCACATGCGTAGACACTGTATTTTGACTTCGCTATACGCAACGCATAATTGGAATGAATAAAAACCATTGAACCATTTTTTCACTGAAACCTGTTTGGTTGTAAACAGTAAAGTCTCTAGTTTCGTTTGATATGCCGCTTTAAAAAAATCTGTTCATGTTTCGTGTGTCAGCAGGCTGATAAACATGATGTCTACATATTTGGACACTGGCACTGCATTTCCTCAAAGGTAGAAAAAACATGTTACTTATTTTGAATAACTTTCAACTCTAACACATACACTATATTGCCAAAAGTATTCGCTCACCTGCCTTTAGATGCATATGAACTTAAGTGACATCCCATTCTTAATCCATAGGGTTTAATATGACATCGGCCCACCCTTTGCAGCTATAACAGCTTCAACTCTTCTGGGAAGGCTTTCCACAAGGTTTAGGAGTGTGTTTATGGGAATTTTTGACCATTCTTCCAGAAGCGCATTTGTGAGGTCAGACACTGATGTTGGATGAGAAGGCCTGGCTCACAGTCTTCGCTCAAATTCATCCCAAAGGTGCTCTATCGGGTTGAGGTCAGGACTCTGTGCAGGCCAGTCAAGTTCTTCCACACCAAACTCGCTCATCCATGTCTTTATGGACCTTGCTTTGTGCACTGGTGTGCAGTCATGTTGGAACAGGAAGGGGCCATCCCCAAACTGTTCCCACAAAGTTGGGAGCATGGAATTGTCCAAAATCTCTTGGTATGCTGAAGCATTCAGAGTTCCTTTCACTGGAACTAAGGGGCCAAGCCCAGCTCCTGAAAAACAACCCCACACCATAATCCCTCCTCCACCAAACTTCACAGTTGGCACAATGCAGTCAGACAAGTACCGTTCTCCTGGCAACCGCCAAACCCAGACTCGTCCATCAGATTGCCAGATGGAGAAGCATGATTCGTCACTCCAGAGAACACGTCTCCACTGCTCTAGAGTCCAGTGGTGGCGTGCTTTACACCAATGCATCCAACGCTTTGCATTGCACTTGGTGATGTATGGCTTGGATGCAGCTGCTCGGCCATGGAAACCCATTCCATGAAGCTCTCTATGCACTGTTCTTGAGCTAATCTGAAGGCCACATGAACTTTGGAGGTCTGTAGCGATTGACTCTGCAGAAAGTTGGCGACCTCTGCGCACTATGCGCCTCAGCATCCGCTGACCCCACTCTGTCATTTTACGTGGCCTACCACTTCGTGGCTGAGTTGCTGTCATTCCCAATCGCTTCCACTTTGTTATAATACCACTGACAGTTGACTGTGGAATATTTAGTAGCGAGGAAATTTCACGACTGGACTTGTTGCACAGGTGGCATCCTATCACAGTACCATGCTGGAATTCACTGAGCTCCTGAGAGCGGCCCATTCTTTCACAAATGTTTGTAGAAGCAGTCTGCATGCCTAGGTGCTTCATTTTATACACCTGTGGCCATGGAAGTGATTGGAACACCTGAATTCAATTATTTGGATGGGTGAGCGAATACTTTTGGCAATATAGTGTATGTGTGGGTTCTTCCTGGTTACTTTCATAACCTCCATTCCCTGATGGAGGGAACGAGACGTTGTGTCGATGTAGTGACACTAGGGGTCACTCTTGGGAGCCCCAAACACCTCTGCTTTTTTGAAAAAAGGCCAATGAAATTTGGCGAGTGGAATTTGCATGCCACTCCCCTGGACATATGGGTATAAAAGGAGCTGGTATGCAACCACTCATTCAGGTTTTGTGGTGAGGAGCCGAGACCAGGTCCCGGCCATTTCAGCGGGTAGTTCAGCGTTGTGGCAAGAGGGACACAACGTCTCGTTCCCTCCATCAGGGAACGGAGGTTACGAAAGTAACCAGGACGTTCCCTATCTGTCACTCACTCGACGTTGTGTTGATGTAGTGACACTAGGGGTCCCTATACAAAACGCCACAACTATCTGAACTGTGTTACTTGAACTGGTGGTGTGTGACAGGCAGACCGCTGTGTGCCTCGTAGCCAGCACACCAGGCCGTCACGTAACCTCCCCCAACGCTCTTATGAGCGTCGAACGGTCCATCAGGAACAAGTCGACTGCCCAACTGTAGGGACAGGCTAGTCCAGCCGAGGTCTCTTTCCCTCTCTTTGATCCCCAGAAAGAGTGGAATTTGTTAACTGACTGGGAGCCATAAGTGTCTGCGTCGGGAGGTGTCCCTCCCAAGGGGAAGACACCGCGGAGACCACACCCTGCCCAAAGGGGGGGGTATTTTGAGTGGAATACGTCACATGGTCTTACCGAGTCTTGTCAGAAGTATGTCATGTGGAGAGGTCCCATGGTAGGTCCTACCTGAAGGGGGAGGAGTTTCTACAGAGCATGGTGACTGGGGGCAGAGGGGCCTCTGCCCAAGGAAGACACAGTTTGCATTTGCAGAAAATATCACATGGGGTGCTCAGAGCTTCTAAGGCTCTGCGTGCGATCCAAATAGATGCGTAAAGCTCGCACCGGACACAGCAACGCCAAGGCTGGTTCTGCCTCCTCCTGGGGCGGTGCTTGCAGGTTCACCACCTGATCCCTAAAAGAGGTCGTGGGAACCTTGGGCACATAACCCAGTCGGGGTCTCAGGATCACGTGAGAGTAACCCAGACTGAACTTCAGGCACGATTCGCTGACAGAGAACGCCTGCAGGTCCCCTACCCTTTTGATGGAAGTGAGCGCAGTCAGGAGGGCAGTCTTCAAAGAGAGTGCCTTAAGCTCAGCTGACTCCAAGGGCTCAAAGGGAGCTCCCCATAGACCCCGAAGGACTACAGAGAGGTCCCATGAGGGGATGAGGTGCGGTCTGGAGGGATTCAACCTCCTAGCGCCTCTCAGGAACCTGATGATCAAGTTGTGCTTCCCCAAGTACTTACCATCTATTGCATCGTGATGAGCCGAAATAGCGGCTACATACACCTTCAAGGTGGAGGAGGACAGCCGCCCCTCCAGCCTCTCCTGCAGGAAGGAAAGCACCGATCTGACTGCGCATCTCTGGGGGTCTTTGCATCGGGAAGAACACCACTTAGCGAACAGATGCCACTTCAAGGTATACAGGCGCCTCGTAGAGGGAGCCCTAGGCTGAGTGATCGTGTCTACCACCACGGGTGGTAGGCCACTTAGGTCTTTCGCATCCCGTTCAGGGGCCAGACGTGGAGATTCCAGAGGTCTGGTCGCGGGTGCCAGATGATGTCCCGTCCCTTAGAAAGAAGGGGAATTCCTCAGGGGAATTCGTCAATTCGCCAGTTGGATGGGCCAGTAGGTTGCTACTAGGATGACCTGCTCCTCATCCTCCCTGACCTTGCACAGGGTCTGTGCAAGTAGGCTCACTGGGGGAAACCCATATTTGCGTAGTCCAGGGGGCCAACTGTATGCCAGTGCATCTATACCGAGGGGTACCTCGGTCAGGGCATTACAAAGTGGGCAGTGGGAGGATTCCCGGGAAGCAAACAGGTCTACCTGTGCTCGACCGAATCGACTCCAAATCAGCTGGACCACCTGAGGGTGGAGTCTCCACTCTCCCCTGAGGGTAACCTGATGTGACAGCACGTCCGCTGCATTGTTGAGGTCACCTGGGATGTGAGTGGAGGACTCCAGAGGAGACGGCAGGCGAGTTGTGACATGCAACGGGAGCGTAGACTGCCTTGACAGTTGATGTACGCTACCATCGCTGTGTTGTCCGTCTGGACCAACACGTGCTTGCCCTGGATCAACGGCCGGAACCTCCGCAGGGCGAGCAGTACTGCCAACAACTCTAGGCAGTTGATGTGCTAACGCAGCCACGGGCAAGTCCAGGAGCCGGCAGCTGTGTGCCTGTTGCGTCCGGTGCCCCAGCCCATCTTGGAGGCATCTGTTGTAACCACGATGTGCCTGGAGACCTTCTGTAGGGGAACCCCTGCCCATAGAAATGCAAGGTCGGTCCAAGGGCTGAAGAGGCGGCGACAGATCGGTGTGATGGTCATGCGATGTGTCCCGTGGTGCCATGCCAATCTCGGGACTCGAGTCTGAAGCCAGTGCTGAAGCGGTCTCATATGCATCAACCCGAATGGTGTGGCCGCCGCAGAGGATGCCATATGCCCCAGGAGCCTCTGAAAAAGTTTCAGTGGAACCACTGTCCTCCATCTGAACGCCTTCAGACAGTTCAGCACTGACTGCGCGCTCTTGTTCATGAGGCGCGCTGTCATCGAGACGGAGTCCAACTCCAAATCGAGAAAAGAGATGCTCTGAACCGGGGAGAGCTTGCTCTTTTCCCAGTTGACCCGAAGCCCCAGTCGGCTGAGGTGCTGGAGCACGAGGTCCCTGTGTGCGCACAGCAACTCTCGAGAGTGAGCTAGGATTAGCCAGTCATGGAGATAGTTGAGGATGCAGACGCCCACTTCCCTTAGCGGGGCAAGGGCTGCCTCTGCGACCTTCGTGAAGACGCGAGGGGACAAGGACAGGCCGAAGGGGAGGACCTTGCACTGGTATGCCTGGCCTTCGAAGGCAAACCGCAGGAAGGGTCTGTGTCGAGGTAAGGCCGAGACGTATCAGTACGCGTCCTGTAGGTCTAACGCCGTGAACCAATCTTGATGCCGGATGCTCGTTAGAGTGCGTTTTTGCATCAGCATCTTGGACGGGAGTCTTTGCAAAGCCCGGTTCAGTACTCGCAGGTCCAGGATTGGTCACAACCCACTGCCTTCGGTACGATGAAGTAAGGGCTGTAGAACCCTTTCTTCATCTCGGCTGGAGGGACAGGCTCTATCGCGCCCTTGCGCAGAAGGATAGCGATCTCCACATGCAAGGTAGCAGCATTCTCGCCCTTCACCGAGGTGAAGCGGACGCCGCTGAACCTGGGCAGGCGCCTGGTGAACTGAATCGCGTAGCCGAAACAGACGGTCCGGGTCAGCCATCGTGACGGGTTGGAAAGCACGAGCCATGAGCCCAAACTCCGGGTGAGGGGGACCAAGGGAATGATCACTTTGGACGTAACGGTGGGTGGGGCCTCACGGCGGGGCGGATCTCGAGGTGCCACGTCGAGGGGACTCAAGCCCTATGGCCATGCTGAGTCCAGGGACATCGAAGCACTTACCTGGCTCCTGCCGCCCACCATAAGATTGGCCGAGGAGGGGGGAGGAGGAATCTCGTCCCCGTAGTCCACTGGAACCAATCCCTTGTGGGCGTGTTTGTGCCACAGCTGGGTGCACAGGGGCGGGGGGTTTGCCGCTGGAGCACCATACCTGCCAAAATGGGACGGTGGACAATTGTCGTGACGACGGCCGTGCGCACCAAATATGTGACCCAGGAGATGAGGGAACCATTCTTTTGTCAGGCTTTTGGGTGCCGCAGCCTCCTGGGCATGCGGCGACAAAAGATTCTCCTCCCAGCCCTCCAACGGGGATGGAGTGGTCTGTCGACCAGCCCCAGAGAAGTGGGTCTCCTCGCCCCTGGGTCGCCCATCTCGGGGGTGCTTCGAAGCCTTCCTCGGGTTCTTAGCGGCCGGCCACGAGACGGGTGGCGTCTGCTTCCTGCGGAGGGCTCCACGCCGGAGCCGGGCCATGGGGCAGGCTGCGGCATAGCCGGTGTTGTTGCTGTAGGAGGACGCCCTTGGCGACGAGCAGACAGGGTGCGGGGTCTTAAGCCGTGCCGGGGCAGGATATGTTGTAAGGCCTCCGTCTGCTTCTTCACCGCCGAGAACTGCTGGACAAATTCCTCGACGGCATCGCCAAACAGACTAACCTGGGAAATGGGGGCGTCAAGGAACCATGCCTTGTCCTCCTCTCCCATCTCAACCAAGTTGCGCCAAAGGTGGCGCTCCTGGACCACCAGGGTGGACATCGCCTGCCCGAGAGACCGCGCCATGACCTTCATTGCCCGGAGAGCAAGGTCGGTCGCCGAGCACAGTTCCTGCATCAATCCCGAGTCAGAACTATCCTCGTGTAGTTATTTTAGCGCCTTGGCTTGGTGTACTTGCAGGAGAGCCATGGCATGCAGGGCAGAGGTGGCTTGTCCAGCGGCACTACAGGCGCCTGCTTCGGGGATAGTGAGAGCGGGGGAGCTGAAAGACCGGGACCAGGCAGTAAAAGGTGCCTCCCACAATCTTGTCAGCTCCTCATGCACTCCCAAAAGAAAGGAACGGGGGTGGGGTGTGGCCGTGGGCGGCGCCCCAAGCCCAGGAACCAATCATCGAGCCGCGAGGGTTCAGGGGAGAGTGGAGGGTTCCACTCTAGCCCGATGCTCGCGGCCGCCCGGGAAAGCATGTCCGTTATTTCCGTGTCGGCGTGAGCCTCTGCATCAGACTGGACGAGCCCGCTCTCCGATGCTGCGCTCTATAACTCATCGTCTTCCCGAGCTCCGAACGAGAAGTTGAACTCGCGCTGAGACGAGCCGGCGGTCTCATGCGAGAGCCCGATCGGGGCAAGCGAGCGTGCTGGGGAATGGGAGGTTCGTGGGTGGACACCCGGCAGAGGTGGTCCCATTGATGTCCCCAAATTGCCCCCAGTGCTAACCGACGCGGCCTCAAACCCGTAGGTAGAAGGAACGGTGCGGGGAGCCACGGGGTGGCTAGCTTTCTTACAAAAGCAAGCCGCAACGCAAAGTTGCCATGGTCATGTTCTCGCAATGAGGACATGACCCATCATTGTTCTCGCAATGAGGACATGACCCATCCACGAACGATGTCTCCGCGTGGGCAGCGCCCAGACACGTAAGACAGCGATCGTGGCCGTCAGAAGCAGAGATAATAGAAGGAACGGTGCGGGGAGCCACGGGGTGGCTAGCTTTCTTACAAAAGCAAGCCGCGACGCAAAGTTGCCATGGTCATGTTCTCGCAATGAGGACATGACCCATCATTGTTCTCGCAAAGAGGACATGACCCATCCACGAACGATGTCTCCGCGTGGGCAGCGCCCAGACACGTAAGACAGCGATCGTGGCCGTCAGAAGCAGAGAGATAATGACCGCAACAAGGAATAACACAAACGGAAAGGCATCTTTAAAAAGACGTTCCGTGTGTGTGCCGCTCTTTTTGTGATTGAAAATATACTCTTTTAGAATATACTTTCTTATTTTCACTCTGCCGAAGCGCCCAGGGGCGTTCTCTGCACTCCACGGTTGCAGCGAGTGAGAAGCCGCTGAAATGCGCCGTAAATCCAGCAGTTTTGAGGTGCGTCTTTGGAGGGAATTGAATTCAGTGCACTGAATACAACCGCTCGGCTCGACCTGTATGTCCGGGGAGTGGCATGTAAATTCCGCTTGCCAATTCTCATTGGCCTTTTTTCAAAAAAGCAGAGGTGTTTGGGGCTCCCAAGAGTGACCCCTAGTGTCACTACATCGACACAACTTAGAGTGAGTGACAGATAGGGAGATTTAGCTTCTTTTAAATATACATTTTGTTATGTTTAATTTTGTTATCTCTGTGCAATACGATTCTATTCATTAACATTAGTAAATGCTTTCCTATCTATTTGCTGTGCATTTTCACATTGAGAATAAATTGGTTCATCCAAAACCATGCTCTCCCCGGTGCAGAGCATATCTTTTCTCGGGATGGAGTTGGACTCAGTCACTATGTTAGCGCGCCTCACGAGCGAGCATGCTCAGTCAGTGCTGAATTGCCTGAAGTCATTCAGGGGAAGAACAGCGGTCCCACTGAAATAATTTCAGAGGCTCCTGGGGTACATGGTGTCCTCAGCTGCGGTTACGCCACTCGGGTTGATATATATGAGACCGCTTCAGCACTGGCTTCAGACTCGAGTCCCGAGATGGGCACGGCGCTGCTGTACGCATCGCGTGGCTATCACGCCGATCTGTCACCGCACATTCAGCCCTTGGATGGACCATGCATTTCTATGGGCAGTGGTTCCCCTAGAACAAGTGTCCAGGCATGTTGTTGTCACAACAGATGCGTCCAAGTCAGGCTGGGGCGCCGTTTGCAACGGGCACTCATTCCCTCATGGGACCACTCTGTAGTCTTGCTGGGCCTACAGAGAGCCCCATTTGAGCCTCTGGAGTCAGTCGAGCTAAAAGCCCTCTCACTGAAGACATCCCTCCTAACTGCGCTCACTTCCGTCAAGAGGGTTGGGGATCTGCAGGTGTTCTCTGTCAGCGACACGTGCCTAGATTTCGGTCTGACATACTCTCACGTTATCCTGAGACCCCGGCCTGGATATGTGCCCAAGGTTCCCACTACCCCTTTTAGGGATCAAGTGGTGAACTTGCAAGCACTGGCCCGGGAGGAGGCAGACCTTGTCTTGTTGTTGCTGTGTCCGGTACGCACCTTGCGTGTTTACTTGGACCGCACAGAGAGCTTTAGATGCTCTGAGCAGCTCTTTGTCTGTTTTGGGGGACAGCAGAAGGGGAAGGCTGTCTCCAAATAGAGGGTTGCCCACTGGATCATAGATGCCATCACTTTGGCATACCAGGCCCAGGGTGCACCGTGCCCCCTGGGAGTACAAGCACACTCCACTAGGAGTGTGGCATCCTCCTGGGCTCTGGAGAATGGCAGACATCTGTAGAGCAGCAGGCTGGGCGACACCCAATACCTTTGCAAGATTTTACAATTTCCGGGTTGAGCCAGTTTCGTCCTGTGTGTTAGCGGGTATGAACATGTAAATATGCAGGCAGCTGGCTGGGTGTACCGCTTGCACAAAGTGCCTTTCCCCTACCTGAGGGGATAACACGCGCTTTTTCTGTCCACGTGAGTTCCTGGGACTGGCGAACCCTGGATGAGTGACAGATAGGGAAAATCTCGGTTACTGTTATAACCTCTGTTCCCTGACGGAGGGAACGAGACATTGTGTCCCTCCTGCCACAACACTGAACTACCCACTTAAATGGCCGGGACTCTGTCTCAGCTTCTCAGCACAAACCTGAATGAGTGGATGCAAGCCGTCTCCTTTTATACCCGTATGTCCGGGGGAGTGGCATGCAAATTCTACTTGCCAATTTTCATTGGCCTTTTCTCAAATATCAGAGGTGATTGAGGCTCCCAAGTTCAACCCCTAGTATCACTACATCGACACAATGTCTCGTTTCCTCCATCAGGAAACAGGTTACAACAGTAACCGAGACGTTTTATGATCTTGTCTAGCTATATATACATATATAATATTGTGGAGATGGGGGCGTGGTCGAGTGACGTTCTGTGGAGAGCAAGGCAGGAAATTATCTCTAACAGCTGTTTTGTGTTGCACTAAGAGCTGGAGAGAGATATAAGGTCAGTCCAGACCGCTGGAAGAGAGAGAAACCGACCTGAGCGTGTGTGTGTGTGTGTGTGCCCTGCTGAAAAGCAAACCGTGTGTGTTAAACTGAGTGACTAAAACCTTACATGGATTGTTTACCCGGCTCCACTTTCCTCCTTCCCACCTGAACAAGTGACTTGTCACAAATATATTATTATTATACTTATTGTTTCCACAACTTCATATCAACTAATACAATAGTTTATTTGCACTTCTAGAAAAAAAAGTTGAAAGTTAATTTAAGATCTTTAAAAACTTGAGATTGAAAAGACTTGTCAAAGTACCCTTGTACTTTCATGTACATTTTAACCTAACATATGTATATTATTTGTCTGAGCTATAAAGTTATATATAAAACTGGTTTTATATGTTTTAAAGTTATGACAATTTTTGCACTGGTGTGGCCTGTTGTCATGACAAGCAGCTGATAGAAATGTCTTTTTTTCAACACAAAAATGTGAAATTGAGCTGGAAAATTAAATCAATGAGCTCAATGTTTTATGGTGTGGTGTGTTGCGGGCTAGGTTTGATGGGTCGCTCTGAGCCAGAAAGTCCAGGGCCACTTTTTAGTCCCAGTCCACCCCTGCTTCAGGATACTTGGAATATAGGACATGAGTCATATAGATACATTTTATGATTACGCTTATCATGATTTTTGATCATTTTGGAGCCTGACAGCCCAGTCCTTATTCACTTTCATTATCTGGAAAAGAGTGGCAATTAGCGTTGTCACGGTATCAAAATTTCAGTAGTCGGTAACGATACCAGTAAAATTTCACGGTTCTCGATACCAGTTTCGGTACCACAGCATAAATATGCTAATATGACAATGTGATATTGAACACACCCATTTAGCCTATTTAAAAAGTTAAATTTTAATGTAAATAATGAATTTAAAGAAATGCATGTTTCCTTCAAGTGTTTATCAGTCAAGGATGCATTGCTGAAGTGTTTTTAAGTAGCGCCCTGAAATCTGTTTTATTCTTTACCAAATCATGTTTTCCTTTTTGTTATTATTATTAGGGGTTCAAGCCCAAAGGGCTAGAAACCCTATTGTTTTTGTAAGGATTTTTATTATTATTATTAGTATTCTTCCCTAAAACTGATGCAGTGTGCAGACCAAACCGTAAGGCCTAGAGACTTTAAACTTTGGGGAAAGGTAGTACTCCTCCAGTCTACTACGGCGCAAAGTCTCGCCCCGATCGACCTCACGGTGGCGCTACAGTGATCAAAACAATACTGGGAAATAACTCTGAACCATAAGTGCTAGTGCTTAAGTGCTTAACATTCATTCATGACATGTTTTTTTTTGCCTGAAGCTTCACTTTCTGGATAAACATTTTGTGACACTTTTAAGTCACGTCTGAAATCTCATCTCTTTACACTAGCCTTTGAGTCTGACAAATGAAATAGAGGACCCAGTTTTGGAGTGTTTGTATTTTGTGTTTTAGATTACTGATGTTTGTGTATATGGTCATTTTTAAATGTTATGTTTAAATTTTTTTACTATGAAGCACTTCGGTCCACTCTGTTGTTTTAAATGCTATATTTATAAAGAGTTGAGATTAAAGTGCAAATGGTGTGATTTAATTATATAAATATATAGTTTACATGTGCTGCATGGTTCACAGTATATTAGTGCTTTGCTCTGTCATCTGATACGTGTCGTGAAGGATTCTCAATGTTTGTGGAGTTTCCAGTGTATGAGCAGATGGATTTATGATTTATACATTCATTCAAAGTATGCAGCTCTTCCACACTAAGATTGCAGCCTTTAGCGGTTTAATAAATCACACTAGGACATGTCACAATTTTAATTTGATTAATTGTCCATTTCAGTGTCATGAGTAACAGAGCATCTGTGCTTGGTACTACTGGTACTACAGAAACACTGGTATCATTACATCTTTTTTTAAATTTTAGTATCGACTTGGTACCGAAGTACCAGCACTTTTGACAACACTAGTGGCAATGATATTCTTAAAAAGATCACATTTTGTGTTCCACGTAATAAAGTCATCGTTTTTGGAACAAAAAATGTTTCCATCAGACTCTGTACTCTTGCTGTATGTTATGGGTCCTCAAGTGCACAAGCTGCCCATGCTGCTACCCATACAGTATGTTCTATAGTTTGCAACTTGGGGGCCTCTTCATTTAAATCATTAATGAGCACACATCGAAGGCGCTCAGTAGACTGCATGCTTGCCTCTCTGCCGTGCCGCTCTGCTGATTGAATGACAGCAAAGCAATGTTCCTCAAACGGTTCCCTGTGGGCACTGATTGCTGCCAGGCAGGAGCTTTTGGCTTTTAACTGCAATCCCAGTACTGTAGCTGTGCTCAGACAACGGCCCCATACGTGTTTCCAGTCACACACGTAGCTCCCCCTTTTGACCATTGGAACACCTGTTGACCCATCAAGAGGGCCAGGAGCAAAAAGGGAAGGAAAGAAAAATTGTGGTCCCACTTTATATTTGGTTTCTTAACTACTTACATTAAGCAGTTCTATTAATTTTCAACATATTGTACAATATGTGTTGTTACACTCTACTTTTAGGGATGGTAAACTTCACTTGCATACATAAATTTTTCAAACAGGTTTTGTATACAGTTTATTTGGAGTCCCACAACCACCTTAACCCAAACCCTACCCTCACCCCTGACCTTAGCCTATACCCTAACCCTAACCTTGGTAGAAGCAAATGTGAATCTTGCAGTAGTTTTGAAGAACATTATTTCAAATACTTACTTTTTAATGCAAGTACATCATATTCAAATTTATAACACCTGATATAAAGTGGGACCAAAAATGTGAAAGGCTGGTTTTGCTTGGGCTCTTTCTCTAATTCTCCTTCCCTTCCTGTGGTAGGTGAGGCATGGAAGCAGTATTACAGGCCTAAATCCCCACAGTGAGATGAGGAGGGATTTACTCTGCTGCTTATGAGAGAGATGCACAAGACTCTGTGCTTGAGTTCCAGATTTACATTCAAAGAAAGGAATGTGATAGAAAAAGTGGGCTCTGAAATGTAGTAATGACTTAGAAATGCCCCGGTAGGTTAAGCACAGCAGAGGGCACAGCTTAATATTCATTATGGGAAATGCCAGTCTGGTGGCTTAATAACTCTGTTGTTATTACTGATTTTACCCCTCACTTCCCTTTTATGGGTACATCCCTATGGAGGTTCTATTTTGTTTCGCATGGTAACTTCATCCTTAAAGTCTACCATGTATAACATGTTAGATATCCAATATGAGAAGTTATATAACAATGCGTTTATTACCTAACTTCAAGCTGGTACATTTGCCTGCATCTGCCTTATAGATACTTAAAGGGATAGTTCACCCAAAATTAAACTTTTGCCATAATTTACTTACCTTCATGTCATTGCAAACCCATTCAGCTTTCTTCCATGGAAAATAAAAGGAAATGTTAGGCAGAACGACAGCCCTAGTCACTATTCACTGTACGGAAATAAGATTTCATTCACAATGACACATGATAGTACTTTAGAAGTTGTTGCTCTCATGTGAAGTAATGCGAGTCTCTCAGTGAGATACAGGTCTTGTGAGTATAAATGTATATTATGTACTTGTGGGTATGATGGCATAAGCTGAGTAATATTTGAATATTGTTATAGACTCAGGCCCTTTTTATCCCAGCCTTCTCCTGTGACCAGATGCTAAATATGACCATAAATCACTATGATGGAAATTTTCTATGATGGAAAAAAATCATGTTAAACCTGAAAAACCTCCACTATGAGGGTTCATGCTCTTTGTATTGGTGTGTATGTGAACATATGTGAGTGTATGTGCACTCACTTGGGTGCAGTCAAGCTTTCCGAGCTCTGAAGTACATCTACAACATAGTTTACATTGAAAACACAATTATAGCACATAAATGTGGGATTTGCTTTTCAGAGAAGTGTGTAATAACTGGATTTACTTTCAGAATTGGTCTCTAACTGATTAATGCATTTCAAATAGCTCTGCACGTGTCACTTTTCCAAATACACAGGGCTTAAATGATTTTGCCCCAAGTGGGATTTGAAAAAATGCAGTGTCTCATGTCAGATTGAGTTTTACAATAGCCCATTTGTTGTCTCATGTGACACCAGCGTGGGTTTACATGGATGAAACTAACTGGAAAATCTGCCATGAAGCATAACAGCAGGCAGCCCATGTGAATGTGAGAGTGGGAATAAAAGTGTGGGTTCGAGTTTCAGGGGGGACTGCATCAGACGACGCACCTGTTCTCCTCTCTTGCCTGGTTAAATGAGGAGGGTGGGTCATGTGTCCTTTCACCATCTGCTGTGGGCTTAAAGGTGCTATATGTAATATTTTTACTGTACTAAATCATAAAATGACCATAATATGTCATTAGAGAATTAGGAAACATGCTAAGTTGAAATACTGGCTTCTCTGATAACAGTGCTACAGCCAGTATATTCTACTTTGAAGTTTCCATTCCGGGCCGGAATTTTTGTTTATGATTTGGCCTGTGTGATAACGCCCACTGCCCACTCACCAATAGTATTTAGACACCACTGGGTTGCCAGATTTGAGCAAGTTTGCAGGCAAACAACACTGCGTGCTGTAGCCATGGAAGCAAGCAGACGAACTGGATCAGAGATAACAGATTCCACCCGACCTAAAAAGCCTCGCCATCCATCTAAAAACCACCGTGACCAGAGGTGTAGTAAAACAAGGATACATTTTGGAGATGCCTTTGGAAGATGGAGACATCTGGCAACCCGCATGAGCTTCGAGTCTGGGGCGGGGCAGACAACTCTCCAATATTTTGAATTTGGACAGCAGTACCCATTTCAAATGCTTGTTGTCTTACATATAGCACCTTTAACTTACAGAAACACTCTCAAGCTGGTGCACAAGTACACTGTACATTGTAAAATCACAAACGTTGTGCCATGGGCACAAAATAATACAATAAAATGGCTGCTTTCTACAAACATTGAAAATCAGGTGAGAGTAACATTTGGTTAAAGCACATTTCCTGAATTGTCTAAAATTTGATTGTGACTGCATTTAATCTTGTCCGACAGTGCATATTCTCAACCTCAGTCAGCACGCCCACAGACAACAAATACTCTGTCCAATGCATATTGCACAAAAAATGGCGAGATTTGGCTGAAATCACCAGGGATCTATTGATACAATGAACGTTTTTGAGGAATCACTGGATTTGCCAGTTTTCAAACTGATATTCAGAGTTTTGCATGAAGCGCTAAATACCTTAGTATTAACTAGATAACCACAAGAAGAATTATATAATGTTTGTATAAAATCTGTACTTATTACTTTTGGATGGACAGAAATTCTGATAATTACAAATAATCACAAATCTATTTACTGTGTTCAACACTTCAATATTCGTCTCAACTTGACGAGGCACCAACAACATCAGAATCCACCTGCTGGTTTTAAAGGAACTATTCTGGACTACTGCAAGAACATGGTGACTAACTAGCAGGAAAAATGTCATCTTTCCCTTGCAGTGTTAGGTAGTGAGATGGACGTTGAGAGCCCATTAGCAGCTGGAAGATTGTGAGTGAAAGAGAAATCATTTTTGAGGTGAGAGTTAATGTGGGAACGAGCTGTGGGGAATGATAACCGTCAGTCTGCTGAGAGGTTTGTTGTTACACTGAAATTAGAATGAGATGAGATGAGATGAGTTGTTGAGAGGATGACTTTAACTGTGGGTGTTTAGCCAGGCGAATCAGTCCACTAAAGTGCTGATGTGTAGTCTGTACTCACTCAGTGAGACATGCATCACAACAACAAGGCACTTGGCATTCTGCCCTGAAGTTTTGGTTTTCTGTCTTTTAAAACTGTTTCTTAAAGCTTAAGTTTGTAACTTTTTCTTTGTTAAAATACTTTTAAAATACTTTTTCCCAGCTTAATATTCAGAGACAACTGTAAGTAAGCATATTGTAGGTTAATTTTTTTGAAAACTGTAAACTGTCTCTGTGGCTCAGAAAATGTCCTCTGTTGTTTTAGTGACTGGTCCATACCAGCATAAAAACATTGACTCCACCAATGGCATGGGGGTTGAGTGCGTATTCAAAAAGCTGTTTGAAAACAAATTTTTGCAATTCTGGTTGATGGCGCTATTGCCGTTCAAATTAAACACTTTAGCTTTAACTGGTGGGTGGCAGGTTTGTTCCGATAGGGCTGCAGAAAGTGGGGAAAAACAATGCTAAATGCAAATACTGAAATGTATCTAACCTTATAAATATGTATATTTAGGATAGCAAACATTTACCTGCTGTCAGCTTTTAAAAATCAGCTTTTTTTGTGTTCAGTCAAACTCAATGGTATTTTGGCACAAATTCATCTGTCACTTGGTAGAAGCTAGCCAAATTAGGCTGATGCAGGCATCCCATCATCCTTGGAAACTATGAATCAAACTATGCAATAGGGTTGTGCGGTATACTGGTACTAATGAAATATCACGATACCAAAAAAAATGAAAATGGTACGATATCATCTTATCGCTAATTTCGGTACCATTTTACAGTATGTTACCATTAGCAAAATGTTATGAGATGTGAAAGTTTTGAGAGGAAATCATTGACAATTAAAAAATAAAAAATAAAAAATAAATTTCAATATGGCCAAGTGTGATCATTAAACAGCAGAAGGGTGTCATTAAAATAAAATAAATAATATACAGTCCCATTCGCTGCATGCTACAGAATGAACGAGAGGTGCCACTCTGCTCTATCTACTTTACACACAGACACAACACACACTACTGGTGCTTGATTTTTATGCAGTACGTTTAGTGTATAGAAGGTTGTGAACATTCAAATCTCCTCCTGTGCAGCTCGGAGATTTTACCTTGCGAGTCATGATGGGAGTATTACAGCATTAATGGGAAGCTTGATATAACTAACCCGTCAAAAAAAGGAAGAACTCAAACATCTGTCAAAATAAATGTCCCGCTAAAATGAAAGCTTTATGTATGCCTGAACATTTAACATGGAATCCAAACAAATGTTAACAGAAAACACAGAATCTGTAAGACTTTATGCAGTTCTTTTAATCTAGTCATTATCTGTGTAATTTCATTAAAAAATCTGAGGTTTTTTATTTGTTACCTAAGTATCGATTTAGTATCAATACCAAGGAACCAGAGCTGGTATCGTACCAAAGCCAACATTTATTGGAGCAAAACTACTATGCAAATGAAAAGAAACTATGACTCAGACTATATTAAGATAGGTTTATATATAGACAGATACATTTATATAGACATTTAGAAACCTACTGTTTTACAATAAACAATTTTGGTATTGTGGTGGGTCAACTTGATGTCCAATATAAAATCTAGGTCCTGAAGCAAAACCAGTTCAGAACTACTGTTTTATGTCTCTCTTTCTGCTCTTTCTAACATAAATATGTACTCACACTTCACATACTCTTATAAGATTTGTAAGTCACAGAATCACCCTTGCTGCCTTTCGGCTCTCTTGCATCTAGTCGTCGATAAATAAAGAAACAAAGATTGATCACCCAGCAGACATTGCTTTAATGCTGGGGTTGGGAACCTATGGCTCACGAGCCACAAGTGGCTCTTTGTTCAAAATCAAGTGGCTCGCTGGGTGTCTCACCATTCACCAACACATGATCATTTAAAACTTTCTAGAGAAAACTTTCCTGCAGAAAGTGTGGGTCCAATTGCAAAGTTTGAAGTCAGTGACACTGTTTTGATTTCCTTTCTCCCGAATTTGTCATACAGCCTACTCCTGGTGGACAAGGTTTGAAATTAACAACCATCAAATGCAGATTTTTCATACAAAGTATTTTGCTGATGTACCAGCCAATGTGGAGGGCGACCTGTAAGACTTCTCGGAGTGATATATGACAAGAAATTAGACACAAAGACGCAAGTTTGACGAAACGTTGATTATATTTTGAAGAACAGACGAAAGAAAAGGTGCCGATGTGCGTCTGATTTGATATGTGTGCGCAGTGAGCTCTGCTGTTCACGAGTGCAATGAAAGCGCTTCTCTAAGACACGCACATGCATAGAATTCTGGGCCTCGTTTCCCAATAACTATTGATCTTAGTGGTTGAGTATTTTCTACGAGCAATTTTACGAACGTTCGTTATTTTTTATGTGCGCCCAGGGTGTGAAACAGCACCCGTCTCCTGCCAAATGCAACGAGGCTCAATCCAGTTCATCACCTCGTCCAAATGCAGGTATTTCATGCACGAGTAATTTTGCTCATCTACCCGCAACAGGCGGGTGACCTGTAAGACATCTCGGAGTGACACATGATGTTAGACACAAGACATGTGCTTGAAGAAACTTTATGATATTTTATTATAAAAAAAACAGATAAAAGAAAAGCCATCATTGGTTGTGTCGGAATCGCTGTTTGTTCAGAGGAGTGCAGCATGAGCCTGTCTCGTGGAACAGGCGCATGTAACATTCATCTGAAAACTTTGCAAGAATAATGCCGTCTATGAGAATGCTGCAAATGATCTCCGATCATCTCAGGAGGTGCTGTGAGTTTCGCTTTATTTCCACGGAGCAGTTCGCTCTTACGCATTGTGAAAGTAACTCTGCTGGTTTAGTAACATATACAGGTGCATCTCAATAAATTAGAATGTCGTGAAAAAGTTAATTTATTTCAGTAATTCAACTCAAATTGTGAAACTCGTGTATTAAATAAATTCAATGCACACAGACTGAAGTAGTTTAAGTCTTTGGTTCTTTTAATTGTGATGATTTTGGCTCACATTTAACAAAAACCCACCAATTCACTATCTCAAAAAATTAGAATACATCATAAGACCAATAAAAAAAAACATTTTTAGTGAATTTTTGGCCTTCTGGAAAGTATGTTCATTTACTGTATATGTACTCAATACTTGGTAGGGGCTCCTTTTTGCTTTAATTACTGCCTCAATTCGGCGTGGCATGGAGGTGATCAGTTTGTGGCACTGCTGAGGTGGTATGGAAGCCCAGGTTTCTTTGACAGTGGCCTTCAGCTCATCTGCATTTTTTGGTCTCTTGTTTCTCATTTTCCTCTTGACAATACCCCATAGATTCTCTATAGGGTTCAGGTCTGGTGAGTTTGCTGGCCAGTCAAGCACACCAACACCATGGTCATTTAACCAACTTTTGGTGCTTTTGGCAGTGTGGGCAGGTGCCAAATCCTGCTGGAAAATGAAATCAGCATCTTTAAAAAGCTGGTCAGCAGAAGGAAGCATGAAGTGCTCCAAAATTTCTTGGTAAACGGGTGCAGTGACTTTGGTTTTCAAAAAACACAATGGACCAACACCAGCAGATGACATTGCACCCCAAATCATCACAGACTGTGGAAACTTAACACTGGACTTCAAGCAACTTGGGCTATGAGCTTCTCCACCCTTCCTCCAGACTCTAGGACCTTGGTTTCCAAATGAAATACAAAACTTGCTCTCATCTGAAAAGAGGACTTTGGACCACTGGGCAACAGTCCAGTTCTTCTTCTCCTTAGCCCAGGTAAGATGCCTCTGGCATTGTCTGTGGTTCAGAAGTGGCTTAACAAGAGGAATACGACAACTGTAGCCAAATTCCTTGACACGTCTGTGTGTGGTGGCTCTTGATGCCTTGACCCCAGCCTCAGTCCATTCCTTGTGAAGTTCACCCAAATTCTTGAATCGATTTTGCTTGACAATCCTCATAAGGCTGCGGTTCTCTCGGTTGGTTGTGCATCTTTTTCTTCCACACTTTTTCCTTCCACTCAACTTTCTGTTAACATGCTTGGATACAGCCAGCTTCTTTGGCAATGAATGTTTGTGGCTTACCCTCCTTGTGAAGGGTGTCAATGATTGTCTTCTGGACAACTGTCAGATCAGCAGTCTTCCCCATGATTGTGTAGCCTAGTGAACCAAACTGAGAGACCATTTTGAAGGCTCAGGAAACCTTTGCAGGTGTTTTGAGTTGATTAGCTGATTGGCATGTCACCATATTCTAATTTTTTGAGATAGTGAATTGGTGGGTTTTTGTTAAATGGGAGCCAAAATCATCACAATTAAAAGAACCAAAGACTTAAACTACTTCAGTCTGTGTGCATTGAATTTATTTAATACACGAGTTTCACAATTTGAGTTGAATTACCGGAATAAATGAACTTTTCCACGACATTCTAATTTATTGAGATGCACCTGTATGTGTGTGTGTGTGTGTGTATGTGTGTGTGTATTAAACAAAGACGAAAGTGATTAAATCATAAAATAATACAAGACACTTTGAACCTAAAATTGAGTTCTGTTTTTATTTTCTTTAGGCAGCATATACTGTATTACCAAAGCGCAATACAAACACATTTGATAAGAACACACATTTGGCAGCATTTTTTTGGGAACACATGGGAATTTATTGGGCTTATTTATTATGATTATGATTATTATTATTATTATTATTATTATTATTATTATTATTATTATTATCTATACATTTACCAAAGCAACAGATGCAGAATTATGGACTTCTGATTCACATAATCTGTTCCAAAACCTAGTTAGATGTCTGTAGAGGCAGCATTTTAAGGTTTCATATCATGCTCACAACAAAAAGGCAGTTCCAAAAGAAAGCTTAATTATGCTACCTCCTAAGATAACTTGTTTAGGCCAAATTCTAAGACAGCATTGCATGTATCTTGCACAGAATTGAGTTTCTCCACAAAAACACACAATAAAAAGAGAGTAATTCTGTACAGTATGTGGATATTTTGTTACATCCCCAGACAAATAGAAATAATTTTACACTTAATCAGTGTGTTAATTTCACACATCCACATTTACAGCATTTGTGGAGTTATGCCTTTGAATTGTTTTGCATATTATTTGCATATATTAAGGAATACATTGAGGTAATGTTTTGTACAGTAGTGATAAAATGCTCTCAGTGCAATTACTGGATCTGTTCAGATAATATAATATTAGATGTTACACATGCCTTACTGAGCTAACTATTGCTTGTCATAGCTGCTTAGCTTTAGTGCATCTGCAACAACTGTTTGGGTGTCACCAACGAAAGAACACTCTGGTAATAACCTTGTGAAATCTGATAGGCAGGGGGAAAGATTGATAACATGTCATTAACCAGAAACAGAAATCTTCATAGCCGCATCATTCTATGACAGAGCACTCAGTCATCAATCAGTTAAAGATGGTATAGGATAGCATTTGTAAGTCACATTAAACTACTGTTACTTTCTGCAGAGATTCATATGGTTGTAAGGCACTAACACATCCATTTAGTTTGACCTGATCATTTTTAATTTCAGACACAGTGACAGTAAATCAAAGAAGGTTTAAGTGTATAGATTATAGTGTGCTAAGGGGAAAAAAGGAATGTTTTTGAAGTCAACATGAAATGCTGTTTGCAACCCATTTTACTTTTGTAAACTGATGTATTTCCAAGTGAAACAGGAGTTTCCATCGAGAATAAAATGTGGGACTAGACTTAATTTTATCCATCGCAAATTGATTGGAATGTGAAAAGAGGGAGTTCTATACCAGAATGGTGTCAGGTGGTTAGAGGGGTTGAATACTTTCTGGAATTTGTGATAGTAAATTACAATGAAAGTCATTTCAGAGGTGGAGAAAGCTATTCAGTTTTGAGTAAAGATTACAAAGACAAACATTTATTAGTCTTGCTCCAAGAAATTGTGTACAATAAAATCAGGAACGTCCATTAAGAGAGTAAATAGAGTCAATTATTATTCAAAATAATTCATGTTGACTTTAAAGACTCCATGAAATTGCTTGAGTTGCTCAGTTTTTTTCCCTTGTTGATGTATTTCCTATTGAATAACGATGTTTGGGTGGGACATATTGAAGGTTAAGTCCCTTTTTTAAATAGCCAATAGGCTTTAGTAACATCACATTCATGAACCATGATTTGCTACTTGCTAGTCAGTTGCAATTGGTTGTAGATTTAGAGAAATTCTCATTCTAGAGAGCAGTTGATTGGACAGAAAATCTGTGCTGAGTTATCAATACATTTTCCCTGAAGATGTGTACATGTGTTATGTTATCTGCTAAAAGTTGTCAACTTTTAGTAGCATATACAGTAAAAGTCTTCAAATGTAGTAGACGTGGACTAAAAGCCACTAAACTCCAATTTAGATTTTATGGGGTCTTAAGTTCCATTACAAGTCGTACGTTTAAGAGTATGTAGCCTGTAGTGACAAAGTACGCTTTATTTTGAATGTGAATGCAGGAAAATAATGGTGTGCCTTTTAGGTCAATTTTTCTTTAAGGTGAGATTATTATTATTATTATTATTATTATTATTATTATTATTATTACATAATCAGAAATTGTGTTTTTTTTATTAAATGTTTCTCATAAAGATACTGGCTTAACCACACATTTTGAATGCTTTCCATCCCACTATTTCAGTTTTTTTCACTCTTTTTTTTTTCTCTTCTTTCACACATGCTGAATAACCTCTCCATGCTCCATACACAGACGGCAGAAGATAGGGACATCGATTTTTTACCCTCTGAGTACTATTTCAGTTGTCAGGGATGTGGAGAAGAAGTTGTGCTTGAGAGAAGTTATGTATGTTATTAAGGGAATGGCTGTGCTGAGCTTCTCTTGAGAGCTGAGGGATAAAGCTCTTCTCAGTAGAAGAACCTGATGGACTTAATATCATGGCAGCTGGAGATCAGCCCTGTTGGCAGTAAGCACGTACATATATTTCAGCTGGATAATTATCGTCGGGTGGCAGTGAGGACGGCAGGCTGGGTCTGGTAGTTGTGTCACTGGGAGATGAGGGACCCTAAGCCTCTGAGGTGTCCATCCTCAGGATGCCTAAGCTTTAGCCCTGCCGTTCAGCATTCTGGAAGCAGGTCATTCTTGTTCTGGAGGTGGGAAGGAGTGGGTGTGGGGCTTAGTGGAGCTGACAGTTAGAGACAACACAGTTACACAAACTCATACACACAGACTTATTCCAAAACACATTTACAGTCATACACTTAAATCCGCACTCAGAATTGTATAAACAAACCCCCTCTACAGACATATGGAGACATTTTCCTTTTAAAAGTACTGTGATGGTACCGTGGTACAGTGATGGTATCAGATGGTAATACCATGGTACTTCAATATATTCCATAGCACTGAACAATTACCATATTCATATGCCATGGTATTTACATGATACTCCAAAGTATTTCAAAGAAAACCATTCTTCCTTGATATTGTGTCTATTCTGATCACATGGTAAACACACTTTCTTTCAGCTCCTCTAATCAGAACTTAATCTTAAATATCCATGAGATGTGCAAAAGACCCTCCCCGTCTTCCTCTATCATGCAAACGTCATTCTTAAAACTGATCTCTTTCCCAAATGGCGCAGGCACTAACCAGCCACCTCACTGCCTCAGTCACGCAAATCCTCCTTCATTAATAGTGGTTTATGGTTTTTACTGCTAATGCAGGGGAATTGAATGAAGGGCCCCCAGGGTGAATGACTGGGCCTCTGGCGATAGTAAAAGAGCAAATGTATATTTTCATAGGTTATTAGGCATCAATTTTCTGTGGATTAAGAGGCCTCGTAACATTAAAGACTATGAATGTAAAATGTGTGTACGGTAATGCTGTTATCAGCTTAACAGAAACACTGAGGTGCACACATGTAGTACACACTCACACATGTGTTGCATACATTTCCTCTCCTATATAATAAAAATACTTTTTCACATCATGCTCATTCACCTTTCTCCTTTTGTTTTCTACCCTCACCTCTCTCTCTATCTTCACTCTGTGGACTTTGTCATAGTTTCTCTTTCCTGTTTCTGTTTTTAATCCCTCCCACCCTCCCTGTGCCACTATTTTAGCAGTCCGTAGATTAACTTCTCCCCCAATTAGCCTTTCTATTTTCCCAAGCTCTGAGGCTAGACTGTAAACACGCTAAGGGCCACTGTCTATAACCAATGCATGCTTTTTCATTTGTGGAGAATGGAGATTGGTTAACTAGAATGCTTTATTGATGGGCATCCTGCTGTTTGATTGACAGAATGAGCCTCTAGACTGTCACGTCAAGGTCAATTGACAGTTGTTTTCTTATAAATTTTATATCAGTGGTTCTCAACTGGTGATCCAAAAAATGGCCTGTTCTGATAAATTCACGAACAGCAGGAAAAAAAACTATGCGAAATTGCAAATAATAAAATGCAAATAACCGTATAATTGAGCTGTGTGTTCAATCAAACTCTGTATTTTGGCATAAATGGATTTGACACTTGGTAGAAGCTAGCCAAATTAGGCACATCCCCTCATAAAAAAAAAAATAAAAAAAACATAAAATACATAAATAAAAATACAACCTAAACTACACTCGCTGAGCACTTTATTAGGAACAATATGGTGCTAATAAAGTGCCTGATGTGGTCTTCTGCTGTTGTAGCCCAACTGCCTCTCGTGGTTCAATGTGTTGTGCATTCTGAGATGCTATTCTGCTCACTACAATTGTACAGAGTGGTTACCTGAGTTACCGTAGCCTTTCTGTCAGCTCAAACTAGTCATTCTCCGTTGACCTCTAACATCAACAAGGCGATTCCTTCTGCAGAAACATCTGGATGTTTTTTTTTTTTTGGAACCATTCTGAGTAAACTTTAGAGACTGTTGTGCATGAAAATCCCAGGACATCAGCAGTTACAGAAATACTCAAACCTGCCTGTCTGGCACCAACAATCATGGCACAGTCGAAATCACTGAGATTACATTTTTCCCCTATTCTGATGGTTGATGTGAACATTAACTGAAGCTCCTGACCCGTAACTGAATGATTTTATGCACTGCACTGCTGCCACATTATTGGGTGATTAGATAATCGCATTAATAAGTAGGTGTACAGGTGTTCCTAATAAAGTGCTCAGTGAGTGTATATTGAAGGAGTTTACTTGTAGAGATGATAAACGGGGTTTGCGTCGACCACAATTTGTGTTGTGTGATCAAAATCCAAGAGACATTTAGAAACCAAAATAGTTAATTTTCCTATTCAACCTGTCATAATAATTGCTCTCATAATAATTTTGCATATTATTGGGCCTATGCAGGTTCATGGTAATATTAATGCATTTCAATAGCCCTATTCGGCAATTGTTTCTCAGGGTGACGTCTGTAAAAGTAAATTTTCATGGCTCCTCTGTGATAAAACTCATGCGTTTGGATGACAATTAAATCATGGGGGACGAGCGAGACTGCAAATGAATGAGCAACTAAAGTCAGATTGTCCGATTCATCAGCCAATCAGATTTGTTCTTGGTCGGTGTGATCTTTGGGATATGTCCCAGTCGAGGCTTTCTATCTGGCCTTGAGTGACACAATCACACTTTAAGTGAGGTTCGTATTTCAAGAGCTAAAAGTGTAAGATCAAGCTGTCTGACTAATCGGCTGTCATCACTGCTGGTATTGCCATTGAGAAAGAGATCCTTATGGTTTTATAAACATGAGATGTTCTGCATGACCGTGTGATTGCTTAATTTATTAAACAGGAAAGGAGGACTGATTTTCTCTTCAAGTAAATTGGTAAGTGCTTTTTACATTGTTATAACAACATCAGGAGTTTTCTAAGTGTAAATTAGGCTGCTTGAGCATTCAGTGTTGGATCAAGTTTTGAAAAGTAGTGCTGCGTTCTATTCAACTCGGCAAGTCGGATTTTAAAACTTCCCACATCCAACTTGAATGGAACGCAGCATAACCGTGTACCCTGATGAAACTAAATTTATTGCAAGCAACATTTAAATCGCAAATATTATTAGATAGATTTTTCCAGGTATTATAGACCTCCTTGGTAGATTTGTGTCTGTTGCAGTTAAAATTAGGCTTGCTTGAGCATTAAGTGTCATTTCAAGTTCTGGCTTTCATGCGTGGATGTGTTTTTAAAATGTCAATTGGTATTACTAGTTAGCTGCGACATAATGTATGATGCCCAAAGGCATAGGGTGTCTTATTCATTGTGAAACTGTGTTTTCTTAATGGCATGAATCACACTGAAGGCCTAGACTTTAAATGCACGGCCCGCCACTGCGTTTAAATATGTTTGGAATTATGCTAAAGTGAAAATAAAATTTTAAAAGCATGAGGGAACTGCACTGCAAAGCGCTGCAGACATTTACAGTGTACATTTGTGAAGAGCAATCAAATGATTTAAGAAAATGTAGGGACAAGACTGTTTATCAACGCAGCCAAATAAATCTGTCAATGGGGGTACGCATGTTTCGTCACCCACATCACCTCAGTTGCACCACTTGTGCGTTCTCTCCTAATCACACGCAAGTAGATATAGAAGCCGCACATATCCAGGACAGTAAAGATAGTTAAAATGAAATTTGAGGAGCTATGGTAAAAATGGTTTTCTTAAGTTTTATCTATCAAAATGACACAAAGCAGTTAGCAGTTTGTTATGCTTTTGGATTACAAACTCAGAGATGTGGATTCGGATGGTAATTAAATTACCACATGACCATGGTGTTTGTCAAAAAACAGTAGGTAATTCAGCCAGGAATTTTCTTGTGGGAGGTGGGAGAAAAACACAGACATTTCGGATTCAGACGGCAATAAAATCCCTGACTATCCCCTGTAAATGCTGGAATTACCTCACGTCCCCATGTAAAATAATTGCCGTCCGAATAGGGCTAATGTTTAATTTTAAGGACAAATCTGTTAACATTTGTCCGATAAACAATTTTCTTTCTTGTTTGGGTTGCCACTTGATGTAAAATCTGGTCCTTGAAGCGAAACCAGTTGAAAACCACACTTTTAAATCATACAGTCCGCATTGTTCTATATGCAATTAATTTCACGTTATCCGATTTTTAATTTATAGACATGTTTTTGGTACAGTTAGTCAGGGCTTTTTAATATTTTGCAAGGACATGTGTTTCACAAAGATATTTGGTGAATAGTCCATAACTATTCTGATTCATTTTTTTGAATGACATGTAAACTTTACAGTGTCAAAGGAGGGCATTATTTTTTCCCTATAGAAACAGAGCATAGAACTATGTAGCATCTATTATAAAGACAGGAAAAAAGAACCCCCTGCTAAGATGTGCAAGTATTAAAACAGAGCTTAAATCTGATTAATGTTTTACCTATTAAAGTGATAGTCTGTTGCAGGCGGGTAACTGTTATTTGAAGGTTTGGCTGTTACAATAGGCTTTATAATAAGGATCACAATAAATAAAAGTATACTTAATGCTTTTCATACATGATTTAGGGAATAAAGGTTACTCTCTCTGAACAGAAAGCACACCCTGTTATTAAAAAAAAAACTGAGGGGAGTTAGGGGCTGAGGGCGATGGAACTACTATGTGGCAGTGAGGGGTACATTAGGGATTCATTATTTACTCCCAGGACCCACAGTAAGCCTAATCTTTTATAAGCAGGCCAAGCCTCTGCTTTCTCTCTCTCCCTTACTCTGAAATTATGAGAGTAAATGTAAGGGAATCATTTGTAAGACATGCCATAGAGATTTTAGTCATGTATTGTACAGATACTCAGATAGAAATATTGGATCTCTGTGATCACTCCACTCACTGTTCTTGGTTGGGGTCTCATTTTTTATGCTTAAGAATGCCTGTTTCTGAGGCATTGAGCATATGAAAATTCTTCTGCTAAGGAGGTGAAAAGTTGGAAAGACACTTGATGTGATAACACCGTGTAACAAATTATAATATTTTGTTTTTTTTTTGGTTCCTGGGTAGTAAGTGTTATTTACTAATTGTTTATGCCTCAAAAGTATAGAAAATGGCTATTTTCCCCACAAACTTTGCTTTTGTGACCAGGACAGTGATATTTTGAAATGTACCTATTTTCCAGAACATTCCAGATAGATTCAGTGCTGAGTAAACTTCTAGAACTTTCTAGAATTTTCCAGTAATATAAATAGTAGTATAAATACAGGGGCCTTAAGCCCACCAGTTCAGTTTAGTTCCAGCTGCCTGCGTGGATACATATCTGCATTTTTCTAAGATGGCATCAAGAGGCTACAAGCATCCAGCAGACGCATTTTGCTATGTCTGTGGCCAATTTATCAAGACGAGTGAAAAAATACTCCATGGAAGCATCTGCTAAGATGTGTGAGGCCTACAAGTCATATTTCGGTATGTCTGTCGGGGATCAAGACAAACCCTGGGCACCTCATTTCACCTGCGAGCACTGCAAAAAAAAACTCTGGAAGGTAAGATGGACAATTGTTGCATGGAATTTTATGTTATAAAATTTGTTAATTTTTAAAATTGCAAAAGTTTTTAATTTTAAAATGTTTTACAATTTTCAATGTTATTGAAAAAATATATCATATATGAAAAATGTCTCTTTACACATTAGTCATGGGTGAAATGACTAATGTGTAAAGAGAGCCATGAAGTTTGCTATCCCAAGAAATTTGCGGGAACCCACTGACCACTCAAGCAGCTGCTACTTCTGCATGGTGGACCCTTCCAAATTTCAGACTGGCAAGAATGCTCCTGCTATCACGTATCTGGACCTTTCTTCATCCATCGCCTCAGTGCCTCACTGCCATGAGCTCCCTGTACCCACTCCGGAGAGAGAGCAGCCATCTTTAGAAGAGAGCAGCAAGTCAGAGAGCGAGGAAGACGTTGTAGATCCAGATGACAATTTCAGAGGTGGACCTGAGGAGAGAAACCCATACTACCCCAACCAAAAAGACCTTAACGACTTGATTAGAGATCTTGGTTTCACCAAGTCCAATGCCGAGCTTTTGATATCTAGGCTCAAGCAGTGGAACTTGTTGGATGAAAGTGTGCAAGTCGCAGATCAGAGGAAGCGTTACCAACCTTTTTCCAGCTTCTTCACCCGTCAGGATGGGCTCTGCTTCTGCCACAATGTGACCAGTCTGTTCGAGGCAACTGGAATTGCCTGTAACCAGAATGAGTGTTGCCTCTTCATTGACAGCTCATCCAGGAGCCTCAAAGCCGTGCTGCTCCATAATGGCAACAAGTACCCGTCTCTTCCCCTGGCTCACTTGGTGCACCTCAAAGAGGATTACAACAGCATCAAGACCTTGCTGGACGCCTTGAAGTATGATGAGTACATTTGGGGGCTGATTCGTGAAAGTGATTTACAGTGTAATCGTAAATCTCGAAAACTACTCACTTCTAAATCTTTTGTAGTCATTTTTGTATTACTTTAGTATAAATACATGTTAATTTGGATTCATATGTTGTTTTTATCTGACTTTATGTAACGAAAAGACACAAATTTGCCCGTTTTCTCATTGTAAATAGGTACATTTCAAAATATCACTGTCCTGGTCACAAAAGCAAAGTTTGTGTGGATTAATAGCCATTTTCTATACTTTTGAAGCATAAGCAATTAGAAAATAACACTTACTACCCAGGAACAAAAATTGTGTTACATAGTGTAATATATACTTAGTTCTTATAATTTTTCAATGTTAAAATCCTTTCTCCTAACCATAAGCAATTTGTAGCTTGATTTCCCTGAAAAGTGTAAACACTATAGCTCTGTGGTGCTTTCAAAACATTACTCTGTTTGTTTGAGCATACTGACCAGTGCGTCGTTTCCTAAAAGCTTTGTAAGCCTAAATAGATCGTAGAATCCAACTTTGGAAGTTTTGCGGCATATTTCCCAAAAGCATTGTAACTTAACTTAAGTATTACTTGAAAATGCTCGTAGATTTACCAGTGCTCTGGAGTAATCGTACAGCGCAAAGAGCATTCATTTGGCAGATGCTTTTATCCTCACCTCCTCTTCCTCTCTGACAGCCAAAGGCATTCTTGCCAGTACTACAAGTTGTGTAGCACCGTACATGCAGCATTGCTGTCACCATTATCACTTTTGGGAGTAAAGAGCAAACCTCCGCTTTATTGGTGAATGTCCCTAAGGTGCATTTTCCATAAGTCTCCTTATTTCGCACTCCACGATAACACAATATTCAGTGAATGCTTGTATTTAGCAGGATCATATGCAGGGCCTCCACTGTCTTCACTAATCCTGGAAGCTTTTATATCAAGAGTAATTTGTGAAAACTAATTACTACAAATGCAAACCTGAGTATGGAAGCTAATTGTGTAAAATAAAAGATTGTTCTGCACAAAATTATTGTAAAAATATGTAAATATGCAGTTAATTAGGTCGAATATTTAAGAAAAATTAGTAATTAAATTTAGCTCACTAATTTAAAAAAATTAGTGTGGTAAATTACAGATGATTGCAAAGTTACGCACAAATATAATGAAGTTACAATGATGAACAGCACTATACGGTCACATTTCAGCACTGTCATATGGACAGCAACTCTCTTAAGTAGCACTTAAAGTGTGTCCTTGCACTTCCATGTTAAGTGCAGTTTTGGGAAACACACGTAAAAAATAATTAAAGTTCGTAAAATTGCTGGTAGAAAATGCTCTTACTTGCTAAGATTGATTGTTATTGGGAAACGCAGCCCAGCCCGACACAACAAAATTGGCCCAAATAATGGCCCAGATCAGTCTGACTGACCAAAGGCAGATGGGAGGAGTGTTCAAAAAACCTGTTTGAAAACCATAATTATTTTCCTAATCTCTTTAGGTGAGACTAGTGGCACAGAAATGCTTAATCTTTAAATCATAAACATCAAACTGAGACAGCTAAGTGAAAACCGCACTAATGGATCTATTACAACCTTAACTAAAACATCCTGCTAACTCTTCACATTCACAACCTCTCTTTTTTCTTCAACTCTGTATCAGTGTAGTTCCTTTAGTATTGCTGAATAGTATAAGTGCTGGTAAATAATGAAGTTTGTTCTACCAGAAATGTGGCACGTTCAACCAACAGAGGATGAATAAAAGAAAGGAAATCTGAAATAAGGTTCAAACACAGCAATGCGCTAACACTTCATTAGTTTTGTAGGCCAATAAAAGAATCCCATTCTCTGTGGGTTTTGCGTGCTTAATTAATGTGTGGTTCCTTGTAATATTTATGCACATGTAAGTCATTGTGCGAGCAGTTAAAAGTGAATCCATTTATTGTTGCTCTCACTGTCTGTCATATTAAACAAATAAAAATGACAATAAGACATATTCTTTAAACAGCGCCATTGTAATAGTTTTGTCTGGATGTTAAATGATAATGAAATACAGGTTCTGGGATATGAGTCGAATTTATCCTGCTTGCTAGTAGAAATAATGGAATAACGGAATTATTCAAATAGGCATTTTATTATGATAATTACATGGATTGACATGCAAAGAAAGATGTTTTTAGACTGCATGCATTTATGAAGCATAGAGAATACTGATTATTAAAATAAACAATATAATGAACAATGAAGAAAGTTTGGGCTGCTACTGTGCAAGCTTTAAACACACTAGGCTATAAAGTGTTCTTTGAGAGATAATAAAGAATATTTTTCTTAGTTCTTCCACTGTCCAGAGGGCAGATTAAAAGCATATGTAGAAAATGATGAGGAATGAAGTGGGTGATTAGTGGGGTAGGGATTTGACTTGATGTGTTTGTGAGGGTGCGTCTATCTGTTTGTGTATTTACACTAATAAACAGGACTGGACAGACAGCTGTAATGGATTTACAGCTACAAATAGACAAACATTTCAAACGAGCAAGCCGGATGAGAATATGTATTGTCTTGTTTTTAGTATGAATTCACAATAATAAAACAAAAGTTTATTTTACTTTTTAAAGCAGATCTAGAAATACAGTAACAAAATTCTCATGGTGTCTCACTAATTTAAGTTTAGTACATTAAATCATTGCAACTTATAGATTTCAAATAGAAATTAAAGTTGACTTTATTACTATGACCCTTTTGGCGCAAAGGCCCAATGAAGGCATTGGAATGTTGTTTTTAAAGGTTTTGCTGCGAGATATTTTAATAATGTGCGGGTTGACTCGTAATGCATTTTCAAAAATGGTTTCGTGAAGGGAAAAAATATTATATTCATAATATATTATAATCACTTGCCTTGTAGATGTTTGGTGAATTTTCAAAATGAATAGGGCATTTCAGAATACCTTTATTGCAAGTTACTATAGCAACAAAATGCTGCACTTCCTCATAAATCTTGAGACATTGTGCAATTCTCCCCCGAAACCTCATCCCTGTATTTATGGGGTGAATCATTTCTGTGTGTGTGTGTGCGTTTATGTGTGTTTGGGACTTAGAATAGAAGAAATCTCTTTTGCTTTTGCCTTCTACAGATTCAGCAGTGCAACTGTGATGCGGCAAAACTGAAAAGCTTGTATTAACAGGATGTAAACGTTCATACACATGCATCAACAACAGTAGTATAGTTCCAACTTGTTGTCATCCAGATGCACAAGTCAGCAAATCTGTGAACAATATTTATTCTGAAAAGCAAAACAAAGTAATGTAAAGTGTAATAAATCTTGTGCTGTAGCTTATATTAGGTAATACCAATTAAGTGAGGCCACGGCTTCTCTTACAAGATTTTAAATCACAAGCACCACACAGAAAAGACTAAATGTACAGTAGCCACCAGCGGATAACGGAACTCTTAAACTCAAAGCTGAAGGGTGTGATTTCTGCTCCACTAACATCACCAAACAGAATTGCAAAAAATATTTTTCCAACAGGTTTCCTGAACGAACCATCTTCCATTGGTCGACCAAACAGATAGCCCTGCCCCAAACTCATGCCATTGGTATAGCCAGTTTTGCTACTGAATGTCTGGCTGGATGGGATAGCCAAACAAACAGCAGTGGTGCCACAGTGTTTCAATTTTCGAGAAAATGAAGCTCCAAATGGCTTACTTGTAGTTGTGTCTGCATATTAAGCTGGCAGGGTCAGATTTGGAGACAAAAGATATCCTGGAATTTCTGGATTCTTTCAGCCCACTGAACTTAAAATACTGAATTTATATATGGTTTCATTGGTTATGTTGCGTATAAAAAGAACAGATCGATCCATGTTATGACCCACTGACTGATGTAATTGACGACTCACTGAAATTGTTATAATAGTACAGGACACACAACCTCATTTACACTCTGGTGCTTATCTGGATGGCATGTAGGCTAATAGCAATAACGAAAATGTGTTTAATTATTTAGGAAACAAAAAAGTTCATGATTGCCAATATTTGAAATAATGTTTCACACATTGTAATTTATTATTATTATTATTATTATTTTTTCAAAATGTAATACATTTTACAACAATAATATAACTAGTGTTGTCACCAAAATTTCAGTAGTCTGTACCAATACCAGTGAAATTTCACGGTTCTCAATACCAATTTCGGTACCACAGCATAAAAAAACATACCAGTTTAGCCTATTTAAAAAGTGAAATTTCAATGTAAATAATAAACTAAAAGAAATACATGTTTCCTTCAAGTGTTTATCAGTCAAGGATGCATTGCTTAAGTGTTTTTAAGTAGCGCCCTGAAATCTGTTTTATTCTTTACCAAATCATGTTTTCCTTTTTGTTATTAAAATGTACAGTGCATTCCCTTGCATGTATGTATATATATATATATATATATATATATATATATATATATATATATATATATATATATACAGTTGTGCTCAAAAGTTTGCATACCCTGGCAGAAGTTGTGAGATTTTGGCATTGATTTTGAAAATATGACTGATCATGCATGTCTTTTATTTAAGGATAGTGATCATATGAAGCCATTTATTATCACATAAGGAGTTGTTTGGCTCCTTTTTAAATCATAATGATAACAGAAATCACCCAAATGGCCCTGATCAAAAGTTTACATACCCTTGAATGTTTGGCCTTGTTACAGATACACAAGGTGAGACACACAGGTTTAAATGGCAATTAAAGGTTAATTTCCCACACCTGTGGCTTTTAAAATTGCAATTAGTGTCTGTGTATAAATAGTCAATGAGTTTGTTAGCTCTCACGTGGATGCATTGAGCAGGCTAGATACTACACCGTCTTTTTCCAGAGCAGCCTGTATTTCTCCTGAGGTTACTTGCGGGTTTTTCTTTGTATCCTGAACAATTCTTCTGGCAGTTGTGGCTGAAATCTTTCTTGGTCTACCTGACCTTGGCTTGGTATCAAGAGATCCCTGAATTTTCCACTTCTTAATAAGTGATTGAACAGAACTGACTGGCATTTTCAAGGCTTTGGATATATTTTTATATCCTTTTCCATCTTTATAAAGTTCCATTACCTTGTTACACAGGTCTTTTGACAGTTCTTTTCTGCTCCCTGTGGCTCAGTATCTAGCCTGCTCAGTGCATCCACGTGAGAGCTATATATACGTATATGTATATGTATGTGTGTGTGTGTGTATATATGTATATATGTGTATATATATATATATATATACACTATATTGCCAAAAGTATTCGCTCATCTGCCTTTAGACGCATATGAACTTAAGTGACATCCCATTCTTAATCCATAGGGTTTAATATGACGTCGGCCCACCCTTTGCAGCTATAACAGCTTCAACTCTTCTGGGAAGGCTTTCCACAAGGTTTAGGAGTGTGTTTATGGGAATTTTTGACCATTCTTCCAGAAGCGCATTTGTGAGGTGAGACACTGATGTTGGACGAGAAGGCCTGGCTCGCAGTCTTCGCTCTAATTCATCCCAAAGGTGCTCTATCGGGTTGAGGTCAGGACTCTGTGCAGGCCAGTCAAGTTCTTCCACACCAAACTCGCTCATCCATGTCTTTATGGACCTTGCTTTGTGCACTGGTGCGCAGTCATGTTGGAACAGGAAGGGGCCATCCCCAAACTGTTCCCACAAAGTTGGGAGCATGGAATTGTCCAAAATCTCTTGGTATGCTGAAGCATTCAGAGTTCCTTTCACTGGAACTAAGGGGCCAAGCCCAGCTTCACAGTTGGCACAATGCAGTCAGACAAGTACCGTTCTCCTGGCAACCGCCAAACCCAGACTTGTCCATCAGATTGCCAGATGGAGAAGCATGATTCGTCACTCCAGAGAACGCGTCTCCACTGCTCTAGAGTCCAGTGGCGGCGTGCTTTACACCACTGCATCCGACGCTTTGCATTGCACTTGGTGATGTATGGCTTGGATGCAGCTGCTCGGCTATGGAAACCCATTCCATGAAGCTCTCTACGCACTGTTCTTGAGCTAATCTGAAGGCCACATGAACTTTGGAGGTCTGTAGCGATTGACTCTGCAGAAAGTTGGCGACCTCTGCGCACTATGCGCCTCAGCATCCGCTGACCCCGCTCTGTCATTTTACGTGGCCTACCACTTCGTGGCTGAGTTGCTGTCATTCCCAATTGCTTCCACTTTGTTATAATACCACTGAGTAGCGAGGAAATTTCACGACTGGACTTGTTGCACAGGTGGCATCCTATCACAGTACCACGCTGGAATTCACTGAGCTCCTGAGAGCGACCCATTCTTTCACAAATGTTTGTAGAAGCAGTCTGCATGCCTAGGTGCTTCATTTTATACACCTGTGGCAATGGAAGTGATTGGAACACCTGAATTCAATTATTTGAATGGGTGAGCGAATACTTTTGGCAATATAGTGTATATGTATGTATGTATATATATATGTATATATATTGTGTATTCTATATATACTTTTTTCTTTTCAATATTATCTATTTTTTATTCAATTTTAATTATTTTTTTAAAAGTCTTGTTGCTGTTTTTGTATTGTTGTGTACTGGAAGCTCCTGTCATGTATGTGTAAGCATACTTGGCAATAAAGCTCATTCTGATTCTGATTATTATTATTATTATTATTATTATTTTTTTTTCCAGAACTCCATGATTTAGAGTTTAATTTAATTTCATCATCAAAATGGTGTCTAATCAATTCGTTCTTAAAACTTTTAACAAGTGAAAATAGAACTTTTCAACATGTCATTGCATTTTTCACAAGCAGTCTTGCTTGTGATATATTGCTTAATTATTACTATTATTATTATTAACATATTGAAACATGCTTTTATTATGACGTGTATTTTTTTGCCTGAAGCTTCACTTTCCAGATAAACAGTTTGCGACACTTTAAGTCACGTCTGAAATCTCATCTCTTTACACTGGCCTTTGAGTCTGACAAATGAAATGTAGGACCCAGTTTTGGAGTGTTTGTATTTTGTGTTTTAGAGTACTGATGTTTGTGTATGTAGTCATTTTTAAATGTTATGTTTTAAATGTTATTACTGTGAAGCACTTCGGTCCACTCTGTTGTTTTAAATGCTATATTAATAAAGAGTTGAGATTAAAGTGCAAATGCTGAGATTTAATTATATAAATATATAGTTTACATGTGATGTATGGTTCACAGTAGATTAGTGAACCACTGGTATCATTATATCTTTTTTTATTTTAGTATTGACTTGGTACCGAATTACCGGTACTTTTGACAACACAGCGTAATATTTTTAAAGAGATTTACTTGTTTAATTTTGGCTTTTTTTATATATATTTTTTATATATATATTTATATCATAATGTGCATTAGCCTGTTAGCGGCCCACCAGGAAAACTCCCGACTCTCCCGATGGACAATCCGACCCTGAAATCTGGGATAGGAATACGTATTTTAACACACACAAACATACACTTTACATATTGCTGATAGTACTACAGTTTTATTGATAGCTAAAAGCATGGTCAAATTAGCCAAAACAATTTCAGAAATGAACATGGAACAAATACGGAATGCGTAGATCTTTGTGAAAGATGGACGTCTGTATACTCCGAAAATCTATACACTTTGCTGTGTTGTGCTGTTCTGTGAAAACAATATAGTGACACTTTCCTGTTTGTGTCAGATTCTTGAAAATGTTTAAATTAGCAGTTTTTGCCTGAGGGAGTAGTGTGTAATGAATGGTAAAGCACCTTAGAAAATGGATGATGAAGAATTTTGCTTGCACAAGTGTACTGTTTTGTTCTGTGTTTGCAAAGCGGTGTTTTCTGGTATTTGCCGTGGGTATTTATGTCATTTGCAGAGTTTGCAGAGTTACAAGTTAAACTCCATGATGTTCTGCCAACTAGATGTTTGCATTTGAGAAATGTCACTGATGTTTCACTCTGGTATTTCGCACGAAGATAATTACCTAATTTCATCCCATTTACCCTACAGCTTAGTATCCACGTGATCCGTGTAAACACACACACACTTTGCCTTTGTTTCTCCATTATCCATCACTTTTTTTGAGCTGATGTGTCTGAGCTCAGGTGCAACACAAATAGATTAAGAGACGTTTAATTCACTTGAGTATAGACTCTCTCACTTTCTTTTTCACCTCCTCTTTTCTTTTTCCTCCATTTACCTGGACACACTGGAGAGTAATTTCCATTTTTGCCACATTAAAGCTTATAGCTATAAGCTTATCCTACTTGCTTAGGGTAGATATCACACAATGCCACATACAGGTCATGTGTGTCCAGTTCCTCTGTAGGGATCTCACATAACATTAAATTTGTTACATTGTGAGAGCAAATTAACTGAGGTTTAGAGCACTAAAAGCAAGGAATGTGCAAAACGACATATTTTCAAAATCAAATAGTCAGTGGGTTGCCTGAATGACTAGTTAACTATTTGAAAACATCCTGGTTACTTTCGTAACCTCTGTTCCCTGATGGAGGGAACAAGATGTTGTGTAGATGTAGTGACACTAGGGGTCGCCCTTGGGAGCCCCAAACACCTCTGATCTTTAAGAAAAGGCCAATGGGAATTGGCGAGTGGAACTTGCATGCCACTCCCCCGGACATACGGGTATAAAAGGAGCTGGCTTGCAACCATTCATTCAGGTTTTGTGCTGAGGAGCCGAGACAGGGTCCTGGCCATTTCAGAGGGTAGTTCAGTGTTGTGGCAGGAGGGACACAATGTCTCGTTCCCTCCATCAGGGAATGGAGGTTACGAAAGTAACCAGGACTTTCCCTGTCTGTCACTCACTCGACGTTGTGTCGATGTAGTGACACTAGGGGTCCTTATACGAAACACTACAACTAGCTGAACTGTGTTACGTGGACTGGTGGTGCGAGACGGGCAAACCATTGCATGCCTCATAGCCAGTGCATCTGGCCATCATGTAACCTCCCCCAATGCTCCTACGAGCGTCGTACGGTCCCCTGCACCTCAGGGACAAGTCGACTGCCCAAAATGGGGACAGGCCGCCCCAGCCATGGCCTCTTCTCTTCTTTTTTCTCCCCAAAAAAGAGTGGAATCGTTCAGCTGGGGGCCATAAGTGTCCATGTTGGGGGGTTGTCCTTTCCCAAGGGGAAGAAACCGCAGAGACCACATCATGCCCGAAGGGGAGGCAGTTTTTGTCGGCAGTATCGCATGTGGAGAAGTCCCCATGGTAGGTCATACCCAGAGGGGATGGAGCTCTACAAACACGGTGACCGGTGGCAGAGGGGGACTCTGCCCAAAGAAGATGCGGGTTTACCAATGGGGAAACCGTATCACGGAAGATACATCACATGGGGTTACACACAGGCAACCAGCGCATGTGGAGCAGCTACCCCAGTACAGGGCCTATTACCACACATACTGGGCCGGCATCAAATTTCTCAGCGAATTCGCCTGCCACAGGGCTAAGAAGGAAGGACATCCAGGGTCCACGGTCTCATGAACTCGGCTGGGGGGTAAAAAGTGCACATCTCCCCCTCCAGGAGGGGAAAGACGCTGTACACAAGTGGTACACCTGGCCAGTTGTCCCGCATATTTACCTGTTTGTACCTGATAACACACGGAACCGCTCAACCTGGAGATTGTAGAATCTCGTGGAGCGATGGCGGCAACGACCCAGTGGGCGATCCTCTGTTAGGAGACAGCGTTCCCTTTCCGCTGTCCTCCGAAGCAGACAAAGAGCTGCTCAGAGCGTATAAGGCTCTGCGTGCGATCCATGTAGATGCGCAAATCATGCACTGGATATAGCAACAACAAGGCTGGGTCTGCCTCCTTCTGGGGCAGCTTTGCTTGCAGGTTCACCACCTGATCCCTAAATGGGGTCATGGGAACCTTGGGCACATAGCTTGGTCAGGGTCTCAGGATCATGCGAGAGTACGCCGGACCAAACTCCAGGCAGGTTTCACTGACAGAGAACGCCTGTAGTTCCCCAACCCTCTTGATGGACGTGAAGTCAGGAGGGCAGTCTCCAATGGGAGCACCTTTAGCTCAACTGACTCTAGGGGCTCAAACGGGGCTCTACGCAGGCCCCGAAGGACCATGGAGATATCCCATGAGGAGATGAGGCGTGGTCTGAGAGGATTCAGGCTCCTCGCACCTCTAAGGAACCTGATGATCAGGTCGTGCTTCCCAAGAGACTTACCGTCAACTGCATCATGGTGCGCTGCTATAACGGCCACGCACACCTTCAAGGTGGAAGGGGACAGCCTCCCCCCAGCCTCTCCTGCAGGAAGGAAAGCACCGACCCGACTGCACATCTCTGGTGGTCTTCGGGGTCAGGAAGAACACCATTTAGCAAACAGACGCCATTTCAAGGCATACAGGCGCCTCATAGAGGGAACCCTGGCCTGAGTGATCGTGTCTAACACCGCGGGTGGTGGGCCACTTAGGTCTTCCATGTCCCATCCAAGGGCCAAACATGGAGATTCCAGAGGTCTGGTCATGGGTGCCAGATGGTGCCCTGTCCCTGAGAGAGGAGATCCCTTCTCAGGGGAATTTGCTAGGGAGGGGCTGTCGCAAGGAGTGTGAGGTCCAAGAACCAAGTCTGGGTGGGCCAGTAGGGCGCCACTAGGATGATCTGCTCCTCGTCCTCCCTGACCTTGCACAGGGTCCGTGCAAGTAGGCTCACTGGGGGAACGCATACTTGTGCAGCCCCCGGGGCCAGCTGTGTGCCAGCGCATCTGTGCCGAGAGGAACCTCGGTCAGGGCATACCAGAGCGGACAGTGGAGGATTCCCGGGAAGCGAACAGGTCTACCTGCGCTTGACCGAATCGACTCCAAATCAGCTGGACCACCTGGGGGTGGCGTCTCCACTCTCCCCTGAGCGTAACCTGCCGCGACAGCGCATCGGCTGCGCTGTTGAGGTCGCTCGGGATGTGAGTGGCTCGCAACGACTTGAGTCGCTGCTGATTCCAGAGGAGGAGACAGCGGGCGAGTTGCAACATGCGACACGAGGGTAAACTGCCTTGGTGGTTGATGTACATTACCATCGCCTTGTTGTCCGTCCGGACCAACACATGCTTGCCCTGGATCAACGGCCAAAGCCTCCGCAAGGCGAGCAATACCGCCAGCAACTTGAGGTAGTTGATATGCCAACGCAGTTGCGGCCCTGTCCAGGAGCCCACGGCTGCGTGCCCATTGCACACGATGCCCCAGCCACGCTCTGAGGCATGCCTGGACACTTGCACTAAGGGGACCCCTGCCCGCAAAAATGTAAGGTCCGTCCAAGGGCTGAACAAGCGGTGGCAGACGGCGTGATGACCACACGATGTGTGCCGCGGCACCATGCCCATCTCGGGACTCGAGTCTGATGCCAGTGCTGAAGCGGTCTCATATGCATTAACCGAGTGGCGTGACTGCCGCCGAGGACGCCATATGCCCCAGGAGCCTTTGAAATTGCTTCAGTGGGACCACCGTTCTCCGCCTGAATGACTTCAGCCATCATAGAGACCGAGCCTAACTGTAACCCGAGAAAAGAGATGCTCTGTACCGGGGAGAGCTTGCGCTTTTCCCAGTTGACCCGAAGCCCCAACCGGCGGAGGTGCCTGAGCACCAGGTCCCTGTACAAGTCTTGAGAGTGAGCTAGAATCAGCCAGTCATCGAGATAGTTGAGGATGCGGAAGCCTACTTCCCTTAGCAGGGCAAGGGCTGCCTCTGCGACTTTCGTGAAGATGCGAGGTGACAGGGACAGACCGAAAGGGAGGACCTTGTACTGGTACGCCCAGCCCTCGAAGGCAAACCGCAGAAAGGGCCTGTGCCAAGGTAAAACCGAGAGGTGGAAGTACGCGTCCTTCAGGTCTACTGCTGCTAACCAATCTTGATGCCGGACGCTCGCTAAGATGCGTTTCTGCATCAGCATCTTGAACGGGAGTCTGTGCAAGGCCCTGTTCAGTACTCACAGGTCCAAGATTGGCTGCAACCCACCGCCTTTCTTGGGCATGATGAAGTAGGGGCTGTAGAACCTTCCTTCCGCAGAAGGGTCGCAATCTCTGCACGCAGGGCAGCAGCGTTCTCGCCCTTCACTGAGGTAAAACAGACACTGCTGAACCCGGGCGGGTGCCTGGCGAACTGAATCACATAGCCGAGTCAGACGGGCCTGGTCAGCCAACGCGAAGGGTGGAGCTGGAGGCGCCATGTTGAGGGGGCTCGAACCCTGAGCTTGTGGCCGTGCTGAGTCTGGGGACATTGAAGCACTTACCTGGCTCCGGGTACCCACCATAGGACTGGTCAGCGACGGGGGAGGAGGGGAACCGTCCTCGCAATCCATCACAGCTGCCCAGGCGTGGGTGTGTTTGTGCCGCAGCTGGGCGCACAGGGGCGGGGGGCCCGCCTCCACAGCACCGTGCCTGCCGCAAATGTGCAGTGTCTGGCGATCGTGATAACGATGGCCGTAAACACAGGGTGTGTGACCCAAGGAATGAGGAAACCGCTCTTTTTCTGAAAATGTGGGGCATCCCTCGGGCATGCGGCAAATTCAAAGAAAAAGGCAACAAAAGATTCTCCTCCCGGCCCTCCACCGGGGGATGGAGTAGTCTGCTTACCACCTCCAGGCCTGTAGCGGGTCTCCACGTCCCTGGATCGTCCATCTCAGAAAGAAGCCTTCCTCTGGTTTTTGGCGGCAGGCCGTGAGATGGGGGCATCTGCTTCCTGCAGGGGGCTCTACGCCGGGGCCGGGCTGCTGGACCAGGCTGTGCTGGAGCCAGTGCCGTTGCCACAGGGGGACACCCCTGGCGACAAGCAGACGGGGTGCGGGATATTGATCCGTGCCGGTGCAGGATATGCTGGATGGCCTCCGTCTGCTTCTTAACTGCCGAGAACTGCTGTGCAAAGTCCTCAATGGTGTCGCCGAATAGGCCAACCTGGGAGACGGGGGTTTCAAGGAACCGTACCTTGTCAGCCTCCCTCATCTCGACCAAGTTGAGCCATAGGTGGCGCTCCTGGACCACCAAGGTGGACATCGCCTGCCCGAGAGTCCGCGCCATGATCTATGTCACTCGGACGGTGAGATCGGTCACCGAGCGCAGCTCATATATCAATCCCGGGTCAGAACTACCCTTGTGCAGTTCTCTCAGCTCCTTGGCTTGGTGCACTTGCAGGACAGCCATGGCGTGCAGGGTGGAGGCGGCCTGTCCAGCGTCACTGTAAGCCTTAGTCACCAGTGACGACGTAAACCTACAGGCCCTGGACGGGAGTCTCGGATGGTTCCGCCAGGTGGCGGTGCTTTGTGGGCACAGGTGCACCGCAACCACCTTGTCCACCTGGGGAATTGCCGAGTACCCCCTGCCAGCCCCACCATCGAGGGTAGTGAAAGCGGAGGAGCTCAGAGATCGGGTCCGGGCAGTGAAAGATGCCTGCCACGACTTCGTGAGCTCCTCATGCACCTCCGGGATGAAAGAGACCGGGGCAGGGTGTGACCGTGAGCGGCACTCCAAGCCCAGGAACCAGTCATCAAGCCGCAAGGGATCAGCTCCATGTCAGCCTGCGACTGGGCGACCACACCCGAAGGTGGGAGCCCGGTCGAGTCCTCGGTGTCAGACTAAACCAGCCCACTCTCCGATGCTGCTATCGATAGCTCATCCACTTCGTGAGCCCCGAATGAGACTGTGAACTCGCCCTGAGACGAGCCGGCGGTCTCATCCCAAAACTCGACTGGGGCAAACAAGTGTGCTGGGGAATGGGAGGTCTGTGGGGGGTTACCCAGCGGAGCGGCTCCCATTGGGGTCCCCAAATCGCCCCCAGTGCTAACTAACGCGGACTCATACCCGTAGCTAGAAGGACCAAGGTGGGGAGCAACTGGGGTGGCTTTCCCTCTGATGAAGAAAGGCCGTGACCGCAACGTTGCCAAGGTCATGTTGTCGCAGTGAGAACATGACCCGTCCACGAACGCTGTCTCCGCATGGGCAGCGCCCAAGCATGTGAGACAGCGATCATGGCCATCGGAAGTGGAGAGGTAACGACCGCAACCAGGAATTAAACACAGACAGAAAGGCATCTTTTTTAGTAGGGGAAATATACTCTTTTATTGCAAGAATATATACTCTTTTAGACTGTTGAAGCGCCCAGGGACATTCTCTGCACTCCACCGGTGCACGAGGGGGAGAAACCGCTGTAATGAACCGTAAATCCAACAGCTTTTTAGAGGTGAATGGAATGGCAGAGGAATTCAGCTCGCTGAACACAACCGCTCGGCTCTGAAGAAATTAATGAGTGGTTGCGAGCCAGCTCCTTTTATACCCGTATATCCGGGGGAGTGGCATACAAATTCTACTCGCCAATTCCCATTGGCCTTTTCTCAAAGATCAGAGGTGTTTGGGGCTCCCAAGGGCGACCCCTAGTGTCACTACATCGACACAATATCGAGTGAGTGACAAATAGGGAATCCTGTATAATAAAGCTGGTTTTGGGTTCATCAGACCCCAATATTATGGGGTGTTTACGTAAGACATGTTGTGTTCAATAACAGCTAAATAGAGCGCAATGGAATGGAACATAATTCAGTGGTTTGCATTTTTTATTTTTCCCCCTTTTGTCCCCAGTTTGGAATGCCCAATTCCCAATGTGCTCTATGTTCTCGTGGTGGCGTAGTGACTCGCCTCAGTCTTGGTGGTGGAGGACGATCCTCAATTGCCTCCGCATCTGAGACCGTCAACCTGCGCATCTTATCACGTGGCTTGTTGAACGCGTTACCGCGGAGACATAGCGCATGTGGAGGCTTCACGCTATTCTCCGCGGCATCCACACACATCTCCCCACTCGCCCCACCGAGAGCGAGAACCACATTATAGCGACTACGAGGAGGTTACCCCATGTGACTCTACCCTCCCTAGCAACCGGGCTAATTTGGTTGCTTAGGAAGCCTGACTGGAGTCACTCAGCATGCCCTGGATTCGAACTTGCGACTCCAGGGGTGGTAGTCAGCATATTTACTCGCTGAGATACCCAGGCCCACACTCATGGTGGGGCACTAAAAAAACAACGCAACGGCCAAAGATATTTGTCTGAATTTGTATGGCTGTAGTGGCGTTGTTTTAAATGGGATGAATTTAAACATCTCCGATGAGGTTTTACTGTGAAAACTCTCTAAGCATGCTAATAAGTGCTACTGCTAAAAATATTAAAGTAAAAACAAATGGAATTGCAAAAATATGTGACTGTTTTTGGGTGGTTGCGCTGCTTAAGCTATATTTTATATTGCCACAGAGACAGTGTTTACAGTTTTCGAAGAAATCAACCTTCAAATGGTTTGCTTATAATTGTCTCAGTATATTAAGCTGGGAAAGGAGAAAGTATTTTAACTTTAAAAAAAAAAAAATTGCACACTTTGTCTTTAAAGAAGGCTGTTCTTTTAGAAAGACATACTAGATTTAGATCTAATGAACATGTTTGACAAAAGTTGTCATGTAATCCATCTAATACATTCTTTATCTTTAAGAATGTGTAACATTTGGATAACTCTTCACATCCCTGCATTTTCTCCACACTTTCCATCATACATAGGTCACTGGTGTCAAAGGAGGATTGCTTCCTGTGACTTTATGACCTATTGACACTGCAGGTACATTGTTCTTTCCAAACAAAGTGTCAGGAGAAGTGCTGTGCCAAAAGATGAGATTTACAGACTTGTTCCTAACCTGTAAATGCTCCATCACAATTCTCCACATTTCAAACACTTTACACATCTGCGCAGTGTCAGCAGCAATACTTGCACACTGCATCAGCTAACCAAAAAGCTTTCAACAAAAGAGCTGTCTGATGCACTGTAGGCATAGTCCCTTACCATTTTAATCTTTACAGCCCTGAGACTACTGTCTGCTGAACCAAAAAGGGGAAAGAAGTAATTTAAAATCTATGTATATGTATGTATGAGTTCATATATGTGTGCTTTATGTGATCCATGATACGCATTGATGTATGAGATCACATAGTCAAACGTTCTCTAAAGAGCACACTAAAACGCTAAAAAGAGATTAGGAGAGGCGTGTTCTATTTGATGTGTTCTTAAAATGGCAGACAGGTACAGATTGGGCCCATGGGATCTGAAAGGAAACAGGTGGTTTCTGTTTCCCAGCAGAGTATGTGCATATTGTCCACACACACCTACCCCTACCAGCATAAGCACTAATCAAAAGATGCTATCTCACCCTAGTAATCTTTATCACACAACAGACCATCACAACTTTTAAACACACCAAAAACAGCAATACAAAACCAGAATGGTTTTGGAACAACAATAAAATTAGGAGGACAACATTTTTGTGTATGAATTGGTCATTGAAAAACCCATACTGGTGGACCACTAATCTGAATACTGGGAGGATGTGTCCTTGCAACATCTATGGTGGTTATGGCCCTGTGAAAACCAGTATAATGTAAAACTGAAGCAGGTTTAATAAGTCCATCTAGAATACAGATGAACACAACGTTCTTGTAATGTAGAGTGGATTGATTAAGCCTTAAGATAATTTATGGGTTTTAAAACAAACATTTCACAGCAGCTTCAACCTGCCAAATGGATTTTACAAGTGCACAGTAAGATTTTCAGCTGTTAATTCAACTGATTATCAGCACAAAGACAAATAATTTTAAAATAATTATTCTCTGACATGCAGCTCTATCACGACTGAGAGATAGAGAGGTGGGGAACAATGGAAGAGAGTTTATATGACCTCTGATCTTGTGAAATGACAGAGTGCATCACTCAGGAACAAGGGTTAAACTCAGAGCATCACATTGATGTTTACCAGGGTAACTCTGAAACACCTGGTGAAAAGGCAGCTCCAGTGAAGTCGGTGATCTCCAACCCTGGCTCTCACTTTTCTCCAGCTTAGCTGTAATGAGTATTTACAACATAGGTCCCTTACTCTTAAAGGGGTTATTTCTAGTGTATCGATACAAGGGTTGCAGCGGTATACCGGTTTAACGGTATACCACGGTATGAAAATTGACAGTTTTCATACCATGTACATTTGCTTATCTACGGTATTGAGAGAAAAAAATGCAACCGGACGGAGAATCTCACCTGCGCGTGCGCATCTCCTTTCCTCCTCGACTGCCTGTCAGACTCATCAACTTGCACCACACACACACATGCAGCGGAGAAAATGTCAGAGAGAAGCGAGTCAAGGGGGTCTGACATAAATGAGTGTGTATGTGAGTTAAAGCAGTGTTTCTCAATTGGTGGGTCGCTACCCAAAAGTGGGTCGCAGATCTAATCGGACTAGGTCGCAGACAGCAGGGAAAGAACAATGCCATGGTTCCCATTGAAGATTTTTCGGCGGCCGCCCAAGTGATAGCCTATTTAGGACTGCCGAGGCAGATTTAATGATAATCTCACAATCAGCTAAAGGCTTTTAATCTGCACTTTCGCACGAGTATAACGGAACCAGCTCACGATTGTGATCTACTCTTCTCTCTGGTGCAAGCGTGCGACAACCGGGCTTCCCTTGATATCGCGGAGCGCAGACCTCAAAACTGATGTGACCCATTTCAGTTCTAGCGAGACTTCTAGTTTGAAGTGTTACGGAGAAAGTCAAGTCAAACCCCTCAAACAGTAGGCAGACCTGACATGCCAAACAGCACTGAGGAAAAGAGCAACACTGTGCTATGCGCTAATTGTTTTTCATTATACATCACCTTTGCAAAATTGTTTCACGATTTTACATGAGTAAAAGTAACTGTTATATTTTGACAAAATGTTATAGTTTCATATGAAATAATCTAAAGGTAGAATCTATTAGACCTCATTTCACCAGTGGCAGTTGTAGTTAAAGTTTCAAGATGTGTTTCAGCTAGTATTTATTTTTTCATAAATAATTTAATTTGTTATTATTATTACTATTATTTAAGACTAGCTACACTGACATTACCATCGTAATGAGGAGCTTTTCCTCCTGTGTAATATGTATGTTCTGTTTGAATTATGTTTGAAATTAGGAAACAAACGGGATAATAATGGGCTCATATAAGTAAATAAACTTCCAGTCACTTTTGTTGTTGATATCAACAACAAAAATAATGTCACTTGATGTATGTCCTTGTACTTGAAAACCATGAACAAAACTATGCAACATAAAAGTAAATGCGACCCAGGATACATTAAATATAGGTTATGTTTTTACTATGGTGGGTCGCCACTTGATTTCCAATGTAAAATTTGGGTCCTGAAGCAAAACCAGTTGAGAACCACTGAGTTAAAGGTACAGACAGGAGCAGTCTGGCTGCGTTGTCGCACACCTACAGTATATGTTAATTGTTAATAATCATAGGGCATTACTTTAAAAGCTCACACAGCTGATGTTATTTTTCATTTAGTAGTTAATTTAACATGCTCTGCTAACATGTAAACAAACATGCTTTAGTTATATAACATGTTATGGTTACATGCTATTTTTTAATATGTTTATAATTCGGTTTATTATTATAATTCTGTCAGCTTTCTTATTTGTTCTATTTAGTATATGTATTTTCAAAAGGGAGACTTTTTGTACACATCCATTAAAAAAATGGTTTCAGTTCAATTATAAGAAAGCCTATTTTCAACCACAAAAAAAAAAAAAAAAAAAAAAAAACTTCTGTTTTCACTCCTTTAAGGGTCATTGTAACTGATAATAATAATGATAATAATAATTGTGTAATACCGTATACCGTAAAACCGTGATATTTTCTGAGACGGTTATAGTACCGTGAAAATCTCATACCATTGCAACCCTAATCGATACAGACTTCCCTATTTGATTTGATTCTAATTCACAAGTTCTCTATTGGATTCGATTCTGATTTTGATATTATTTGATTAGATTCAGTCCTAATAATTTTTCTTTCATATGAAAAAAAAAATCTCTCTTACCTAATGTTGTAAAGTATTCAGGTAATCTTCTAACTTGGTACATTTTGAAAATTAACAACGGAGCCCATACTATGGAGTTCAATTGTTATTTATTTAACATATATAATAACCAACACAACCAAAGCTAAAGTAAACTTTAAATGTAAAAGATTGATCTTGGGATTTGAAGAATTGATATCGGGATTGTTTCAATGAAGGTCGCTATTAATAAGACAATCAATGTTTTTACCCAGACCTAGTCATGTCAAACTTTTTTATTAATCACTTATTTTTTGCACTTGTAATATTATAAAAGGTTTATTGCAGTTGTAATTTAGTTATATATGACATTTTTCACCCTCTCTTTGAACCTTAGAATTAAACGGGCTGTGTTTTGCTACTGTACCTTTAAGACTCGTATGTAATCACACTTTTTGCATGTGAAATACATAATGATGTATACTCATGGACAGTCCCACATGGGATATCTGCACATTTCTGCAGATTTGGAAAGACCATTATTCCTAAAGTTCTACATATCCTTCGCCCTTTGTATATTTTCTAAAAAAAAAAAAAATGGGCTAATTTGATAATGCTTTCAGCTGCCAAGAACATTATAGTACTCACAGCTCTATTTAACATGTTTTATTTATACAGAATTATTACTCAGAATTCCACATTTTCTCCCTCCAAAATCAGGACAAAAAATATCATGAAGAAAAAAAACCCTGCTCATGGGTTGTTGGGGTTTGCTGTTGGGTTGGACATAGTTTACAGCCTTTTTGCAAAAACTGCATTTCATTAACTGGGTTTCCACTATCGGGCCAATGTAAGCCAGGGCTATCAACTGGTCAGCCAGGGCCCATAGCATCGGACCAAGAGCCACATGACCATAATTGATCTGCATTTCTACCATACGCCAATAGCATTGCCCTAAAATCCACCCTTAACACGCTGCCCTGGTGTCAATGTCACACAACCCGCCCATTTCACAAGCATTATCAGCTCAAGCTCAGGCTGAGGTATCAGACGCTGGAGAATAGATAGCCATTGAAATGAACATGGTGGAGACTGAAGCTGCCATTTCTTTGCTTATTTTGGTCTTTGCTTAGTGGAAAGTGAGACCTGACTCAGTGAAACTCCGCCTTTGATATTGACTCCGTCTCAATCCCCAGTTTGCCTTCTTTGGCCCAAGGGTATTCGGCAGGCCAAAGGTGCTTGGCCATTGGCCCTGAGTAAGCCCAGAGGAGTCACGATGAAGCCCTGGAAGTGACAGTGGGAATGCAGCTGGCCCTGGCTCGGAATAGTATGGCCTTCTTTGGCCTGATAGTTGAAACATGGCTATTGTGACAGGTTCATAACACAATGTGAGCTGAAATGTGCTGCCCAAACTGTAAAAGTCAATCCACCTTCTGGCCCTAAGTGCTAGCCACCACACCATACCATCACTACTGGGGAGGACGTTTTTAATTCTGAAAGTAAGCATGTGTTAGCATTGTACTGTACCTGATGAATGTGCTTAATCTACGGCTTTCACAAGCGCACTCTACCATTATTAATAAACCATCTACTGTAGTTCAAAACTTGCTAATTAGTCAAATGAGGTGTTGTAGAACACAGCTGGAATAAAAACCCACAGGACGTATAACCCCTGAGGAGATGAGTTGAGTGCCCATGTTCCAAGTCGTCAATGGCGTGCTGGATTCAATGATTCCTGCAAGCTCTGGCTCATATGGCAAAGTGTTGGCCTTTTCAGTGTCAGTTGGAGAGGAAGTTGGGTGACATGTTAAGTTGTACCTAATAATTCTGCACTCCATTCAGAGTGCAGTTATAACATGAAGCAGCAGAAATCGACTTGTTCTTTTATGAACACAAATCTTTGAACGTGTCCTGTGGTATGTTCATTTAGTGGAGCACTACCAGACTATTGATCACCGCATGAGTCAATTCCTCGCATTCTGGCTGAAAGTGATTGCTGAACTAGACATTTCTTCCATCACCCAGTCCATTACTTCGGGTCAGTGCTCTACACTAATGCAAAATCACCAGCATAGTCACACACACACACACACACACACACACACACACACATGTTGGTGCAGCTATCATTATGAGGACTCTCCATAGACATAATGATTTTTATACTGTACAAACTATAGATTCTATCCTCTAACCCTAACTCTACCCCTAAACCTAACCCTCACAAAAAACTTTCTGCATTTTTACATTTTCAATAAAACATCATTTAGTGTGTTTTTTAAGTGATTTGAATTATGGGGACACTAGAAATGTCCTCATAAACCACATTTATAGCATAATACCCTTGTAATTACCAGTTTGTATCCTAAAAAAAGTCCTTGTAAACCACTTAAACCTGCCCCCCCCCTTTTAGTATTTTTAAATGTTTAGATCCAGTAGAAATAGATCTTTAAGATAACAATTACATGTTGCCACTTTTTACTGTTTATGAATTATGGACAAATTATTGACAACTTGTCCACCTGTTCTATCCTACTCCTGTTCTAACTGGCCATGTTTGCCTTCAGATATTCTAAGAGTTGACTTAAATCATTAGGCTTTTGTCCTGCTGAGCTCATATCAGTCTTGTTCAAATAAAATGTCCAAACAAATGCATGAAATTACAGTCACCAATTACCTTTATCACTTTTGTGTAGTGGAAGATTTTGGCTAGTGAAAAGTGCTAGAGTGGCTAGTGACCTTGGAACATTACTACCCACAGTGGCCGGTGAGCCAGTTAATTTCAAACCCTGCTCAAAATCTTTTTTTATATATAATTTCCAAGTAACTGTAATGAGGCCAATTTAAATCATGATGGTGTCTCAAATGACAGCCCATGCATAGAGTGAAATTACAGACAGACAGAATACAAATTTTAATGAGACACAATGAGAAGTGGACCCAAACACTATCCAGTACAAGCAGACTGACTGCAGTGCACTGCTTATGAATTAAAGGAGGCACTGCAGTCATTCTCAAAGATCACTGCACTTGCCTGAGATTGAGTCAGTGTGCCCTTTTCTTTTGCATGCTAATTTAAGAACAAGCTAAATGGACCCTCAAGGAGTTAGAAAACTAAATAAATAAACACGTCTTGCAAAGTTCTCTTCAAGAGCCAATGACTATTGCATCACTTTTAAAATAACTCTTTCTTATTCAGTCTGTATATCGGCAAGGTGGTGATGCTTGAGTGTGGCTCCATTATAATCAATAAAAACAGCATTTTCCCTCAGGAAATGTTGTTTTGTCCATTAACAGTGAAAAGGAAGAAGATTAAAAGTTTTAGTATGACTTATTATCTCCCATGTGACAGGGAAAGCTGCAGTCTAAATGAGAATGTAGACAGAAGAGATTAAAGTTACAGTCTAGACTCAATGCAAAGTTACAAGAGTCTTTGATTTGAACTTAAGAGCTAAGTGGCTGGAGTCATGTGATATATATTTAAAGACCAGTGCAGTGCTTAGCAACAGAAAAGGGGATAAGTTGGTTAAGACTGGAATTAGGGGAGTTTGGGCTTGTGTTGTTTTGAGTGTATATAAGTTACCCGTTATTATTACTGCAGTAAAAAAAAAAAAAAAACATTTAGCAAGGATGATGATGTGCATTTTAATGCTTTGTCTCTTCTTTACCTCATCAGTGCTGTTTCTAATGTAGGAGCAGTCTAGCTGTTTGATTTTGACTTCCTCCATATAGAGCTTTATACTAGAAATTTGCTTTGGCAGCGGTTTCCAGTTGCCTGAAATTCACATATTTTTAATGCAGGAAAAACCCTGAAAACGTCACCCGCCAAAGTGGCTAGTAAGAGTGACGAAGTAACCCACCACTGACGATATTAACCGCATTTGGCGGGCTGGCGGGTGTTAATTTCAAACCTTGATTTTGAGGGTATTGATGGACTAATGTCAGTAATGTTGGCAACATATAAAACTAGCCTGTAAATGGAGACAGTTTTAGAGAGAGAACTCAGGTCTGGTGCATGCTGAATACTCTTAAGGTCAAAGGTCATTTTATCAGTACATTTTGTCTTGCCAAAAAAAGAGAAGAAATAAATCAGAAAAATGGACCTTTGTTAATTTAGTTTTATTTAGTACAAACTCAGAGGTATTTTATTGTACAGAGTGAACTCTGCCATTGAAAACCGGGACATTTCTGGGAATTTTAAAATTGTGATTTCTGGGTCTGGAAATTAATACAATTTTAAATTGTGGGAAAGACACAAACATTTCTATAGTGAATAAATCCTTTTCTAGTTTTTAGTTTCTAGTGTTATGGCACAGGCTAGATATTGCAATTTGTGAGAGCTTTTGTAGAGTCAAACTTGCTCATAAGCAAATCAGTATGATAAAATCTGTCTGCCCGTTATCGTTGAGAGTAACTTCCTTAAGGGGGAAGAGAAAATTGGGGTCAGAAACCCAAACTGTCCATCAAGTACCAATCTCAGGATGTTTTTGTCTTATTTGAGACATTTTTACTTGGACTTTCAATTGATTAAAGATTTCAGTCAAATTAGTTTCATGATATGCCATTGCATATATCAATATTTGCTAAGATAAGCCCCAGAATGACAATAATTTAAGACACTGCATTATTGTAGATGAAAACATTGAATAGACAGTACAAAAATTGGCTTTAGAAGTCAATGTACAGTATTGTTTTTCCCTATCTGTCACTCACTCGACGTTGTGTTGATGTAGTGATACTAGGGGTCACTCTTGGGAGCCCGAGACACCTCTGGTCTTTGATAAAAGGCCAATGAAAATTGCCGAGTGGTATTTGCATGCCACTCCCCCGGATATACGGGTATAAAAGGAGCTGGTATGCAACCACTCATTCAGATTTTCTCTTCGGAGCCGAACGGTCATTCTCATTGAGCTGAATCCTACTGTTCATTCACCTCTGCTGGATCTGACGGCACATTTCAGCGGCTTCTCCCTCCTCTGCACTGGTGCACTACAGAGAACGCCCCTGGGCGCTTCGGCATAAAAACAAGAGTATATTTTCTGAAAGAGCTTTTTTTCTCTAAAAGAGTATATATTTCTCTAAAAGAGCGGCACACACGGAGCGTCTTTTTAAAGACGCATCTTTTTAAAGATGCCTTTCTGATTGTGTGTTATTCCTGGTTGCGGTCGTTATTTCCGCAAACCAGGAATAATACTTCGGATGGTCATGATTGCTGTCTTTCGTGTCACACAGAGGCAGCGTTTGTGGATGGTTCATGTTCTCATTGCAAGAAAATGACCATGGCAACGTTGCGGTCGCGGCTTGCTTTTCGTAACAAAGCAAGCCACCCCAGGGGCTCTCCACCTCGGTCCTTCTACCTACGGGTATGAGTCCAGCGCGGCTAGCACTGGGGGTGATTTGGGGACCCCAATGGGATCGTCTCTGCCGGGTATCCCCCCACGGACCTCCCATTCCTCAGCACGCTCGTCTGCCCCAATCGGGCTTCCAGATGAGTTCGCCGGCTCGTCTCACGGCGAGTCTGGCTTCTTGTTCGAAGCCCGCGAAGATGATGAGCTCTCGAGTGCAGCATCGGAGAGCGGGCTTGTCCAGTCGGACGCAGAAGCCTCAGCTGGGCTTCCCCCTTCGGGGACGATTGCCCAGTCACAGGCCGATGCCAAATGACGGACATGCTTTCCCGGGCGGCCGCGAGCATCGGGTTAGAGTGGAACCCTCCCCTGAACCCTCGCGGCTTGATTATTGGATCCTGGGCTCGTGGCGCTGCTCAAAGTAGCCATGCCTCGCTCCAGTGCCATTCTTCCCGGAAGTGCACAAGGAGCTGACGAAATCGTGGGAGGCACCTTTTACTGCCCGGCCCCGTTTCCGCAGTTCCCCCGCTCTCACTACCCTCGATGACGGGGTGGCCAGGGGCTATATGGCGATTCCCCCGGTGGATAAGGTGCTTGCGGTGCACCTATGCCCGCAGAGCGCCGCCACCTTGCGCGGACGCCCTAAGCTCCCATCCAAGCCCTGTAGGCTCACGTCGTCCCTGATGGCTAAAGCCTACAGCACTGCTGGACAAGCCGCCTCTGCCCTGCACGCCATGGCTCTCCTGCAGGTCCTCCAAGCCAAGGCATTGAAAGAACTGCACGAGGGTAGTTCCACCCCAGATTTGATGCAGGAACTGCGCTTGGAGACTGACCTCGCTCTCCGAGCGACGAAGGTCATGGCGCGGTCTCTCGGGCGAACGATGGCCACACTAGTGGTCCAGGAGTGCCACCTTTGGCTCAACCTATTTGGCGACACCGTCGAGGACTTTGCCCAGCAGTTCTCGGCGGTGAAGCAGCAGACGGAGGCAATCCGGCACATCCTGCCCCGGCCTGGCTCAAGATCTCGCACCCCGTCTGCTCGTCGCCAAGGGCGTCCCCCTGCGGTGGCTGCACCGGCCCTTCAGCCCGGTGTGAAGCCCACCGCAGGAAGCAGACGCCACCCGTCTCACAGCCAGTGCCTAAGAACCCACGGAGGTCATCAAAGCGCCCCTGAGACAGGTGACCCAGAGACAAGGGAACCCACTCACTTGGAGCTGGAAAAAAGACCACTCCATCCCCCGGTGGAGGGCTGGGCAGAAAATCTTTTGTTGCCTTTTTGTTTGATTTCGCCGCATGCCCAAGTGGCTGCGGTACCCAACAGTTCATTAAAAGAGCAGCTTCCTTTCTCCCTGGGTCACATACCCGGTGTGCACGGTCGTCACCACGACTACCATCCACAGGTTTTTTTCTTACAGGATTGGCGTTCCAGCGGTGGCCTTTCCACCCTTGAGTGCCCAGCCTTGGCACACAGCTGCCCCCGATGTGGCAGTCTCCACGGGTTATGAGGACAGGCCTCTTCCTCCCTCGTCAAGGCTGTTCCGGGGTGGTTATAAGGAGCCAGGTCAGTGCTGCGATGTCCCTAGACTCAGCACGGCCACGACGTGGTGTGGCACCTCGAGCTCTGCCCCGCCGTGTGGCCCCACCTGCCGGTACATCCAATGATGTTGTCCCCTCGGTCCCCCTTGCGCGGAGCATGGATGCGTGGCTCACGCTTTCCAATCTGTCGCGATGGCTGATCCAGACCGTCCGACTCGGCTACGCGATTCAGTTCACCAGGCACCCGCCCAGGTTCAGCGCTATTCACTTCACCTTGGTCAAGAGCGAAAATGCTGCTACTTTGCACGCGGAGATCGCTATCCTCCTACGGAAGGGCGTGATAGAACCTGTTCCTCCAGCAGAGATGAAGGGGTTTTACAGCCCCTACTTCATCATATCGAAAAAAGGCAGCGGATTGCGGCCAATCTTGGACCTGCGAGTACTGAACCGGGCCTTGCACAGACTCCCATTCAAGATGCTGACGCAAAAACGCATTCTGGCGAGCATCCGGCATCAAGATTGGTTTGCGGCGGTAGACCTGAAGGATGCGTACTTCCACGTCTCGATCCTTCCTCGACACAGACCCTTCCTGCAGTTTGCATTCGAGGGCCAGGTGTATCAGTACAAAGTCCTCCCTTTTGGCCTGTCCTTGTCTCCTCACATCTTCACGAAGGTCGCAGAGGCTGCCCTTGCCCCGTTAAGAGAGGTGGGCATTCGCATTCTCAACTATCTCGACGACTGGCTAATCCTAGCTCATTCTCGAGACATGTTATGCACATACAGGGACCTGGTGCTCTCACACCTCAGCCGACTACGGCTTCAGGTCAACTGGAAAAAGAGCAAGCTCCTCCCGGTTCAGAGCATCTCTTTTCACGGTTTGGAGTTGGACTCAGTCTCCTTGACGGCGCACCTTACGAACGAGCGCGCCCAGTCGGTGCTGGCCTGTTTGAAGGCTTTCAAACAGAAAACAGCGGTTCCACTGAAACTTTTTCAGAGGCTCCTGGAGCATATGGCATTCTCAGCAGTGGCCACCCCGCTCGGGTTGATGCATATGAAACCGCTTCAGCACTGGCTTCAGACTCGAGTCCCAAGATTGGCATGGTGCCACGGGACACATCGCATGGTCATCACGCCGGTCTGTCACCATCTTTTCAACCCTTGGACCGACCTCTCATTTCTACAGGCAGGTGTTCCTCTACAACTGGTCTCCAGGTGCGTCGTGGTCACGACGGATGACTCCAAAACGGGCTGGGGCACTTTTTGCAGCGGGCACGCAGCCACCAGCCTCTGGACGGGTCCACGACTGCATTGGCACATCAACTGCCTCGAGTTGTTGGCAATTCTGCTCGCCCTGCGGAGCTTCCGGCCGTTGATCCAGGACAAGCACGTGTTAGTTCGGACAGACAACACGGCAATGGTAGCATATGTCAACCGCCAAGGCGGTCTGCGCTCTCGTTGTATGTTGTAACTCGTTGTAACTCGCCTGCCTTCTCCTCCTCTGGAGTCAGCAGCACTTCAAGTCATTGCGAGCCACTCACATCCCGGGCAACCTCAACACTACAGCGGACGCACTGTCACAGCAGGTTACCCTCAGGGGAGAGTGGAGACTCCACCCTCAGGTGGTCCAGCTGATTTGGAGTCGATTCAGACAGGCACAGGTGGACCTGTTCGCCTCCCAAGAATCCTCCCACTGCCCGCTCTGGTATGCCCTCACCGAGGCTCCCCTCGGCATAGACATGCTGGCACACAGCTGGCCCCCTGGCTTACGCAAATATGCATTTCCCCCAGTGAGCCTGCTTGCACAGACCCTGTGCAAGGTCATGGAGGACGAGGAGCAGGTCATCCTGGTAGCACCCTACTGGCCCACCCAGACGTGGTTCTTGGACCTCATGCTCCTCGTGACAGCTCCCCCCTGGCAAATTCCCCTGAGGAGGGACCTTCTTTCTCAGGGACAGGGCACCCTCTGGCACCTGCGACCAGACCTCTGGAATCTCCATGTCTGGCCCCTGGACTGGACGTGGAAGACCTAAGCGGTCTACCACCTGTGGTAGTAAACTCGATCACTCAGGCTAGGGCCCCCTCTACGAGGCGCCTTTATGCCTTTAAGTGGCGTCTGTTCGCTAAGTGGTGTTCTTCCCGACACGAAGACCCCCAGAGATGTGCAGTCGGATCAGTGCTTTCATTCCTGCAGGAGAGGTTGGAAGGGAGGCTGTCCCCTTCCACCTTGAAGGTGTACCTGATGGCAGTGGCCTCTTTCAGCAGGATAATGCGCTCTGCAAAAATCTTTGAGGATTTGAGGAACATGGCAAAGAGTTCAAGGTGTTGACTTGGCCTCCTAATTCCCCAGATCTCAATCCAATTTAGCATCTATGGGATGTGCTGGACCAACAAGTCCGATTCATGGAGGCCCCACCTCGCAACTTACAGGACTTAAAGGATCTGCTGCTAATGTCTTGGTGCCAGATACCATAGGACATGTTCAGAGGTCTTGTGGAGTCCATGCCTCGATGGGACAGAGCTGTTTTGGTGGTACAAGGGGGACCTACATGATATTAGGCAGGTGGTTTTAATGTTGTGGCTGATCGGGGGCCTGGGTATCTCAGCGGTAAAAGACGCTGGCTACCACCCCTGGATTTCGCTAGTTCAAACCAAATTGGCCCGGTTGCTAGGGAGGGTAGAGTCACATGGGGGCTCCTCGTGGTCGCTATAATGTGGTTTGTTCTCGGTGGGGCACATGGTGAGTTGAGCGTAGTTGCCACGGTGTATGGCGTGAAGCCTCCACACGTGCTATGTCTCCGTGGCAATGCGCTCAACAAGCCACATGATAAGATGCGCGGGTTGACGGTCTCAGACGTGGAGGCAACTGGGATTCGTCCTCCGCCACCCGGACTGAGGCAAATCACTATGTGACCACAAGGACTTAAAAGCACATTGGGAATTGGGCATTGCAATTTAGGAGAGAAAGAAAAAATTTTTTGTGGCTGATCAGTGTATAAATATAATAAAAAATACTGCAATTCAGTTTTGGCCCAGACTGTTAATTTTTTATTTATGCCTCTGTCTGGGTTTCATCACTGACATTGACGCTGAAAGATTTCATCATCAAATCTTTCCCCGTTATTGATTCTCCCCTTTGTTTATTATGAATATTTTCTGTTTCCTTTTTCTTGCCATCCTTCTCTCTTTATTTCCCTGTCTTTTTCTGTCATAGCAGTATGAGTGATGGATGTAGTCATTCACATTGCACTGTGGTTTATAGTTCTGTAGATAACCCTCCAGTGCGTCCTGACTGACCTCCATAGTAATGGGTATTAATGAGAGGTCATAAACGGTATCTCCTCTGACCACAGTAAAGTATGCTGCCAGAGGCCTTACAAAACACTAACAAGTGAAGCGACTGTTTCAGAGTTACATTCTCTTAATTTCCATTGAGATTTATTAAATATGTGTCATGCATTCCACAGAGATTATGGAATAGATGCTATTTAAATGTGCAAAGTGTTTATTTTCATGGAAAGCATAAGCGTAAAGTTGATTATCTCACCTGCTATACGTGCTATCGCATATGCCATGATACACACTTTAAAAAATAAATTAAAAAAAGGGAATAGTGGTAAAGGAAATGATTTATATCTACTAATTATGTGTACTTCTTTTATTAAAATGTAACTTAAATGCAATATATATATATATATATATATATATATATATATATATATATATATATATATATATATATATATTCCTTCATTGCTTCTTCTACATTTTCCCGGTGATTATATGTCAGTGTCTGAACATAAAAGGTTACATTTCATCAGCCAATTTGAATCAAAGCTTAGGCAAAACAACAATAAACACTGTGGTGCTGCTGTTGCATGCAATGGTACTGGAGTAATGGTTTTGTGGTTTAAATCATGACCTTTACTAATCCAACTAATCAAAGTGTGTTCTCAACAAACCAGCCTCGCTGTGCTTTATGAAGCATTCAGACAATGTGATTAAAACGTTGGCTTAATGTCGAAGAAGCACACACTGGTGTTTCCAAATAATTACAGGGGAAGTTATCTGGCAGTTATTGGCTCTGGAACCCCTGTGAAGTCATTAAGTAATCTCATTAGGTAATAATGGCCTCATTGGCTGAGTTATTTTACCTCCCAGCTAGTGTAAGTGTGTATCTGCATTGTTTTTCAGTTCCTTCCCCCATTTAGCCTTAACAGTCAGATATAAAATATTAAAACTCCCAACAACATTGTCGTTGAATGAAACACCAGCAGTTTCTAGCGTTCAAAGAAGCAACAGAATGCAGGAGAGAGGAATAGTTCTGTGTTTTTGAAGTGAAAAATATCTTTGCAGCATTGCTTGCTGTTTCTTTGATGGCACAGAGACAGATTCTCCTGGGATCTCACATCTCCAATTAGATATGAGAGCAGTGAAGTAGCCCCCTTTTCTTTCTTTTTCTTTCTTTCTTTCTTTCTTTCTTTCTTTCTTTCTTTCTTTCAGTTGTTAATTTTCCTTGCATTTGGTTATTTTTCTCTTTTGTTTTCTCTTTCATTTGTTTGTTTTCTTCTGTTCATTTTCTTTTGTTTGTTCATTTGTTTGCTTTGTTTTCTGTCTTACTTTCATTTGATTGTTTTCTTTTATTTTTTCCATTCCTCTGTTCATTTGTTTTCTTTGTTCATTTTTTCGCTTTTGTTCCCTATCTGTCACTCACTCGACATTGTGTAGATGTAGTGACACTAGGGGTCACTCTTGGGAGCCCCAAACACCTCTGCTTTTTTGAAAAAAAGGCCAATGAGAATTGGCGAGTGGAATTAGCATGCCACTCCCCCGGACATACGGGTATAAAAGGACCTGGTATGCAACCACTCATTCAGATTTTCTCTTCGGAGCCGAGCGGTTCTATTCATTGAAGCTGAATTCATCCGCGAAGTTCATTCACCTCATCTGCTGGATTCTATGGTGCATTTCAGCGGCTTCTCCCCCTCTGCACCCGTGGAGTGCAGAGAACGCCCCTGGGCGCTTCGGCAGAAACAACTAAAAGAGTATATTCTAAAAAGAGTATATTTTCTTTCTAAAAGAGCGGCACACACAGAACGTCTTTTTAAAGATGACTTTCCATTTGTGTGTTATTCCTGGTTGCGGTTGATATCTCTCCACTTCTGACGGCCACGATCGCTGTCTTATGTGGCACTGGATGAGTCATGTCCTCATTGCGAGAACATGACCATGGCAACGTTGCGGTCATGAAAGCAAGTCACCCCAGCAGCTCCCCGCACCAGACCTTCTACCTACGGGTTTGAGGCCGCGTCGGTTAGCACTGGGGGCGATTTGGGGACATCAATGGGACCACCTCCGCCGGGTATCCCCCCACGGACCTCCCATTCCCCAGCATGCTCGCTTGCCCCGATCAGGCTCTCGCACGAGACCGCCGGCTCGTCTCAGTGCGAGTTCGACTTCTCGTTCGGACGCTCCGGAAGACGATGAGTTATCGAGCGCAGCATCGGAGAGCGGGCTCGTCCAATCTGCCGCAGAGGCTACGGCTGGGCTTCCTCCTTCGGGGACGGACTCCCAGTCTCACGCTGATGTGGAAATGACAGACATGCTTTCCCGGGCGGCCGCGAGCGTCGGGCTAGAGTGGAACCCTCCACTCTCCCCTGAACCCTCGCGGCTCACCGATTGGTTCCTGGGCACGGTGCGCTGCCCACGGCCATGCCCCACCCCAGTCCCTTTCTTCCCGGAGGTGCATGAGGACCTCACTTTGCCCAGCAGTTCTCGGCAGTGAAGAAGCAGACGGAGGTCTTACAACATATCCTGCCCCGGCACGGCTTAAGACCCTGCACCCTGTCTGCTCGTCGCCAAGGGCATCCTCCTGCAGCAACAACACCGGCTTTGCCGCAGCCCACCCGTGGTCCGACTCCGGCGTGGAGCCCTCCGCAGGAAGCAGATGCCACCTGTCTCGCGGCTGGCCGCTAAGAATCCGAGGAAGGCTTCGAAGCGCCCCCGAGACGGGCGACCCAGGGGCGAGGAGACGCACTTCTCTGGGGCTGGTCGACAGACCACTCCATCACCCGGTGGAGGGCTGGGAGGAGAATCTTTTGTCGCCGCATGCCCAGGAGGCTGCAGCACCCAAAATCCTGACAAAAGAATGTTTCCCTTGTCTCCTGGATCACATATCTGGTGTGCACGGCCATCATCATGACCACCATCCACCGTCCCATTTTGGCAGGTATGGCGCTCCAGCGGCAGACCCTCCGCCCCTGTGCGCCCAGCTGTGGCACAAACACGCCCACACGAGATTGGTTCCAATGGACTACGGGGACAAGATTCCTCCTCCCCCCTCCTCGGCCAATCTTATGGTGGGCGGCAGGAGCCAGGTAAGTGCTTTGATGTCCCTGGACTCAGCACGGTCACGGGGCTCAAGTCCCCTCGACGCGGCACCTCGAGCTCCGCCCTGCCGCAAGGCCCCACCCGCCGGTACGTCTGACATGATCATTCCTTTGGTCCCCCTCGCCGGGAGTTTGTGCACATCGCTTGCGCTTTCCAACCCGTTGCGATGGCTGACCCGGACCGTCCGACTCGGCTATGTGATTCAGTTCACCAGGCGCCCGCCCAGGTTCAGTGGCGTCCACTTCACCTCGGTGAAGGGCGAGAACGCCGCTACCTTGCGTGCGGAGATCGCTACCCTTCTGCGCAAGGGCACGATAAAGCCTGTCCCTCCAGCCGAGATGAAGAAAGGGTTCTACAACCCTTACTTCATCATACCGAAGAAAGGCGTTGGGTTGCGACCAATCCTGAACCTGCGAGTACTTTACCGGGCTTTGCACAGACTCCCGATCAAGATGCTGACACAAAAATGCATTCTAGCGAGCATCCGGCATCAAGATTGGTTTGCGCGGTAGACCTGAAGTACGCGTACTTTCACGTCTTGGTCTTACCTCGACACAGACCCTTATTGCGGTTCGAAGGCCAGGCGTACCACTACAAGGTCCTCGCCTTCGGCCTGTCCCTGTCCCCTCGCGTCTTCATGAAGGTCGTAGAGGCTGCCCTTGCCCCGCTAAGGGAAGTGGATGTCCGCATCCTCAACTATCTCAGCGACTGGCTAATCCTAGCTCACTCTCGAGAGTTGCTGTGCGCACACAGGGACCTCGTGCTCTGGCACCTCAGCCGACTGGGGCTTCGGGTCAACTGGGAAAAGAGCAAGCTCTCCCCGGTTCAGAGCATCTCTTTTCTCGGTTTGACAGACGTCACTACATCGACACAACGTCTCGTTCCCTCCATCAGGGAACGGAGGTTATGAAAGTAACCAGGACGTTTTCTGTCTTACTTTCGTTTGCTTGTTTTCTTTATTTTTTCCATTTATTTTGTTGTTTCGTTTGTTCTCTCGTTCATTTTCTTTCATTCTTTATTTCTTTCTTTCTCTCCTTTGTTTGACTCATGTTTTCCTTGTGTTCGTTTTTTGTTCTCTTTTGTATTCTCTGTCATTTGTTTGTTTTCTTCCTTTTGTTCATTTATTTTCTTTGTTAGTTTGTTCACTTTTGTTTTCTGTCTTTAATTAGTTTTTTAATTTGTTCATTTTCTTTCAGTCTTTCATTTGTTCTCTTGTTAATTTTCTTCTTTTTCTTTCTTTAGTTCGCTTCCTTTCTATCTTTCGTACGTTTGTTAATTTTCTTTCACTGTTCATTTGTTTCCTTGTTTTCTGTCTTTCATTCGTTTTCTTTTGTCTGTTCACTTTAGTTTTTTGTCTTTCATTCATTCGTTTGTTTGTTTTTTGTTCATTTTCTTTTGTTTGTTTATTTGTTTTCTTTCGTTTGTTATCTGTCAGTTTTTTCTTCTTTTTTCTTTTTTTTGTTATTTTTCTTTTGTTCACTTTTTTTGCTTTGTTTTGTTTTCGGTTTTACTTTGTTCAATTGTTCATTTTCTTTAGTTCTCTCATTTGTTCATTCATTCGTTTGTTTGTTTTCTGTCTTTCTATCTTACTTTCATTTGTTTGTTTTCTGTCTTAAAAACATATAGCCAAGAGAACTGGGTTATATGCACTTGTGTTGAAGACAGCGCTCAGAAAATGAGCATCATCCATCAAGACTGTGAGTCTACAATGCTTTGTGAATTCAACATCACTACAGCCCAATTATAAAAGTGGATAGTGTTTGTTTTCAGTAAAATATAAAGTTTTAAGTTGTAGCTAGAAACTGTGTGAATAAAACATTCAATTTGTTATATGTAATGCCTTAATTATTACCACCTAGTACTCCTACTAGAAGTGTTACTTTGAAATATCTACATATACAGTGTCCAAAAAGTCAAAACTAAAAGTCACTGTTTGGATTTAAATAAGCAGATATTTAAGAGCCTATGATTGGATCATTATTGCAGTAATTAATATGTTTCAACTGGCAACAATTATTTTAACCCTAAATGATCCAATGTGTAGCTTCTCATTTCTTAAACGACAATGTCAGAAGATGTATCCCGTGGTCGTGGAAAAGATGTTACTGTGTTTCAGAAGGGGCAAAATATTGGCCTGCATCAAGCAAAGAAAACAACAAAGGAGATTGCTGAAATCACTAGAATTGGGTTAAGAACTGTCCTACGCATTATTAAAACCTAGAAGGATAGTGGTGAACCGTCAGCTACGCGGAAGATATGCGGTCGGAAAACAATCTTGAACGATCATGATCAGAGATCACTAAAACGCTTGAAGTCCCAACATAAAAAAATCAACAGTTGAACTCACGGCTATGTTAAATAGTGAAAGTAAGAGCATTTTCACACGCACAATGCGACGAGAACTTACAGGATTGGGACTAAACAGCTGTGTGGCAACAAGAAAGCCACTTCTTAGTGAGGCTTATCAGAAAAAACGACTTCAGTTTGTTAGGGAGCATAAAGTTTGGTAATGTGGTCTGAGGAGTCCAGATTTACCCTATTCCAAAGCGATAGGTGCATCAGGGTAAGAAGGGAAGCACATGAAGTGATGCACCCATAATCATAATGCCCACTGTTCAAGCCTGTGGAGGCGGTGTTATGATCTGGGGTTGCTTCAATTGGTCATGTCTAGGCTTAGCAACGTTATGCGGCAATAAAATGAATTCAGCTGACTACCTGAATCTACTAAATGACCAGGTTATCCCATCAATTGATTTTTTTTCTTTCCTAACAGCATGGGCATATTCCAGGACGACAATGCCCAGATTCATCAGGCTCAAATTGTGAAAGAGTGGTTCAGGGAGTATGATGAATCATTTTCACAGATGAATTGGCCACCACAGTGTCGTGACCTTAACCCCATTTAAAAAGTATTTGGGATGTACTGGAGAAGACTTTACAGAGTGGTTCAACTCTCCCGTCATCAATACAAGATCTCGGCCAAAAATTAATGCAACTCTGGGTGTAAATAAATGTTGTGAGGTTGCATAAGGTTGTCGAAACAATGCCATGACGAATCAAAGCTAAAGGTAGTCCAATGAAATATTAGAGTATGCAACTTTTTTGGCCAGGCAGTGTATTTGGACACTTAAGCCACAAAAATTTAATATCTATGCATTAGATGACAAAATATCAAACCAAGTGATATTTGTTTTAAAGATATATATAGCACCAACACACATTTGAAGCAACACATTTCACAAAAATAAGTTTGTTAGGTTATATATTGTAAAATGATGGATAGATATAGATAATATATATACAGTTGTGCTCAAAAGTTTGCATACCCTGGCAGAAATTGTGAAATTTTGGCATTGATTTTGAAAATATGACTGATCATGCAAAAAAACTGTCTTTTATTTAAGGATAGTGATCATATGAAGCCATTTATTATCACATAGTTGTTTGGCTCCTTTTTAAATCATAATGGTGACAGAAATCACCCAAATGGCCCTGATCAAAAGTTTACATACCCTTGAATGTTTGGCCTTGTTACAGACACAAAAGGTGACACACACAGGTTTAAATGGCAATTAAAGGTTAATTTCCCACACATGTGGCTTTTTAAATTGCAGTTAGTGTCTGTGTATAAATAGTCAATGAGTTTGTTAGCTCTCATGTGGATGCACTGAGCAGGCTAGATACTGAGCCATGGGGAGCAGAAAAGAACTGTCAAAAGACCTGCGTAACAAGGTAATGGAACTTTATAAAGATGGAAAAGGATATAAAAATATATCCAAAGCCTTGAAAATGCCAGTCAGTACTGTTCAATCACTTATTAAGAAGTGGAAAATTAGAGGCCTGGGTAGCTCAGTGGTAAAATACGCTGGCTACCACCCCTGGAGTTCGCTAGTTCGAATCCCAGGGCGTGCTGAGTGACTCCAGCCAGGTCTCCTAAGCAACCAAATTGGCCCGGTTGCTAGGGAGGGTAGAGTCACATGGGGTAACCTCCTCATGGTCACTATAATGTGGTTTGTTCTCGGTGGGGCGCATGGCGAATTGAGCGTGATTGCTGCGGTGGATGGCGTGAAGCCTCCACACGTGCTATGTCTCCGTGGCAACGCGCTTAACAAGCCACGCGATAAGATGCGCGGGTTGACTGGTATTCGTCCTCCGCCACCCGGACTGAGGCGAATCACTATGCGACCACGAGGACTTAGAGCACATTGGGAATTGGGCATTCCAAATTGGGAGAAAAAGGGGGAAAAAATCCCCCTCCCCAAAAAAAAGAAGTGGAAAATTTGGGGATCTCTTGATACCAAGCCATGGTCAGGTAGACCAAGAAAGATTTCAGCCACAACTGCCAGAAGAACTGTTCGGGATACAAAGAAAACCCCACAGGTAACCTCAGGAGAAATACAGGCTGCTCTGGAAAAAGATGGTATGGTTGTTTCAAGGAGCACAAAACTTGTTGACCCCTCTCCAAACATAGCGCTTATGGTTGTGACCATAAAGCTCTATTTTGGTCTCGTCACTCCAAATTACAGTGTGCCAGAAGCTGTGAGGTGTGTCAAGGTGTTATCAGGCATATTGTAACCGGGCTTTTTTGTGGCATTGGCTTCTTTCTGGCAACTCAACTATGCAGCTCATTTCAAGTATTGTGTATCGTCGTATTGTGCTCCTTGAAACAACCACACCATGTTTTGTCAGGTTCGCTCGGCCGTCGTCATGAGAAACGTCCACCGTCCCATTGTGGCAGGTTTGGCGCTCCAGTGGTGGACCCCCCGCCCCTTGCACCCAGCTGTGGCACAAACATGCCCACACCTGGTTGGCTCCGACGGACTGCAGGGATGATATTCCTCCTCCCCCTCCTTGACCAATCTTATGGTGGGCGTCAGGAGCTCCGCCCCACCGCTCCGCCCCACCCACCGGTATGTCCTACGTGATTGTCCCCTTGGTCCCCCTTGCCCGGAATTTGGACGCGTGGCTCACGCTTTCCAACCCGTCACGATGGCTGACCCGGACCGTCTGATTCAGTTTGCCAGGTGCCCGCCCAGGTTCAGCGGCATCCGGAGAACGCTACCCTTCTATGGAAGGATGCGACAGAGCCTGTCCCTCCGGCCGAGATGAAGAAGGGGTTTTACAGCCCCTACTTCATCGTACCGAAGAAAGGCGGTGGGTTGCGGCCAATCTTGGACCTGCGAGTACTGAACCAGGCCTTGCACAGACTCCCGTTCAAGATGCTGATGCAAAAACACATTTTAGCGAGCGTCCGGCATCAAGATTGGTTCGCGGCGGTAGACCTGAAGGACGCATACTTCCACGTCTCGGTCTTACCTCGACACACAAGTTCCTCCCCTTTGGCCTGTCCTTGTCCCCTCGCATCTTCACAAAGGTCGCAGAGGCAGCCCTTGCCTAAGGGAAGTGGGTGTCCGCATCCTCAATTATCTCGACAACTGGCTAATCCTAGCTCACTCTCGGGATGTGTTGTGTGCGCACAGGGACCTGGTGCTCACGCACCTCAGCCGACTGCAGGTTCGGGTCAACTGGGAAAAGAGCAAGCTCTCCCCGGTTCAGAGCATCCCTTTTCTCGGCTTGGAGTTGGACTCAGTCTCGATGATGGTGCGCCTCACGAATGAGTGCGCACAGTCGGTGCTGAACTGTCTGAAGGCATTCAGACAGAAGACAGCGGTTCCACTGAAATGAGACCACTTCAGCACTGGCTTCAGACTCGAGTCCCGAGATGGGCATGGTGCCACGGGACACATTGCGTGGTCGTCACACCAATCTGTCACCGCCTCTTCAGCCCTTGGACTAACCTTGCATTTCTATGGGCAGGGGTTCCGCTAGAGCAGGTCTCCAGGCGCATTGTGGTTATGACGGACGCCTCCAAGATAGGCTGGGGCGCCGGATGCAACGGGCACACAGCCGCCGGCTCCTGGACTGGCCCGCGGCTGCGTTGGCACATCAACTGCCTCGAGTTGTTGGCAATACTGCTCGCCCTGCGGAGGTTCCGGCCATTGATCCAGGGCAAGTGTGTTGGTCCGGACGGACAACATGGTGATGGTAGCGTACATCAACCGTCAAGGCGGTCTACACTCCCGTTGCATGTCACAACTCGCCCGCCGTCTCCTCCTCTGGAGTCAGCAGTGCATCAAGTCGCTGCGAGCCACTCACATCCCGGGCGACTTCAACACTGCAGCGGACGCACAGTCACGACAGGCTACGCTCAGGGGAGAGTGGAGACTCCACCCCCATGTGGTCCAGCTGATTTGGAGTTGATTCGGTCAAGCACAGGTAGACCTGTTTGCTTCCTGGGAATCCTCCCACTGCCCGCATTGGTACGCCTTGACCGAGGCACCCCTCGGTATAGACACACTTGTACATAACTGGCCCCTGGGATTATGCAAATATGCATTTCCCCCAGTGAGCCTACTTGCACAGACCCTGTGCAAGGTCAGGGAGGACGAGGAGCAGGTCATCCTAGTAGCACCCTACTGGCCCACCCAGACGTGGTTTTTGGACCTCACGCTCCTTGCGACAGTCCCCCCCGGCTAATTCCCCTGAGGAAGGACCTTCTTTCTCAGGGACGGGGCACCATCTGGCACCCACGACCAGACCTCTGGAATCTCCACGTCTGACCCTTGGACGGGACGTGGAAGACCTAAGTGGCTGCGGTGGTAGACACGATCACTCAGGCTAGGGCTCCCTCTACGAGGTGCCTGTATGCCTTGAAGTGGCGTCTGTTCGCTAAGTGGTGTTCTTCCCGACGTGAAGACCCCCAGAGATGCGCAGTCAGATCGGTGCTTTCCTTCCTGCAGGAGAGGCTGGAGGGGCGGCTGTCCCCCTCCACCTTGAAGGTGTATGTGGCCGCTATTTCGGCACATCATGATGCAGTGGATGGTAAGTATTTGGGGAAGCACAACTTGATCATCAGGTTCCTGAGAGGCACTAGGAGGTTGAATCCCTCCAGACCGTGCCTCATCCCCTCGTGGGACCTCTCTGTAGTCCTTCGGGGTCTACAAGGAACTCCCTTTGAGCCCCTGGAGTCAGTTGAGCTTAAGGCACTCTCTTTGAAAACTGCCCTCCTGACTGCGCTCACTTCTATCAAGAGGGTAGGGGACCTGCAGGCGTTCTCTGTCAGCGAATTGTGCCTGGAGTTACGGGTTACTCTCAAGTGATCCTGAGACCCTGACCGGGCTATGTGCTCATGGTTCCCATGACCCCTTCTAGGGATCATGTTGTGAACCTGCAAGTGCAGCCCCAGGAGGAGGTTAAATTTTAGATTTATAATGAAATAAATTAATATGGTGGCACAATTATATTTTTGTCTACAAAACAAATTTCAAACATTTAAGCATATGCCTTCAGATCAAAAGATTTTTAAGATCATGGGAAACATTTCGTTCAAGTGTTTCAAAACTTTTGACCGGTAGTGTATTTGGATCACACGCAGAGCTTTAGAAGCTCTGAGCAGCTCTTTGTCTGTTTTGGTTGACAGCAGAAAGGAAGCGCTGTCTCCAAACAGAGGATTGCCCACTGGGTCGTTGACGCCATCGTGATGGCATATCACGCTCAGGATGTGCCGCCCCCCATGGGAGTGTAGCGGCCTCCTGTGCCCTGACCAATGGCGCCTCTTTGGCAGACATCTGCAGAGCAGCGGGCTGGGCAATACCCAACACCTTTGCGAAGTTCTACAATCTCCGGGTTGAGCCGGTTTCGTCCCGTGTATTGTCAGGTACGAGCAGGTAAGTTCTGGGACAGCTGGCCGGGTGTACCGCTTGTGCATAGTGCCTTTCCCCTCCCTTGAGGTGAAGACGTGCGCGTTTGACTCCCAGTCGTGTTTACAAGCTGTGATCCCTGGATGACTGTCCTCCTTAGCCCTGTGGCAGATGTGTTTGCGGAGAAACTCTCTGCCGGCCCAGAACATGTGCTAATTAGGCCCTGTACTGGGGTAGGTGCTCCACATTTGCTGGTTCCCCGTAGGTGACCCCATGTGATATTTCCGCTAAATCATTTCCCTGTCTGTAAACTGCGTCTTCCTTGGGCAGAGGCCCCTCTGCCCCCGGTCACCATGTTTGTAGAAACTCCTCCCCCCTCGGGTAGAACCTACCATGCAACTTCTCCATATGACATACTTCCGTCAAGATTCTGTAAGACCATGTGACGTATTTTCACTCAAAATACCACCCCCCCCCCCTTCTCTGGGCAGGGTGTGGTCTCCGCGGTGTCTTCCCTTTGGGAGTGACACCCCCCCAACGTAGACATTTATGGCCCCCAGTCGGTTAACAAATTCCACTCTTTTTGGGGAGAAAAAAAGAGAAAAGTGCCCACGGCTGGGCTAGCCTGTCCCTATTTGTTGGGCAAGTCGACTTGTTCCCGAAGGACCGTTCGACTCTCATAAGAGCGTTGGGGGAGGTAATGTGATGGCCTGGTGCGCTGGCTATGAGGCACACAGCGGTCTGCCCATCTCACACCGCCAGTCCATGTAACAGTTCAGCTAGTTGTGGTGTTTTGTATAGTGTCACTACATCGACACAACGTCGAGTGAGTGACAGATAGGGAACATGCTGGTTACTTTTGTTACCTCCGTTCCCTGATGGAGGGAACGAAACGTTGTGTCCCTCTTGCCACAACACTGAACTACCCTCTGAAATGGCCGGGACCTTGTCTCGGCTCCTCAGCACAAAACCTGAATGAGTGGTTGCATACCAGCTCCTTTTATACCCGTATGTCCGGGGGAGTGGCATGCAAATTCTGCTCGCCAATTCCCATTGGCCTTTTTTCAAAAAGCAGAGGTGTTTGGGGCTCCCAAGAGTGACCCGTAGTGTCACTACATCGACACAATGTCTCGTTCCCTCCATCAGGGGACAGAGGTTATGAAAGTAACCAGGACATTTGTTAATTATAGTTAAGTAATTGTTAGCTCTGAGAAAAGGTGTAGCATAATCTATTTAGCAAATGCCACTGATTTGATTTTTATTTTTTTTTATTTTATGCTGTGTGGCTTAAATGTACTTTTTTTAGGGCAATCAGGTGAAAATTATTAAATTTAAATGGTGGATTGTTATCTTCTGTTTTCTGCAAGTTATTTTTTTAGTGTAATTTTCAGCCATTCAAATGATTGCAGCTGTGAGAATTTTAGTTTGGGTGTATGAAAATCCATTTAGATCTATGAATCAGTGCCTGTCATTTTTACAGCATTTAGAACATTTCATTTCCTCGTTTGATTGGCAGCTGACATTTTGAGAGATGACTGGGATGGCAGTGAGAAATATCATATCACTGAGATAATAATAGACCACAGACACTTAAAGCTGCTGAGAGAACAAATGAGATTACATTCTCTGATGACTTTTGCACTACTGAGCGCACAGCACAGAAAACTACTAGTGCATCTCATATAGTGTTCTTGTTTTTTGTTTTAAAGTGGGAGGACACTGATTTATATATACCTGTAGAATGTATAATTGTATTTTATATCCTGTTCCAACTCTGATTGGGTGAGCCATCCTAAACCATTGTAAAATGATTATAAATGTGTCCGAGCCTTACATGGATTTTACCATGTGTAAGGGGTGTTCATAGGTACAAAGCAAAGCAGCTCATTGCTTAAAAAAAGGGACATTAATGATTTTGTATTTTTGTACTATAACACAAGGGACAGTACTGTCAAGTCAAGTCATGTTTATTTGTATACCGCTTTTCACAACACACATCGTTTCAAAGCAGCTTTACAGGAAATCACGCATTAACAAAAAAACAAATGAAATGTAATATCTATAGTCTTAGAGTGATCATTATGTAGTTTGATTAAATATGATTGTAAATTTTGTATAAAAAATGTATTAAATAATAATTGTATTTAGAACCCCTGTGAGCAAGCTGAAGGCGACTGTGGCAAGGAACACAAAACTCCATAAGATGTTGGTTAATGGATAAAAATAACCTTGGGAGAAACCAGGCTCACTGTGGGTGCCAGTTCCCCTCTAGCCTAACAACATGAATATAATGCAAATATTAGTTATTTGTTTGCAGTGCTAGTCATGGTTTAAAATGTGTAAATTAAGTAAGCATTAAGGTCCAGTGTTAAAAAAAAAAAAAAAAAAAAAAAAGTAAAATTGTTTTAATGACTAATGTTTTTGAAGTCCATCCTGGATTAACTGTAGAAGTTTACATAGATGCATTGTCCTTTGTTCGTTGGCTGATAAAGGCTTTTGTTGGCAATTAAATGATAGTCTATGTATTCCATTTCAAGAGTGTAGTCCATCAATAGATGATAGTAATGCAGGCAGAGATCAATGAGGTTCATCACAGTTCAACCGGCAGGTCATTTTGTTGAGGTTCGGTGGGGTTCATCCTAAATCCAAGGTTCAGGCAGTGGCATATGAAGTATCCGATGTCTTACAGTTGGAGTTGGCATCATTTCATCCTCTGAAGTCAAAAGACTGAAATGATGTCTGGCTAGCACCGGCTGTAGTTTGTCGTCATCACTCAGCGACACGTAGCAGTGGAGTCCGACACCAAGCAGGAACAGAGCTGGATCTGGCTGGCTCTGGTAACCTTGCTTTATGGTTTATGAGCAGTTTAGTCAGTGTGCGCCTTTTGAACATTACTGCCGTTGAAGTATTTTTCCTCCCACACCATTCCCACTGTCTGAGAGGATTTACACACGAGTGGCGCAGCCTGACAAACTCTGATGTGAAGTCTTTTGGCTTCAATGGGACTTTTGACTGAGTAGGTAGCTGGGTCAGAAATACAGGGGGGCTTGAGGCAAAAATGGCACAGAAAGTAAATATTTAGGTGCAAAAAAAAAAAAAAAATGCCACAGCAATTTATTCTACTACCTTTGTTTGTAACATCTAATATACACTCATTTAGCACTTTATTAGGAACACTATGGTCCTAATAAAGTGCCCGATGTGGTCTTCTGCTGTTGTAGCCCATCCACCTCAAGGTTCAACATGTTGTTCTGCTCACTACAATTGTACAGGGTGGTTATCTGAGTTATCGTAGCCTTTCTGTCAGCTTGATCCAGTCTGGCCATTCTCTGTTGATCTCGCTCATCAACAAGGAGTTTCCATCCGCAGAACTGCTGCTAACTGGATGTTTTTGGCACCATTTCTGAGTAAACTGTAGCGACTGTTGTTCATTAAAATCCCAGGAGATCAGCAAATACAGAACTACTCAAACCAGTCCGTCTGGCACCAACAATCATGCCTTGGTCGAAATCACTGAGGTCAAATTTTTTTCCCATTCTGTTGGTTGATGTGAACATTAACTGAATCTCCTGACCCATATCTGCATTATTTTATGCATTGCAATGCTGACACACGATTGTTGATTAGATTATTACATGAATAAGTAGGTTTCCAGGTGTTCCTAATAAAGTGCTCAGTGAGTGTAGTTCTTAAAATTCTATTCTAAGCCTAGTTATATAGTGCATATTAAGAGATAATATATTCTCAATCTAGATATTTAGATTAAAATTGACTTTTTAATTTAATACTGACAAAAAAGTATACACAGCATATTTTTTTATGTTTTGAAAAAATATGCCCTTATAAAAGTAAAAACTAGCAGGAGACATGCATTTCTCCTTAAAGCAATAGTTCACCCAAAAATGAAAGTTCTGTTTTAATTTATATGTCATTCCAAACCAATTTGACTATTTCTTATGCGGAACACAAAAGGAAACAAAATAAATGAATATTCCGGTCTGGCAGTTACAATATAAGTTGATAGCGACTCACTTTAAAGCTTTAAAAAGTACCCACAAGTATCATAATAGTAACTCATGCACCTTGTGCATCATATTCTACATTTTTTGAAGGCATACAAAAGAAAGTTTAAGTGCTTCTTACAGGGAATGCATGCAAATACCAATGTTAGCGTTCGAAAGCAACCGCCTATCCATCAGACAGCACTGGAATGCCGATTATCTTAATACTACAAAGGAAGACTGGTATCTTTAAAAAAAATGTAGTTAGTATTGAATTGGTACGAAGTAGTCATATGACTAGAGCTGTCTGATGTCTCAAACAAGTGTTGGTAGTAATTTTAGCTGTCATTTTATGGGCTTTTGGTAAGCCGCACAAACCTCTGAGCTCCAGAGCAGATGGCTTCTATCAGTGCTGCCAGTTTTGATGTAACACGTATGGTCAAATCAGAGCCAAGCACTGCTGCTTTTGCCTGATTGCACTGTTGAGGTTTAAACTGTGCTTTAAGCCTCAAGCAATAGCTGCACTTTCACCAAAATTTTCACCACCCATGGCCATTGTGTATCATTTTGGCAAGCTGATCATTTGCACATGAAATGGAAAATTATTCAGAGTCATCAGAACAGTGGGGCTAGACCTGAAATACTGTTATATCTCAAGCTGCCCAATCTAACTTTGTAATTATGTTAGTTTCATCTATGTTTATCAAGGCCTGCAGCATCTAAGTACTTAGAATCACTGTCTCATGCGTCATTGTGACCAGAGATGGTCCTCACTGATATTGAAGGACCTCTTTAGTTGATGTCATTCAAATGGGACATACATAGAAAATTTTCTCTTGACCTGACTTGACCAGGGATGTCCTAAATCCAACCTCTTTGGTGTTCCAAAAGTTCATAAAAAATTAATTATGCCTGCTGAAAAGACCCAGATTGCTTGTCTAACCAGCATATGTTGTGTTTTGAAATCTATGGGTGCATCAACCAACATAACCAGAAAGGTCAAAGGGCCTCACCAGCTATGCTTAACTAAGCTGTTGTGAACACAGTGGTTATGCTGGTACACCAGCTAGACCAGCACTAAACCAGGCCTGGACCATCATAGAAATTCCAACTGGTCTAAGCTGTTATTTTCAACAGGGATTTTTTCGATAATGTTTTTCGATAATTTTCTTATTTTTACATTGTTGAAAGGGAACATGTTTGGACAGATAAGAAATGCTCAGCAATGGTTCAGAAACATTCTCTATTTGCATGGTCTATTTCATCATATTCAATCATGGGAAATTGATAATAGCTATCCTATCTCATGCATTCATGCAAATGCAGCAGGTCTAATGATTCTCACTAGTATATCTACAGTATCTCTTCTGAAACGGATGTCTCTCAGGGCACCGGTACTCTGGGACTAGGACAGTATTTTTCTGTGACACGCTACTTATTAATGCCTCACAGAACATGTTGTGTACAGGGCCAGGATCGAGCAGGCAGTCTGGGCCATGAATCCTCATCAGTCAACTATAGGGTCCTGGTAGGACGCTGATGCTGGAGGGAATGTATGATTGTGTGGGATGTCAACTTCTCAGACATCTACCCATTTGGGCAGGGTAGGGCATAACAGACTTATCCAAAATAAAATGGTTGCTTCTCATGTGTTCTTCTTCTGACTACACATATAACCAAAGCACATTTATAAAGATAACACTTGAGAGTTACAGTAACTGTCCAAGACTGAATTACTCAAACTGTTACTAGTACAGAGATACAGAAGCTCAAACATTATTAAACACTATAAAGCAGTGGTTCTGAATTGGTATTGCTTCAGGACCCAGATTTAACATTGGACAGCAAGTGGCAACCCAACACGTTAAAAACATGTGACCTGTATTTAATGTAGCCTGGGTTGCATTTTCTTTTATCTTGCATATTTTTGTTCATCGTTTTCAAATAAAAGCCCTTGTATCAAGTGACATTATTCTTTTTGTTGATGTAGACAACAAAAAATAAAGGTAGTTTTTTCTACCCTCTTTTAAAAGTTGATGAGCATATGTATTTATGTGAGACAGTTATAATTATTATCCAGTTTATTTCCTAATACCAAACATCCCTCAAACAGAACATATATTACACCGGAGGAAAACATTGTCCATAATTTGTCCATAAGTCTTCCGGGTCCATACTTCATGTACTTGCCCTTATATTTAGAGAATGCAATGCCATATACGCACAGGTAAAACCATGGATGGCTTCTCATTACTGTGGTTAGATAGTTTTTAATGTAGGTAGTCTTTATAAAGTAAAATAAAAAAAAAAAAATAAAAAAAGTATTTTGTTATGAAAAAAATAGTAGCCTAAACGCATTTAGACACTTTAAATACAACTGCCACAATTGTAATAAAAATGAAGTCAAATTGATTCCACCTAATAGATTAACTATAAAAAAAATTTGTCAAAGTACCACAGTTACTGTTACTATTGTAAAATCATTATTAATTGTAGTAAGGGTGATGATGTGTAATTTGAAAAACCTTTAATTTGGTGAATGCACATTTTTGTCTCTTTTCCTCTTCAGTGCTGTTTGTAATGTCAGGGCTTTCTAGCTGTTTGAGAGGTTTGACTTCCTCTATAGCACTTTAAACAAAAAAATTCTCACACTAGTTCAAATAGGTCGCATCAGTGTTGTGGTCTCTGCCCCGATATCGAGGGAAGCCCAGTTAATGCGTGCGCACTCCAGAGATACAGTAGGTTAGAGCAGAGGCAATCATTGGTGCTAGTGGTTCTGTGTTGGCTTGTGCTGCACACTCACGAAAATCAGGTTTCAATCGCATTGCATTTTCAGATAAGAAATGCATATAAAGTGCAGAACATGAGATGAATATCATTAAATTTGCCTCTGCGACCTTGAAATTTCACTTTGGTCACGGAAAATGTCAATAAAGGATGAACTCTGGCATTCTTCTTTCCCTGCTGTCTGCAACCCAGTCTGAACAGACCTGCCACTCACCAGTTGAGAAACACTGCTATAAAGCAGTAACATTTATGTTGTACTCTATAATGTTCTTCCCCCAATTTTTAAGCGCCCACAACCCCTGGCTGATCTAGACTTCTCTCATGAGATGAGGGCAAGGGAATGGACTACTTGTAGTCAAATTAATGGGAGAAATTGTAACACTCAATATGGCGGCAGAAGCAATGGCAGTAGTCTCGCCATTCAGTTAAAATTGCCAATTACCTTTTTGATAGAGTTTGTTTACTGTAGAACATGCATGTGCATTAACTGGACCAGTCTAAAAAAAGTACTTGCACTAAAGAAATTATATTTATTAAATGGACTTATTCAGAGCAGCACCATACTTATTTTTTTAATGGGAATGCAAACGAGGCTGTGAGGGACTGACTTACAGTCTCTTCAGTGGATTGTACAATTGGTAAATTGGTTGGTTCAGCTGACTAATCATTGAAAAAACATAAATCAAGATAAAAAACTCAAAAACAAGATGTGATCTAGTACCAATCCTTCACAGTCTCATTTTAATTTCCATCAAAAATAAAATATGGAGCTAGCCTGATTAAGGTCTATTACCTACAGGGGGAAAAAAATGCTGTCCAGGGACATAACCAAGATGGCCACCAAGTGAACTGACTTTCTTTAAAGGGACTTAGTTTGTCCAGACCCACCTTTACTCACTTTCTTAGGATCAGTGGCGTGCAGTCATCCCCTTCAAACCCTTCAGAGAAGGGGTGACATAAAGAGTTATTTCATTTATTAAATGTTCTTTCCCCAGTTTATTAAAAACTGTAAATGCATTTAATAAATAAATACATTAAAATACACTAATATACAACTTAAAAACTTAAAATTATTGTAAACAACCTTAAATATCTTTGCATTGTTTTTCCTGTTTGACGGAGTGTAAGCGATCCATGATAGCCAATCAAAACTGCTCATCACGTTCCAACTCTATTTAACTGCGTACCCCTTTAGAGGATATTTTGAAGAGTTCTGCAATTCATTTGTAATAGCAGAGTGACCAAATCTGACCAATCAAATGCAATATTTTCACCTTGGAGGTTGGCCGTCAGCATTCTGCACCAAAGAGAAGGTTTCCCTTCATGCAGTTGTGTTTCCATCTCCACCTGAGTGTGACAAGTCTCAGCTACAGACAGAGCAAGCTGTCTTTAAGTCCACTGACGATTTTATGTTGACGATCCTAAATTTCATTATTTTCATCAAATGAACGGACTAATTGACAACTTTTCTGCGCTGTGCGCAATCGTAATTATTGCCCATATTATATTTATGATCAAATCAGTGGCCCCTGTTAAGTGCAGCCTCCGAAAAAAATTAAATAATGATAGAAACAACGGAACAAGTAAAACTAAAAATAGAAGAGGACTGCAAGGTTGTGTTGAAGGGGTACCTGGCTTATGCACTGCACATCACTGCTTAGGATATTATCAATTTGCAGAAATCCAATGCATCCTAATGCAATATCTCAGAGGAATGTCCTTCTCCAAGAGCATGCCACCTTGATAGAAAGAGAGAGCAAGAGATATAGCGAGAGCTTCAGGGATCAATTACAGAGGTCTTGAGTTATAGGACTGCTACAGTTTCATTTGATGTTATTACACTGGCGGATTGTTTATAGAAAGAGGGAGTTTATTAAGCACTACAGTGAACCAAATGGCATGAAAAAGAGAAGGCCTTTTTTCTATTCATTTGGCTTCTGTGGTTCACCTAATTTACACATATTACATGAAAGAGAGCTCTCTATGGACCAAGTTTACACCTGCATTAATGGGCTGTTATGCTCTGCCATTATAGGTGAAATACACCAACATGCATACAGTATACTGCAATAAGAGGTAATTAGCGCTTTTTGAATTAGTATCAGAGAGATTGCTTCTGGGTGATAATAAACTACACATTTGTGGTAATTTTCATCCTATTACAGATATATTTATCTCATCACACAGTCATCAGAAGCAAGTATATATTTATATGCGTTTGTCTGTTAAATTCATCAGATACACAGCAAATAAAGGAGTTTTGTGTTCAAAACTACTGTAAAGGGCTCTGTCAGAGGTCTTAGCCCCCTTAGAGCTGACTGATTACCTTGAATTATCATCCACACTCATTATCTTATGCAACCTAATTCCAAAAGAGCTGGGACAGTATGAAAAATGCTAATTAAAAACAAAAAGGAGTGATTTGTAAATTATATTCACCCTTTGCTATATTGAAAGCACTACAACTACACATTTTATGATGTTTTTCCTTGTGAATTTCATTGTTTTTTGAAAATGTACTGTAACACAGCAGGCTAGGATGGAGGATCTAAGTGCAGATGAACAAAGTAACTCAGAATAAGACAGAAAACAAAACACAGGGAACCCGTTACAGAACATGACAATACATGTGAAAACTGACAAAGGAAACAGGGAAAACAAGGGCTTAAAGACACAGGGACAAACAAGGGAACGAGGAACACCTGTGGAAACAATCAGGGGAAAACCAATCATAAAATGAAACTACAAAAGGACTATAAACTAACAGGTAACAGAAACATGGGAACTAAACAAGAATTTCAACATAAAAGTCAATACAAATAACAGGGAATATGTGACATGTACAGTCATTTCAAATCAAATGATTGCAACACGCTCCAAAAACATTTAGACGGGCAATTTAAGACTAATAAAAATTTGACGAGTTGAAATAACAAGGCAAGGATCATTCGAGACTTGTCAATTTGCCAACAGATGCTTCAGAAAATAATCCAGCACTTTGAGAGCAATGTTCCTCAAAGACAAATAGGAAGGATTTGGGGCATTTCACCCTCTACAGTGCACAATATAGTTAAAAGATTAAAAGAATCTGGTCAAATCTCGGTGCGTAAAGGGCAAGACGAAAACCACTTCTGAATGCGCGTGATACCTCAAATGTCACTGTCTTAAAAAATAGCATTCATCTGTAATGGACATCATGAACATGAGCTTAGGATAACTTTAGTAAACCTTTGTTAGTCAATACAACTCGCCACTCTATCCACAGATGCAAGTTAAGACTTTACTATGCAAAGTAGAAGCACTACATCAACACTGTCCAGAAGCGCTGCCGACTTCTCTAGGCTCTATCTCATCTTAGATGGAAAGTAGAACAGTGAAACTGTGTTTTTTGGTCTGAAGAGTCCACATTTCAAAAAGTTTTTGAAAAACAAAGCCATCCTGTTATCCGGGCCAAAGAGGAAAAGGGCCATCCAAGCTGTTATTAGGGTCAGGTCCAAAAGCCAGTGTCTGGGCCAGGGGTGTGTCAATGCTTATGGCATGGGTAATTCGCACATCAGTGTGAACACCATGAATGCAGACAGATATGTAAAAATTTTGGAGCAACATATACTGCCATCCAGCACCGTCTTTTCCAGTGATGTCCCTGCATTTTCCAGCAGGACAACTTCAAACCACATACTGCCTGGATTTCAAGTACATGGCTGTGTTAGCAGAGAGTATGGGTGCTAGACTGGCCTGACAGTCCTGACCTGTCTCCAGCTGAGAATGTGTGGCGCATTATGAAGCACACCATACGGCAACGAAGACCCCGTACAATTGTACAGCTAAAGACCTACATAATGGATGACTGGGGGGAAATTCCACTTCCTAAACTCAACAAACTTGTGTCTTCAGTGCTCAAATGCATAATAAGTGTTATTAGAAGAAATGGTGATGTTTCACAGTGGTAAACACTTTACTGTCTCAACGTTTTTGGAGCGTGTTGCAATCATCTGATTTGAAATTATTGTACATTTTCAAAAAACAATTAAATTCACAAGGAAAAACATCATTTATTGTGTAGTTGTAGTGCTTTCAATATAGCAAAGGGTGAACATAATTTACAAATCTCTCCTTTTTGTTTTGATTTGCATTTTTCATACTGTCCCAACTTTTTCAGAATTGGAGTTGTATTATCAAACACCCCATATGAGCTATGTTCATGGTTTTCACCATGAAAATAGCCATAGAAGCTGGCATGGCATTAAGAAACAAACAAACAAACATCTGTTGACTGAATCGCAGCGAGAGAGAACCTGGAACAGAATGGACACACAACAGCCAATGGGTCGATATATTTGTTAATTGTTCCCATCCGTTCATTCCCCATTACAATGCTTCTGTTTCTATAATTGTTTCTTCATTCACTTTTTCCATTGTCCAGTGACTGAAAGCAAAGAAAGACTCACACACACACAAATGAGCATTCACTCAAAAGGACATCAGGTTCTAATTACGGTGGAATTTTAATCAAATCCTCAACCTCTCCACTAATCGCTGGTGACATTACAGTTCCAAATAAAGTATGAGAGGAGAGTGCAGGCCTCCCCTACTCATTTCACAGTAAATTTCCCATTAACCTTGTGGTGAGGCTTTTATTAGATTTAATCAGACCTCTGTTGTCTGATCCTGGGAAGAAAGTGTTAAAATAGCAAAGAAGAAGACAAGAGAGAATTAAATAAGTGACACTAGTGCCTTGCACAAGTCTCATTATGTTTTGTTGGAACTGATACATTATATGCATTTCTTAGCACTGAAATGAAAAGTGAATTATTTTCATGAATTTTTTATTTTGTGGCTCTTTGCCTTTTTATTAGATAGAACAGTTAGAGAAAGAGGGGGGATCAGGGCACATTGCAGCCCAGACTCAAACCTTTGTAATCCAGTCATTTACATTTATTCATTTGGCAGATGCTTTTATTCAAAGCAACTTACAACACATTCATAATATGCATTATATCAGTATGTGTGTTCGCTGGGAATCAAACATATGTTCTTGGCATTGCTTGCTTTACCAGTTGAGCTACTGGAACACGAACCCATGTGAGCATCACAGCTCCAACTTGTCAATAATCTATGTTCTTACTGCTGCACCATGGCTCCTACTTCACAGGACATTGTTTTATGCTCTTAACAAACATTCTTTAAAAAAAAAAAAAAAAAAAAAAAAATAATAATAATAATAATATATGAAATGTGCTATTTGAATAAACATCAAATTCCCAAGTCATAATAGAATATTAAAATAGTCATGACACTTTCAAATCTTTTTGAGTATCAAAGAATTTGTTCATGCAATTTTTCCATTACATCTGAGGGCGAGACATTACGCATCTACAGCTTGATCACAGGAGTATTGGTAAAAAAAAAAAAAAAGGAACAGATGGAGAACAAAGGTCCAAATAAATACAAAGCAGACCTGTAAACATACCCCAGGATTGTCCCAGCTGCATGCAAGTTCGTTATTCAGACTGATTCTCCGGCTAATTAAAAATGAGAGCAAATGGGGGAAGGAAATAGGAGACACTAATCAATTTGAGGCTGTATCAGAGACTAGAGGCACTGGAGCAGGGGTCCTGCTCTACCAACCAGACCAGATGGCCACTGTGAGTCTACATTACCTAGATGTGTGGGGATTCTGGGGAAGGAGGGCTGTATGTAGCATGTATTTGTTACCCTGTTGTTTATTAATGTGTGCACATTAGCATGCTTATGATTGGTGCAAAATAATCATTGATTTTGAAAAGGTTATATGGTTTGTGTTTGTGTGTGTGTTAGGGCAATTATACTGCAATAATTTAATATTTAAGTTGACCAGTTGCTGAAAAATAACATCGTGAGTAAAAAGTAGACTGAGACCCTCTCACAACTAAAGTAGACCAAAAAGAGATCTGAATCCATTTTCAAGGACATGAACAATGCAAATGCAACAGAATCTGCTTTTTTATCTACTCCGTTCACTTTAGGGTAAACAGAAAAGTGTGGATTTGCTTGTTTTAAAGAGGAGTCAAGTGTTAACACTCTTAAAGAGTAACTTTTTCTATCAGCTGCAGGGCCTTTTTAGTCTTTTAGACTTGATTTCTATAAACAGGAGCAACATTAGGTAATGTTTTAATTTCATATTGCAAATTGTTGTGTCAAAATATTCATAATATTATTTTTTTACCGAATCATGCTGTCCAAGTGTGTGTGTGTGTGTCTATGTGTAAGTGTTTGTTTGGCTGTCTCTTTAGTCTTACAACTGGGACTAAGGGTTCATGTGGAGCTGAAGTATACAGACAGCTGTGCATGATCAATTTAACCTGCAGCCCTTGTTCCAAACCACAGAATAGGTGTTTTATTCTTGTCAGCCACGAGGCACCAGATCAGGAGGGCACATCACACACACTTGCATTACATGCACCCAGTTTAAGTCTTCTTGGTGATATCAGGCGACAGTAGTGGAACTCAGCGGAGAGGTTTGAGAGTGAAGAGGAAAGAGAAATGGAGACTTTTTCTGCACTGCAAGGCTTGAATGGGCAGATGCTGTCTGGGCAGATGGACTTTGTGTGTGTGTGTGTGTGTGTCTGCATGCGTGTGTGCATGCATGCATGCGTGCGTGTGTGTTGAATTACAGTCCAGACACTGAGCAGATGGAGTGTGGTGGTGTTGTTTTACATCATTCTACAGAAGGTCAAGGTGTCATAGTGCATCTCACACTGTCTCTGAATGAGACCTGCGTTTGGCAGGACCGACTGAAAGTGTTGTCTCTGAACACTGATCTAGGACACATTTTCTACATATTAATCTTCATCATTATCACAATCATGAAAGATTTTGCTTACAGCAAAGGATCCCTGCTCTAAACCAGTTACTGTAAATTAATCTGGTGTCCAGCTTAAATGGCTATTTAAAACCATGTTATTGTTCTTTACCATTATAAGGTTTTGGATACATTCATAATGGTTTTAGCATGGCTGCATTGGTCAAGTTGGTCATACTGCAACAAAAACAACAGGCCAGCAATGCCCAACTAAAACCAGTGAAGACCATCTTGGAATTTTAAGTCAACATGAAATGCAACACATTTTACTTCCTTAATCTAAAGTATTTCCAAATGTAATGGGATATTCAACAAGAAAAGATGTAGGGTAGGACTTTTTATCCATCTGCAATTGATTGGCTCCTCTTAAGTGGGTGTTGCACACAAGAATGGAGCATGGTAATTGGAGGAGAAACGCTGAAATAGTAAGGAGGATTTTTATATGTCACCTGAAAAGGAAAGTTGTTTCAGAGGAGAATATTATAATTTTTTTATTTGGAATAACATGGAACAATTAATACTGCACATTAAGACCAGAAAGTAAATATAGTCAAATTTGATGGTGACTTTTATCTGATCCAATTGATCTAAGCTGTTTTTAGCAGTTTCTGTCTGATCCACAGTGAATTACATGACCAAAGTGACATCATTACCTCATGAACTAGATTGTTTCTCATCTAGGTGATTACCTAATGACACACATCTTCTTAGTACACCCCCTAATAGACACAAACACACATGCTCCATCCATACTCTAATATAACCCATCTCCAGTTTATAATTGGCTCTCATTATAACCCAAACTGCTGCTGTTGCTCAGCCATTCTAAAAAGTCTCCAGAAATTTTAGTTAATGGTGGAATGTGTAAGAAAGCCAGCAATTAGCCGCAGCTGACAGGCTAGACCAGAGCAGAGCCGGCCGCTTTGATTACTCCACTGTTCGGCCAGCATGAGTGTTTGTTTAGGCTGCAGGGATCCAAAGGGATGAGCACTGTTTCATTTAAAGGCCCAAAAAGAATATCTAAAAAAAAAAAAGAAATACAGGTTCCTTTATAAACAGCCTCTGTGTTTTGGCAGACCTGCAGAAAATGAGGATGATTAATTCACTTGCCTGTCAGTGCCGTGGGTTATTCAAATGAAAGATTTTCTGTGGAGCAAGGGTTTCGGAGCTGTGGATAGCATCATACTCTGTTTGAGCTTTCTCTCTCTCTCTCTCTCTCTCTCTCTCTCCATTTTATTTTTCACTCTTTCTTTTTCTTATTTTTTTTTTATGGTACCTACTTTACTTTTTTCCCCTCATTAAAATTTGTACAAATAAAGTGTGAAAAAATTAATACTACTGTTAAAATTATGTTTAAAATCATGTGTACTTAGGCTATATGAGATGAAGAGTCCAGCAGTATCAGTAGCCAGTAGCATGGCCGACTCTGAAAAGCGCACTTCTACATTGGCATCAGTAACTCAAACCTTTTGCTTTTGCGTAATGCTGCATGCACACCGTTAGGTGTCAGTACAAGTCCTAGACAAATAGATCCGATGCATCACGATCTTCATTTGAATAATCTCGATATTGATTCTTAAATCCCATGATTGATCATTTACTATATGCACAACTCTCTACAATGCGAGTAAATCACTCGCAAATGAGACCAAATTTCACACTATGCAACTAAAAATGTTTGTGATTAGCCACTGGCTGGTAAATGTTCAGATTTCACTCACCAGTGATTGAGCAGTATAGTGGAGAATAAGTTCAACAGTGAGATCCTTTCACTGCGTGTTAAGAGTAAAAGTTTTGTCCTCGCAATCCATTTGTCATTGAATAATGTCTCTTTTAATACCCTTTTTTTTCTTTACAGTCAATTGTTTATCAAAAACAAACATTTAATTCTAATCACCAATAGTACGGATGAGGTAAAGAAGCCATTCGAGTCCTCTCTCCTTTTTTTATTTTTATCCCCTTTTCCCCCAATTTGGAATGCCCAACTCTCACTACTTAGTAGGTCCTCGTGGTGGTGCGGTTACTCACCTCAATCCAGGTGGCAGAGGACAAGTCTCAGTTGCCTCCACTTCTGAGACAGTCAATCCGCGCGTCTTATCACATGGCTCGTTGTGCATGACACTGCGGAGACTCACAGTATGTGAAGGCTCACGCTACTCTCCGCGATCCACGCACAATTTACCACACGCTCCATTGAGAGCGAGAACCACTAATCGCGACCACGAGGAGGTTACCCCGTGTGACTCTACCCTCCCTAGCAACCGGGCCAGTTTGGTTGCTTAGGAGACCTGGCTGGAGTCACTCAGCACACCCTAGATTCTAATTCGCGACTCCAGGGGTGGTAGTCAGCGTCAATTCTCACTGAGCTACCCAGTCCCCGAGTCCTCTCTAATTAAGATGCACTCATTTACTGATGCTCTTTACTGATTTGCCGGTTTTCTTTAAGAGACTGTACCGATTTTTAGCATGTGTTCTACAAATCAATATAAATACTTGCAAATAATATAAATTATACAATAAACAATAAACATGTAATATTTACATATTTATTGATGGAATACGTGTATTTGTAAATTTTTTAAAAGCTAAAATGTGACCAAAATTATGAAAAACAAATAGAATATAATTTGTAAAATGTGTATTTTTGTAATGTCCCTAATTAGGAGGTCCCCTGTGTAATTAACAACATTAGCTGGGAGAGAATTTCTTTCATATGTAAGCAAAATGAACATTATAACTGAAATATACCTAAAAAAAAAAAAAAACAGAACTGAGAGCTTGTGAATCAGAATTGAATCGAATCTGTAAATCTGTATCAATACCCAGCCCTATAGGCGACTGCCAAATATAGCATAAATGGCCAGTGCTACATAAACAAAAAATACAAAAAAGTGCACATTTATAGGTGCAGTAAGCGACTGTTGCAATTTTTAACAATCAGCTCTTGCTTCAAAACCCCACCTTCCAAAGACAAAAGGTGTGTTTGAATTCATGCAGCACTGACTGATCTGCACCTGGCTTGATTTAATGAATTTTGTTGGAAATTTTGTCCGATTTTCCAGCGCCACTGCTACATCACTATGATGTATGCCATGAAATTACAGCAAACGTATTCCTTCAAAGTACCCTGAGCTGTGACGATACAGCTTATACGCAATTGGCCAGACTGTCCGATGACAATGGTTACAAGCATTCCATGTTATTCTAACAACTTCATTTCTGACACATTTACATGCATTCATTTGGCAGAAGCTTTTATCCAAAGCGACTTACAAAAGAGGAATAATACATCATAAAATCAAATCAAAAATCAAAAAAATCACTTTTATTGTCACACAACCATATACACAAGTGCAATAGTGTGTGAAATTCTTGGGTGCAGTTCCGAGCAACATAGCAGTCGTGACAGTGATGAGACATATACCAATCTACAATAAACATCAAATTTACACAACACAATTTAAAATCTAATATACACATAATTACACACAACACAATATACAAATAATGACATACAATGTACATTATACAATACACACAATGTAGAATACACATTATACAATAAAAAAATAGTATATATAGTATATGTAAGATGTACAGTAGGTTGTAATGTACTGTATTGACATTCAGGCTGTCAGTTGATAGTCAGTTGCCAGTGTGTTGTTAAGAGAATATAATTTATGACAGTCCAGTGTGAGATAATAAGATTAATAAAGTGCAGTGCTGATGTATATTGATTGTGAGAGATCAAGAGTTCAAAAGTCTGATTGCTTGGGGGAAGAAGCTGTCATAAAGTCAGCTGGTGCGAATCTGATGCTGCGATACCGCCTGCCTGATGGTAGCAGTGAGAGCAGCCCATGGCTCAGGTGGCTGGAGTCTCTGATGATCCTCCGAGCTTTTTTCACACACCGCCTGGTGTATATGTCCTGGATGGAGGGAAGCTCACCTCCAATGATGTGTCTGGCAGTTCACACCACCCTTTGCAGGGCTTTGTGGTTGTGGGCGGTGCTATTGCCGTACCAGGCGGTGATGCAGCCAGTCAGGATGCTCTCTACAGTGCTGGTGTAGAACCATGTGAGGATGTGGCGGTTCATTCCAAACTTCCTCAGCTGTCTCAGGAAGAAGAGGCGCTGATGAGCCTTCTTCACAACGGCCTCAGTGTGGGCGGACCATGTGAGTTCCTCAGTGATGTGGACACCCAGGAACTTAAAGCTGCTGACTCTCTCCATTGGTGCTCCATTGATGGTGATGGGGCTGTGTTCTCTTTCTCTTCTCCTGAAGTCCACCACAAGCTTCTTTGTCTTACTGATGTTGAGGGAGAGGTTGTGCTCCTGACACCAGCATGTCAGAGTGTACACCTCCTCTCTGTAGGCTGTTTCAACATTGTCAGTGATCAGACCTACCACCGTCGTATCATCAGCAAACTTCATGATGGCATTGAAGCTATGTGTTGCCACACAGTCATGTGTGTACAGGGAATAGAGGAGTGGGCTAAGAACACAGCCCTGCGGGGCTCCAGTGTTGAGGGTCAGTGATGAGGAGATGTTACTGCCCATCCTAACCACCTGGCATCTGCTTGACAGGAAGTCCAGGATCCAGCTGCACAGCGAGCTGTTTAAGCCCAGAGCCTGGAGTTTCTCATCAAGGGCACTATGGTGTTGAATGCTGAGCTGTAGTCTACAAACAGCATTCTCACATAAGTGTTCCTTTTTTCCAGGTGGGAGAGAGCAGTGTGTATTGTAGATGCAATGGCTTCATCAGTGGAGTGGTTGTTGTGGTAAGCAAACTGCAATGGGTCCAGTGATGGAGGCAGCACAGAGAAGATGTAATCTCTGATAAGTCTCTCAAAGCATTTGCTGATGATGGGGGTCAGAGCAACAGGACGCCAGTCATTTAAGCAAGTGATTTTGGATTGCTTTGGTACAGGCATGCCGTCTGGACCCACAGCTTTACTGATATTCACCCGTCGGAAGGATCGGGTTACATCCGCTACAGAGATGGAGAGTGAAATAACCACTGTAGGTTCGGCCACGAGAGCTCTCTCTGCGAGGGCGGTGTTATTTCCCTCAAACCTTGCATAAAAAGTATTTCGCTCATCTGGGAGAGAGGCAGCAGTGTTCACGACGGAGTTTTTATTCCCTTTAAAGTCCGTGATGATATTAATTCCCTGCCACATGCTTCTAGAGTTGGTGGTGTTAAACTGTCCTTCAGTCTTGTTCCTGTACTGGCGTTTTGCTGCTCTGATAGTTTTTCAGAGGGCATAACTTGCTTGTTTATGCTCCTCCGCATTCCCGGAATTAAAAGCGGAGGTCTGCGCATTAAGTGCCACGTGAACATCGCTATTAATCCAAAGGTTCTGGTTCGGGTAGATCCGTATTGTTTTGTACGGAACAACATCCTCTATGCACTGTCTGATGAAAAACGTTACGCTATCAGCGTAAACCTCGATGTAGTCATCGGAGGCGGACTGGAACATCTCCCAGTCCGCGTGATCAAAACAGTCTTGTAGCATAGAGTCTGATTGGTCCGACCTACACTGGATCGTTCTGAGGGTGGGTGCTTCCTGTTTCAGTTTCTGCCTGTAAGCGGGCAGAAGCAGAATGGAAGAGTGGTCTGATTTGCCAAACAGTGGGTGGGGGAGGGATTTGTAGCCATCCCGGAAGGGAGAGTAGCAATGGTCCAAAACCCGGTCCCCTCATGTGTTAAAACTGATGTGCTGGTGGTATTTTGGTGCAATTGATTTAAAATTGGCTTTGTAAAAGTCCCCGGTCACAATGAACGCGGCCTCAGAGTGCGCGGTTTCCTGCTTGCTTATAATCCTGTACATTTCCTTGAGTGCCCGGTCTGTGTTGGCTTGTGGGGGGATGTACACAGCTGTGATAACGACCGCTGTGAATTCCCTCGGTAGCCAGAATGGTCGACACAGAAGCATGAGAAATTCCAGATCAGGAGAGCAGAAAGACTTGATAGAATGTACGTTCCTCCGATCACACCAGGATTTGTTGATCATAAAACATACACCACCACCTCTGCTTTTACCTGATAGGTCTTTCGCTCTGTCGGCTCGGTGCACGGAGAACCCCGCGGGTTTGATGGCTGAGTCTGGAATCTCCGCAGACATCCAAGTTTCTATAAGGCAGATAATGCAGCAGTCCCTCTTCTCTCGTTGGAAAGAGATACGCGCTCTCAGCTCGCAGAGCTTGTTGTCCAGAGACTGAACATTTGCTAGTAGAATACTGGGTAGCGGGGGTCGATTTGCATGACGTCTTACTCTGATGAGAACGGCGGCTCAGTTTCCCCTTTTCCTTCTGCGTTTTCGCGGCCAGGCAGCCCAGACAAAGGGCTCCGCGGGCGTGTTTGTAAACAGCGGGTCGGCATTGAGGAATTTGAAGTCCGGTTTATGGTGTGTAATTGCAGAACCAACGTCCAAAAGTGTTTGCCTGTCGTAGACAATAAGGCAGACAACATCCAAGACAAAAAACATTAGAATTGTAAACAAAACAAACAAAAAACTACAATGTTGTTTCAGAGCTCGCAACACAGCAGCCATACTCGGCGCCATCTTGAGTCCAAGCGATTCATCTTAAGGAGACAGTGGTACGAAAAGTGCTGCATTACAAAGTTTCACTAGCATCAGAATGGTAGTATTCAAGACAGATTAGAGTGCAACAAGAATATATATATATATATATATATATACACACACACACACATTTCTTTCACAAATTTGTGTTTTTAGAACAGTAAAAATCTCTTTTCATGTAATCTTATTTTTAAATACTGACTCCTTTGGTATCAAAATAATATTGCCTTTTCTCAGACTTTCTTCTTGTACATACATGCACTGTATTAAACAGCACATAAACTATTTAAATTAATAGTCTTTCTGGTACTACATGTAAAATGTCTAAATGACAAATTTTATATCTAATGTGATCACTATACTGTTGCATACTACGGGAAGCACAAAGTTTCCAATTTGATGGCTCCCTTTACAACTCCACCTCGACTGTAACTGGCAAATCTCGTTGATCTGTATGTTGAGGTGCAGATGAAGTCAAACGCTTCAAAAGTCAGCAAACCCCAACAGGCAGAGATTGTTGCTGATTGACTAGTTTTCTGGTTAGCTAAAAAGTGTGGGCCACTGTTTTCAGAGCCTAGGGCTGTCAAAGAGGACACCAACTGTATTACAGTGATCTGTCAGGTTTAGGGATATTTTATGCATGATATTCCAAAATAATCACTTACATCACCTTTAACAAAGTTTCACAATGAAATACCCATCAGTTGAAATACAGTGAAATACACTATAGTCTTAAGAAACACACATGGCACCAATGCATGTTATATTATGTATTATCTCTCTCTCTCTTTGCAGGTGAGCCAGCTCTGGCAAAGGAAAACAACTGCTTGAATGCTGCAAAGGCCTGCAACTTAAACGACACCTGTAAGAAATACCGTTCGGCTTACATAAGCCCCTGCACAAGCCGGGTCTCAACGGCCGAAGTATGCAACAAGCGGAAGTGCCACAAGGCACTGAGACAGTTCTTTGACAAGGTGCCTCCCAAGCACAGCTACAGTATGCTCTACTGCTCCTGTCCTCTAGGAGATCAGTCCGCCTGTTCTGAGCGCAGACGCCAGACCATCGTGCCAGCCTGTTCGTATGAGGACAAGGAAAAGCCTAACTGCCTGGCATTGCAAGCTTCCTGCAAAACCAACTACATCTGCAGGTCTGAAATGCAATATGAGCTCATATTGGTCTACTAAAGGCAATCCAAAATATTGTGCTCTTGGGCAGGTATAATGTTATTGAAAATGCATTAAGATTATTTTGTTATTATTGTTTTTAAATGTAATGAATCAGCAATCAATTATAAATGCATACATTGGAGTCCAAAAGTCTGAGACCACATTCTGGGATTTAAGATTTAATTTAAACCTGGACATGAACAAAGTTTTAGGATTTTGAAAACATAAATAAAAGATAAAACAAACTGTTATAATGTAAAATGAATCAGAGATATTAAGGACTCTGCACTATTTCTAGGCCACTAATCAAATGTAAGCCAATTTGTGGCATTGATAACTCTTTTGTACAAAAGGTCAGATATCAATATGCTCTTTGGAACATTCTCAAATCATGCTGGGATAGCATTGATCATCAAGTTTTGCACACACTTGTGGTGGAGTCCATATCACCTCAAAGAGGGGCATACCTAATACTAATAAATTCTGAAATTCATGGACATATGTCATTTCAACTTTTCACTCAAATTGAAATTTGTGATAAATAAATATTAAATTAGAAAAATGTAACATAGAAGCATTTTACTAGTGATCTCAGTCTGTTGGATCTCGCTCTATAGTGTAAAGTTAGAGTATAGTTAGAGTAAAAAGAGTAAATCAAGTCGATACAAAGTTAAGAACAGTATGAACACTCTCTCACATACACATACACACACACACTTGCACTCAAACATGGCAAAAATTATCTTGTGTGCATTAACACATGGCAGTGCAAAATGAGCTATTTATTGGTGCTAAGAAATGCCTCACAAAATTAGCTGGGAGAGGCAAGATCACAACATGCTGCCTGTAATAATACACATTCACCACTAGGGACACACTTGCCCACGAGCAGCCAGACTCTTTTCTATTGGGAAATAAAGCATTTACAAAGGTAAGGCAGGAGAGCAAATTGTGAGGACAATCAAGGTGATTATTGAAGTCTAGCAATAAGAAATGCAGCCCTAAATCCGGTTTGCACTGGAAGGAGTCGACCTCAGGAGTGCTCAAAGTGGCTTGTTAAGGATTCATTAGCACAATCTGGATGTAGTTTTGGCAAGTAAACGTCTTTAGGCTCAAAGAGAGTGACAGCTAATGACCCTGCTCAATCAGAACAGCCACCGCTCAGCATTCTCAGGGCACACTTAGACACTCATACAAATAAATGGAATATATTTGCACCTAGCTCTGGGTCTTTACAGTTTACAGAAGTTCCTTCTCGTCTTTTTCTTTCTCATTCTGTCTCTCAGTGTCTGTCTATCTCTCGCTCTCTCTATCTTGTTATCCATCCCACTCCTCTTGCTTTCTCTCAACTGGTCTTGTACCAATGTTAATTTCTGGGGCTTGGTGTAACCCTTAGGTGTGAGTTGTACCTAAGGCTTCTGTGTATTTGTGCAGAGATCCCTCACCATGTGTCTGGAGCACAGCGCATTAATTTACACTTTCCCTCTCTGTCTTAAACACTGCAACAGACTGCTGAGAGACTTCCAGCTATTTTGTCAGCCAAAATTATGTGTCTATGTGTGCGTGCGTGCGCGTGTGTGTGTGTGTGTGTGTGTGCAGTTGTTTCTCAAACACAGATTTTGCAACATATGTTTTCTTTAATTCATAATAAAACATATTACAGTGCTTGGAAGGCTGCCCTTAATTGATATTTCTTGAACATTCTGGTTAAGGATTTGTTCTAAACCCCTAATCATAACTATTACTTTTTTACAATTATTTCAGACTATACTGCTTAATATACAGACTGTATTCAAACTGTTTTGTTGAAAATTTTAGTCTTACACTAGCAGCCAAAAGTTTGGAATAATGTACAGATTTTGCTTTTTCAGAAGGAAATTGGTACTTTAATTCACCAAAGTGGCATTCAACTAATCACTTTTCCACTGCACGTTATGGCTCGATTCGACTCTGCTCGCTTTACTTTTCTGAGCTTGCTTTTCAACTGCAGTTTAGTGCAGCCTCAGCATGGGTGGGATTATAGGCTGATCGTCATAGTTGCGCTGCCTTTACTGCAGTGACATCATCACAAACACACAAAGGAGCAGTGGAGGATATCGAAGGAATGGTGTTCTTGATTCTCGACATGTGGCTGTTTTTCACAGCAAGACGACAAACTTTGTTTCAAAAGAGGCTGAGGGCAGCAAGACAAAATACCGCTAAAAAAACAGGAGAGTTTGGGAAATCATACACCAAAGAGCAGACGAGAACATCACTGTGTTAGCTCAAAGACGACGCACGAGGGTAAGCTAACCTGCCATCTAGCTTATAGCAATGACGCTGGTAGTGACGATTCTCTCTGACTAATCAGTGATCTGCAGGGTTTTGACGTCACATTTAGTATCGGTTCGGCTTGCTTGGAACCTCGACCGAGGTGGTAATAAAAAGGTACCAGGTACTATCCACAGTGGAAAACCCCCAAAAAGCGAGCCGAGTTGAGCCGTACCATGCAGTGGAAAAGTCCCATGGCCAGGACATTACTGATGTAAAAAAACAGCGACATTACTTTTTGAATTTTTTTTGGATCAAATCTAGACAGGCCCCATTTCCAGCAGACATCACTCCAACACATTATCCTTGAGTAATCATGCTAAATTGCTAGTTTGGTACTAGAAAATCACTTGCCATTATATCAAATACAACTGAAAGCTATTTGGTTCGTTAAATGAAGCTTATTGTCTTTGTGTTTGTTTTTGAGTTGCCACAGTATGCAATAGACTGGTATGTCTTAAGGTCAATATTAGGTCAAAAATGCCAAAAAAAGAAACAGCTTTCTCTTGAAACTCGTCAGTCAATCATTGTTTTGAGGAATGAAGGCTATACAATGCTTGAAATTGCCAAAAAACGAAAGATTTCATACAAAGATGTACAAGTCTTCAAAGACAAAGGACAACTGGCTCTAACAAGGACAGAAAGAGATGTGGAAGGCCAAATGTACAACTAAACAAGAGGATAAGTACATCAGAGTCTCTAGTTTGAGATATAGATGCCTCACATGTCCTCAGCTGACAGCTTCATTGAATTCTACATGCTCAACAACAGTTTCATGTACAACAGTAAAGAGAAGACTCAGGGGTGCAGGCCTTATGGGTAGAATTGCAAAGAAAAGCCACTTTTGACACAGAAAATCAAAAAGAAAATGTTAGAGTGGGCAAAGAAACACAGACATTGGACAACAGATAATTGGAAAAGAGTGTTATGGATCTTAAACCCATTGATCTTTTTTGGGATCAGCTAGACTGTAAGGTGTGTGAGAAGTGCCCAACAAGACAGCCACATCTACGGCAAGTGCTACAGGAAGCGTGGGGTGAAATGTCACCTGAGTATTTGGACAAACTGACAGCTAGAATGCCAAGGATCTGCAAAGCTGTCATTGCTGCACGTGGAGGATTTTTTTAATGAGAACTCTTTGAAGTAGTTTAAGAAGTTCTGAAAAAAAGATTCTGTAATTTAAAAATAGTAATTTTTCACGTTATTAATGTCCTGACTATACATTGTGATCAGTTGAATGCCACTTTGGTGAATAAAAGTACCAATTTTGTTTCCATAAGAGCAAAATCTGTACATTATTCCAAACTTTTGGCCACCAGTGTTGGTGTGTTAACTACAGTTGTGCTCAAAAGTGTGCATACCCTTGGAAAATTGGTAATATATGTACCATTTTTAAAGAAAACATGAGAGAGCAGGCAAAACACATTTATTTTATTTCTTATGGGATTCATATTCAACTGTAGGTTATAACAGAATGGCACAATCATAAAACAAAACATGGCAACAAAGAAAAAAATGAAATGACCCCTGTTCAAAAGTCTGCATACCCTTAGTGCTTAATACTGTGTATTGACCCCTTTAGCATCAATGACAGCATGCATTCTTTTGTAATAGTTGTCTATGAGGCCCCAAATTCTTGCAGGTGGTATAGCTGCCCATTCGTCTTGCAAGTCTATGGTCGTCTTGCATGAACCGCACGTTTGAGATCTCCCCAGAGTGGCTCGATGATATTAAGGTCAAGAAACTGTGATGGCCACCCCAGAACCTTCACCTTTTTCTGCTGTAACCACTGGAGGGTCAACTTGGCCTTGTGATTAGGGTCATTGTCGTGCTGGAATGTCCAAGAGTGTCCCATGCGCAGCTTTCGTGCAGAAGAATGCAAATTGTCTGCCAGTATTTTCTGATAACATGCTGCATTCATCTTGCCATCAATTGTCACAAGATTCCCGGTGCCTTTAGAGCTCACACACTCCCAAAACATCAGTGAGCCACCACCATGCTTCACAGTGGGGATGGTATTCTTTTCACTATAGGCCTTGTTGACCCCTCTCCAAACATAGTGCTTATGGTTGTGACCATAAAGCTCTATTTTGGTCTTGTCACTCCAAATTACAGTGTGCCAGAAGCTGTGAGGTGTGTCAAGGTGTTGTCGGGCATATTGTAACCGGGCTTTTTTGTGGCATTGGCGCAGTAAAGGCTTCTTTCTGGCAGCTCGACCATGCAGCTCATTTTTGTTCAAGTATCGTCGTATTGTGCTCCTTGAAACAACCACACCGTCTTTTTCCAGAGCAGCCTGTATTTCTCCTGAGGTTACCTGTGGGTTTTTCTTTGTATCCCGAACAATTCTTCTGGCAGTTGTGGCTGAAATCTTTCTTGGTCTACCTGACCTTGGCTTGGTATCAAGAGATCCTCGAATTTTCCACTTCTTAATAAGTGATTGAACAGTACTGACTGGCATTTTCAAGGCTTTGGATATCTTTTTATATCCTTTTCCATCTTGATAAAGTTCCATTACCTTGTTACGCAGGTCTTTTGACAGTTCTTTTCTGCTCCCCATGGCTCAGTATCTAGCCTGCTCAGTGCATCCACGTGAGAGCTAACAAACTCATTGACTATTTATACACAGACACTAATTGCAATTTATGACAGTTTTTTTTGCATGATCAGTCAAATTTTCAAAATCAATGCCAAAATTTCATAATTTCTGCCAGGGTATGCAAACTTTTGATCACAACTGTATTATTAGTATAACTTATACTTTTTAAGAAATGTAAGATTTTGAAAAAATCCCATTGACTTACAGCGACAACACCATCAAAATATTTGCATTGTGAATTGCAGTTTATCTTCTTTATTACATCTATTTGCATACTGAATTGTGATTGGTCTAGTATTCCTTGCATATACTGTATTTAACCATTTAGCGCTTTTAAACTGAGCAGTGACTATGGCTGCATCCAAATATGCATATTTCCCTACTAAATAGTATGCCAAAAACAGTATGCCAATGTGTTATAAAAGAGTGTTCATAAAAGAGTAGCTGAGGAGATGTCATATTCAAAACGCTGCATTAATTTAAAAAAATTAAAAAAATAGAAAAAGAACAGCGGAGAACCACAGATTGGGTGAATCTTTTTAACTGTAAGTGATACAAAGAAAGATGTTCCTTGTGGTTAAATTGTACTTGTTTAACAAATCCAGATTAAATTATTTACGTGGTTGTTGTAATTACGTCATAAGTTCGAGTCACAGGATAATGCAGGCATCCCTGAAAGAAATATATCTGGAATGCATTCAAATTACTCACCTGCATACCTAAAGAACATACTATGTTAACTGCCGAGAAGCACGTTTTTCATCAAATGCAGTACAATCCTTGACAGTATGTGATTTCAGATGCAACCTGTGTGATGATTCTTGTGTGTAGCTGACTGAAAGTAAGACACATGCTGAGAGTCTGAGCTCATGACAACAGAAGCATTTCATTTACAAAGAACTAAAGCCTAAAACCTAATCTTACCTAAAACTTAAAATTTATACTTTCTCTGCCTTGCAAGCTCTGTTTCAAAATCTATTTTAATAAGGTGATGTTAGTTCTCATTGTACCAGAGTAGATATATTAATATACATATGTGATATTTTAGGTCTCGCCTGGCTGATTTTTTCACTAACTGTCAGCCGGAACCTCGCTCTCTCTCAGGCTGTCTGAAGGAGAACTATGCTGGCTGCTTGTTGTCATACTCTGGTCTCATTGGTGAGTCTGTCCTGTAACTTGGAAAAATCTAGTTTATACAAAACATCTGTGCATGTATCTTTGCTTGTATAAGTGTGTTTATATATGTGCCAGCCAGAGGAGGATACCTCTTCTTGTCTTGATTCCTCCCAAGGATTCTTCCTTAACTTTCATAAACATGGCTTGTTTGCTGGGGATTATAAGGCACTATTCTTTGTGAAGCTGTTTTGGTACAATTTGTATTGTGAAAAGTAACATACAATTTAATTTAATTAAACTGAACGGACTTGAATTTAGGTCTCATAACTCAACATCCTATTCTCTGTCCCAGCTCCTGTATATGTACAGTAATAGTTTTTATGCTGGGTCCCAGCTTACACATTACTTATTACATTTCATACCTTTGTACTATTTGTCTATTCACACAAACATTTTATATAAACCCATGGATTATGTTTAGAATATACACTCACCGAGCACTTTATTAGGAAATCCATGGTAATAATAAAGTGCCCGATGTGGTCTTCTGCTGTTGTAGCCCAACCGCCTCATGGTTCGATGTTTTGTGCATTCTGAGATGCTATTCTGCTCACTACAATTGTACAAAGTGGTTATCTGAGTTACCGCTGACTTTCTGTCAGCTCGAACCAGTCTGGCCATTCTCCGTTGACCTCTCTCATCAACAAGGCATTTTCATCTGCAGAACTGGATGTTTTTTTGTTTTTGTTACCATTCTGAGTAATCTCTAGAGACTGTTGTGCTTGAAAATCCCAGGACATCAGCAGTTACAGAAATACTTAAACCAGCCCATCTGGAACCAACAATCATGCCACAGTCGAAATCACTGAGATCACAATTTTCCCCATTCTGATGGGCTATGTGAACATTAACTTCAGCTCCTGACCCGTATATGCATGATTTTATTCATTGCACTGCTGCCACATGATTGACTGATTAGATAATCACATTAATAAGTAGGTGTACACATGTTCCTAATAAAGTGCTCAGTGAGTGTATGCTTAAGCCTGGATTCACTGATAGGTCTCACAGTCTGCATTCTGCACTTGTAGTGTAATGCCTTGTTCCCTATAACTGGTTGAAGTGACTGCCAGTACTTTCCATACACTCTAGTGAGATACAGTGTATACTGTATATGGGGGGGGGGGGGGAGGAAAAGAAAAGAGTTGAGGACATCATATTTGCTCTGTCAGTTCTTTCTTGTGCTCAGTCTCTTGCTTTGGATGTCTTCCCAAAGTCGTCTGCACACCACACAGCAACAGCAGCTGGACACATGGGAATACAGCAGAGCAGCTATTAATCTGTGATTAGCTTCTGTTGATGTTCTACCAGTGGGAGATTGTGTTTCTCTGTAGGATAACACTGTCACAGCCTGACAATACAATTTTTATGAGGCAGACTGTGACGAAATGATTATTTTTATAAAGGCTCAGTGAGAACGTGATAACCCCTTATCTAACATGTCAAGTTAATGTTTTAAAGCTTAGCTTAATTTTTCATTTTTGGGTGAAATATTCCTTTAAAATTTCTAAATTTTAAAATACTAAATTCCTGAAGAATGTACGAACATGTGTTTTTGTTTTTCAGGTACGGTTATGACCCCAAATTATCTGCGTTCCCCCAAAATCAGTGTGTCTCCATTCTGCGACTGTAGCAGCAGTGGCAACAGCAAAGAGGAATGTGACAGATTTACAGAGTTCTTCACTGACAATGCCTGCCTACGTGAGTTACCTTTCTGTCCCTGACTCTCCCTTGCCATTCTGCTTCCATGTGCATTTGAATAAAGTAACATTTAAGTTGTGTTGTATGCATGTATTACTTAGGGACGGGCATTTTGATTTCATCTACTTGAATACTTCACAGATAAATAGCCATGTACTCTTCTTTATTACTAAATACTTTTAATACATTTTTTGAATAGTTGGACTATATGCATCAGAATGATTTCTCTGGCTGTTTGCATCACGTTTTTCGTTATGGGCGTCACAGTTTTATGATGCTGTGTTAAGTTAAAACTGTTTTTTGAAAGGAAGAACGTGTCTTGTATGAACGCACTTTAAATTTATCCAGAGTGTTGAGCATTGTTATTGCAACGGACTGAAAAACACCATGAACTGTTTTGATGCAAATTGCTGTCCAATGAATTGGACCTCAAGGTATCACAGAAACATCAGTGTACACAGTGTATCCAATCACAAAATTAAAAATGAGACCCCATTTAGACAGGTTTAGAGTACTAAAGTACTTCCTGTGGGAAATATAAAGATGTGTGAATTTTATGAGTCAAACTCTCTGTACCTTCTTTTATTTTTTTATTTTTTTCCTTTCTAGTTTTCTCTCTGTTAACCACTGTGCTTTCATCCATGCCATCTCCCTCCTAACTGTCTGTTTGTCTCATTCTTCTTTTGGCTTGCTCTGTCCATCTCTTCAGATTTCACGTTGTTTTCCAAAGCTTTTAGCTGTCTGCCTGTCAGCTGGTGTTTACCTCTTCCTCTTAAAAGCCTCTTCTATCTTATTATGTCCACTTCTCTCTTGCTTGCTACACTTTCTTGACTGCACCAAGTGTTTCCTTTTGATCCAGCCAACTTGTAGCATGGCATGAAGACAAAGTGCTAATATCAGTTTTCAGGGAGGGCTTTTGAGAGTCCCAGCAATGCTAAAAAAAAAAAGACATTATTCTAAGCAGGTTGTTGAAAATACCAAATTTGCAATGTTGTGGATGACGGTGCGCTGGTGTCTCCACCAGGCTTTTTAATTAGCTTAACCAGCAACCCTTCTTTGGTCAACCAGCTTCATTTGAAGTATCATGTATATCATTTTATGCAGGTTGAAAGCATGGTGATGCTGGTCCACCAGCTAGATTTGCATCAAACCAGCATAAACCAGCATAAACCAGTCAACCAGTATAGATATTCTTGCTGGTCTAAGCTTGGAGGTGATTGGGTGGTAATCGTTTAGGAAACCTCCTTGAAAATAGTCATTATTTTTGGTTATATTATTTGGTTTACGCTAGTGACAGAGATATAACACTTCAGCTTTAACTCAAATTTAAAATAAAATTGTTAACTTTCAGGCAAATAGAACTGTAGTAGGGCAGGTTTGATTCTCTGTAGGAAGAGCATATCTGTGAGTGGTCTGAGCTAAGTTTGATTTGTTTCTTTTTGTGCCGAGGGCTTTGAGAAGATGTTGAAGGAGACTCTTCAGGAGGTTAAACTGGGTTAAACTGCTTCTTTATTGTCCTATCTTTCTCTCATTCTCTCCCTCTCTCACTCTCTCTCTGTTTCTCATTACTTCGTTCTCTTGTGTCTCATTACGGGATTTCAGTTTAAGGCATCCTGACAGTTCTGGGGGTTCGTTCCCAGCGCCGTCAGTATCTGGGTGCTTAAGCGGCTATGACAAAGCGCTTTGGCCCACACACCCTACACTAGCCCCTGAGCGCTATGCGTCTGTCTGCCCTTGGAAAGAGTCATCCTCAGCACGGACTTGTGTAGAAAAGAGATGAGTTACAGCGGCATAGTGGTGTAGAAGAGATAACATCAAGTTTGTTCAAGCATTATTATAAATATTTTCCAACATTCACTATCACCATACATATGCTTATTGAGTTTGGTGCCTCTTTAAGGTGAAAAATACCCAACTGCATTGGCCCAGTAATTAGAATACTTCCCAGAAACATGGTTCCTTTATCTAGTGATGGGCTATACCACATACTTTCTTTTCTATCCAAAAACAAGTACTATCCGATATCTTTACCGATTGAATGGACTTTTTTGATTTCTAAGGATAAAATTGGTATTTATAGCCATTTAACATTATAGATCAAAGCTATCATCTTTAACAATAAATAAAAAGCAAATTATGTGAAATCAATGTCAATAAATTAATGAATAAATAAATGTCACATTTAGCATCATTATTATTTAGTGAAATGAAAACATTTCACAGAATGATGCCAAGGTGAGTGAAGGGAGAAATAGCTCTTTTCCAACACAGCTATTTGCTAACACCATTTATGTTTATGCAATGATATTTAATGCTAAGTTAATAATAAAATGACTTGTTTAATAATAAAATTAATTAGTATCAATATTATTGTATTATTTTAAGGATCCCTCCTCGCAAAAACATAAATATCATACATATCAATATTTCAAAATCGATCCACCCATCCCTAAACTTATCTGCTGATTAGATATGTTGTTATATTTCTGCTTATAGGTAAAACTATGGATTTTTGTTGCTGGAAATGTTATTTACTCCAAAAAGGCATACTTATTTTAAACTGGCCTTTTTTTTTTCTTTCATAAACACCATAAAATGTCACACAGTAGATGCCTGAAATTTCAGTTCAGTTTCCTTTCTTTTAGTCCTAAAACCTTGTGTATATGAAGCTCTCCAGGCATCAGCTGGTGGATTAGCAGAGGCTCTGAGAACATGACTCACTGCAAGACATGCACATGTGAGGAATCGAGTTGTCTGTGTAAAGAAAATGTGTCAGAACTCAAAATAATGATCAAAGTGCTCAGAGCCTTGTGGGTCTTTTCCAGTATTTCCTAGAGAGATGGAGAAAGATAGTCTAAAAATAACAAACAGCACATTCAACAAGTTTTTGTTCAACTGTTTAATTTTAGTATGATAAAATTAGAGGGGCAGGCATTAGGCTGTTTATGAGAAAGACATCAGGGAAAGAGAGGGAAACAGAAATATAAAAAGGAAGGGAAGGACCACAAAAGAGACAATTGTGCTACTTTTTCTAACTCACCAACCACTTGCAATTCAGTTTAACCAGGCGCTAAATAAATAGTGCTGCACCTCGAGTATTTAAATTAAGTGTCCAGACTGATTACCCTGTGTATTTAGTGACAGGAGGTTAAAAGTTCTTTAGCTGAAATCCATCTTTGCTTACCAAAATTTGAAGCACTGCCCCCAGCGGCCGAAGCTGGAAGTATTGTTTAGGTGAAATGTCCACCAGGTGGCGCCAAAAGCAAGTTAGGGTTAGGTTATTTTTACTTGTAAATTATGTAATACAGTCAACATGAATGCATACTGCATTAACCCTACCCCCAACCCAAAACCTAACCCTACATCTAACCGTCAGGGGAGTACAAATGTGATTTTAGAGTGAAAATACATCCTCCAAATTGCTCAACATTGTTTATGTGAGTGCAATTACTTCCTGGTTTCTATGGGACCAGAACCTGTGTCTTGGAGATTGCTGGTGCACCATGCTATCAGTAGCACTAGAGGGAAAGGTATTTGAGTTGATGCAAAGATGTCTGATCACGCAGGGCGCTTGTCAGTAATTCGGCAGAATGGGCTTGATTTCAGGGTAAATGAACATTCAGAAGCCAGATGTCAGTTTACCATGTGATCATGTTGAAGTAATACACCTACTTTCTATGCAAATTACGCTCATTATGGATTGTGCCTTATTCACAACACTCAGCGCTGTTTGCCTGTTATCTTCGCACTCTTGCCACCCACGGAAAGCTAGTAGTAAACTAAATTTCATTTAAAAGAGATGTTTGCTTACATTTTCTAGTGGTCACGGCCGCAGTTATTAACCAAATGATAACTAAGAGCGTTTTAAACTTTGTAACACCTTCAGCATTTAAAAAAACAACAGTCAGTGCAAAGGATGCCAGATCGTGGTAGTCTGCTGCATCCTCCACAACCTAGCACTCAGAGCTGACCTACAAGTTTTCAAACAGAGTCGTACAGATTAAACTGTTAACTGATTTGCATAATTACTTTATTAAATTGGGTGCTAAAACAAGTGGGTGCAGTTGATTACTAGTGAAGTAGAAAAGCTAATACTGCAAACTGCCAAAGGAAGGGCAAATTCAAAGGGAAAATTAATCTCAGTTTCAGAGTTTAGGTCCCATCAAGTGTTTGAACAACTTCAGATGGAAAAAAAAAGGTTAGTGAAAAAGAAAATATGAGGCAAACAAGTGACAGAGTGAAAGAGCAGCAGAGGGAATATAAGGGTGGTCCCTGTGTCTCATAGAGAAAACTGAACTCTCAGATTAGACATTTCTCATTTTAAACAACTATAGGCTTAGATAAAGCTCTCTAATGTAATTTGCTTGCACTACACTAAGCACATATTCAAACCAAACACACATATACTCACACAAACCACATTTACTTAAGTTAAAAATCAAGTCTTCGAAGACATGGACTAGCGTGCTGAACACTGTACGATTTTTTTTTTTTTATTGCAGAAAGAGCGAGAGCTTGTCAGAGGTCAATATAATGAGGGGCAGTTCCTAGTTCTGGGAAAGGTGGGGGGAGTTTGGGAAAATAAATGTGATTTCCAGTCATTCACATCTTAAAGGGCACAGGGCAGCCAAATAAAACTGAACATTATGTAATACCTTTACTTTTACTGATAAGGTTCAGTAGTTATCAATAACTATCCTTGTAGTCACTCGATCATGTAAACAACTAGTCTTTCAGACTTTTAAACATCACATTGCATATTTGCATTGTTAAGTTTTACATACCCCTTGTTTAATTATCTAACATATTACTCTGTATGGACCGTATATCAGGTTACACTCTCTCACAGTGATCTAATTGATATATGTAGGGTAGTATATATATATATATTTGAGGTAGTACTCAAAAGAAACTTATATTTAATGTTGTCTTCCGTTTGTTTCATACATTCATTTATTGAATCCCTTAAAAGAATAGTTCACCCCAAAATGAAAATTGTCATCATTTACTCACCCATGTTGTTCCAAACCTTCATGGCTTTCATTGTTCTATGGAACACAAAAGGATACATTTTAAAGAATGTTGATGCTTTCCGTAGTCCTTAAATCTGCCTAACGTCATACAGGTTTGGAACAACATAAGTGTGTAAATAATGGCAGAATTTTCCTTTTTGGGTGAACTATTATTTCATGTTTTCCCTTAGCTTTTCTAAAAGTGTGTCGCTGTACCAGAACTAAGACTAGCATGATGGAGACTGTAACGAGGCAGGCGAGAAATGAGGATTTAAATGCAGCTTTAATAAAGAAACAAAAAGCAAACAAAAACACAGGGAACCAAGTACAGAGCATAAAGCACATGCGAAGACTGACAAAAAAAAAAAAAAAAAACTAATTGTCCATGGGGGGGAAAGGGCAAACAGGCACTTCAGGGGGGCACAAGGAGCAAGGGGAGCAGAGGAACAAGGCAAAGTCAGAGAGGCTCGAGACCAAGGCGGAGCCAGAGGGATGGAGAGCCAGGGCGATGCTGCAGGCTTGGAGGACCAAGCTGGAGCCAGAGGTTCAGAGGGCTGAGGTAGAGCTGGGGGCTCAGAAGACTAAGGCAGAGCTGGTGGGAGTGAAGACCAAGGAGACCAGAGCAGATCAGGCGGGTGGCCAGGAGACCAAGGAGATGACCTCAAGGTGGGGACTGGGTCAGGAGGTCTGGGAGGTGGCCGCAGGACAGGGACTGGGTAAGGCGGTGGAGCCGTTGTAAGAGGAGTCACTGGTAAGGTGCACGGAACTGCTGGAGGAGTCATCTCTGGACGAGTGGGCAGAGCCGCTGGAGGAGGAGTCTCTGGGGGAGCGGGCGGAGCCACGGAAGACTCTGTGGGCAGAACCAGGAGAGGCTTGAGGGGCGAAGCCAAGGAAGGCAGAGACAAAGAGTCCTGGATGACCGGGAAATGACTTCTGTGGTCGTGGGCATGGGCAGAGACTTGGGAACAGAAGCCTTTCTCCTCCTCCGGATGGCCGAAGTTGGCAATGCTGGCTCTGGGACGGACGAGGCTTCCGGCTCATTGGCTGTGGCAGGCGTGGGCGCTGACAATTTGTGAGGTAGGGTCTTCATCACCCTATGCACCGACATCAGTGGCAGATCATTCAACTTCGAGACAGGAGTCGCGGAAGGCGTGGCTGTGACATGGCGGGGAGCAGACTCGGGCGTGGGCTCGTTGGCTGTGGCAGGCGTGGGCTTGGAGTAAGGAAGCCGTGGAAGGCTTGGCGCAAGGGAGCCGAAGATGCAGGTTTTGGCCCAGGGTTCCTGCCATAATCCACTGTGTAAAGGGAACTGCAAAGTTCCAGAGCCTTCTCCACATATTCGTAGAGGGTCCAGTGAGGATCAGCCGGAGGCATTAGTTCCTTCAGTGCACAATTCAGACCGGTCCGAAAGAAAACCACCAGAGAGCGGTCTGGATAGTGCACTTAATTCGCTAGCTCTAAAAACTCACGGATGTGATCCTCAACTTCCTCCATTCTGCTTAAGGAGCAGAATTCTGACAGCCGCTAGATCCATTTTTGGTCAGTCTTTCTGTAATGATGCAGGCAAGAAATGAGGATCTAAATGCAGCTTTAATAAACAAAGTAGTAACTCAGAATAAAGAAACCAAAACACAGGGTATCAAATACAGAGCATAACAAACACATGTGAAGACTGACAAAGAAAACAGGGAAACCAAGGGCTTAAATACACAGGGGCAAACAAGGGAACGAAGAACACCTGGGGAAACAAATCAGGGGAAAACCAATCATAAAATGAAACTACAAAAGGACTACAAAACTAACAGGACACAGGAACTAAAGAATTTCAAAATAAAAGTCTAGACAAAAAAAATACAGGGAATACGTGACAGAAACACACACCCATGCAAATATAGTTTATAGCAATTTTATGCTGGTCTTTTTTTCCCTTTTCAGCAGGTTAGGCCTTTTGACGTTATTATCTGCTATAACCACTGAACAGTCAAACTCCTATTTGAAACACTAAGTAAACAGTCATACTTCTCTCAGAGCACTCTGATAAATCTCACTCAGATCAGCAATATGGGCCAAATCAAAGTGGACAAAAGGGCAAAACTTATCTACAAGTTTAAAAGCACCACATTTTTTTCTGTATCTTTCATTATGTATAAGATAGGAACTGTCTCTGCTGTTTATATGTAGGTAATGCGATCCAAGCGTTTGGAAATGGGACAGACGTGAGTGTGTGGCAGCCAGTGCCCCCAGTGCAAACAACCACCTCTATTACAACACCATCCCAGAGGGCCAAGGATCGAGAAAGATCACCCAACGCTATAGAGCCGGCGACACACATCAACCACCTGAACCCTGGAGATAACTCCCTCTACCAGTTCTGTGGCAGCCTCCAGGTCAGTGCAATGATTGCACAAATGTTCAAGTTTCATATACACATACACGCACTGTATGGCCAACTTCCCCTTGTGACAACTAGTCCTTCACTCCCCTATACATATAATTTAGAATGACTGCCAGATTTGGGTACATACAGTGTTTGTCTCTTAAAGACAAGGCTAATATATAATTATATACTTTAGGACACACACACACTCACACATACAGCTGGAGAAAGTTGCTTTGAGTGTGAAGTAAATGAGTTTACATGTTTCTGTATTAGACTCGCTGCTAAATGTAGTCCTCTGAGAGGGAGCAGCTGTTAATGCTAAAATTAGGAAAAGACAAGAGCAAGGTTAAGAGAGAAAGAGAGAGTTCAGAGAAAAACAGACTTATAGGACATGTCTGTCAGTCAGTCTTTATTGGTTACAAATGATCCCAGCATACACAGCTAACCTCCAGGAAAACTAGAGAGACTATCTTAGAATGCAAATGCCTTATTAATGTGGCCTATATTGCATATCTCACTTCTCTCTCACACGCCTTTGTTAGGTAATAGAAATGTTTTTTTTGTTGTTTTTGTTTTTTGTTTTTTTGGTTTGTTCCAAGCAGAAAAAGTATTTTAAACTCAACGGCCTCCTCTTTAATAATGCTCTTAAAATTAACAATTTTAAAATAACAATGACATCAAATCAATTTCATAGAAAAATGGTTAGAACAAAATAATAATGTTACTAACAGTACTGCTTGCGTCCCCATTTATTTATAATGAATATGGTAGAAAGAGTTTTGCCTTTCTAGTTTTGCATGCTGTTGTGTAGATAAAATTACAGAGCCAGATGTGCATTACCACCCTCAGAACAAAGAGACATATGGTAATACCTCCTCTTGCGTTAAAGCATGTGTCATAATGCAAGAAACATCTCTGTGTTCGGTGTGAACTTGTGTTCTAAATATATGAAAAGTGAGAAACTCTCTGCTTAGTATGCCGTCAAGTGATTCAGTGAGAGTAGAGGCCAATTTCATGAGTTTTGTTTTCTTTCCCCTATTCTTTTTCACTCTCTCTCTCTTTATTTTTTTGACTAAGTTCCATATCTAGCGCATTCAGAACTTTTTCTTCTTTCAGCTGAATTAAAACAGCACATGATATGTACAGAGAACAATTACCCAACTACTACTGACTGACCATTAGATTTGTTTTTTGTTTATTTCTTCAATTGTGAAAATATTGCATTAGGGCAGTTGGACCGCTCAAGGAGGAATTAATCATTGATGAACCTCAGAACTGTTTTCTTCTTTTTGCTGCTCCATAGATGTGGATGTTTATAATATTTCAGGCTGGCCAAGTCATTGCTTTATCATGCTGGGCTCTGGCTCACATTCAAGCTGTCTAGCTTCAGGAGGGTATCAGACTGCCAACACACCATTCCATTCATTATACTGTCACCAGCTCTCCTATATCGCCACCATTTCTCATTTTCTTAGGCATACATACTTGTACAACACACAAAAGGAAGAATATGAAATACATTTTTTAAATCCTTACTAAATTGCATGCTTATGGAGGGTTATATATTTTAAAGGGTAAAAATTGATCATGATAGCCTACCTTCTATGATTAGTATTTATTAGGGCTGGGCAATAATGGCCAAAAATATTATCACAATATTTTTTTTTCATATCGTTCAATATCGATATTTATCACAATATACATTTCCATTAATGGGGAAGGAAAAGCATTCCACATGTTTGTTACATCTCAAGAATGAATGTAAACATTACAAGCAAACTCTACAGGGTAAGCTTACTTTTCATTTGAAGTTCAAGAAGTACGCTCGGTTTTGGATTTAATCCCACATAAGGTGTGTGATCTTTTCGCCACAATATCATCGTCTTCAGCGAATGTTTGACATTCCTCATAGTCATTAATTTTTACGTTTCCGACAATGTTCTTCTTCCTGGTTTTAGCCCGACGCTTGTCAGCTACTTAAACTGTACATTACGGAATTGCTGTAGTTTAAAATCATTATGTCAACTATCAATCATGAAAACATGTGTAACTAAATAGTACACAGTACATAGTAAACAGCAATGGCGTTGATGTTGAAGTTGCTTTTGTGTTTAGTCAGTAGCTGTATTGCATTCATTGCTGTCTTGTTCGCTACACAACGATATCATATTAGTCAGATAGCTAGCAAGCCTCATTACTGGTTTATATGACAACAGGGCTAGGGAGCCGCTAACCAGCTAATACTTCCTAATCAGCTGATTTCATGACTGTGATTCACTTAGCTAGTTGTGTGTTGTATAACTTTGCTAAACTGCTTGCGTTTTTTTGCGACACTTCATAATTATCTAAGACCCTGTTTCCACCTGGTATTACAATGCGTCTTGGGGGATGTGATCACATGTGGTCAGGTGAGACACGTCGCTGTTTACATCTGGTCGCTTAAATGAGTCTCCTGTGACCATGTGTGTTCGGATTTGGAGGGTCTCTGTTTCATGACGACATACATCAGTTACTATGTCAGTGTGTTACTGCATCAAAGCGGTAAGCGCAACAAAGTCAGTAAAGACAAAGAAAGCTAGAAAAAAAAGGAGCACTGTTTCTCCCACATGCGGTTAAAATTTAATCTAAGCACAAACGCAACATGTCAAGCAGATTTATGCATTATTTTAGTGGATTACCTGTATTAAAGGAGCTTCAGGTGTTCGTGCTTCTCATCGATGTTGATATCAGACACACTAAAGAAGATCTGTGAAGCTCTTGTGATTTTGTATATACAGATGAAGTCAGAAGTTTACATACACTTAAGTTGAAGTCATTAAAACTCATTTTTTTACCACTCCACAGATTTAATATGAGCAGACTATAGTTTTGGCAAGTCGTTTAGGACATCTACTTTGTGCATGACATGAGTAATTTTTCCAACAATTGTTTACAGGTTGTTTCACTTTTAATTGACTATATCACAATTCCAGTGGGTCAGAAGTTTACATACACTAAGTTAACTGTGCCTTTAAGCAGCTTGTAAAATTCCAGAAAATGATTTCAAGCCTTTAGACAATTAGCTTCTGTGGATGTATTTTAAGGCTTACCTTCAAACTCAGTGCCCCTTTGCTTGACATCATGGGAAAATTAAAATAAATCAGCCAAGACCTTGTGACGGAGTAGAACTGCATACTGTTACTTTAAGGATCCACCACCACTACCTAAAATGGCTGCTCGTTAGATTATCAGGTGTCAACAATAAAGGTAACAATAGAGGTAAGAGTGAAGAACAGGGGAGAGGTCGTTCACCGAAAGAAGAAAGATTTGAAACTGGGGTGTGGTGAAATTGAGGTGTGCCAAGCTGTGTAAGGAGAAGGAAAGTTTGATTTTGTGTACTGCGATGTGGATTAGGAACACGATCGGAGGAGAGAGGAAGAAACAACAAAGGGACAAATTTGACAGTGCTTATCACCAGAGAGTGAGGCCTGGATTTTTCCAAACTTTAACCTCCTGAGACCCCTGCATGACTGCTTTTTGCATTTTCCATTCCTTTTTTTTTTATTATTATTTGTAACTAGTAGCCCCTAAGAAACATGCAAAAAAATAAATATTTTTAATATTTTTAGACCAAATAGTTTTCCTAAAAATGTATGTCCACATATGTGGACAGTGAGACTAAGTTGTGACATTTAAAATAATACTAAGCTATAGAAAGTCAGACTTTTTTCTCTTTTATCAAATTGATTATGTTTCCAGCAGTGTTAATTATTCATGTTTTTGAGACATTACATGAAATTAGCATAAATAATTCTGATTCAAATAATGGCCAGCATCATCCAATCTCTGCCAACCATGTTCAAATAAAATTATACATTATAAATTCTGAATCTATGTACTGATTACCATTGTCCCATGTCTGCCAAACATGTTAAGAGGTCCAAACATCATCTGCAGCACGAAACTTAACCTTAAATAGGCAGTTTTGGATTGAATGCACTTAGCTGATATATATAGAGAGCTATAGGATGCTCCCTTGCTTCCTATTTAGTGAATGACTTCAGTGTGCTGTCTGTCTGCACTGGTCTCAGAACAGTTTGAAATGCACATTATTTTCATCCTAGCTCAATATAAAGCCTCTGAAAGCAAAATTTTCCAGTTTTTGGATGCATCCATTAATTCTTAATGTTATAATGCACAGTGAATATAGGATATTTTAACTGAAACTGAGCATACAGTCCATGAATGTGATTATTGTGTTTAACAGTGTGCCGTTTTGTGATAAATCGCTCAAATTTAAAAAATGGCATATCTGATGAAACTAGAGACACCTAATCTTTTGACTCAAATAGGTTTCAATGTACAAATGTAATTAGGTTTCTTACCATACGTAGTTTTGTTGGCATTTTAACCAAACACAAACTCCTCTGCAATCACCGCCATGTTGTTTTGTCACATGACTCCGTGTGTCGAAAGTTTAACCCTTTACTGACAGCAACTGACAGTCTCCTGAACTGAGATCAGTCAGTTTAAATTCGTTGCCAAAATACAACATCCGCGCATGTGGACGCGGGTTAGCGCGAGGTTGATTGACAGGTGAGGGGTGGCGCTTCACTACTGCCAGGAAACATACGGGATGGATTAGCATTTACACCTCAAATGTGATGTGGAGTTTGTGGACACTTGTGTTTTTGACCACATTCGTATGTGGTTTTTGTGGTCCGATCACAAAACATTTTAGACCCCATTTAGACCTGTATTAGGTACTGATCACATGTGATCGGATCACCCGAAACACATTTTAATACCATATGGAAATGGGGTCTAGATGTAGAACATAGACTAAATATAGAAAATCACTCCCATGCAAATACAGTTTATAGCAATTTTATGCTGGTCTTTTTCTTTTCTTTTCAGCAGGTTAGGCCTTTTGATGTTATTATCTGCTATAACCATTGAACAGTCAAACTCCAATTTGAAACACTAAGTAAACAGTCTTCTCTCAGAGCACTCTGATAAATATCTCTCAGATCAGCAATTTGGGCCTTATCACAGTGGACAAAAGGGCAAAATTATCTACACAGTTTAAAAGCACCACAGTTTTTTTTTCGATGTCAAGGAATTAAAAAAAAATAAAAAATTATAATAAATATATAGATCATTTTATCGTCCAGCCTTAGTATTCATATCAACAAATCAACTGTTCCATAAAGTTATACTGTTACTCCATGTGTAGGCTGAATCATAAATTCCATAAAAAAATGAAAATTCTGACATCATTTACTAAACCTCATGTCTTTCCAAACCTGTATTACTTTCTTTTTTTCCATGGAAAACAAAATAATATATGTAGCAGAATGTCCAAGGTGCTATCTTCTGTACAATGAAAGTGAATTGGAATCAGGGACAGACATGGTCACCATTTACTTTTTTTGTATGGAAAAAAGCATCTCCTTTTGTGTACCACAAAAGAAGGAAAATCATACAAGGTTTGGAACAACATAAGGGTAAGTAAATAATAACAGAATTTTTATTTAGGGGAGAACTATTGCTTTGTGTCAACACCATACAATTCAGTTAATGGCTGTAATATCGCTGCTATAAAAAAAAACTTCTGATCATTGTGGCATAGATTGTGCAATGTAGATTATGTATATTTAAAATGTTGTTTAACGAGGGTTTAAATGACATTTATTGGCCTATGTTTTTGCAATTGGAATTTGGTGGCTGAATACAAAAGCTGAAATATCTGGTAGAGTATAATCTGCAAAAGCAAAATAAAATAACCAGAGATAAATTTGTCTTGATCCAAGATACAATTTTCCACTTTCCATTCAGTTTTGATCAAGTTGATTAATAGATTGTTCTTTATTTTGTCTTTCTAGGCTCAAAAGCTGAAGGCAAACAATACAATCGATGTGTTATGTGTGGTAAGTATGCTAACATTCTTTTTAGGCTATAATTACACTGACAACACATGGAAACCCAAGTTAAACCAAACACATCCCTGCATCTCATCACTGATACATATCTGTGCTATTAAAAGGATGAATCATAATACAAAGTTCATTCAAATCTTTTTTTTTTTTTTAATTCATACAAAAGACAAAGCAGTAATTATCTCATGCCACTCTAGTCCCTTTGAAAAGTTCTAGTTGAAATTTGACCCAACCCTAGAGGGCACTTCCTGCCCAGTATGCACGTGATCTTTGTGGTGGGAAATGCTAAAATGTGAATGTTGCTTATCTTCTGCCATTTAAAGTTCACTAAATGTCATTGTACATAATAAAAGCAGCATTATATGCTAGAATGACATTTAGTGTTGCAGCGGCAACACTGCAGCCTTAAAATGCAAAGAGCTCATTTCAGCATACCATTTCATTACAGGATGAAAGAGCTTTTTTAATCTCTTGTTAGGTATAACTCTGAAAGAATGCCATTTTTACTTTTGATATGAATTGGAAATCTGTTTTCAGCTTTTATATTGTTTCAGGACATTGCTAGGTGAAAATCTAGTTTTCTAAAGAATTAACTACAGTATGTATTCAAGTTAGAATGTTCTGGGTTCAATACAAGTCAAGCTTAATAGACAGTATTTGAGGCATAATGTTGATTACCACAAATAAATAATTTTGATTTGTCCCTCTTTTTTTTTTCTCTTTTTTTTTTTTTTACAGAAAAAAAAACAAAAGCAAAAAAACAGTTACAGTAAGGCACCTACAATGGAAGTGGACTAGTCCCATGTATTTTCATTGTAAGTGCCATAATTTAAATAAAATAGGGACATTTTTTTTTTTATTATTATTATTTTGCGATACTCAAGATTATGCCCCAAATTTTGTTGATTAATTCCTTTAAATGCCTCAGTTTGAGAAGCTCAGGCCATCTGCATTCTATTCATGTTTTAAAGGTCAAGGTAAAATGCAGTAATAATCTCCACAAATACCTTTACAAAGTCGAACCCTCTGACTCATCTAACTATTTTCTTGGCTGCTGGTAAGAATAAACGCTCATCCACTCTCTTGCCTGTTCTCTGTTATGTTTCTTCAAGGACCCACAGATCGATGACCCCAGCTCCTCCAATGCCATCTCCAGGAACTCCTCCATTCGACAAGCATCTCTATCAGGTCTTATCTCTCTACTGCTCCTGCTGGCTATCTCCTTACACTGCATTCTCGCGGCTGCACCGTCCCTTGCAGTGATGTTGTAGCCATCTAAGAACATAAAACTCGGACAGTCTCAATTTGTACAAAGTCAGTCCTGTTCCTGGTCAAACTGTTGTACTCTCTCTCTTTCTGTCTCTCTCGCTGTTCTTTCTGGTTCTCTTTTTGAGAGCTTTTGTTAATGCTGTGTTGATGCAACAAAACAAAGTCATCTTGGTGTACTCGACTTGCTGTCTCTTCCCTCTTGATTTTGCACTGGAAGATGAAACATTAGAAAGACATTTGAGGAAAAAAGGGTCTGAATTCATAAGGACTCACAGTGGTAGAGATAAATCTATGTATGCATATGGGTTAGCCATAGAGTGTGCACTATTCATTGCTCACTGGAAAACCAATTACACTAAGACACTATAGAACGTTTGTAATTTATGAGGTTGAGGCCACTTTCTTTTCATCATCTTTTTTTTTTCTTTTTTTTAGTGTCACTGATCCTTCTGTAGATCCAACATATCAAAAAATTCACTTTCAAAAACATTAAAAAAATAAAAAAACATGCCATAGAAAGTGAGATGAGTGTTTAAAGAGAAGAGTAATCAAAAGTCTCCAGTCAAAGCATTAACTGGATGACTTGACCTACAGGACAGTAGCTTACCTGAAAGTACATATAGAGGCCTGTTTGACAATTTTGCTCTTGTCATGGTGTGTTTGTGTATCCCTGTTTGTATGTCTGCTTGTTTGAATGTGTCCGAGAGTAAGGGATAAGGTCATGGGTTGACTGGACGAATATGTCAATAGAACTGGGGTTTCATAACCCCTACATTATGCTATAGTTTACAGTGCAAATATGGACCGAGGGCAGAAAAAAAACATTGTTTTTTACATAATCAGATATTTCACTTTGTCAAAGTTCCACATTACAATTACATACATAACTGTAAATTACACATCATCAATCACCAGGCAAAACCAACTAGCATCCATGTATCTATGAGTGTATATTCATATTGCCTTTATGATATTGCTTTAACAGGGATTTTCATACTTTGGCCCAAATGAAATGCGCTAAAAAGTCATATATGTATTATATAGCCAGTCTTTTGTACTGTATGTCTATATAAAAGTTACTAAAAGAATCAATATCAGTGATTCATTAGCTGCATCACAATTATCACAGAGTATTTACAAGATCTTTTTCAAAGTACACAAATTATTTACATAACACATCAGTATGTGGCATGTGAGGTTATCCACCTCAGTGGTATACATTAAATGAGTTTATGACATGCTGCTTTGGTTCATGTGGCATTTTGAACAAAAAATGATGCATTGTAGTATGGCAGGTTATTTACAGAACATTTTAAGTGCTACAGGAAACACACATATACAGTATATGTTTATAGAGCCTGCTATATTTGAATTGGGATCTGGTTGTACAGTACAGTGTATCATCATTTTGGAAGAGGATGTATTCCTTTTTTTTTTTGATGGGCTGCTTTTGATTTTGGGATGCGTGGAGCAACACAAAGTTGCTGTGAATGTGTTTGTTTGAGATGGGAGAAGGACAGTAAGAATCCCACATTGTAAAAACAATATATATTTCTGTACATACAGTACATTCACATCTCATTGCTTCAGAGCATTTATTCTCAATGCAAACACTCGACTCCTCCACAATCTGTCACATTTCTTCTTAGCTTGTGAAATTGTAAAAAGTATTCTATTAAAACAATTAAAAATGTTGACTCATTCACCCTTATTTGGTGGACTCTTCTTGTAGCAAGTCCTGTTACAGGCAAGATGTATAATAAACAGTCTGTTCCCAAATGTAATAACATTTTATCTTGTCAGATACTTAAACCCTTAAACAAAAGGGTGTGCTTTACCGTGAAAAATGTATCCGCTTAAAACATTAAGTCCCCGTTTACATAAAGTCAGTCATATGAGATATCATTTGAAAGCTTAGAAAATGAAATTTTCAGAGATAACCATCACGTTTGCATTTATGTTACATAAAATAACAAAATAAGGTCTCAAAACATTCGCGTCGGAAATTAGCGCCCCCTAGAGGTAATGGGTGTAAATATTTATGTGAAAATAAAAGTCATCCACATAGCACCTAAATGGACAAGTCATATATCAAATGAAAGCTCTCATTCTCAAGAATGTGACTATACATTTTAAGTTTTTTGCCCTAGTACCACAGTTTGAAAGATTTTCTAAAGAATAACAAAGTGAAATATGATTTCTGTAATTCATCAAATACAACGTCTCTTTTATTTTCATTGCTGCTGTGTATATATAATAGCGAAAAACTTTATCTGCTCTGACTTACCTAGTTTTAAAAAAAAAAAAAAAAAAAAACAAATTCAGTTTTTTACTTTTCTGTTAGTTTGCTTGGCTGAATAATCCAAGGTTATACATTAGATGTCCAGAACAAAATATGCCATCCAGAAGGAAAAGCTTGCTTAACCTTTGTACCTTTCATTTAACCTTTCAGCAGGAGTGTATGGATTTGAGTCATATGGATTACTTTTATGCTGCTTTTATGTCCTTTTTGGAACTTGAATGTTTTGGACCCCATTGACTTACATTTTATAGACAAAAACACCTCATACAGTCTTTAAAATATCTTTGTTTGGTTTCCACAGATGAAAGTAAGTCATAAGGGTTTGAGACGGCATGAGAGTTTGGTGAAATATTCCTTCAAGTATAATTTCTCAGTACTTTTTACATACCTGCTTTTCAGTTATGGAAAAAGAATAACAAATAACAGTATACACAAAAGTTTTCATGAGCACTGAATGAAAGTATTATAAATGTTTTTTGTATTATTATTTAACCTAGGTATCTACATAACTACCTTTATATATTGTGTGATTATGTAAAATTTAGGTAATTTGCCCGATGCTCTGTTTACAAATGAAGAAAGCCATAGGTCAGTGGTAGTGGCTTATCTGCGTGTGTGACTAAACTGCAGAATCAGCACAAACAGTCCTCACTACAGTAGAGTACTATAAAAGAGTAGAGTGAAGAGCTCAGGACTTCTGTCTTGTGCTTGACACTCAACTCAAGAGGACAATGAAGACACTAACATACATTTTTGTTCTCTGTTGTGGCCTCACTGGCCTGGCACTGTCTGGTTACTACTAAATGTAAGCGCAGCGTAGTTCTAGCGGGAAGACTAACAGCTGTACATCATCGCACCATTAGCTAGGTAAGGCCTAGCCAATCACATGTAAGCCATTGCTTTATAAGTCTGCTCACATTCTATCACATTGCTGTTTCATTTGTGCTAACACAGCAACCTCCACCACCCCACCACCACCAGTCGAGTCCCGTCCTGCACAGGGGTAGGCTCCTCGCACCTGCCTCCTATCTCTGGCAGGATATGATGGTTCCGAGTACAACTTCTTCGGACCGCCAGACGGGGCTTGAGAGACATTACATTTTCTGTTTTATTTTCATCAAATAATTGTCATCTTGAATTTCACTCAAGTCTGCAAGTCTTCCTGATAGAACAATATATACTAACACTAACAATGTAGCTTAAACATACTGAGGTTATCTAGTTAATTAAAAACAAAATGAAGAAACACGGCTTATTATGACTGCTTCTACAATTTTTATTCTACTTCTGTACCTTTGAATACTTGTTCTTTGATCAATATATTATTTGTGGGTCCATCAGTTTCAGTTTGAAACTATAATTTTATAATCAATGAAAAGTGTCCTTTATGTATGCAATGAGTCTTAAAAAATCTTTGTCTTCTCATATCAACAGCAGAGCCAGACCAAAAGTGTTTGAGGGGGAAGGTCATGACTTTCCCTGAACTGACCACCAAAAGCTATGCTCAGCTTTACCCAAATGGAATAATGGATCTGTCTGCAGCCTCTGTGTGTTTGAGATTCTACACCGATCAAGAGAGTTCCATTCCATGCCTGTTTTCTCTGGCCGAAAAAGCCCAACCTAATGACTTTTCTATATTACAGTCAGCAAACAAAAATTACCAGTTGTTCATTCATAATGTTCGTGCAGAATTTAAAGGGCTGCCATACCATCTGAATCAGTGGAACTCGGTGTGTGCATCTTGGGATTCCAAAACTGGTCTTGCTCAGATGTTTGTCAGTCATGAAAGCAGCATTAGGAAGGTTTTGGGCCCTAAGCAACATTTGAAAGGAGAACCTTATGTGGTCAGTGTCAGACCACATTTGATGGAGGGTTAAGCCAAGACCATACTTTCACTGGTTTCATATCAGATGTGCACGTGCATAGCACAGTCCTAACCCCCATCAGATTAAGTTCTACATGGAGGGAAGCTCAGGCTCAGGAAAGAGGGGCACATATAAACTGGGAGATTACATTAATTGGCACGATCTTAAGCACACAATTGTTGGGTCTGCTCTAGTGGAAGAAAAGCAGCATGTAACCTTTCATTTCAACGAAGAGGAAAATAAGAATTAGTGTGCTGCTGTGCTGCATTATAACTGACATTGATATGTCATCAGATGCTAAAAAAACATCTTGCAAATGAACTGTGCTGTTTCCAATATTGACCAAACAATTAACAGTTAAACAGGGACAGACTGGAGTAAGCTTTACATTTTGAGAGTTCAATGACCATGCTGAGTAAAGTTGAAAAAGTGTTCTGATCCATGAAACTTCTGTAGACTTGTAGGTATACCCTTCAACTCCACTTCCATCATTTGGGCAATCAAATCAAATTCTGTCATAATTTACTCACCTTAATGTCGTTTAAAACAAGTTTGAATAACATAGTATAACTTTCTTTTGTGGAATGCATAGGAGATGTTAGGCAGCATAAATATCTCAGTCACCATTCACTTTCATTGCATCTTTTTTTTTTTTTTTTTTTTTTATACAATGAACATGAATGGTGAATCATCCTACTTAAAATCTCCTTTTGTGTTTCACATATTTTTGTTAGTTACTTTAAAGAGGTGAGTGATAGCATTTCCCTCTTGTAGAATGACCCACCTTTATTTATTGCACGTTCTGTATGTGTTTAATCAGAAATGTTTCCCATCTTGGATTTTCAAAAAAACTTTTTGAAATTTCAGCAGATTCCTCAGCTGTTATTAAGGTAGATTTGCTGTATTTTAAATCAAATTAAACTCTTCAAATATTGATCTATGAATGTATGCGCCCTCCCAGACATGCACGTAACTGGTAATTTACAAAGGCTTTCAGTGTGCATAGCTTTAGGGACTGTAAAGAGTATAAAATAATACTATAACATAAGCATTGAGAGAGAGACCAGTGTGGTTCATATTGGTGTGTAGAGTCAGGTGCCTGGCTCAGATGCCTCAGGCATGTGGGGTCCTCACACACACTGGCAAGGGTGAATGGCTATCTTTTAACATGGCAGCCTCCAACACCTCATTCCTGCTGCTGCCACAACCTTCCAATAATGAACACCCACCTCATGCAAGTCTGATTAGTGTCTTGAGGCAAAGTTTATGCGTGAAAATGTGGGGGACAATATTTATGAGCAAGAAGGTTGCTTTTCTTTGATATGTGTCTGGTATGTTGAGTGTTTAGGTTGTAGAGAGAACTGATAAGGAGTGAGTATTTGAGAGTGCAAGTGTTGATTAACAGTGAGTGAGGGACTATTTTGGTGAAAGTCCTAAAGTGAAACTTTTGATATGTCTCATGGCAGGAATTTCTGTAGGCTGCTCAATATATATATATATATATATAAAAAAAAAGTAGGGATAAGGCTACTCTCACCTTAAGTCTACCCCTGCAGCTGTGTAGGGGAGACCAGGGCTAGTTGTCACATGGGAAAGCTGTGACAAGGGCTATGTGTCAGTAACTATGAGGTATTGAGCCAAAAGTCAATTACACAAATGTGTTTTCTCTTGCAGTCACTATGTCAGTAACACCTACTTCAAAACCCTCTTAATTTTTTTTTCATGAATTCTGTCCTTCAAAGTACATTTTCACAATCATTATATTTTAGCCATAGCTGTTACTTAAACAAGTGAACATAATAAAACCACACAGCTTAAATTAAAAAAAGGGTGAACTATATATTATAGTTCTCAACTTTATACTGTACATATTGTTCTCAGGGCGATGGTCCATTTCTTAAATGTCAGGACGAAGGAAGTTCTCACAAGTGCTTAAAAAGTTATACATTTATATAATGTATTAGCCTAACAACAATATTAGTTGGCCAAGACAATGGTTTGATACTGTTGTGTTACCTTTAAAATGTTTGCTGTTTCAATGTTTTTCATAATTGTTTACTGTTAAAATTTGTTGAAAAGCCTATAATATGCTGTTTAATTGCACGTTCCCATTATGACAACTTACCTCCTATTCTGCTGCTGAAATTGGTCTGTACTTACTGAAAATTGAACCACTGCCTCCAGTGGCCGAAGCTGGAAGTGTTGTTGACCAGTTTCTAGGTGAAATGTCCACAGGGTGGCACCAAAAGCAAGTCGTAGTTTTAGTTGTAAATTATGTAATATAGTCAACGGTAATTCAAGAGATGGAGAATGGCACATGTATTCAGCAGAACTGGGTTGATTTCACGGTACATGAACATTCGGAAGAAGCATATCGATTTCCTATGATCATGTTGACAAATTTTTCAATGAACTAAATCTTTTTTTTCCCCCAATAAATAATGGTGGACATCTTCAAAGCTTTTTTGTTGCCAAGATTTAAAGTCCCCGTGTGGTGCCTTAATGAGCGCAGTTTTCTTTGACCTGTTGACGTATTTCCAACTGAAACATGAAGTTGAGATGGGACTTGTCGAACAGCTTGTACATTTAAAAAAAATAGCCAGTAGCCTTTAGTTTGCATCTCAACCCCCGGCAAAGCCACATACACACACATACCCCTGCTGCTTCTCATGCCAGAGCCGATGGTTAGCCGAGGAAACTGAGAAGCGATCTCAATAGTGTCCAACTGTTTTTCCAGTGACTTGAGAACCAAACAATTATCTAACTGACCACATTACCACAATATATAAATGTTTTAAATCACAATACAAAAAAACATAAAGAATAAAGTATACTTACTTGGGCTGTACATCCAAAAAGAAACCTCAGAAAAACGCCTGCATTAAACATAAATAAACTCCAACCCAACTCAACTCAACTCACTTTTATTGTCACTACACCATTACACAAGTGAAATTATGTGTGAAAAGTACACTCAACAGAATAACAATGTACAGAATAACAATATGACAATGTACAGAATAACAATGTACACAATAACATTATAACAGTGTACAGAATAACAATATACAGAATGACAATTAACAATATACAGAATAACAATATAACACTATACATAATAACAATATAACACTATACAGAATAACAATACACAGATACACCAGCCACTTTCCTCACAACCAGCGCCCGTGTGAGCGTTCTAATCAAAAGTGATCATCCTTATGCCCTATTCCCATAGAAGACAATTACCCACCACTCTGAGAGCTTCAGAGGGCTGAAAGGTGATAACGGTCAGTCAGAGATCACTTTTTAAGTGATTCTTCTTGTAAATTCTGTTTAGGACAACCCTACAGCATGGATTGTGCTTCCTTCGAAGTGCCCAGTGAAGGCATCATCAGCACAGGTGACAACACAGCCATGTGCACTGATCAGATTTAGGGGGAGGGTGTGTTTCTGTTCTACAAAGAATTTGATTGGACAACATTTCTCAACCTCTATGTGATATTATGGATGTCCCTGAGTCGTTTTAGGCCGGAAGAGAAAGACTGCTAATGTGAAGTAACCTTAAAGTGAATAGATATGAACTAAAAGCAGCATAAATGTAACTTTAAAGTATGTGCCTATACCCTCGTGCGACCCTGTGTCCACATGCATGGATGCTGTAATTTGGCTTCACTATACGCAATGCATATTTTTTTTTATTTTTTTTTATTTAAGCCAACTGATCTCAGCTCAGAAAACTCTAGGCTGTCAGTAAAGGGTTAAACTTTCGAGGCATGGAGTCATGTGACAAAACAACATGGCACTGGTCAAAAGAATAGAGTCTCTAGTTTAATCCGATATGACATTTTTTTAATTTGAGCGATTTTTCGCAAAACACCACACTGCTAAACATAATGTACACCATAGTTGACAACAGAACTAGGTTTTCATTAGAAATCCTATATTCACTGTGCATTTTCACATTAAGAAAAACATTTTGCTTTCAGAAGCTTTATATAGAATTAGAATGAAAATAAGGTGCATTTTGTGCTGTTCTGAGACCAGCGCAGACAGACAGCACACTAGAGTTTAAGTCATTCACTAAATAGGGAGCAAGGGAGCATCCTATAGCTTTTCTATGAAGCCAAGTGCATTAAATCCAAACTTCCTATCAAAAGTTCAGTTTTAGACTGCAGATTATGTTTGGACCACTTAACATGTTTGGCAGACGTGGGACAATGGTTATCAGTACAAAGATGCAGAATTTATCATGTATAATTTGATTTTAACATGGTTGACAGTGATCAGAATCAGAATCAGCTTTATTGCCAAGTATGCTTACACATACAAGGAATTTGTCTTGGTGACAGGAGCTTCCAGTGTACAACAATACAAAAACAATACAAAAACAGCAGCAAGACATAGATAATAATAAAAAATAAAAATAGTTATACACATATGTACATACACACACAGACACACACATACATACATACACACATACACATACGTAGTGCAATCTATTACAAATCTGTTATCTGTTAGGTACAGTGCAAATACAAATCTGTTATGTACAGTGCAAATGTTTCTTTTTTTTTTTTTCAGAGGAATGAAATGGCAGAAGAGGTTGGTTGTGTTGGATAAATATAAAAAAAGACTAAAATGTGTACTGCACATAGTTATTGCTCAATGGGGCAATTTATCTGTTCATGAGATGGATAGCCTGAGGGAAGAAACTGTTCCTGTGCCTGACGGTTCTGGTGCTCAGAGCTCTGAAGCATCGGCCAGAAGGCAACAGTTCAAAAAGGTAGTGGGCAGGGTGAGTGGGGTCCAGAGTGAGTTTTCCAGCCTTTTTCCTCACTCTGGAAGTGTATAGTTCTTGAAGTGGGGGGGCAGGGGGCAACCAATAATCCTCTCAGCAGTCCGAATTGTCATTTGTAGTCTTCTGATGTCTGATTTCCTAGCTCAACCAAACCAGACAGTTATTGAAGTGCAGAGGACAGACTCAATGAACGCTGAGTAGAACTGTATCAGCAGCGCCTGTGGCAGGTTGAACTTCCTCAGCTGGCGAAGGAAGTACAACCTCTGCTGGGCCTTTTTCACAATGGAGTCAATGTGTGTCTCCCACTTCAGGTCCTGTGAGATGGTAGTGCCCAAGAACCTGAATGAATCCACTGCTGCCACAGTGCTGTTTAGAATGGTGAGGGGGGTCAGTGTTGGGGTGTTCCTCCTAAAGTCCACAATCATCTCCACCGTTCTAAGCGTGTTCAGCTCAAGGTTGTTTTGACTGCACCAGACAGCCAGCTGTTCAGCCTCGCTTCTGTATGCAGACTCATCGTCATCTCGGATGAGGCCGATGGCAGTGGTGTCGTCTGCAAACTTCAGGAGCTTGACAGAGGGGTCCTTGGCGATTCAGTCATTGGTGTAGAGGGAGAAGAGTAGTGGGGAGAGCACACATCCCTGGGTGGAACCAGTGCTGATTGTACAGGTGCTGGAAGTGAGTTTCCCCTGTCTCACAAGCTGCTGCCTATCCGTCAGAAAGCTGGTAATCCACTGACAGATAGGCATGGGAACAGAGAGTTGGTGTAATTTATTCTGGAGTATAGCTGGGATGATGGTGTTGAAAGCTGAAGTGAAGTCCACAAAAAGGATCCTTGCATATGTCCCTGGTCTGTCCAGATGTTGCAGGATATGATGCAATCCCATTGACTGCATCATCCACAGACCTGTTTGCTCGATAAGCAAATTGAAGGGGATCTAGAAAGGGTCCAGTAGGAAGTCCTAGTAGGAATGCACATATCCTCACAGAAACTGATATATGATGTAACAGTATCTGTGAGCTTGTCCAGGTCTGTGGCTGCAGCCTTAAAAACACTCCAATCCGTGCAATCGAAGCAGGCTTGTAGTTCCCGCTCTGCTTCATTAGTCCATATCTTTACAGTCCTTACTACTGGCTTGGTTGATTTTAATTTCTGCCTGTAGGTTGGAAGAAGATGAACCAGACAGTGATCAAAGAGACCCAAAGCTGCTCTAGGGACAGAGCAATATGCATCCTTTATTGTTGTGTAGCAATGATCCAGTATGTTCCTGTCTCTGGTGGGGCATGTAATGTGCTGTTTGTATTTGGGCAGTTCACGTGTTTGATTTGCTTTGTTAAAATCCCCAAGAATAATAATAACTGAGTCCGGGTATTATTGTTCCGTGTCTGTGATTTGATCAGCCAGCTGTTGCAGCGCCGCATTCAAACACGCATTTGGCATGATATACACACTATATATAGACCATAATAAACGAGGAAAACGCCCATGGCGAGTAGAAAGGCTTACAGTTAATAAAGAGCGCTTCCAAATTAGGACAGCACATCCTCTTTAACGTTGTTACATCTGTACACCAACTTTCATTAATGTAAAAGCATGTTCCACCGCCTCTCGTTTTCCCCGTTAACTCTGCTATGCGATCCGCTCTGAACAGCTGGAAGCCCGACAGATGTAACGTGCTGTCTGGAATGGCTTCACTCAGCCAGGTTTCTGTGAAGCACAAGGCAGCAGAGGTTGAAAAGTCCTTGTTTGTGCCGGTAGAGATGTAGTTCGTCCGTTTTGTTAGGAAGACAGCGGAGATTCTCAAGATGAATGCTTGGTAGCGTTGTTCGAAAGCCCCGCCGATGGAGTTTGACCAGCTAGACTTCCTCGCCTGCGTCTCCTGAACAACAAAGCCACGCCTCCAACTAAAATGTCTAACAAAACGTTTGAATATTCAAAAACCGGGAAAAGACTGTCTGGTATAAGCTGTCGAATGTTCAGCAGTTCGTCTCTGGTAAAACTGACTGGAAAAAGATTACTAAACATAGGACAAACAAACAAAAACAACAAAACAAGAGGAGCGCTCCACACTGAGGCGGCCATCCGCAGCGCCATCATGATGTATTAGCGAAGTAAATTGGACAATGCTGGCCATTACTTCTATCAGAATTAATTATGCAAATTTATAATTGGTAAAATGCTTCAGCACTGGCTATCACTTGTTTGTTTGACAGTATAAAGAGAGAACACTGAGATTTTGTTGCCAAAAGTAGAAAAAAAAAAAAAAAAAAAAAACATTGTAACAAAAAAAGTCGAATCAAGTCAAATAATTTTTATTTGTATAGTTTTTTTATTTGTGCTTTACCCAATACACATTGTTCCAAAGCAGCTTTACAGAAAATCAGCTGTAATCAGAGGCCGTGCTAGAAAAAATATCTTTATCCGTCACTCTGTTGGACTGAATTGTAAAATTTCCGTCATGGTCTATATTTATCCGTCATCCTTTGTACTTATTTTATAAGTATTACATTAATGGGAAATGTTTAGCATCCATTATAATGGCATATACAGTACATGGCAGTGTATAGTCTCCTCAAGTGAACCCAGTGGCGGATTTAGGCATGGGCAACATGGGCAGTTGCCCAGGGCAACATCTTGCTGGGCATGAGGGGGTGTCCCCCCCCCGGTCAACAACTTTGGGAACGTTCTCATTTACAATCACCAACCCCCGCGACCCACACCTGGGTCCTTGGCCCAGATCTGGCTGACACACTGTAAAGTGAGCAGAACTAATGGGTGTGGGCCAGATCTGGCCCATGCACTATATGAGTAGAAATGTTAATTGTGGCCCAGATTTGGCCCAGAGATTGTTAAATGAATGGTTTCGGCCCAGATGTGGCCCACAGTGTGTAAACTGAAGGAGGAACTGGTGTGGACCAGATGTGGCCCAAAGAAAACGAATATATTGACCTTATAGTTCAGATGTGGCCTGAGAATGCCACATGGATGTTAACTGGGCTGTCATATTAAAATAAAATGATTAAAAAAAAAATAGTTTAAATGAATGATTTTTATTTTTGTTAAAGTTCATGAGTTGTCAATACAGAGAAGTGCAAAACAGTTTAAAGGGCTAGTTCACCCCAAAATGAAAATTCTCCCATCATTGACATGCTTATGCCATCCCAGATGTGTATGACTTTCTTTCATCAGCAGAACATAAACAAAGATTTTTAGAAGAAAACCTGAATGACTCCACTGCTGCCACAGTGCTGTTTAGAATGGTGAGGGGGGTCAGTGTTGGGGTGTTCCTCCTAAAGTCCACAATCATCTCCACCGTTCTAAGCGTGTTCAGCTCAAGGTTGTTTTGACTGCACCAGACAGCCAGCTGTTCAACCTCCCTTCTGTATGCAGACTCATCGTCATCTCGGATGAGGCCGATGGCAGTGGTGTCGTCTGCAAACTTCAGGAGCTTGACAGAGGGGTCCTTGGCGATTCAGTCATTGGTGTAGAGGGAGAAGAGTAGTGGGGAGAGCACACATCCCTGGGGGAAACCAGTGCTGATTGTACAGGTGCTGGAAGTGAGTTTCCCCTGTCTCACAAGCTGCTGCCTGTCCGTCAGAAAGCTGGTAATCCACTGACAGATAGGCATGTATGACTTTCTTTCATCAGCAGAACATAAACAAAGATTTTTAGAAGAATACTTCAGCTCTGTAGGTCCATACAATGCAAGTGAATGGTGATCAGACATTTGTAGCTCCAAAAATCACATAAAGGAAACATAAAAGTAATCCATAAGACTCCAGTGGGTAAATCCATATCTTCTGAAGTGATATAATAGGTGTGGATGAGAAACAGAACAACATTTAAGTCATTTTTTACTCTAAATCTCCACTTTCACTTTCAGATGTGAAAGTGAAACTATGCCACATGCAGTGGCGATTTCTCAGGGACAGCAAAGCCTTCTCTGCTGGCGTAACATGCCTAATAAATCATTGACCTTTTTGCCTATGCATTTTCAATCGCTTTCAACTCCTAATTAATCTACAAACGAATAGCAAAAAACTAAAAAAAATATTCAATCATGCTTACAAGCAAAGTGTGACAACTGTTTCACAAATCACATGCCCGAAGCCATGCTCCCGAAGCAGTGCGTGAGTCTGAGCTCCATTCCGTCAGGCCTTCAGAATTTCTACAGAATCCCTCAACACTGCAGTGAATAGGCATCTAAAGTCAGATTGTCAGATTCATCAGCCAATCAGATTGATTTATTTGTTCTTGTGGGTGTGGTCTCTAGGATATGTCCCGGTCGAGACCTTCTAGCTGGCCTTGAGTGAGGCAATCATGCTTTAATGAATGTAGATAATTTGAAAGCGAAGAGCGCGAGATCTTGCTGACGAGTCGGCTGTCATCACTGCTGGTATTGCCATTGAGAAAGAGATTCTTATGGATTTAAAAACCTAAGATGTTCTGCATGATCGTGTGATTGATTAATTAAACAGGAAAGGGGAACTAATTTTCACTTAAAGCAAATTGGTAAGTGCTTTTTGCATTGTTATAGCAACATCAGGAGTTTTCTAAGTATAAATTAGGCTGCTTGAGCATTCAGTGTCGGATCAAGTTTTGAAAAGTAACCGTGTACCCTGACGAAACAAAATTTATAAAATGTATTTATTAGAGAGCTTTTTCTTGGTATTAGACCTCCTTGGTTCTGGCTTTCGTGGGTGGACGTGTTTTTAAAATGTCAATTGGTATTATTAGTTGACTGCCACGTAATGTATGATTGGCATACAGTGTCTTATTCATTGTGAAACTGTGTTTTCTTAATGGCATGAATCGCACTGAAGACTTAAATTGCACGGGCCGCGGCTGACCACATGTGACTTTCAGATGTAAAAGTTAAAGTTTTGATTTATAGTAAAAATTGACTTAAATATTGATCTGTTTCTCACCCACACCTATCATACAGCTTCTGAAGATATTTATGTAACCACTTGAGTCTTATGAATTACTTTTATGTTTCCATTATGTGGTTTTTGGACCTTCTCAGTTCTGGTCACCATTCAATTGCATTGTATGGACCTACAGAGCAGAGATATTCTTCTAAACATCTTTGTTTGTGTTCTTCTGAAGAAAGAAAGTCATACACATCTGGGATTGCATCAGGGTGAGTAAATGATTGAATTTTCATTTTTGGGTGAACTATCGCTTTAAATGAATGATTTTTAAGTTCATCAGCTGTCAATTCAGAGAATAATAAAATGCTACAAAGTGATGTTGCAACCCATAAAAGCAGCTCTGTGAATACCTACATTAAACACATTCGTTTATTTTTAACAAGATATAAATTGACCTATGGCATAAAAAAAATAAAAAAAAAACTATAAAAAAAATAATAATAAAAAAACAGTTCTTTTAACATGTAGAATAGAGACTGGGAATGGAGTGGATATATGTTCCTCTTGTTTGCACACCAATTTTTGACTGTCTAAAAAGCACACTTAGTCAGCATCAAAGTAATCCACATGACTCCAGCCGATCAAGTAATGTCTTCTGAAGTGAATCGATACGTTTGTGTGAAAAACTAATCATTAATTAAAACTTTATTTTAAAAAAATCACTTCCAAGAAACACTTAATGCCTCCTGTTGCTGTCGCGTGACGTCATCACGTTGGCGCGTTCACGTGAGAATTCAGAAGTTCCGTTCTGTTTACTACAGAGGAATGTACTTCACACGAGAGTTAGGTCAATTCAAACAGCTACAGAGAGCTGGCGGAAGTGCCGATTTAAAGTTAAAAATGTTTTAATTAGCTATTTGTTTTTCACACAAACGTATCGATTAACTTCAACTACAGGTTGTACGTGAAACATCATGACGCAATTACTGCATCAGTACTGAACATGCACAGATCATCCCAGTTTCACAAAACAATCAGATCAAGGCTGTGTCTCGTTTCGAAGGCTGCGTGCTAGGTAGTACGCGTCCTTTGAAGGCTGCAGTATACCGAGCGTCCTCCTTTAAACAAATCTCATTTAAACGAGACGGCCTTCGTAGGACAAATGGAAACGTAACGTAACATGGTTGCTATGACAGCACGGCACTCTTTAACAAGTGCGAGCACTTTGAGTGAGACGGGAACAAAGTCCCTTTAGAAGGGAGTGTATGAGGTACATTTTAGGAGAGTTATAAAGATGTAAAGAGAAAAGAAAATAGATTTTACAGGAGTACTTTTAGTCTAATACTTTATTTTAATTATATATTAATATAATTATACATATTATATACTCTGCACCCATCTACTGAGGTACTTCAATGTTGGAATTAACATTGGAATTAACATTCCTTGTGTTTAAACATCATATTTACGGGTAAATTGGTGTCATTTTTTTTTTTTTTTTTTTTTTTTTTTTTTTGACATTTCCGTTGAAGCAAAGAATTGTGGGTTGTGAATGGCCACGAAGGATACACCTCATGCATCCTCTGAATTCCCATGAAAGAAGGCTGCATTCGAAGTGTCCTACTCGCGTTTATGAAACAAGACAGCCTCGATGATGTATGCGGCCGAGAAATGCGACCTCTGGAGGACGCAGCCTTCCAAATGAGACACAGCCCAAGTGTTTACATGGCAAAAATTCTCTTTTCAAACGGATTAGAAAAGGTTTACACTACCCCTTACAATCCAAATTAAATTTAAATAGGATGTGGCCAATTTAATCCGACTGACATGGTTACATGAGAGGGCTTCAGCCAGAAGTGGTGTGTAGGCATGTCTCTGGCCAATGATCTTTTCGGCATTGAGCCAACAGTGCCGCACTTCTGCCGGAATCGGCGCAAATGTGCTTGCTATCTGAATCTGTGCAAAATCTGTCGACTCATCTTCATGATGCACTTTCCCTTTAAAGCCTGTTTTACATCGCACGCCGAAACAGAACAGAAGTGGTGCGTAGGCTATTTGTTTCGGCGTCCATGTTAACAAATGATTGTATTAACATCCGAAGCAGAATCGGGCGAATGAGCAGCAGTGCAGCGTGAGTTTCGGGCGCCAAGTCTATTTTTGCTGTGCTGCTCCAGCTGAATTAAAGTGAAAGCGCACTATTGATGGACATCATGAAGATGAGTCGACCAAAATAAATAAATAAATAAAAAAATAAAAAAAATTAAGTCGATATTGCACAGATTAAGCATATATTTGTAGTCTAGTGTGATTTTATTTTAATTATTTAATAAAAATATTAAATGACAAAAACAAAATTTAATTATTTTAATTATATAGCTTAAGCAGACATTCGTTTTTATAATTTACTACAAACTAGTTTACTACAAGTCATAGTCTTAAACAAATATATATTACTACGTTGAGAGCAGGTCTAAAGGGTTAACATTTGTTACCCCAGACTCGAAGCTCATGCGGGTTGCCAGAATGTTGACACACAAATTAGCCAACTCAGCTTCTGTTTTAAGGGATTTCTAGGCTTTAAGCTGTCTCCATCTTCCAAAAGCATCTCCAATATTTATCATTGTTTTACTACGCCTCTGGTCACGGTGATTTTTAGATGGATGGCGAGGCTTTTTAGGTCGGGTGGAATCTGTTATCTCTGATCCAGTTCGTTTGCTGGCTTCCATGGCTGTAGCACGCAGTGTTGTTTGCCTGAAAACTTGTTCAAATCTGGCAACCCAGCGGTGTCGAAATACTATTGGTGAGTGGGCAGTGGGTGGGATCACACGGGCCAAAACATAAACAAAAATTCCAGCCCAGAATGGAAACTTCAAAGTAGAATATACTGGCTGTAGCATTGTTATCGGAGAAGCCAGTATTTCAACTTAGCATGTTTCCTAATTCTCTAATGACATATTATGGTCATTTTATGATTTAGTACAGTAAAAATATTACATATACATTTGTAAGCTTTATTATTAAGTGTGATCGAGTCAAACCGAGTGATCAAACCATCCTCTATTATGCAAAACAACATTCAGGCTCATCGTCCTCCCCTTCCACTAAATAATGTTGTTTAAAAATGAGCAGAGCTTATTGTGTTGTCACTACATTAAATAATTCTACAAGACTGCATTAGATAACACCAGCACCATGTAAATAAGATTTCATGATGATCATGCTTATAACACTTATCAACAGCTCACTCCTGAAAGCCATTTTATAAATTTATTTTCTGTATAGGGGGCAGCAGTTATTTGCTGCAAAATTGTTGTGAGGCACTGCTTCAGTTCAGCTCACACGCTGTTTCGGTGTACCATGTAAAACAGGCTAATTGAGCAGCAGCAAAAATAGACTCGGCGGCGAAACTCCGTAAATACACTCATTTGTTAGCATGGACACCGAAAAATAAATACACACTACTTCTGTGCTGTTTCGGCGTGCAGTGTAAAACAGGAGTAATGATTGATGTATGCAGTAATTAATTCAGAGTCCCTCTCCTCGAAATCTGAACACAATTGGTCAAATGAGAAGCATATTACCAGGTGTTAAATGTGATAGCGCCTCTAAATACACATCTTAATACCATGCAATAAACAGGGCACACACACAGCGGGAGTTTGCGTGAAAGAGATAGTGAAGTCGAAACATATGCACTAGGTTAAAATGTTTTTCTTTTTTTATCTGTAAAAATGACGGACAGCATTTGAAATTATCCGCCAATGTTTCCAAAAATCTGTAAATTATGGAGAATTTTCAATTAACGCAACCCCTGGCTGTAATGTCTGAAACATCTCAAAAACAAGAATAACCGACACTCCTGGAAACATAATAAACCATTTGATTTTTTGAAAATCTGACTTTCTATAGCTTCATATTATTCTTAGTCCCACTGTCCACATTTGAGGACATCAATTTCTAGAAAAATTATTTGCTGTATTAGGTGCTACTAGTTACAAATCAAAAAGGCAAATTAAAAATGCACACAGTAGTCACGCTCGGGTCTCAGGAGGATACTGGAACTGGCTTTTAAAAACACCTACATTAAGAAACATTCTTTACTTTGTGTAGTATGAGTGACAAGACACACATTATCCCAGTCTGATATAATCAAATGAAAAAGTAATTTATGAAAGTTGAATTTTACTAACTTAAGATTTTACTCACTCATCTCGAAGTGAGTTTGCTGCAAAGTATTATTTTCAAATATACTGTGTATATACAGCATATATATTATTTATTTATTTTTTCACAGAAACTGTGGACAGTAAACACACAGGCATAAAACCCAATTAAATGAATACACGAATTATGTTATGGGAAAGTAGCTTGTTATTGCGACTTCAATTGCAGTGAGGATGCGTGATAATCATCACAAGTACCTGTGTCATCATTTCCCTCACTCTACATAATCAGCTCCACACAAAATAAATAGATGGATCATCATGACTCATATAAGCAACCTGATGACATTGACTGATGTGACATCATCAGTGACATAATAATCGGTTTACCAGAATGACTTATTGTGATGCTGGATTGACAAACAGAGAGTGCAGTCTTTGTTAGCAGTAATGTAGGCTGAAACACTGACAGGAGAGAATAGTGTGACTGCTCGACTCAACAGCAGTCATTCTTTTCACAATATGGGTGCATGTGACCATAAAACAACTGCAGGCTTTGTAGTCCGACTGCACCATGATGGATCATTCACCATCAGACAGCAATTACCAGATATAAGTGGAGCATAATGGTTTAAAGATTAAGATCTGGCCGAGACATCAGTCTGTAGAGACGAGTTGTCCTCACCACAGATGTTCAAACACAATAGGAAGAGGAGGGCTGATCATAAGTAGTCCATGATGCCTTGGTCATATGAGACAACAAAAACAACTCACAATAGAGAATAAGTCATAACTCAGGACTATGTGGTCTCACAGATACCAATATATTATTTGAGTATGCATATTTCTATTCTTTGTGACTGCTAAAATGTGCAAATAAATTTTTAATGATGACATATAAACATTTAAAAACAGACCTACCATGGTACAGTATTTATTTTGTTGAAGTTGAACTTAAAATATAATGATTCTCTACTTTAAATCGATAGTTTTATATTTTTCCATCGTTTTTATTTTGATCACTGAAAAAGTGTGCTCGCCTAATGTAACTGACATATTGGCTATTTCATGAAACGTTTCCTGTTTAGTACTGAGTACTGAACTATTTATTTTTTGTGTTTATCTTTTCAATGATTTTGGCCATAGTGGGGGTAGCAAAGTGAGAACTGCAAAACAATAGAGCTAATGTTTGTTTGACCAAACCCTTGTATCTAACCTAAATAACACAAGTCAAAGCATAGCACATGGCAGCATGAGAGCCAATAAGTTTGCACTGGAAGGTTTTCTTTGATGTGTAACCTTCTGGGGTTTGATCCAAAGTGACAAATGATCCAATAATAGCGAAGCTTCAGCTAGTAGAACATTTAAAAAGCAGTTCTATAATCGTCAAACTAAATCCTAAATCTGTAATGTATGAATCTAAATACTCTGTTCCATTTAACAACTGCGGCAACAGCACTTAATTACAAACAGATGTGATTTCCTTTTTAACCTCCTGAGACCCGAGCGTGACTGCTGTGTGCATTTTCCATTTCCCTTTTTGATTTGTAACTAGTAGCACCTAATAAACATAAAAAATAAAAAAAATAATTAAAAAAAAAAATCTAGAGCAAATTGTTTTCCTAAAAATGCATGTCCTCCTATGTGGACAGTGGGCCTGAGTTGTGAAATTTTTAATAATACCGAGCTATAGAAAGTCAGATTTTTTTAAATCTGTTTATTGCAAATTATTTATTATGTTTCCAGGAGTGTTGGTTATTCATGTTTTTGAGACGTTACAGACATTACATCAGAAATTATCATAATTAATTCTGATTCAAAGTAATGGACTGCATCATCCAATCAAATAAAATTAAGCATTATAAATTCTGAATCTATGTACTGATTACCATTGTCCCATGTCTGCCAAACATGTTGAGGGGTCCAAACATCATCTGCAGCCTGAAACTGAACTTTTGATTGGAAGTTTGGATTGAATGCACTTAGCTGCATAGAGAGCTATAGGATGCTCTCTTGCTCCCTAATTAGTGAATGACTTAACCTCAAGTGTGTTGTCTGTCTGCGCTGGTCTCAGAACAGTTCAAAATGCACCTTATTTTCATAACCCCTTTTAAAGCCTGAAAGCAACATTTTTAAGCTTTTGTATGAGCCCATTGATTCTCAGTGTGAAATTGTACAGTAAATATAGGATTTCTAAGGAAAAATGTGCTAAAGTACACATTAGTTTACATTGTGCATGGCGTTTCACAATAAATCGCTCAAATATTAAAAATGGCATATCAGATGAAACTAGAGACTCTAGTCTATTTGTAGGACAAAGTCTAGTTTCTAGTCTAGTTTATTTGTAAGGCAAATAAATAGATAATTAAGGATGATTTATCAGTAGACATAAAACATCCAATACCAACAATCTACAAACTATTCAGCCCACATGGTTTGTCCTGAAATATTTATCCTATCAGAATTCCAACAAATTTTATTGAATCTTTGCGGGAACAATTTCAAAAAGAAAACTAAAGGATACAGATGTAACATTGGGTTCTTGGAGTGGAAGAGGAGACGCAGGAGTAAATACTTTAAATCTTTTAATAATGAACCCTGGAGTGGAACAAACAATAAAGCTTAACCATAGTAATCGCTGGAGTGGAACAAACACTGGAGTGGAACAAACTATAAAGCTAAGCATCACAAACTAACAACACAATGTGACACTTCAAGGACTGACAAAGAATGGGCAAAACTAGAGGATATTTATACAAAAAGGAACTAATGAGGGAATGGAACACAGGTGAGGATAATAAGGAACAGATGGAAGTGATGAGGGCAGTGAAACATGGGAGATGTAGTCCGGAGGATAACTTCAAAATAAGAGTCCTTGAAGAACGTGAGGGAGACAGACTGTGACATGCCGTGGGAGGCAGAGCCGTGAGAGACCCGAGGGGCAGAGCCAGGGAACTTGGTGCCCGGAGAGTAGCCAATGGCTCGAAGGGCCAGGGTGGAGCCGAAGGTTCGGAGGACCGAGGTAGCGCCGAAGGCTCGGAGGACTGAGGCGGAGCTGGAGGATCTGAGGACAGAGGCAGAGCCGGTGGGACTGAGGACTGAGGTGGAGCCGTAGGGAAGGAGGTCCCCGGTGAAGCTGGAGGATAGGAGAGCCAAGGCGGTGCCAGGTGACCGTCTCACCAAGGCGGAGCTGGAGGGACGAGGGACCCCGGAGAAGCCGATTGGCTTAAGGACCATGGTTGAGCCAAAGGAACATAGAGCCGAGGTGGGACAGAGGGAATGAAGGGCCAAGGCGGAGTCCAGGGCTCAGAGGGTCTAGGCGGAGTCGGAGGGTTTGAGGTTCCTCTTGACCATGGTTTTGCAGTGAGCGAAGGTTGAGCCGGTGACATGGGAGGAGCCGACTGACCAGGAGGAGGAGGAGGAGCAAATGTCTTGAGTGGAGCCAGCAGAGGAGGAAGGGACAGGGCACTGGACAGAACAAGGGTGTCCATTATGCTGGCTGGAACCAGTGGAGGATGAAGGGTAGTTAGGGTGGGAACTAGGGCGGGGAGCAAGTCCAGGTCTATTAGCTTGGTGAGAGCTGGCTCAGGGGCGGTCAAGGCCACAGGCATTGGCACTGGGATGGTCGAGGCAACAGGCATTGGCACTGGGATGGTCGAGGCTACAGGCACTGGCTCTGGGACGGTCGAGGCTACAGGCATAGGTGCTGGCTCATTGACTGTGGCAGGCGTGGGCGCTGGCTCATTGACCGTGGCAGGCGTGGTTGCTGGCTCATTGACTGTAGCAAGCTTGGAAGGAGGAGCCTTGGAAGGCTTTGAGGAAGGGGCGTCCACTGTGGAAGTGGTCTCTGAGACCACTGAAGCAGGGGACAGAATAGGGAGAGGAGGATCCTCTGATTCAAGAGTGTCCAGGGTTAACCTCACGTATTCCTTACATGTGTAGTCTCCCATCTCAGGCAATTCCCTCCACCGGAAATATGTTAAACCTATCCGGTATATTGACTTGAGATGGGAGTCCTCAAAACTTGAGGCTGGCAATGGCGCTGAAATAAAGGGAGTATTCCCTAATGGGTAATCCGCCCGGCTCAATAGAATGAACATAGCTGCTAGATCCATTTTTGTACGGTCAGTCCTTCTGTAACGTTGGGTTCTTGGAGTGGAAGAGGAAGAGAGGAGACGCAGGAGTAAATACTTTAAATCTTTTAATAATGAACGCTGGAGTGGAACAAACAATAAAGCTTAACAATAGTAGTCTCTGGAGTGGAACAAACGCTGGAGAGGAACAAACACTGGAGTGGAACAAACTATAAAGCTAAACATCACAATCTAACAACACAATGTAATACTTCGTCAACACAATGTAACACTTCAAGGACTGACAAAGGAATGGGCAAAACTAGAGGATATTTATACAAAAAGGAACTAATGAGGGAATGGAATGCAGGTGAGTATAACAAGGAACAGATGGAAGTGATGAGGGCAGTGAAACATGGGAGATGTAGTCCGGAGGAAAACTTCAAAATAAGAGTCCTTAAAGAACGTGAGAGAGACAGACTGTGACAACAGATTTATCAAAATGTTTATTTCTGCATAAACATGATCATAAATGTTCTTTGGCTGCTCTTCATTTGTCCAAAACTGTTTAATTTTGTGTAAGGTACTGTACATTATTTCATGCTGTCAGAATAATAAAACTCCTCAACATTTATACATTTCACATACACATTTGATGTGACCTCATAGGTTATGACTCAAGTATGCAAATGACAAATAAATGAATAAAAACCATAATTCCTTTGAGACATAAGAGACAACACAAATATATTGTTCCCGCAATGCAGTAACTAACACTGCAAAAATATTGAATGTTTTTAAGGCTAATGCCCTATCAATTTTAACAGAACAAAATCAAGTTGGGTTAAAAAAACAACAACAAAACCTTACTCCTAAACCTAAATGATAGTGTCATAAAAAGCAAAAGCGAGATGAAAAACGCAATTGCTAAAGCAACCACATAATTTTGTGGTGCTTCTATGATACTTTCAGCTCATGTGTCGACTCGTGTGCTCTCCAGGACTCAAATCCCTGTCCTACGCATCGCAAGTGGAATGCTCAATTTGATCGCACTCAAACAAGCTTATAAATGTTGTTGGTTATGTAATGCAAACTTAAACGTATCACCGTTTAAGTTATTCACTAAAGTAAATGCATTTTGATGTCATAAGATAGCTTTGTGTGAGGAACAAGGCGAAAAGTATTATTGTATTAACTGAAAAATCTGCAGTTTAATTCAAGCCTTTAATGTTTATTTTAAAAGGAAAGCGGCGCAATACATACAACGAGCCATGTAAAAATAATTTTGCTCAAAATTTAGGTACAGTAACGTAATTCTATGAGACCAGGTTGCATAAAAGTATACTGCTTTAAAGGTCCGATAAAATACAGAGGATTGAAGGATTTAGGGGTCACAAATTTGGTTGCGGAAACAGATGGAAAAATACAACAAAACTTCAAACACGGATCTTACCCTTTTGGGTATTTATGTTTAGCTTAATAAACTATTAATGTATTTGCATAATAAGACATACTATTATAAAGTTATTACATATGTGTCCTAACTATGTAGATGAACAATGAAACAAATAAAACAATACATTATGACAATACATTAAAAAAAACTCTGTGATGAGGAGGAGGGCGTGGCCGGGCCGTGAGGGTGCATGGCCGGCACTGATTCAGATGATCAGCGGGTTCCTTGGCTTTATTATCATGTTCAGCAACACAGAATTGAAAAAATTAACATATACTTAACAACTTTGCAATTTTATCAACATCAAACAAAATAGCAATACACGATTGCTGATTGAACCTAAATGATATTTGTACTTCTTGCATACATACAGCTTGTGCATACCTGTTGATCATAAGATGTTATGATACAACCACTCTGTCTTATAAGTAAAGCACCAGTTCTTACATAAGAACAAGTACGGTAGATCAACATAAGTAATGTTACATTAGATAATTGCAGCAACTAATTCTGACCTGAATTGAGTTTTATCTAAATACTCCATCCCTTTTTAAGAAACAGCTGTCTAAAACGGAAACCCAGCAGGCACAATCAAAATGCAGATGTCCTCCACAAAGGTTTGAGAAATACTGAGGGAATACGTGCTCCACTATGAAGCATGAAATTCAGGAGGAGCCACACATGGACTACTAATGTCTCAACACTCTTCTGTCTCATTAACACTTCAAAAGCTGCACTCTCATCAACACAATCCCCTTCTAGTGAAAGTCTATGAGAGAGAGATTAGGATAATCAGAATCAGAGTCTTGGGCGTTCAGGTGGGGTCAGCCGGCTGGTTCATACGCAGGTTCCCTGGTGCATTGCGTGCTGCTGTTTGCGGCTCTTTAGACCCAAGCCCTTGTCTTTCAAGTCACCGGGCCTCTGCTGAGAATTATCAATAAGAGCACTGGCTATGGTGATGCCTGTGGGGAGCAGGAGGAGAAGAGAAAAAAGGAAGGATGTGAGCATCAAAGAAGAGGACTCAGTGGTGCTGCAGGTAAGGCACAGCTGCCCCCTGAAATGAGCATAAAAAAATCCACAATAAAAAAATAAATGTTTGTCAGGAACACAACATTCTAAGCTCATGGTAAGATCCTCAGATTCTCAACCCTACATCATTACAAGTTCATTTGTACGTGAAATACACTAGAAGTCAAAATTTTGGACACAGTTGACTAAATATTTGTTTCTATTGATCTTCTCTTGATTATTATATGATTAAAACAAACAGATTTAAACTTTTTTTTTTCTGTTACATGAAGGTCACATTAAAACTGACTTGGAAAATTTTTACCATGCCTTTATCATTTATATTTGGTACATTTCAAATGCCTTTGTATTTTATTGATTTAGTTTAATCTCAGATACAGACTTTCAATATTAAACAATGAAAATCAGCGAGTATTGATGCTGACTACCACCCTTGGAGTCGTGAGTTCAAATCCAGGGTGTGCTGAGTGACTCCAGCCAGGTCTCCTAAGCAACCAAATTGGACCGGTTGCTAGGGAGGGTAGAGTCACATGGGGTAACATCCTCGTGGTCGGGATTAGTAGTTCTCGCTCTCAATGGGCGTGTGGTAAGTTGTGCGTGGATCGCAGAGAGTAGCATGAGCCTCCACATGCTGTGAGTCTCTGCGGTGTCATGCACAACGAGCCACGTGATAAGATGCGCGGATTGACCGTCTCAGAAGCGGAGGCAACTGAGACTTGTCCTCCTTCACCCGGATTAAGGTGAGTAACCGCGCCACCACGAGGACCTAGTATGCAGTGGGAATTGGGCATGCATAATTGGGGAGAAAAGGGGATAAAAAAAAATTAAATCCATTATAAAAATACAAATTAAGTTTAAAAATGATAATCTAAACAAAGAGTAAACTAAACACAAACTTTTTCAGTATTTATTGTGTGAAAATTATTTGTATAAATGTTAAAAAAAAATTACAATTGTCCCACTGTTGCGGCATCATTTTGACCACACCAAACAATTTTGCCCAAAAGTTAGTGTACTTGTTAATAAAATCCACAAAATTGTGAAGAGCATGCTTGAGATTAAGTGATTTTTAAAGAAAACAAAGTAAAATCAAGTAAAATATCACTTGTGAGCAGAATTGTCAAAAGTCGTGGTGGAGAGGATGATGGAGAGGCACGAGAGGCGATGTATCTATATGCAGGCTTTAATGAAGAAGATGAAGACATAAGACAACGTGGCGTGCCATAAACAAAATCAACTAACCAACACAAGTTTTACACAGACAAGAACTGACAAAGAATGAACAACACAGGAGGGTACTAATGCGGGGATGGCAGACAGGTGAGGACGATGAGGAACAGCTGGTAGTGATAAGGGCAGTGCACTATAGGAAATGGAGTTCAGGGGAAAACTTCAAAATAAGAGTCCATGGAAAACATGAGGGAGACAGAACGTGACATTAACTCCCCCCCCCACTCCAGACTCCTGGCGCCTAAAGATGGAGGGGCAGGAGGAAACAGGTGACCAAAAGACAGGGGTGGAGTCAGGAGGTTTGGGGGGCGGCCTCAGGGCTGGGACAGAGTCAGGAGGCCAGGGAGGAGGCCACAGAGCAGGGACAGGATCAGGAGGCCTGGGAGACTGAGTCATGAGAGGCGGAGCCAAGGAAAGTGGAGCCAGGGAAGGCAGAGCCGAGGAAGGAGGAGCTGTGGAAGACTCTGGGGACGGAGCCGTGGAAGGCGGAGCCATGGAAGGTGGAGCTGTGAGAGGCTCGAGGGGTGAAACTGGGGATCCTAGTGCCCAAAGTGTAGCTGAAGGCCCGAAGGACCGAGGCGTAGCCGGAGGCTCAGAGGACCGAGGCAGAGCTGGGGATCAGAGGACTGAGGTGGAGCCAGTGGGTGTGAGGACGAAGGTGGAGCCAGAGAGAAGGAGATCCCTGGTGAAGCCGAATGCGGAGCCAGGTGACCGACTGACCAAGGCGATAGGCTGATGGCCCACAGTGGAGATGAGGGGACGTAGAGCGGCGGTGATGAAGAGGGATCAGAGGGCCAAGGCAGAGTCCAGGGTTCGGAGGGCCAAGGCGGAGTCGGAGGGTTGACGAATCCCCTTGTCTGTGGAGTCAACTGGGCCGATGGTCGAGCCAGTGACATGAGGGGAACTGGCTGAACAGAGGGAAGAGGAGGAGAGAATGTCTTAAGTGGAGCCAGTGGAGGAGGAAGGGATAGGGCACTGGATGGAACCAGGGTGTCCATTATGCTGGCTGGAACCAGCGGAGGGGGCGAAGGGTAGTCAGGGTGGGAATCAGGGTGGGAAAAAAAGTCCAGGTCTACCAACCAGGCGAGAGCTGGCTCTGGGACAGATGGGGCTACTGGTAATGGCTCTGGGACGGTCGAGGCTACAGGCTCTGGCTCTGGGACGGTAACCGTGGCAGGCATGGGCACTGGCTCATGAGCCGTGGAAAGCGACGAGGGAAGAGCCGTGGAAGGCTGGAGGGCGTCCATTGTGGGAGGAGATTCAAGGTCCTCATCCTCCTTACCTACAGAGAATGGTGAGCTGCTAAGTTTCAGAGCCTCCTCAACATAGTTGGCGAACATCCAGTGAGGACCCATTGGAGGCATCAGCTCCTTCAGTGCACTACTCAGACCAGCCCAGAAGAAATTCAGAGCATGGTTATCATAGTGCACCAAATTTGCTCGATGGAGAAACTCACGAACGTGATCCTCAACTGGACGCAACCCCTGTTCGAGGAGGATAATCTGTACAGCTGCTAGATACATCCTTGTCGGTCAGTTCTTCTGTCAAAAGTTGTGGTAGAGAGGATGATGAAGGAGAGGCAAGAGAGGCGAGAGAGGCGATGTATCTATATGCAGGCTTTAATGAAGAAGATGAAGACATAAGACAACATGGCGTGCCATAAACAAAATCAACTAACCAACATAAGCTTTACACGGACAAGAACTGACAAAGAATGAACAACACAGGAGGGTATTTATACACAACAGAACTAATGATGGGATGGCAGACAGGTGAGGACGATGAGGAACAGCTGGTAGTGATAAGGGCAGTGCACTATGGGAAATGGAGTTCAGGGAAAAACTTCAAAATAAAAGTCCATGAAAAACATGAGGGAGACAAAACGTGACAAGAATAGTTTTAGTGGGCGACATTTTCAAGCAAGCAGTAATATTATTTTTTCCAAAACTCATCTAATCCGAAACTTATCCAAAAAAATTGAAATAGTATTAGTGTATTTAGGATCCATAAAATATTGGCCTTGAAAGTAGCCTTAGCAAGACCAAGGAGTCTGCCATTTTTTTTTTTTTTTTTTTTTTACCACTGAATTATATTTAATAAAATGCAGAGTTTAAGATGTGATAGGAATGTCACTATGGTGGAAATTTTCATGACTTTCAAAAAAAAAAAAAAAAAAAAAAAGACATCTCCTGTGACACATTTACTGTATATATGTTGGACCTTTTTAGGAGACAAAATAAACTAGTAAGAACGTGAAACATTTTTTTAATGAGACTTTACTTTCTAGAAATCCACAGTGCTTGTATTTATCTATATATTTATATTAAGCAAGCACTATGATCACTATGAATTTTCATTGTATGAAAAAGAGCAGCTTTGACATTTTGATGACCATTCCTTGTTTGTTCCATGGAAAAAAATGAAATAAAACAGAGATCTGAAATAGGATCTGGGGAGAGTTGTGATAGAAGCTTGCCATAGATCTTTTCCACAATTATGAAAATTCTAATCCACTAAAGCATAATTGCAAGTGTTTTTTTTTTTTTCTTGCAATTAACTTCACGAAGTTTAAAATATTTTTTTCCTGATACAATAATTAAAGGAATATTCCAGTTTCAATGGAAGTGAATGGGGTCAGTTTTTGGAGGGTTTAAAGGCAGAAATGCAGCCTGGTATCATGAAATTGCAACATTTTTGCAAAACTGAAAAAAATATAAATAAATCTATAACACGTTTGGCTGCACTTTTCAAGTGAAATGTCCAGCAGGGGGTGCCAAAACTTAAGGTGAATTTTAGATGGAGGTTTTATTAAGTAAAACGAACCTCCCTAACCTAAAACTTTACCCTAAACTTAACCAATAGTGTCCGAAAAGAGAAATGAGACTTTAACAAAACAGACATCCTTACCCTTAACCAACACCTAACCAAAACCGATATTGTTTTAAAATGCAGAAGTGAAATGAACAGCACATTTTCTGCAGCAACCACATCATTTCGTGTCGCTTCTATGTCTCTGTCGTGTCACGGCTCAGCTTGAGTACTTGTATGGTTTTGAGCCGTGGTCCTCCAAGTCCAAAGTCCAATGCTCTATGAGGTGTGCTACTGCACAAGCTAATCATATTGGAATAAGTGTATATATGTAGCTGGGTCTGTAATACAAGCGTTAAAATGTATAATTTATCAAAAGATGCATTAAAGTGTGTTGATATAATATAGCAGGGTCAGAGTAATAGAGAGAAAAGTAAGTGTTTATAAAGTCATAATCAGCCATTATCGTTATAAGTCATGATTTGAGTGAAAGTGAATAAAACGCACAGTTGGAAACTGGAAACTACAGGGAGTTCCTGGAGACACGTATAACAAGTTTTGCAAAAATGTATATAGAGTCACGTTTTCACTTTGAGACCAGGTTGCAGCCATGTGAGACTTGTAATTTTATAAAAGCACTTACATTAATTTTGTTTAAATCATCATTTTTACAGTTGTTTTAGGGTTGTAGGGTTTATGCTGTTGCATCATCATGGCAACAAAGTTGTAAAATTGGATTTACCTTTACACTGAAAAGGTCAGTATGTAATTTTATCACACTAAAATCATGTTAACACACATATTGTTTACATCTTGTGGCTATATTTTGAAACTGTGAGAATTTTAATGTTTACAGATTGGCCCCATTCACTTCCATTGTAAGTACCTCACTGTAACACAGGTTTTTGCTTTTATTAAAGAAAAGGCAGACAAGTTGAAATGATCTCTTTTTAACATGATCAACATTATGCTACAAATGTTGTCGACTGTGCTTAAAGTCTGCGTGAAGTGCCTTGAAAAGCGCAGCTCAAGCTAATGCCTATTTTAAAAGTAGCCAGTAAGTAGGCTTTTGTTTACTGTACATTGCAGTCCATACAAACACATTCCCCCTTTCCACTGTGCTGCTGCTAGAGAGTGAAACTGGTACAGAAACTGAGGAGCAATCTGGATACAGAGTTTAACCGCTTTTTCACTGACTTGAGAATGGAACGATGATCTAACTAAACACGCTACTGCATAACCGACAAACAAACACAGCACATCACGGTCTTTGCTTACGATGAGACTGAAGCCGTTGTGCAAGTCCAATGCAGATTATTGAGAAACAAGTAAAACATCACAATATATCACTGTTTTTATTCACAATACACTAAACACAAAGAACAAACAACACTTACCTGTGCTGTACAAACCAAGAAACCTCAGAAAAGCACCTGCATTAAAAATAAACTTAAGACACTTTCATTGCATTAAACTCCCGCGAGCAAGTTCCATTCAGAAGGGATCGTCCCTATGCTCTATTCCCTTCAAAGATAATTACCCTCCATTGTGAGAGCTTCAGATGGCTGAAAGGTGATAATGGTCATTCAAAACTCATTTTTTAAGTGATTATTCTTGGAAATTCTGATTGGAATGACCCTACAGAATTGATTGTGTTCCCTTTGAAGTGCACTGCGAAGGCATTATCAGTGCCAGTTAGAACACAGCCAGATGAACTGAACAGATGTAGTGGGAGGGTGCGTTTTAGTTCAAGAAAGCATTTGATTGGACAAGGTTTCTGAACCTCTATGTGATGTCATGGATATTCCTTTTTAGCCAGAAGAGAAAGACTGCATATTTTAAATTTGTATATCTTCTGAAAATGAATTTTGTCAACGTTTAGAAGTACACTAGCATACAGATGACCTTAAAGCTAATAGATATGGACTAAAAGCATCAAAAATTTATTTTGATTTCACAGGGCCTTTAACTTGTATTGAACCCAAAAATATACATTTAAAAGAATTACATTTACAGCACAAACGGCACCAAACAATGGAATTCTTTTGAAAACAGAACAAAAAAAGTGTTTTCTGCTGAGGAGAGATGTCCATCTCAAGTGAATTAATTGCCAGACTGAATCAAATCAGGTAACGGATGAGGAGAAGGCTAAAGTGCTCTCGACTAATGGAAAATCAAACTCATTCTTGTGAAGCTTTGGCAGGTGAGCTGCTTGCATGATTAACCCTCAAGAATTCTGCACTTTGAGACAGGATGTGTGAATCTGAGAACTCCATTAAAGGTAATCAGAAAAAAAAAATAAAAACACTGCTGACCTCAAGGCATGCATCACTGCAAATAAACACTTTACAGCTTCTCCATTATTGGAAAGCGCTGTTGTCTTGTCCACATGAAACTTCAATGCCTTCCCATCATGTCCTGCATTTGTCATGAGTGATGCACAAAAGATGTGTACCAGAGATAATCAGAAGAATGCCTCAGCAGGAGCGAGAGAGCAGCTGTCTGTAGCGAGTCCTCTTCGCACCACCTGTCTCTTCACAATGTGTCATTACGTCCCACCAAGGTCACTCCTCCAACTGATGAGTTTGTTCCACAAGCAATCAGCCACACTCCAGCCTCAGTGTGATGCCAAGGTTACTTTAAGAGGGAATACACTCTCAACCTGACTATCTATTTAATTCCGGCTTTCCTTGAGTCATAATGACTTCAGCCATCATTCACAAGCTCTTGTCAAGACATCAGACATAGTATGGTGGGGGTCAACATCATGATTTACATCAATGTTACTCATGTGATTAGGGTTAGGGACTTATAAGGGATAATGAACACACTAACTGTGGCTAACTCTTCTAGCACACTTTGGGCTTGACAGACTACAAAATTCAGCAGATTTAAAAAGCTAGGCAAGGAAGTAACAACATTTTCAAAATTGGGGGGACCAAATGTTATGTTAAAGTTGACCCAAAATCCAACATCTGTCATAATTTACTCACTCGTGTTGTTTCAACCCGATTACCTTTCTTTCTTCCATGGAACACAAAAGGAGAAATTTTAATGAATGCCACTGTCCGACTTTTTATTTCTGTTTTACACTGTGTTCAAGTTTCTTTCATGCACTCAAAAATTATTTCCATTAAAAAATTACATTTCAGGTTGTTTCTCAACAAAACCGATTGTATGCCTTCAGACGACTTGGAATATGACGCACACATTGCATGGACTACTTTTATGATACTTCTTGCATCCTTTTCAAAGCTTAACATTGAAACGATGTCCAATGCCATTGTATCGAAAAGTAGCGTACTGTGTGTTGGCTAAATATATTTGGCCTGCACCATTCACTGATCCAACTGTAATTGCATATTCGTCAACTTTCTACTGCCTCATTTTCTCTTTAGCTGAAATGATTGCGCTATGTTTGGCAAATTTCTTAATTATTTTCACTGCTCATTTGCATGACAAATCTAGCTTGAAATTATCAACTAATTTAAAACACTTTCCAACATTGATTACAACTTTAGCATACCTTCATATCTGAGCTTTCTGCTGACCAAAAAGGATTTGAATTGTCCTCTATGTCATCCTCATCATTAAGTTAGGTTTGAATACAAATCCAATGACCAATGCAGCAGAGATATGTTGTTGTAATGAGTATAGTGACACGCATCTGCTGTGATCTGAGAATGTCCATGAATGCAAACGTTTGAGTTTGATTGCCCTCCTGAGGGTCAATGCCTCAATAAAATGTTCTTTGTGTTGCTATCACTGTCAGTCGCTGAATGGCTACATTGACCACAGCTGAGCTACCTGACATTATAAGGTGAAATTGGTTTCTCCCAGCACAAAAGCATGAGTAAGAGAGGGAAAACGCAGAACCAAAAGAACAAATAGCTTAGACAGGTCTGCGCCTACATGCACTTGCTAACAACTGCACAATTAGCAATTTTACATCTCATTATCAACATGCTGGGAAAAAAAAGCCAGAGCGAGAGAATGGGAGTGTGTGCTTGTGTCTAATGTAACCTTGAGAGCGATTTTTGAGCACTCAGATGTGCACAGGCTAACACCTGTCCTGACACTAATTACGCTATGTAAATTGCTAATAACATGTTTACAAAAGGAAAACCACATATGGTACACTTGTGATTATAGTCATAAACAGATTAAGGCTGCATGGAATTAGGGTTGCTCCGATACCAACATTTTGGCTTCGGTACGATACCAGTCCTGAGTACATCGGTATCGACACTAACTCGATACTTTGGCAACAAATGAAAAAAACCTCAGATTTTTTATTAAATTATACAGAAAAATACTTGTCTAAAAGAACTGCATAAAGTCTTATAGATACAAATTATGTCTTTTCTGTTTTCATTTTTCAGTATTCCATGTTAAATGTTTTAATTAAATGTTATGATCAAATTGTGTTTAATCAAATACATACAGCTTTAATCAAATGAAAATATAATACTTTTCAACAATATATACATGTGTGTGTGTGTGTGTATATATATATATATATATATATATATATATATATATAATTTTTGGTAAAAAGAAAGAAAAAACATGCACAACAGAGCTTTACAGTATTAATGAAAATATTAAATGAAAACAATCTGATTACCTGAGGCAAAAGGCTTCCATGGCTGAATCACAACATGCTGATATTCAGTACACTTGCTTATGTGATATTGCTTACAGATAATAATACTAATAATATAACCATTTAATATTATAGTATTGTTACTATGAATATTATTGTGACTGCTTTGAATATTACACTTTTATACAGTAGTAATATTTTTCTGTCATAATGTCTTCGATTTCATGCATCCGGTTGAATAGAGCTCTCATTTCAGCGGGACTTTTATTTTGAAAGATCTTTGAAGTTATTCCTGTTTGTAAAGGGTTCGTTATATTAAGCTTTCCGCAACTCGTGAGCTGAAATCTCCGAGCTGCAATGGAGAAAGAGTTCATTTGAGAGTACACAACACACTGATCTGTGGCTCTGCAGATGGATACTATTGGACACACTGCATGAAAATCAAGCATTAGTAGTGTGTGTTGCATTTGTGTGTGTGTTCGTGCCTTTATGTATGTGAAGGAGATGACAGGGCAGAGAGGCGACTCTTATTCATACTGGCGCGCAGTGCATGTGACTGTTTATAATTTCATTAAATGACATCCTTCTGCTGTTTAATGATCACACTTGGCCATATAGAGGATTGTTTTATTATTATTTTCAAATGGACTTTGATTTCATCTCAAAACTCTCACATTACATTACATTTTGCTAATGGCAGCATACTTTAATATGGTACCGAAATGAACAACAAGATGATATTGTACCAGTTAAAATTTTTTGGTATTGCAATATTTCGTTAGTACCGGTATACTGCGCAACCCTACATGGAATATAAACAAATCAGTTTGCTTAGTTGGTTAGCCCTGTAAAGTTTCCATTGATAAATCTGTAGTGTAAAGTGCAATAGTGACTGCCTAATATTTCCACAGCATTGGTTCCAGAAATATTTTTCCCATTTTCTCCATAGGAATTGGAAAAAAAAGAGAAGCATGCAACGTAGCACAGTTACTGCATATCGTAAACTAGTTTTGACAATTTGTTTACTTTATTTACAGTATTGTGGGAAACAGAATGCTTCGTCATGCCTCACACAACGATTTTGCAGTACAGTAATGTAGCTCCTACTGGCACAACCTGTAAATACTTTTTGCAGTAACTACTTTGAACAATAATCTAAACTTTGCAACAGTAATAGAAAAGATGCTGTACAGGAGTCAAGACAGCCACTTATATTATTTAAATTAGAGTTGGGGTACTTGAGTTCAAGTCACAAGTCCAATTTTAATGGACCAGGAATTGTCATGGACTCAGATGCATTTTTACTCAGACTTGACTCGGACTCGAGCCTTTGGGACTTGGGATTTTTTTCCGAGTCCATGGCATTTGATTTGTGATGCAATGAACAAAATAAATAAATAAATATGATGAAAAAGAAATAAATGGACACTGTCTGCAAGTAGTTGTAGCACCCCCTGATGTCGTAGACGTAGCAAGAGTTTGTTTCACTGTGTTGAGCAAACACACCTGCAGAGTGGCACACTCAGTCAACCAATACGCTTGAATGTTACTACGGAGACTGCTGTATAACATCGATTACCGAGGTGGCTGGCATGACAAACACATAAAGACAGGTATGTAGCCAATGTACTAGAAACCAAACAAGGCAATTTCACACGGCACGGGACTTGACAACTGGTAAAACTGCATGCGCCGTTTGTGCAGCCAAGACGGTGCTCGCATCGCGGTTTCATCGTGGTTCAGAACTTCATAAATCAAGTCACCCACATCATGTCTCTCACAGTTTACTAAAACAACATATCAAAATAAAAATTCAGAAAAATATTATTAATATTGGGCTATTAAGTCTTTTTAGGCATAATGTATCTACACATGTAGGCATCTGTAGTCTCTTGTGGTCCACGCAGTGTTGTCAACTTAAACTGGTCCTTGATGAATTAACTGTAACTTTTTAAATAGTCTGGAAAAAAAATTGTATTGCTAAAGCAGACAGCAACTCTAAACAGATAAACAGCACCTATTTATTGTTTTTCTATTTTAAAAGCATTGACGAGCTTAAAATATGTTCTTTTACAGTTTTTTTTCCACAATAAAATGCACAAAGAAATATGAAGTTATTTTGGGTAGCGAAATATTTTGTTTATAATTTAATTATAGATTGGGTGACCAGACGTCCCGATTTATTACACAGGACAGTACCGACTTTTGGTAGAGTCACTGATTTTTTTTCTTCTTAAATTAAATCTCCTCATCGTCCTTCTCGCTATTGTCTCTGGTATTGTTTGCAGAGAATAAAATAAATTTTGTTGTCGCACGTAGATTTGATGATACATTCATTCTAGTCTTCAGCAAATCAGCTGAAATGTATCGGTTACCATGGAAATGATGTCACGTGCTCTTTGTCGTCCTGTCAGTCAGATGCCCAAAATAATGCAAAAATGCGTTTTCAACAACGAGCTGAAAGAAGCCGATCCATGTCTTTGTGCAACACGTGAAAATGTAAGCGGGGTGTTTTCTTAATGTTCATTTTCCCCACGAGCACGGAGGAAATTCAGAAAGTGTCATATTCAGACAGCTACACTGCACTTTTTACATAATACAAGCACTTAAAGGAATATTTCGGGTTCAATACAAGTTAAGCTCAATCGATAACATTTGTGGCATTATGTTGATTACCACAAAAATAAATTGACTCGTCCCTCCTTTTCTTAAAAAAAAAAGCTGGGTTACAGTGAGGCACTTACAATGGAAGTGAATGTGGCCAAATTTTAACATTAAAATACTTAAACAATATGCATGTAAACATGATTTTAGTGTGATAAAATCACATATTATCCTTTCTGTGTAAAGTTATAACCAATTTTACAACTTCGTTACCATGAAAATGTAATGTCAACAAACCCTAAGACCCTAAAATGACTGTAAAAATGACTATTTAAACAACTTTACAGCTCAAATAATACATGAGTTTTAACAGAACAATTAATGCAAGAGCTTTTATAAAATTATAAGCTTCACATTTCTGTGTTTAAACCCTCCAAAAATTGGCCCCATTCACTTTCATCTTCCCCATTCACTTCCATTGTAAGTGCCTCACTGTAACCTCAATTTTTGCTTTTTTTAAAGAAAAGGAGAGACATGTCAACATTATGCCACAAATGCTGTTGACTGAGCTTAACTTGTATTGAACCCAGAACATTCCTTTAAATGTTGAGATGTGGTACTAAATTTTGAATTTTAGGTTCTAATGTAGTGAATTTTGTGTTAAAATGTGTCCCTGACTTGACAAGTCTACTCATAATTACACATATGAAATTAAATGGATAGAATAGGCTACTTGGAATTTGTAAATTAAAAAAAGCTAAAATGTGGTTAAATAGTGAAAAACTAAATATAAAATAAAATAGACATTTTTACAAACTATATATTGCAGAAGTTTGCATACCCCTTTTGTTTTAGGCCTATACATTTTCACACCCCTTTCAGAATGTATGCAAATATAAGAGATAAAAGCTTATATATTTTATGTAGTACTGCCCTTCAAAAGCTACATTACACAAAATGTACTGTAATTTACACAAATCATCCTGTTCAAAAGTTTGTATCCCCTTGGTTCTTGTGTAGCCTTCTTGAGCATCAATGAATGTTTGCACCTTTTGTAATAGTTGTGTATGTGTCCATCAATTGTCCTAAGTGTCAAAAGCTGGATGTCTATATCATATAGCCACAGCTGGGAAGAACTCAAATTTGCAGAAGATGCTGGAAAACCAAAGAATGTACAGTATTTTTCTTAAGAAAAGTGGACAGCTTCACAGCTCAGGACAAAGGAGGGACTCACGAACAATTATTACACAAACAGTCATTAATCATAGTGAAAGCAATACACCATATTAAAGGGTTTGCTCTTGTGCCAGTAGCTCTAAAGCTTTCATGCAGTCTGTCTCATGAACACGCACAGGAGATCTACGGTCGGTGAAGAGTTTCACTTAATAATACATCAGATTTATGTTTGTTTCTCACCAAACCTTATCGTATTCCTTCAGAACAAGACATGAGTCGCATACAATATGTTAGACTTCTTAATTATACTTTTGCGTCCTTTTGAAGCTTGAAGAAGTGATCACCATAAACTGCCTTTGTGTGACATCACTGAGCACAATTTTTTTTTCACAATTTCTCCCTTTGTGTTAAGAAAAAAGAAAGAAAAGTTATAACAACACAGGGGTGAGTAAACAATGACTGAATTTTCATTTTTGGGTGAACTAATCCTTTAAGAACCAAGCGAATGTAAACTTTTGAACCGGATAATTTGTTTAAATTCAGTTACTATTTTTGTCTTGTGGAATATATGTGAGTATCTGTTGTCAAATAGCTTCTTCAAGGTAGTACTAAATACATTTTTATGATACTTCTTATTTTTTTTAAACGATAACACATGGACACATCAGGGTTTTAGGTGCACAAACAGTGCGCAGAACTGCCCCATGTTTTCCACGAATTAACAATCACGTCCGTGTTAAATGGCCCTAATATTAGCAGTGGGCTTTACCAGTGTTTTCGGATGTAGCATTTGCAGTCAAGTCGTGAGATGTAACTTCTCAGTGAGTGCTAATTACTACTGTGTTGACTCATTATTTTTCCAAACCAGTCGGCAGATAGAGACAAGAAAGATATCTCAGTATATATTATTTATTTAAATAGGGACAATTTTAGATAAACTGAACTAAATTGAAAGGACAAGTTGAAAATGAAGAAGAAATAACAAAACAAAATTACAATTCGAAACAATAATAACTCTCATTTTAATGACTAACACAGCTTTCACTTTCTATAGTCTATGTTTGAGTGGAGGGGAAAAAAGCAACAAATAACTGAAATGTCAACAGAACACATTATGAAGTGTGTTGGAGGACAATTTTTTCTTCATACACCTAAAGCGTATGCTTTCATTCTGAAACCACTTAGAAGTCTGTTCAACAACATACTAATCATAAAATATCAATAATAAAATGTTTTTGCTACATTTATATTGACAATTGTGCTTTCTTAGTTGTGAAAGTTAAAATAAGCTTAAAATATTGATGTTGAGTTTACGGACATAGACTCGACGCCGACTCAGCCCCTTTTCGACTCGGACTCGATTGTTTAAAGACTCGGACTCGACTAAGGTGGACTCGAACCCAACAATAATTTAAATAACATTTTTATTTGTATAAATCTTGATTAAGCATTTTTTCTCAAAGAAGAATTTTTTCAAAGTACCCTAAATGCATTTGTTGGAAAGGGTTATAAATTAGTTAGTCTGCCACGACAGATTGTAGCTGCAGATAAAGCAGGTCAGAATAAAATCAATTTAGCTTTGTTGCTCACTTATACAACTATCAAAAGACTGCACTCTCATTCACTCCCCATGCGGGTTCCCTGTGGTGCTGACTATGCTTTAAAGGCACTAAACTGACATTTTAAAAGGGTAAACGGGCAATACAGTCATCGCAAGCTTTCTCGTAAACACAGAAAAACACAGATGGCCACTATGATGTTGGGAGGATACTCTATAATATCATCAGTTAATGATATAGACTCTTTGTCATGATCATCAACATACAGTATATATCCTGAATGATAGGGTTAAAGGGATAGTTCACCCAAAAAATTAAAATTATCTCATTATTTACTCACCCTCATGCTACCCCAGATGTATATGAATTTCTTTCTTCAGCAGACCACATTTGAAGAAAAATAGAAAAAATATCTTAGCTCAGTAGGTCCTTAAAATGTAAGTGGATGGTGATATGACCTTTGAAGCAAAACAATCGCTTTTGGTGCGAAAAATATACATATTTAAGTAATATTTAGTTGTAAATCATCGCTTCCAGTCAACAGCATTATATGCATTCACGAGAGGGCGGAGTTCACATGGTCTGTCATGTGACGTATTCGTGTTGGCATGTTTGGACGTAATCGCGATTACGTCACGCGCGTACTGCTGCTGACCGGAAGCGATGATTTATAGTTAAAAACTACTTAATTATCTTTTTTGCAGCAAAAGTAATCGTTCCACTTTAGAAGACATTCATTTAACCAGTGGAGTCATATGGATGATGTTCATGCTGACTGTCTGTTCTTTTTGGAGCTTCATAGGTTGGATCACCATCCACTTCCATTAAGACCTACTGAGCTAAGATATTTTTCTATTTTTCTTCAAATGTGTTCTGCTGAAGAAAGAAAGTCATATACATCTGGGATGGCATGAGGGTGAGCAAATGATGAAGTTATTCACTAAACCACTCTATAGATTTTTTTTGTCAACTACAATCTAGTCAAGTAATTTTTTATTTGTATAGCGCTTTTTACAAAACACATCGTTTCAAAGCAGCTTTACAGAAAATTTTGCTGTAACAGAAAATAATGCTTTAATGTGTTAGAGTCCTCATTGTGCGGTTTAAATTAACAACTCGATTGAAAATCATGCCTTAAAAATTATAGTCTTTACGGCTCTAGAGAGCAAGCCAAAAGCAAGGAGCACAAAACTCCATAAGATTTTAGTTAATGAAACCCCCCCCCCCCTGAAAAAAAACAACAATAAAAAAAAAAAACCTTGGGGGAAACCAGGATCAGCTGGGGGAGCCAGTACCCCTGAGGCTATACAGCAAGAAAAGAATGCCAGTGTTAGTTATCTATGTGCAGTGCAATCTTGTTTTATGTGAGTGAACTGAGTAGATGTTGATGAGCAATGTTTAAAACTCAAGGATTTTGTATGAACTGTGAGATTAATAATTTAGGTTCTTGTAGTCCAATCCGAACTGTCTGCGGAAGTGCAGGTACTGTAGATGAAGTGTTCTTTTCATTTAGCTGATGAAGGCTATAGTTGGCCTTTATTTATTGTCTAATTATTCCATTTTAAGAAAATGTAGTTCATCCTATGACCAAGATGATGGCCAATCTAGGCCATGTTAAGCTATTTTTAGAGATGAGGCATCACAATGGCTTTGTTGTTGATGACAGAAAAATATTTAATAACTTCATTAATTTACCATAATATGTTCCTGCTAAAGGTTTAAGAACAAAGAAAGTGTGCCAAGGTAACAGTGGTTAAAATAAAATGGCATATAAAACTACCCTTAACTTTTGAACACAACATTAAAGATAAAGCTTTTTATACAATTCAGACAATCCAATTTGTAAATTTGTACAACTTCTACGAAGATGCGAGCAAATTTTTACAAGTTGGAATATTGTTATTACAGTAGTTCTGACATGACATGAACGCTCCAAAAGCCTGACATTCTTGCAAAATAAACCCCTTGAGGGGATTTCATGTCTGGATACGGATCACCCTGCCCGGGTTAATTTAGCAATAATGACCATCTGACTGTTCCTTATCCTTCACTTATTGTACTCTAATGTGGTCTAATTACATGGGAGATCTATGTCTTAGACAGAAATACAGTATATAAGCTGTAAAAATTAAATAAGGAGGGACTTGAATTAATTCTTGCATCACCTGTAACCGGTTTACACAACATCCTCCTTGACTGTCTCAATCATTCACTGCTGCTGCATTTCTTCATCTGAATAAGCAGGTGAGAGAGACAGGAATGGTATTTTGTTGTGCAAGTGCTCTGCTGATGTCCTATGTGAGAGCTCTGGTTGCACAGACAGCAGAATCAATCTGTTATCTTACAAGCAGATGTTCCGCTCTGTTGTATCCACCTGACTCGCAGTATGAGACTTGGAACATTCAGCACTGTTTGTGTGTGTGTGTTATTGGGAGTGCAGTAATATACAGTATAGTAGGGGGAAAGAGTTACACAAAGGTTGTACATGATCAGCATGTGGTTGCAACTGGAAAAGATATGAGATGTCAAATAATGAAACAAATGCAACTCAATAATATATATATATATATATATATATATATATATATATATATATATATATATATATATATATATATATATATATATATATTTACCTGTGTTTTTCAATGTTCAACAAGCAAACTTAAACAATGATGTAAATCCATCCAGTGAGCAGTTATACCTGGCCATTAAAAGGTGATTAAAGACCAAAGTGACCTGTTAGGAGAAGCTGACTGTGCAAATGAAGAAGCAACAGAAAGTCATTGGGTGAATTGTATAATGTCTTTTGGGGGAGGGGTGAGGAAGTCCCTGGTGGCTGATGTTTAACATGTATTTTTTTTTGTTAAAATTAAAGCATTCATGCAATTGTAATTAATTAAAAATGTTTAACGTGTTAATTTTAAAATTAGATTCTGACTAAACACTGGTAGGAACAGGGTGGGCCCTTTGCGATGTGTCCGGCGGGGACAGTACACACCTCAAACACACACACAACAATGATTCTGTGTCATTGATCAAGGGATGGAGAAATGACTTTTAAGAAACAAACCCAGATGGGACAAAAGTACAGTACTTTATGTCCTTTGTAAGGTGTAAAGTAATTACCATAGAAGCATGTCAAGTCTTAACAATCACCTAAGATCCAAACACAACACATGGCATTGATAAGGGAGTTCTTCTGTGAAAGGTATGTCGACGCGCTGCTCAAAGTTGTAACAATTTCAATGAACCCATTGCCGCTGATCTTTTGAAGCATCAGTTTATGATTACTGAACAATTCAAATGAATGTGGGCAGTGCCAGCGCTAAAAGCCAAACAAGACAATGGCCAGGTTCACAATGGCATACTACCACACTTCTCTTTTATATTTCTGCCATACAAAGATATAACAAAAGCAGTAAGAGTAGTATGGGTAGTATGCCATTCCGAACTCTGTCATTCTCTGCAGCACTTGTCATGGGAGTTCAAACTTCAAAGCACTTGACGGTGGCATTGAGCTATGAGTTGATGCCATGATGCGAATTGTGAGAATGTCACTTTAGCATTTATTGTTACTTGAATTGGTGCATTTTAGGGCATTTCTTTCTTTATACTGTGGAAGTTTTTGTTTGGAAAATGTTAGTAAACATTGAATAAAGAAGAATAAAGAATACAAAAGAAGTATATATAGAGTCAAATTTCAGCACTTTCAAAAACATTCGTTTAATCGTGATTAAATATTTTAATAAACTGACATCACTAATTTTGGGGCATTTTATTTTTGAATCACATCTACTATCGTATGCTGGTGAAAAAAAAGCCTGCAGAGGTAAGTTGAAAAATAATGCAAAAAATACAGAGGTAAAAGGTACTTTTTGCTTATTTTGGTGAGTCAAGTGGCTTAATTTGAGCTTGTTTTTTCCAGATCAGGTTTCTGTTGCGAGATCTGTCAACATGGCAACTGGTATTTCACCCACCCTTAGTGCAGTACTGTCATTTAAAAAAGAACGTTATTAACCGTTCTTTTATTTTGTTCTAACTGGTAACCATTTGGAAAGGAGGCTGTGGAATTTCTGAACCGGAATGAAAAAAATACAGTTTTTGCTCAGAACGAACCGAAATGAAAATCATTTTGTTTTTAGTCCCTGCTCACGAAGAGCAATTTCTAGCCAATTAAACATTGTATAGCAGATCATAACTAGAATTGTTTTTATTTCCATGACTTTTCCAGGCATGGAAATCTGTATTGTAAAAATCTTTTATATTTCCAGGTTTTCCATGACTGTGGGATTCCTGTATATACTAATAAATTGAATTTCAGTGGGTAATTTTCTGGACACAGTCTACAAATTTTGTGCATCTGCAAGTGTCTGATTTATACATTTAACTTTTGTCATTACTATGTTTTTCAGCGTTATTCGTCTAAAGAAAAAATAAGTTAACAAAAACAATGATAATTTTAACAGATTCGTTTCAAACGTTTTAACACACTGGGTCATTTAACAATGTAGAAAATGTATTCACAGGATACAACTGTGATATCCTTCCATTTAGAATACAAGACTCAAATTTCAAGAAAATGTGTCTTTGTCTAGATTTATACCCAACATTATGTGTTCCATCAGTGCACTCACTTTTTCATGCATTTACATATTGGACAAACCAGGCCAAAGTCAATAATATGACCTATGTTTGGGGTGGTTGAAATTACACTACCATCATATTATCTGCTAATTATATTAAGTTTGATGAACTACATAGTATGTCATATTAAGGCTGCAAAGTATATATATTTTGGTGGGTCATGCTTTAATTAGGAGGGTCAGACTCATTCCCATGACCTTCAGATGATTGTCTGTTACATCAGCCACACAAGTAGACCAAGGAGTTTTTGTCTATTATTCTTTCTACAGGATTGCACTTGTCTGAGGTATTGCGCTTGTAGAGAGAGAAAATAAAGAAAACCGAATCCGAAAGAATTCACTTTTTCCTTTTAACTCATTTCTCATTCTGACTTTTCTAATATTTCTCATAAAGACTTTAAACATACACTCATTTAGAATCCAAAAGACAATTTAATTCCATTAGAATAATTTATAAGAGAGACAGAGAGATAAATGAGTCAGACGAGGACTGTGGGGATTTGGCAAGGCAGATACAGAGGTTTGTCTTCACATACAGAGAATGACAGCGTATTTGTTTGTTTGTGTCCATCTCAGAATCACTGTGGTGATTAAGAGGATGATTTACAAGATTGTAAGCATCCAAGAATAAGTTCTGTAAACTTAACATATAGAGCAAATATCAATCTCAATATGCCACACTTTTGTTGTAAATGTTCATTGGACTAGAGGAAATAAAACAGCATATCGAGGCAATCACATATTTTGGAATACAATTTGCAAGAGCACAGAGTCAAAACTACAAAGAATGTGACACTGAACAAAATCTTTTCTTCACAATGACTGATTGGTCATGTTGACTATTTGTACATGGATTTCTATGCAGTGACAGTGTTTGTGCTCTACAGAGTTTTCAGTTGATCATGACCTTTCCGTGACCAAGTTTTGAGTGCTTTTAGATGAAAACAGAAGAAAGCAATTCTCACCGAACGACTTCTATATTGACATCTCCTCTGCTTGCTTCACCCTTCATCGGTGAGAGGTAGGGAATTGCTAGTACATTCCATATATGTGTATATACAGTCCATAACTTCAGGTTAGGAATTTAAATATTGATTTTGTGTCAGACCAATGCCTAGGCACAGTAAGCGTGTTTTGTGTAAAAGCTAATAGAATGATCAACAGCATCAAATTAGAGATGTTTAGCTGAGTGTATTGAAATGAACTGGAGACACTGAAACATCCAATATGGCAGGTGAAGAAAAGGAAGTCCTGCCTTACAGGTAAAAGAGCCAATCACCTTTTATTTGGAGATATTGCTTGTCAGAAATCGCAGTCAGAACCCGCATGCGCATCAGGTAAAACAGTCTAAAAATAGTTTGTTGCTGATTTAAATATGTGATTTGTTATGTAATCGAAGTAGACAGGAGCTGTACTTGTATGCCATTTGTATCCATAAAAAATAGCTGTCCAGTGGTCTTTCCAAGATGGCCACTGAGTAGACTGACTTCTCTTGAAAGGGACTTAAAGGAATAGGCCACCCAAAAATGATAATTCTCTCATCATTTACTCACTCTTATGCCATCTCAAACTCATATGACTTTCTTCCATGGAAAACAAACAAATGTATTTTAATGGAGAAATTATATTGTTTGTCCATTCAATGCAAGTAAATGGTGACCAAATTTTCAAGCTCCAAAAAGGACATAAAGGCAGCATAAATCTATCCTTATGATCCATGGATTTATTTAAATCCATGTTTTCTGAAGCGATCTAATCGATATTGGGTAAGAACAGACCGCAATATATCTTTTTTTTTTTTTTTCACTATTAATCTTGACATCAGCAGTCTCCTAGATCATGAGGAGTCTTTTAGATTACTTTTATGATGCCTTTATGACCTTTTTGGAGCTACATTTTTTGTCTCCATTCACCTGCATTGTATGGACAAACAGACATCATATCTCCATTAAAACATCTTCATTTGTGTTTTGAAGAAAGAAAGTCATATGATTTTGAGACAACATAAGGGTGAGTAAATGAAAGAATTATCATTTTTGGGTCTTCTTCTTCGTATGGCTGAGTATAGAACAGCAACTAGTTTCATTTTAAGATGTGAATTGATTTTTTTGAAAATTTTTGGGTGAACTATTCCTTTAAATTCAGCAAACATTCTGGGGCGAATTCACTAAACAGATGCACCACTTTTGCGCGTGGTATTTCAGCGCAAAACCCTGCGTCTTATTCACTAATCACCCGCAATCTAGTTTAAGCATGCGCAGTTAGCACTGAAATTGCACTGTGTCTTGACTATATCATTTAAGTCAATGCCCTTCCTTTCTGTGCAAACAATGCCTCCTTTCTATTTAAATTAGGCTTATTAAAGATTGCACTTCATTCATAAGAATTGCCTGTGCAATTTACAACGCGCTATTACGGCCAAATGAAAGCAGGCGGTAAAGTGAATTTTATTGAAAAGAGATGTTTGTGTATATTTTCTATCAATCATTTCAGCAGTAATTCATAAAAGAATTATCAAATGATGGTGAAGAGTGTCACAGCCTGGCATATATCCAGATGCGTGGTGTAGTCAAGAGCACTTTCGGCATGTTAAAGAGATGATTCAGGTGTATGGATCACAGTAGTCAGTGTTGCCATTCAGTCCTGCAAAAATGTGTCATATAACGGTGGTCTGCAACATCGTCCACTATTTAGCCCCCAGAATTGACTTGCAAGATTGGAATTGCATGTGCAAATTGTGTTCAACAGCGATTCTGTGGGCGCATTTGCGCCGTTGCCTGATCTGCATAATTCCTTTAGTGAAGTGAGTTCTAAACCAGTGCAGACAGTGCGTGCAAATAACCGCCGCTTTTATCTGGCACAATTTATTCTTAGTGAATTCCCCTTTCTGTCTCATAACATCATATTTGTTGGAGAAACTTGTTGATGTTGACATGTAGGACTGCCCATCTTTTTACATTAACGGTGAAGTGTGTAATTGCTACTAGTGGCACCAAATGAAGCAGAGGGCTCATGTCTCAATTGTAGACATGAATGGCATCTTTTAACTTGGGGTGGTAAGGCAAATTTAGTGACACCCTAGCAAACACCCACAACACCGTAGCCACCACCTAGAAAACACTCAGAACATCACATCTTGGCACCACAACATCATAGAGACATGGGGGTTGACTTGTTTGATTTAAGGCAGTGTCCTGAGGCTCTTGGTAGGACAGTGTTGCAGTAAGTTTAGCCACAGCAAGCACCATTCACATTTTCTTCAGAAATCGATTTATTTTTGTAATTCTATTCAGTACTACTTTATCTTCCAGGAAATAAATCTACAGTAAACAGTCAGACACCCTCAATTCTGCCTGAACACTTATAAAATAATACATATACACACTCTTTTGATCTAAGGGTAGTTTACATATTCTCCATTATCTACAAGTGTCATTACTACATGCTGCAGGCTCAATTTTAGTGTAATTCAATGTGAAATGTTGTTGAATATGACTCAGACTTGCTATATGTGTCTGTGGAAAACAAAGGCATTCAGCATTTCTCTGTAACCATCTCCAAAAACCTGTCATATGCCTTCAGCCTCGAAGCATCAGGCCAAATATGCCTTTTTACTCTTTATCATAACAAGCAGTGCAGGAGCCCACAGATTCAGACATGTCAGTGTTCATTAAATCAAAGTGCAGGTATTAGTTCCTCACAGACAGAGCCTGAGTTAGTGTGCTGGAATAAGGGGGCTGACTTAAGGGATAAAGCAAAACATTTACTTAGTCTTTTTAAGTATTTGGATTTGATTTTCCTCGGGGATAACATTCTCTCTGTCAGATTTATTCCTTTGTTCAGTCAGCACTATTGAACTGTACTCCCAACATGCATTCTATCTCTCGTTTGCACCTCGTCTTTAATCCTTTATCCCTCTCTTTCTCCTGTTTTCCCACCCCTCCCTTTCTTAATTGTTCTTTTTTTTGAGGAGCAGTGGTGTCAGTGTCATATTGCAATGAGGAGATGTTGTTTGCCTGCAAAGTGCTGCATGTCTCCCATCTGTGAGCCGCTACTTCCTGCTGCAGTACTGTTTACATCTGCTCATTTTTCAGCTCATTCAACGCAGCTACATGATGATGAGCACAACCACAACACAGAGACAAAGACACTGGTGTGAGGACAGGAAAATACAAAAATAGAATTGGATGTGGGAATGTAAAAGAGAAAGAATGAGAAAGGGCAGTGATGGTCTGCCATTTTATAGCTTTAGTTGTTACATTCATTTTAATAAACTTCTGAGGTTTCATTACAGGTTTCGTTGTGAAATGTCTAGCAGGGGGCACCAAAAGTGGGTGAAATGGTGTCGTAATCAGACAAGGGTTTTAAGGTGAATATTAGATGGAGGTTTTAATGAGTAAAACATGCCTTCCTAACTAAACGTTAACCTAAACCTAACCAATAGTCTTCTAAATGCAAATGTGAGGTGAAGAAAATGGACATTCTTACCCTTAACCAACACCTAAACCTATCCAATATTGTAATAAATGCAAATGAGAGGTAAACAAAACAGACATCCTTATCCTAAACCAATACCTAAACCTAACCGATAGTGTGGAAAATAACAAAAAGCTAATTGTCTGAAGCAACCATGTCATTTAGTGTTGCTTTCTATGACACTTTAGTGTCACGTGTCAGCTTGCGTGTTTGCTTGGCTTAAGCTTGGGTCTTCCAATTCAAAGTCCAACATATCAGGTGAGCTACTGTGGAAGGTAATCATATTGGAATAAGCGTGTGAATGTGTGAATGGTGAGTCTGTAATACAAATGTAAAAGTGTATAGTTTTTCAAATTATGTGTTATAGTAAAAGTGTTTTGATATCATAACATAGAACTGTGTGAGTCATAGTGTGAAAAATAAGAGTTTATAAAGCCGTAATCAGCCGTTGTAGTCGTAATTTGTGTGAAAGTGAATTAAATGCACAGCTGTTGTAGTGCCTCTAGTGTTAACCTCACCAGAAAACTGCTGTGAATAGTAGATTGTGGCAAGTATAAGTCAGTTTGCAAAAATGAAGTTATAGAAAACTTCTATGAGACTTGGTTGCAGCGGTAGATAGCAGAGAATGACAAGTGTCTACACCAGAGCATGTGAGCAGAGCATAGCGATCAGAATTTCACTGGAGCGAGTTTCACGAGACTGTGCTCAGCCCAGCTCTGCCGCTCACGAGGCGCTCACTTTCCGCTCCAACCAGAATGTGCTCCATTTCTCGTGCTGCCACATTAAGTGTGTGTGTGTGTGTGTGCTTCTACACTGACAAATAACTGGTGTTGGCGGCTGTATTAGATGCAAGATTATCAGAGATGAGGCAGTGTTTAAACTCGGTGTGATTCGCAAGCTGATGTTGACCGGCCGATTTCAACAACAGACTACTGTGAAGTGAGAGCACAGAGGCAGTTCAAAACACAGATTAGTTTCCCTGACATATAACTGTAAAAATAAATTTGTAAAATAATTTGATAAGGCTTCTGCTTACATCTGTAAGGTTTACCATCGATTCGCACGGGATAAGCAATGTCTGTATAAATGACAGAGATGAGAGTGTTGACAGCATTTACACACTGCTGTCAAGCGTAACTGACCCATCAGAAAATGTATCCTATTTAGCTGTGCTGTTTAATTATGAAGTAAGTATTAAACATGTGCATATGCTGTATCTGGGATTATTAGAAGAAACTGATTTGAATATCTGGCAAAATACAACAGAAATGGTTACATTAATAAATCTACAGTACACTCTTGAATTAAAATATAGACAATCTTTTCACATTATGTAATTTTATCTGTCCCTATATTGCAAAACACAGGGCTCAACACAATTTTTCCCATTCACTCTGCTCAAATCATAAAATTAGTTCTTGTTTCCTTTCCTAGTTTTCCTAATCAAAGAAATCATGCTTGTTTGTTCCTCATGCATCAGTCCAAACGCAACAGCCAGTGTACTATGAAGTTTTGAAGCACGTCTTACATTTTCTGGTGTCTCCTCAATAACCAGCATCCACTTCAGACACTTGGTGAACTTTAGAAACAATGAGTTAAAGGGTTCACAGGCTGCACAGAGCACTAGCTTTTTACTAACATGTCAATTTGCAAGGGATAAGAATAGCAGGGGAATATTTTTATTGTGCGTTTGATAGGTAAAAGACGCTATTATCTTAATAATATTGCGTAGCCCATAAAACGTACGGAAATTACTGACATGAACGATTAGCACAGGATTAAAATCAATGAGGAGCTCTGGTAATTAGGCTGTTACATTACCCCACATCCCTATATAAAATAACCATGCCAAACAGGGCAAAGAGAACAAGGTTTTTTAATTTTTATTTTAAAGTAGCCTACATCAAGGCATTGATTGTGCAGTTGTTATTTGCACCATGAAATATTAGGTCATATGCCAATATGACAAGGGATTTTTTTTGGTACCTCATGCAAAAAAATAAACAAGAATGTTGACAAAGAAATTATGTCTAATTTGTTTCTGATTTCATGCCGCTCCGCTCCAACATCGCTCTCGCTCAGGAGTGATGACTTTTCAACTTGAGCGTTGGCGTTGAGCGATCGCACATAAGCGAATATTTGAGTGGTGAGACAATTCGTTCCACTATGCTCACATGCTCTGGTCTACACAGCAAGTAGTAAGACTAGAGGACCCTTACTATTTTTCATCTGTGGTTTAGTGGCAGAATTTTCACCTTCCATACAGGTAGGCCTGGGTTTGATTCCCGGCCAATGCATATATACGTTTTTAACTGCGTTTTTGACTGTGATTTTGCTTTAGTGAAAAATATATATGGAAATATGTAAACAACCTAGCAAATCAACATTAATAACAAGTACATAACTAAATGCAAAAGTTTTAAGAGCAGAAACTGTGGAAGATTTATCGTGACTTCGTGTTCAGCAAAGCTATGATGGTAAATGAATGCAGGAACTAGGAATTCTTACCACACTGGCCAGGGGGAGACACTCCAGAAGATGCCCGTGGAAGACTTATCAGCAATGTTTGCACAGCAGCACAATTCCCTGCACATGGCTCCACAGCTATGGGACCAGCCTGAGAGAAAGGTATAGTATGAGTTAATTAAATGTAACACAGGTATAAGCTTTCTTGAAACAAAAGCCATTTTAAAGTCTTTTCATAGTCTTCAAACAAACAAGTCTAAGAATGCTGAGATCCTTTCTTATTTCTACTATTTATAACTGATTATCAGACCCAACTCTAGAAGAAAGTTCTGAATGTCACAGTGCCTTAAAACGTTTTCAATGGCACAGGCACTGTGGTACAACTCTCCAATAACCATGATGCCCCAACAGGCCATGAGCCATAAACTGCAGATCATTCAACAACAATTATTCAACCAATATGATAATACTGTTCACATTTGGGAAATTGACAGAAAGTTACTCCTGCCATATTAACAATATGTCAAAATAATCAAGAAGCTTCTTCTGACAGGAATTTTTTGACATAAAAGATTGCAGATTGGTCAGATCAAACCATTGTAGTGGTAGTGACTGTTCAGACCTTTTGAATGTTACCATGACAAAACAACAGGCAAAAGGGCATAACAGGACTGTAAAAGAGTTCGTGGTTGGGGCAAGGAGGAAGCGGGAGGAAGCAAATTTCAACTTTTTAACAGTTGTTTATTTTTAACAGAAAACTTCACTTCTTTTTTAAACAATCTCTTCGAAACACTCTTGTGCCACACAGGCTCAGCGGGTGTTTGTGCGGGTCTCTCTCTCCTCTCCTCTACTGGTGTCTGGCTCGCTTTTAACTCCATCTCCACTCTCACAGCAATGACAAACAGCTGTTAGAGACAATCATTGACAGGTGATGACCCTTACCGTTCTCAGCTCCCGATATGGCTCTCCATTCACAAGCCAGCACTCGACCATGCCCCCACTACCACAAGGCCCTTGCAATGATGGTCATTTTAATGTACAGGTTGTGCAACATTTGCAGAGATTTGTTAGGGAATGATGATATAACCTACATGACAATAGCTGTGTTTTCCATCCAAGTTGCAAATTTAATTTATGCGAGAAACCACAATATTGCAAAAACAACATGTGAATAAAGCTGCGTTTCCATCCCAAGTGTTCAAAAGTACAAAATTGTAATTTGCGGAGCAATTGTAGCCACTGTGACTCGTTTGTTAATAAAATACTTGCGGTTTAGTGCACGCATACAAAACACTCTTGAAGAACATGTTTCATGTCTTGGACTGACAGTGCTTCAAAAAGTTCTGGGAGCACTTTTCTTCTTATCGAACAAAAAAATGTATCCACCTCAAGTGAGCGTATATGTTTTTAATGCACATTTTGGAGATTTTATTTGCAACCTGGTGTTTCGTTCCAACAGTTTTTATGCAATATCCCAAAATGCACATAAAAATACATGGAACTCAGCTAATGATGCATACTGAATTTACTGTTTTTTAAAACAGGATTTCTCAACAAATCTACTTTTGTATTTATACATTGCTCTTTATACACTGAAACTTAGTAATGAAAAGCAGCAAATGGTATTTCATCTAAAATATTCTTGATTACAGTATATTAAAAGGCTTGTGCAAGAAAAAGTAAATAAACATAGACTTTATTTGCTTTTTGTCTGACATTTCTGACCAATGTACCTTGAGCATATACCGTGAAACACAACAAAGTTTCAAGCCTGGGTGATGAGAGCATTTAATGCAAAACTTGAGAGATGGACCGAAATAAAATGACAAGGTTGTATTTGAGACTTTTTCTCACCTTCACTTAACAAAATTCACACACGTTAAAATCTGTATTTAAGGCCATTTCTGCTTCCTTCAAGCCTTTCCAGCATTTTCTTCAAAAAGGCAAAAACAACTTAAAGATTCATCGTAGGCTTCCCTGCTCCAAATGGCTTTCTATTTAAACAGGTGAAGGAGTACTGGTAAACCATTTCACCATTTCACAGTACAATTTCTATGCAGACACCAAAAAAATCAGGCCACAGACTGTACTTCAGAAGAACTCACCACCATAAAAATGCCACCTAATTGCTGAATGAAATTGCCATCACTTATACTATAAAAGCAAAACTCGGTGGCCAAAACGTGACCTGAAGCTAAAAATTTAACACCTCTATAGAGCAATTGTTTTCTCTTTGCAGAAGTGTAACACAAAATGTCTTAAAGGTATAGTTCACCCAAAAATGATAATTCATCATTTACTCACTCTTATGCCATCTCAAACTCGTACGACTTTCTTTTTTCTTTGGAACACAAAGATATTTTGATGGAGATATGAGGTGTTTTTATCCATACAATGCAAGCTACAAGCTCCAAAAAGTACATAAAGGCAGCATAGGTAATCTATATGACTTCTGAAGCGCTATGTATTTGATTAAACTTCTTTGCACTTGACATGCTTCACATCATATCTCCATCAAAATATTTTCAGAAGATAGATGTGAGTCCTTCATACACTACATGGCCAAAAGTTTGTGGATATCTAAACACCACACCCATATGTGCTGGGTGGTATGATATCGTTAAACATTTAATTTAAAACCCATGGGCTTTAATATGGAGTTGGTCTTTTCTAACATCTTCCACTCTTCTAGGAAGGCTACCTAGACTATTATGGCACTTTTCCACTGCATGTTATGGTTCGACTTGACTCTGCTCGCTTTACTTTTCTGAGATTGCTTTTCCACTGCAGTTTAGTGCCGCCTCAACGTGGGTGGGATTATAGGCTGATCATCATAGTTGCGCCGCCTCTACTGCCGTGACACCATCTTAAACACGACACAAACATTACTGACTATAAACAATAACACGACCGCTAGCTGTTAGCTACTAGCTCATTGTGCTGCATAAAGCATTTGTTGCATGATGATTTTACACAAGTGTAACAGTTAAATTGGCCTGGTTGTTTTAGAAGCAAGCTTTCCAGTAGCTGGTCAACTGAATAAAGTGAAGCTTTCAAGCAGAATACAGAGTTAACGTAACAAAACATACCATCCTTCATCGTGGACTCCAACAACGCCGTGGCCGAGTCCAGGGCACTCTCCCTCCCATTGCTTGTCGGTCTATTGCCATAGATAGCGTCCATTTGGTCGAACCACTTCCACTTTCTTCTGTTTGAACCACTCCGGCTGTTGTGGTCCGTGTGCGGCCAACAGCTGAGACACAACGAGAGAAACGTCTGCACCTCGTTTATTGACCACGGCGTGGTTTTGCGCACAGCCATTTCTTTTTACAATTTGAAAGTCGCGTGAACAAATTATATTGTTATCGCTGTTGCTAACTTTAAAACTAGCGGGTTGATGTCCCGTGTCACAAATCCAATGGTAGTGACGATTCTCTCTGACCAATCAGTGATCTGTATGGTTTTGACATCACATTTAGTATCGGCTTGGCTCACCTGGAACCTCGACCGAGGTGGTACTAAAAAAAGTACCAGGAACCATCCACAGTGGAAAACCCCCAAAAACCGAGCAGAGTCGAGTTGAGTCGAGCTGTACCATGCAGTGGAAAAGCCCCATTAGATGGTGGTCTTACAGTGGGCAATGAACAATAATTGCTAATACAAAGCAGTATATGTTAATGTATAATATGTAGGCATACAATAGCAATAGCAACCCTCATTGCACCTTATTTCACACAGGTCCATTTATAAACCATTAATGGCTGATCCAGCCCAGAGTCACGTTTATTGGTTCCCAGACACACATTCACCTGTCACACGAAACAATACATTTTCTTAAAATTGACTCATGTCTAAGATGATAAATGCTATGTTTGAGCTGTGTCAGTAATGCACAATAACAGTATACTCCCATTCCCTTTGATCCTCACTCGAGATCGCTTGACAATTCAACACAATTTGGAAGCTTTTGTCTTTCAGCATGCAAGGTGGCAACGGAGCAAATTCGTTTTGGTTTAAACCCACAACAAAACCATGTCAGGACCCCATGTTCTGTTCAGGCAACATACATTTGACAGTTAAATAAAGGCTTACGACTGATTGAGTGTAAATGAGGGCAGTCCAATCCCTAATCTACACAGAAAAGCATCAGCAGGTGGTGAAATTTGCATCTTAAGGGCTGTTATAGTGCATAAACAAAATAGGTAGATCTTTAAAAATTCATGCACACAGTTGGCTCACTGGTGGGTGTTTGTTTATTATAGTGGCTGTTACATACATTAAACGTGTGTTTAAATGACAGCAACTTGAACATAGGAGATAATTTTTATTTGCTTGATACATTATGTTCTCCTTATTGCCTTGAAACATGCTATACCTAAAAGCACATAACATCAAACATAAGTAAATCAAGACAGTAAAATAAATAATTTGCCGTAATCTCCGAAATGACATTAATTTTGTAGGTTTTCCTATTTAGACCATTGCAACTCACTGTGTCTAACAGTTTTATAAATAAATGAATTTAAGACAAATGGGAAAAAGAAGTGCATATACTGCGAGACCTGTATAACCATTGTTCCTAACTCTAATGGGTCTGAAGGTCACGGCTGTTATATTGAACAGCTTTGACTGTGCAACTCCACTGTGGCCTCAGCCTGCCAGCTACAGGGGTGTGTAGAATGACCACAGGGGTCAAAGAGGAGTACAATGTTTACTTACATCTTGCTTTAGGTATTCACTGAGAGATGCTTCAGTTCAGTAGTTACCAGCCAAAGCTTTTAACCTATGATCTCACTAATCAATGTCTTAAAGGATGGACATAAAGGTAGTGCACAATTCCAAAAGTGCAGCATATTATCTTTCTTTTTTTTATTTGCTTATTTTAAAGGGATACTGTAGCTCACCAAAAAATTAAAATGTCTTTTTTTACTCACCATCATGTTGTTCCAAACCCATATGACTGTATTTCATGCACTGTATTTCAAGTCTTCTGAAGCCATATGATCGTTCTATGTACCACTGCAGTTTTCTAGTGAAATAAACATTAGAGGCCCTACAACAATGGGTTTTATTCACTTTCACTCAAATCACGAGTAACACGACAGATTAACACTTTATAAACAGTTATTTTTCACTCTGTTGCCCACAAAATACTATCTTATTACATCAATCACTTTTACTATAACACATGATTTGTTAGGTTAGGGAGGTACACTGCCTGGCCAAAAAAAAAAAAAAAAAAAAGTCGCCATTTGGATTTAAATAAGCAGATACTTAAGAGCCTATGATTGGATCATTATTGCAGTGATTAATATGTTTCAGTTGGCAACAATTCTTTTAACCCTAACTGATGCAGTGTGTAGCTTCTCATTTCTTAAACAACAATGTCGGAAGATGTATCCCGTGGTCGTGGAAAAGATGTTACTGTGTTTCACAAGGGGCAAATTATTGGCCTGCATCAAGCAGAGAAAACAACTAAGGAGATGTAATGGGTAAAGGGCAAGGAGGAGCGGGAACCGGCAGAACAGTCAACGTAAACTTTAATGACATAAACTCAACTTAAAACAACATAAAACACATAGACGCACACACACACACACACACAGGGGCCGCGTGTGTCTCTCTCTCGAACTGGCATCTCCGGCTCCCCTTTATCTCTCACTCTCGCTGATTAGTTGACTTAGTGCCGGCCGTGCACCCTCATGGCCTGGCCACGCCCTCCTCCTTGTCACGCTCCTACCCCACCTGATTCAGGCCGAGGCACCATCCGGACTGGCCTACTCTGCCAGCTGCCCTTCCGGCCGTTCCACCAGTCAATGGTCCACCCCGCCCCCTGGGAACCTGAGGAGAGACGAGGGGAGGGATAGGGGACAAGGAAAGGGCGAGCAGGAGACACAGAGAGAGAGAGAGGAGAGAGAGAGAAAATCTTGCTCGCCGGTCCTCGGACATGCCGTCGCCTGGTCTTCAGCCACTCCTCCGCCCTCTGGTGGACAACAGCCGCCCCTTCCCAGGAGGATGGCAGCGAGTCCTCCGACCCCTGATGGAAGTCAGCGAGTCCTCCGACCCCTGGCGGACGGAACGGCTCCTCCCCTTCCTGGCGGATGGCAGCGGTTCCTCTGACTCCTGGCAGACATCCGCGGCTCCTCCCCTGGCACGGCAGCGGTGAGGACTCCACGACAGCGCATCCCTCCTCCTTCCTGGGTTTCGGCACCAATCAGGATGGGCAAGGAGGAGGCGGCTGAGCAGTCAACGTAAATTTAATGACATAAATGAACTAGAATTAACTTAAACACAAACACATAGACACACACACACACACACAGCGGCCGTATGTGGCTCTCTCTCTCCCGAACTGGCACCTCCGGCTCGCCCGGCTGATTAGCCCGATTCAGGGCTGGGTGTGTGTCCTAATGGCCCGGCCCCGTCCTCCTCCTCGTCACAGGAGATTGCTGAAATCACTGGAATTGGGTTAAGAACTGTCCAATGCAATATTGAAACCTGGAAGGATAGTGGGTAACCGTCAGCTTCGTGGAAGAAATGTGGTCAGAAAAAATGAGTCCAGATTTACCCTATTCCAAAGCGATGAGTGCGTCAGGGTAAGGGCAAAAACTGCATGGAGCATTATACTTAAAAAACTCATCTTTTTGGGAGAACATTAAACTTGCACATAATTTCATTGTGCAAAAATCTGGCCACAGTCACTTAATTTTCATGATATCAGGCTGCATATTTCATTCGCTATACACTGAAATTCTTGCTTAACTGGCGTGATCACCTTCACTTTTATTGTATGGAAAAGAGCAACTTGGACATTCTTCTATAAATTACTGCTTTTGTGTTCCTCAGAAGAAGAAGAAAAAAAAACATACAATTTGACGATCTAGGCCATAATTCCACACATTATTTCCCTTCTCTCATTTTGCTATGACAGATGTGGCTAATAGGTTTAAGAGCTGAAGCATACAGGCTAATTATAGGTTGTGCCACCTATATTTGTGTTAGGTTTCAGGACGACACAAGATGATGAATTCAACAGATTAGAGGAAAACGGTCCCATTTTAATCCTTTAACCGCTCAAATATCACTTTCCAAATAAATCTGCCGCAAAGCATCTCCTTGGAAAAAGATGCTGAAATACAATGACCATTAGTTTTGTATTTTCTAATGAAGACAAGGAAGGAAGACAAGTGTTTGACAATGAACAGTATGCAATGTACATTCTGTCTCATAATTATGACAAACTGTAATGTCATTCATGGCAAATGAATCTCAGAAACTGCAAAGAATTTATTCTCATAAGAAGATCTTTGACACCTACCAAAGCATTCTTAGAAACAATGAGACCATATTCTCTCCAATATAATCTCTAATTAGAAATCTCATTACTAGAAACATAAATGATACAACTAAAAAATGAAAATAAAAAAAAAAAAGAATAATAATAATAATAATATACACTTGCAGAGCACTTTATTAGGAACACCTGTACACCTACTTATTTATGCGAATATCTAATCAGCCAATCATGAAGCAGCAGTGCAATGCATGAAACAAAGCAGATAAAGGTCAGGAGCTTCAGTTAATGTTCACATCAACCATCAGAATGTGGAAATAATGTAATCTCAGTGATTTGGACCGTGGCATGATTGTTGGTACCAGACAGGCTGGTTTGAGTATTTCTGTAGCTGCTGATCTCCTGGGATTTTCATGCACAACAGTCTCTAGAGTTTACTCAGAATGGTATCAAAAACACAAAAACATCCAGTTAGTGGCAGTCCTGCAGATGGAAATGCCTTGTTGATGAGAGAGGTCAACGGGAAAATGTCCATACTGGTTCGAGCTGACAGAAAGGCTACGGTAACAGATAACCACACTGTACAATTGTAGTGAACAGAACAGAATCTCAGAATCCTAATACAGTGCTCATAGTACATCATATAGTTGTGTAAAAAAATTGTCCACATTGAAAATCTTGGATTCAAAATCTAATTTCAGCCTATAAATAATAAGAATGTTTTAGGAATAAAAACAAATAAATAAATAAAACAAATAAATGTTACAAAGTGAAATGTATAGGAATTATGATTTTTACTATTTCATGGAGCTGAACGATTCTGGATAAATTGAGAATCACATTTTTTTTTTTTTTTTTTTTTTGCTTAAGATCACGATTCTCTCATGATTCTGAAAAAAAAAAAAAAATGATTATTTCAGTTATTTACAAAACCTGGACATAAGGGTACTAAACAAAGTAACATGTAATTTACTAGAGGTTCTGACTAAATGTTCTCTGCTTTACCTTAAAATCCTGTTAAAAAACTGCATAAAAAAAAAATAATATAACCTGTTTCTCACATGCTAGGTAAAAAGCAAAATGAGCAGAAAAAAAGCTTAATTAACAGATGTTAACTTGGTGTTGTGCTGGTAAGCAAATATGCAATAAAAAATGGTTATTTTACAAAAGTTAAATAATAATAATAATAATAATAATAATAATAATATTATATATATATATATATATATATATATATATATATATATATATATATATATATATATATATTAACAATTTAAATTAAAACAATAAGGCCTTCAGTGTTTCTCCTGTAAAACTTGCTTCAAGCTTGTAAAGGAATTATTCATCAGCCAGTTTTTAAATAGAGAACAGAGTAAACAGTGCTTTAAGTTTTTCAGCAACAGTAGCAATTAAATATTTAAAAACATATAATATAAAACATTTAAAAAAGTAATTTAATGCAAAATGAAACTACTTAAATATTTGACACTCTTTACTGTGTGATTATTAGATATACATTAATACTGATTTGATGCAGCAAGAATGCCTGAATACCTATTACAGGCAGCATGGAGCTTATATACATTTATACATCGCACAGATCTAACATTTTGAAGAATTTGTCCCGTCTACATTAACGGCTGTGTTTGCTTTAATATCTCGTCAAGACAGCGCAGATTTAATCCCCTCTGTTTACACTCTCGTAATTCATTAAAAGCCGTGATTCAATTAATAGTGCCTAAAGATGGGTATTTTGATTAAAAATAGCACAGAGTCGTTGTCATTTAGAAATGAGATTGTGTGGGTGTCTGAATGGAGATCGCGATCTTTTAATGATTAATCGTGCAGCTCTACTATTTCTACGTCACTAGTCATACAAGAACATTTGTGACATTGACCTTGTTTTAACCTTTGTACAAAAGGTCAGTTTTCCTTGCTTCCATTGAAGAAAAAAGATGCTCTTTAGAACATTCTCAAATTGTGCTGGGATAACATGGATCATCAAGTTTTGCATAAACTTGTTGAGTAAAAAACTGTACTTTATACTAAAAATGCAAAAAAGAAGCATTTTCAATAGTGGTCTCAGACTTTTGGACCCCACTGTATAATGGTTTACCATATATACCCACTTTCACCTGTTGCAGTGGCCTTAGAGACTGGCAAAGGGGCAGAAAGAGTGAGTTAGAGTGTGAGGGTGCATCCAAGCAGGACTTGGATTCTCTTGGCTGAAGCATTAATCTCTTTAAAAGCCTTCATTAGCTCAGAAATATCAATCCTCCTTTTGCTGAAGCAGCCTGTTCATCCACCACAGCTGGGCAGGATATTTGTACATTTCATTTTAATCCTCGTTAATAGCTGTTTTATTAAAATGACACCTTCAAGAAGAAGAACATTAAAAAAGTGATGAACTCCACATGGCAGACTGATCCAGGATGTGAAAGGAGAGACTGACTGTTCAAAGAGTGTGGTGAGGTGATCAAAATTAATCAAGCTAAGTAGTAGAGAATATAAATCAGGAGGGGGGGGGGAGCACCTTCAGGGAAGGACTTGCTCCTGGGCAGCGATTTAGATCTTATGGGCCCGATGAGAACTAGTAGATAGCCATTCCTTCAGAACTAGAGGTGGGGGGAAATTGATATTTCAAAGTATTGTTATATTTTACCTTAAGATACTGTATTGACACTCAAACAACAAGATGAAATGTTTTTAGTTAAAATTTTTACATTAATATTTTTGCAAGAAAAGAGATTGAGCACCACTAACGGCAAGTGTATGAGGACAAAATGTATGGCCTTAGGTCAATGAAAACATTATTTTCAAGCAAAATTCAAACTCAGAACGAGTGCACATCATTTAAAAGGATGTCTGTATAAATCATCTGTACATCTAGACTGCAATGGTCTTTATGTAACGCTACTGACATGTTGGAACATTGGTATGCGGTTTCCTCAAGGTCATTTTTTTAATGACTCAGATGTGCCTATGCTCTGTGTTACTTCTGCAGCTCTACAATGAAGTAAAGCAGGAAGGTCAGAACTTGTTGCACAAAGGACTGAAGTTCAATGAAGACGAATGAGAAACAAGTGAATAAAAGATCACAATATGTCACTGTTTTGAATGGCAATATTATTGTATTGTGACCCAGATATTGATATAATATTGTATTGCGAGGTTATGCTGATTTCCACCCCTACAAAAAGATATGTGTGGATATTCATATGTGACATTTATAGTATGGGGCATTTCACGACAAGTGGAAAGTAATTTCAATATTTGACATTTAGAAAAACAAAAGAAGGCTTGCTAAAAAGTTACATTTGTGATAGCATCTCCCACCTGAGACATTAAATACCTAATGTAGTGGAGATTTACTTTTTAGAAAACTTTAGCTTTTCTACATTTTCCTTTTATTCCTCTCCATCTTCCCACTCCAGAGTGCCCGAGCAGCCCTGAGGGGCTCTGTCTGCTCTGTGGGATGCTGAGGTAGGAGGTGCTTCCTGAATTTTGAATGCGTTGCCTCCAAACATTATGCACCTTCATCAGTCTTATGTTATAGCCAGCATTCATATAGCAGAATGTGAAGCCCCTGCTCCACTCTGAAAGAAAGGCTGTAAAACAGGGGGACCGTTAGTTGAGAGGGACCATCAAGCATGTGAATCATAGAGGAATAAAGTACGAAAGCTTCATGATAAATGAGGGGGTGAAGGGGCATAAAACACTGCAAGAAAAAAGGAATAGGGAAAGTGTCTGCCACATGTTCTCTGATGACCAACACAGATTTCTGTCTTGCAAAAAGTGGGATCTACTGTATATATGGGAAATAAAGCATAATCAGCAGGGCTGGCAGAACACATGGCATAATACATAGACAAAGCTTTTTCCTTTTTAACATACTGTAATTCATAACAGATTTGGCTGGAGCAGTAGTTCCCAAACCTTCAATAACTTTGTTCCCCCTTTCAAATCTACAGAATTTCTGCTTCGTTTGAGTCACCAAAATGAATTTTATGCAGCTTTCCTGAATTTTCCACATCTGCCATTGGTTGAAAAAACAGATAGTCCCGCCTCAAACTCATGCCATTGGTTGAATACCAAAATTTTGTATGATACTGGCAATATGTCTAATTATTTATAAGCTATTCTAGTGAATTATCATTTGCATATTTACTGAGGTAATCACCAAAAACACAATAAATGCAATTTATGTAAGACATTTTGGTATAAAAGTGTCTTGTAAGAACCTAAACGAAGATGTAAAGGTTACGGTATAAGCCCATGTAATGGAGAATCACTGGGGTGTTCACAACATCCAGTTCTATTAACATTGTGCCTTTAAGCAAGACCCTTAACCCTTTGCTGTACAACTGAGACTCTGTAATTAGTTTACTGTAAGTTGCTTTGGACAATAAAACTCTTGCTAAATGACACGTAACTGCCTGCTAAATGACAAGCAATTAGACAAGCAGTAACAAAAAGGGAGACACTGCAATTTAAAGAGCTTGGGAGGTGAAATAATTTTCTTTGCAGCACTTGTCAGGGTTTCTTCAGACCACACTACAGTTAACATTGTTTACTTTGAACTTGGAAATGCTTAGCCCTGTCCTTAATGGTTTAATGGTAACATTATCATTTACCTTATGGGAGGCCTGGGTTTGATTTCCCAGCCTTTCATTGGACTAATGGCAGTGTGGCATAACGTTGTAACTCCAGATTAAGGGCACTGAACCAAAAATAGGGGGTTGTCAAACACCCTGTTAAAGTCGTGTACTGTCTTGTACTACAGAAAACACTTAAAAATTAGAATTTTATTACAATATTTTGATATTTCATATGTGGAAAATTCTGTCAATTTCCTCACCTTCATGTCATTACAAACCTGTATGACTTTCTTTCTTATGCGGAACACAAAACGAAAAAATTGCAATGAACGAGTAACAAACTAAGATTTTTGCTAAAAATTACTTACTTTTGCATATGCCTTCAGAAGACTTGGGATATGATGGATGATCCCACATGGACTATGATGTCTTTGGGTCCTTTTTAAGCTTTAAAATGAGTCACTATCAACTGCCGTCGTGTTGAAAAGATAGACAAGGATATTCATTAAAAATTCTCCCTCTGTGTTGAAGTTTCATTTTTGAGTGAACTATTTATAATCCATCTCGGATAATCCAATCATAATCAGATCCTTTCATAAATACAGATGTAATCTGGGTAAAAAACATTTATGATCTCTCAAACCATATTTGAAGGTAGTCAGAAACACTTGTGACCACATTGCAATTATAGTGTAAACACAAATACATTCATTAGTTGGTTTACTGGTTTTATTAGTTAACAAACAGTGTCGTTAGAGGTGGCCTTTGCTTCAATAAGTATTCACTTTTGTTTTCAGTTCATTGAAATGCTGAATTCGGTAAGACTTTGTAAGTACCTGAGTGGCATGTTGTGTCTTAAGACATCATCTAATACACTTCTTGCTTCTTTAACATTACAGGTAGTCGACTGATGCCCTTTCTAGATCACACTCAGTGTTTTCTGGGTAAATGTTAGTCGCTCTGCCCTTTAGAAAGCTCTGCACACACTCATCTACATACAGAGCCTATTTTCAGATACAGGAGAAAACATGCTGACCTCTTTAAAAGTCCACATTAGCCGCTTTACGACTATCGGGCCAGCGTGAGCCAAGGATATCAACTGGTCAGCCAGGACCAACAGCCTTGGACCTCGAGCCACAAGACCAAAATCGATATGCATTCCCAACATCGGGTCAATAGCCCCGCAGCTTTGCTCTAAAATCCGTCCTTATGTGCCCTGGTGCCAGCATCACACACCCCACCAATTTGACAAGCAAGAGGGAAAATCAAGCTGAGGTATCAGACTCTGGAGCCCTCAAATGAACACAAATTTGTACTATGCTGGCAATTGTTTTTAATTTCCCTGAAACTGTACCGTTGTGCGCTGGATACACAACTTGGCAAGGTTGGTGACAATATAATTAACCATGTCTTCGTTCGGCAGACACCAAGTCGATCTTATGTTGCACATTTTCTGATTTTGTCTACTTCCCTCGTACTGACGATTCTCCATTCTCCGTTGATCTGTTGAGGTAAGCTAGTAGCTAGATATGAAAAACTGGGAAATTAGTATCTTGGTGATGAAAACTTTGACCTGACTCAGTGAAACACCGACTTTGTCATTGACCCTGCATCAATCCCCAGTTGGTCTTCTTTGGCCCAAGGGTAACCGGCGGGCCAGGGCATTTGGCCATTGACCCCGAGGGGCACGATGAAGCCCCAGAAGTAACAGTGGGAATGCAACTGGCACAGGTACAAAATAGCACGCCGTCATTTGGCCAATTAGTGGAAACATGGCTATTGAAAATCTGGGATCAAAAATCTACTTTATACCTACAAATAAAAAATACAAAAGTTTTAGGATTTTGGATTTAAAACAAATACATTTAATAACATAAAACGAGAAATATTTAAAATTCTGCACTACTTTTAGGTCTCTAACCAAACAGGCAATTGTGACACTAACCATGTTAACTAATTTTCACAAAAGGTCAGATTTCCTTGAATCCAATGAAGCAAAAAATATGCTCTTTGGAATATTCTCATATCATTCAGGGATAACATGGATCATCAGGTTTTTCACAAACTTATGCTGTGCTATGCCAGCTCAAGGCCATACTGTCATTAACGCAAAATGGGGACATACCAAGTACTAAGAAATTATTAAATTCAGATAAGTTTTACAATTCTCTAATTGTTATTGATAATATAATACTGATTATATTAGTAATGAGAAAAAATGCCAGCTGTATAGTCAGCATTTGAGGCAGCATTTGTGTGTTTTTGTGGTAAAGAGAAAAAATTAATTCAAGGTGTAATCCTTTAATTTTCTTGTAACACTGCAAAAATGACACTACTAGATTCACAAATATGTGTAGTGTAAAGATTTAAAAAAAAAAAAAAAAATGTGAGAAAGTATGACGGCTCGTGGGTTCAGCTCTGTGATATGTTTCTGTCTTCACATCAGTGTGTACGGTTATAAAACTGAACAGACTTCACACCAGCCCTTCATGTTTGCCTTGTGGCGCCAGGCACACTTACTCACACACCTGTCAGTACCATGAGAAACACATTAGCGTGAGTGTGTGTGCATTTGTGTGTTTGTGCTGACTTGGTCTGACAAAGAGCAAAAATGTTGGAAATGATTGGAGCTGAAAGGGAAACAAAAAGGCAAACAGGCCATCTGCTGGTAGATGAAGAGACAGAGAAAGAGAAAAAGATAGAGAGATTTTGAAAGACAGCGAAAGTGAGAGATTCACAGAGAGAGTGAGAAAAAGAGAAGTAGATTAAATAAAAAAGAGGGACACAGGGTGGCTGGCAGGTTATCCGAAGCGTGTTAGAAACACTTCTGCCATGTGTCTCTCATTTTTAGCCTGAGAGCTGCAGTCAGGCTAGCTGTTGCTGTGCTAGTTGCCTTTGCAGCTATGCTCATCTAAACAGAGTTGAAACAAGTGTTTTAAATTGCATTCATCTTGTAACAGAAAGAGCTGTTTGTTTTGCTGGACTCAAATTCAGCCTCATTTTCACACTTTTCAACAGAAAAGTTACTAGAAACTCTTATTAATTCCATTTCAATGGATGCATAAATGTAGTAAACTTTGAATCAGATTTTTGTTTAAGGGGAAAACATTAAAAAAATGCAATTAGTTTTGTATTTGATATAGTGAGTAATAGTGGTCACACAGTCATTTACTTAATAACACCGACAGGATCCACTTGCCCTATTACTTAAATAAATAAATAAAAAATAAAAATAAAAAAGAGGCACATATTGCATCTTTTTTTTTCATGAGAACTAGACATGTTAGGTAACAAAAATAAACCTTCCACCCTTTGAAATTCAGAGGGATCTCACTTTGAATTCAGCAGCAGTAGGTCAAATGTTCTTGCTAAAATCTGTCTGTGCTTACCGAAATTCATACCACTGCCCCCAGTGGCCAAAGCTGGAAGTGTTGTACGTATAGGCCTGTGCAAGCCCCAGTTTATGGGTAAAATGTCCATAGAGTGGCGCCAAAAGCCAGTTGTAAAGCGAGTAGAATTTTTAGTTGTAAATGATGATGAAATGAGAAATTATTTTATTAACCATACACCCTAACCCAAACCCCAACCCTAAACATCAGTGAAGTAAAAGTGTGATCTTAGAGGGAAAATGCAACCTCCGAATCGCACTCATCTTTCTTTTCTTTTTTTGTTGTGGATTTTCTCCCCTTTTCTCCCCAATTTGACATGCCCAATTCCCAGTGCTCACTGGGTCCTCGTGGTGGCGCAGTTGCTCACCTGAATCCGGATGGTGGAGGACAGATCTCTGTTGCCTCCACTTCTGAGACAGTCAGTCCGTGCATCTTATCATTGCTGGGCGTGTTACCGTGGAGACTCAGCGTGTGTGGAGGCTCACGCTATTCCCCGTGATCTTGCACAAAAATTACCCTTCAAGAGCGAGAATCACTATATTGTGACCACGAGGAGGTTATCCCATGTGACTCTACCCTCCCTAGCAACCAGGACAATTTGGTTGCTTAAGAAGTCTGGCTGGAGTCAGCACTCTTCATTCTTATGTGAACACAATTTCTTCCTGGTTTCCATTTGACAAGAACCTGTCACTCTGTGGCTGCTCACCTAATGCACTATTAGTCGCACCACATGAAAATGGATGCAAAAATGTCTGATGGGGGATGGCACTTGTCAGTAATTTGATAGAATGAGGCTGATGTCAGAGTACTGGATCATTCGGCAGCAACATGGTAATTTCCCATGTGATCATGTTGCGAAATTCCCTGAAAATGTTTATTTTGCCACTTTTTATTGACAGGCATAGTTGAGAGAGGACAGCCCTCTTGTCAGTAGTTGAAACCCTGTGACTGTCAAGAGCCAACTCCAAATCATCCGTCTTCATCCTCTCTGACTTGTCTGCAGCTTTCGACACAGTGAACCACAAGATTCTCCTGTCCTCCCTCTCTAACCTGGGCATCACAGCAACTGTGCTTGGATGGGTTGAGTTAAACCTCATTGGCAGATCTTTCAAGGTCTCCTGGAGAGGAGAGGTGTCCGAGTAACACCAGCTGACTACTGGTGTTCCTCAAAGGTCAGTGCTTGGACCCCTCCTCTTCTCGATATAAAAATCATCACTCAGACCGATCATCGAGGCACATGGCTTTTCCTATCAATGCTACACAGATGACATGCAGCTCTACCTGTTGTTCCAGCCTGATGACCCTACTGTCTCAGCTCGTATCTCTGCCTGCCTCTCGGACATTTTGGCCTGGATGAAAAAACACCACCTTCAGCTCAGCCTTGCCAAGACAGAACTCCTTGTGATCCCAGCCAACTCATCTGTTGACCACAACCTCACTATTCATCTTGGTTCAACTACACTAACACAAACCAGAACAGCTCGGAACCTGGGGGTGGTGGTAGATGACCAGCTCCATTTTACTGCCCACATCTCAACAACCACACGGTCTTGCAGATTCGCACTCTACAACATCAGGGAAATCAGACCTTTTCTGTCTGAATATGCGACAAGACTGGACTACTGTAATGCTTTGTTGGCTGGCCTTCCAACTAACACAATTAAGCCACTGCAGATGGTCCAGAATGCAGCACTTTGGTCTTCAATCAGCCATAAAGGGCTCATGTCACCCCATTCTTGATTTCACTTCACTGGTTACCTGTAGCTGCCCGCATCAAATCCAAGGCTTTTACTTTGGCATTCAGGGCAGCCAATGGATCTGCATCCACTTATTTCAATTGACTTCTCCAGGTCTATGCTCCAACTCGCTCTCTGTGGTCTAAGAGCAAGCAGTGCCTGGTGGTCCCATCACAAAGAGGTTCAAAGTCTATTTCACAATCATTCACTTTCTCTGTTCCACAGCGGTAGAATGAGCTTCGAACCTTCACACAATCTGCTGATACCATCTCAACATTCAAGAACCAGCTGAAAACACATCTGTTATGCGAGCACTTAACCAATCTATACCTCATTGGCAGGTATATATACCTACACCTTTCTTCTGCGCTAATTGCACTTACTAATTAACTTAACTTGCGCTTACTGTACACACACACACACACACACACACACACACAAAACCCTTCTCTGTCTCTTTCTTCTGCGCTAGTGCCTATTCTACTCCAGCCACCTTGAGAGCTTGGCAGTACAACACTGGAGATGTTGTTGAACTTTGTATGATAAATTGCTTGCTATGTTCCTCATTTGTAAGTCACTTTGGATAAAAGCGTCTGTTATATGACTAAATGTAAATGCAGGTAATCAAAGGGGGGCAGAGGTGAACGAGACAGGAATATAACCTGGGCCAGACTCAAAACCAGGTCTCCCACATGACCACCACAGCTCAATATTTCAAAGAACCCACACTAACCACAAGGCCAACAACAGCTGACCATTTGTTGAAATTTGTTTTTTTAGCCCTATTTTTTCCCTATTTGTGGAGAGTGCCAAAAATATTGTTCACTTTCCATTTTTCCCTAAAAAATAACTAAAAAAGTTAGATCGAGATAACAAGAGAGAGAGAGAGAGAGAGAGAGAGAGCCCAAACTCTGGCTGCACTTGTATTAGTTGTTGAAAAACATATAGAACTGTATGCTTTTTTCTTTAACATGGCTACAACTTTAGTCACATTTGGCCTCCAACATTCCTACCAGCGTGCTCTAGGCCTCCAGTTCTGCAGCGCTCAAGGTCTTAAGGGAGCTCATTGTGCTGGTTATGTGAAGCTCCACAAACAGATTCATTAGCCAGTTCCTAGATATAAAAAGGACGATCCTGCCACCGAGTCCCATTGCTAAATTTCCATTTTAATTGCAGAGAGGGAAAATGGAGAGACAGAAGGAGAGTGTACTATCCTATTACCACTTTGGGGCAGAGAGGGCAGTCTACAGTCTACATGAACAACAAATTAATCATCTCCCAAATGCTAAGCAAAAGCCATGACTTTTCCCCTCAAACACAAAAGGTAGACTCCTTCACTCACTCTCTGGTTACTAACAGCAAAGATTAATGTATTTTCAGACTTTCAGACATGGGCAGCTCACAAGTGTAGATGGAAAAACCAGCATGAAACATTACACAACCCATCATTTCAGAAATTGTTTGCTCCAAATCCAATATTGATTATTTTATTTATTTTTTGTCTTTTTGAGAATGAAGCTATTGATTAAAAACAAAAAGGGAGAAAAAGAACACAGCCATCATTAAGAAATAAGAGTAACTCTTAATGGAGAGGCAGAGGTAGTTCAAGGAAGTACCCAAAGAAATGAAATTCACCGATGCAGAAAGTTATGGGTGTGAAATCAACCGCATCAAAAGCAAAATCTGCTTCGACATTTGAATGCCCTGTGCCAGTTATGGAGGATAACGCAAATTTAACTCAGGGCCATGTTGTCTGCCACGAAGACATCTGTTGTTTATGAACAACATAATTACTTACAGTCTAGGCAGAAATAAAGCTTTGCAAAACAACATATTTGTACGCATATTGAAGCCTGGCAAGTATAGCGTCTTTATCACGATTATGTGTGATCTGTAGGTACTTCTGTTTCTGAGATAGACTGCCCGGTCCTTTCATTCTTTATTTTATTTCTTTGTCTCTTTTAATCTGTATTCTTTCCAATTAATTTCCCTTTTCTCTTTCATACTTGTGTTATCATAAACATTTATAACATATAAATGGAAACAGAAGTCCATACAGAAAATTACAGCAGCATTCCTGGATAACTTTATAACTTTCTACAAATATATTTTTTTTATTTTTTGGTGGGGAGATCTTTTGATCTTAAAGAGCTAAGAGAGAAGCAATCAGGATTTGCAGAGATTCTTGATGAGCAGTGGCATTTTGGATGAAAGAATTTTTCCTGACAGCCCCCCTCAAGGGTTTTGACCTAAGACTCTGAATCTCCTCGACAAACGAGGGTTTAACTCTTAAGCATTCCTAATCTCTAGGGTAGACAGGAATCGCAGCCTCTTTCAACAGCACTATGACATTGAAAAATGAAGGAGGCGTCAATTCAGGTCAGTACACAGTACATTTACTAAGATAAAGTTAAAATCATAGAGATTCAATTTATAAATTTAAGAAAAATATAAAATGACTTTCAGAATATTTGTCTGTCTACAGAATCCATTAAAAATCTTGTACTTTAGTAATCTAGTACTCATTACACATACAGTAAATCACTTTGTGCAAGAGTATTGAGTGCAGAATACAGAATATTTCCGTGTGAAAACACAATTCTTTAATAGTTCTTATTAATATATGCAATATACTGTATTTATTATCTTGATGGGGAATCACAAAATGTAAAGGTGTTGCAAGAGATTTCAGTATCTCTAACTTCTTCCATTTTGCAAACGGTACAAGGCTTTTCTCCATAATCCCGCCCTTAAAAGACATGTCAGCAATCCTGAACGTGCAAAATGGCTCACAGGTGAAGAGTGTTTTTGAATGGCAAAAAATGGATGGGCTACTCTCCTTACTCTTCTTTGATTTTTACAGTGGCTAGAGCTTTCAAATGGCACTGTTCTACCATCTTGTCGAATGGTTTCTGTGGCTGAATACTGCCGTTCTGTACTGAACCGGGCTCGTTGGCACAGCTACGATTTTTTTTTAACTGGGCAAGTGACCAACCGTAAGTCACCACACCACTAAAGACATTTCACCAGCACAGTTCCCTGTCCTTAGTTTGATTAGCTATCCGTGCTGAGAAATACAGGCTGGGAATGGTTTGTAATTGTACCACTCCGAATCAAGTGAAAATACTACTGCAACCATTACTTACCATGTTCAGAACTGTTCGGCCCGATGGTGGAAAAGGTATTTCAGTGATATCTGTCAGGTAGTAGGGACATTATATGCGTGCTATTACAAAATGCTTACACATTAAATCAACAATATTAAAGAAATAGCAAAGTGTAGGGCTTTACTGGTTGTTTAGATCAGTGTTACTATCAGAAATAATTAATAATTATTTCTGTAGTTATTAATTAATATTTAAATTAATCAATTGAATCTAACTCATTAAAACCTCATATGGGGCTCCAGTAAATGTAGTGTGCTACGTTTAGGAGCAAGTTTGGTTATTAGCAATAATAATTATCAAAGATAATTATTAATTATTAAAATCAATAGAACATTGATGAGAATCAATGTTAGTTTTTTTTAATCCTTTAAAATCAACAATTATCAAAGATAATCGTTAATTGTTAACATCGATGAAACATTAATTAAAATTAACACTAGCTTATTGATCATTCAAATTCAATCATCAAAGATAATTATCAATTATCAAAAATCAATAGAATATTAATAAGTATTAACATTGACGGGACACCACCCTGGAATTAGGGACTAATAACCAAATAGTAAAACAGTCTCAATATTAGATTGTTTTCTTAGGAAAATCGACATCCGAAGAATATCGATTTTCAGGAAAAAAAACAATGAATGAAGGTTTGAATCCGAGCACTGACATCCCGTCAGCATGACACAGGCGTATGCAAAACAAACCAAAACACTTCTCTTTGTAATATAAACAAAGTATTTATGCAGTAATATCAATTAATAATTAATACAATGCAGTCAGTAAACTTCCAACTTCCAACTACAAACTAAACAGTGATATGATTAGATATGGAAATAAAATAATCCTATAACACATAAGGTGTGTGGGTGACAGTGTGTGTGTGTAAGGAGGGACGCGCACAAAATGGCGGACGTGACTCTCGTGGAGAGTATGTCACGCGAGACTTCCGGCCAGGGAATATGACCACGAATGGGGGCAGAGATGGCGTCTACCAGTTACCGCGTGTATCCGCTTGTACGATAGCTTAGGGACAAAGCTGCGCTTTAGCAATTAAGCTATCTACGAGCCAAAAATGTGTGCCAGAATGTTTGTGAGGGGTCGCGTGCGTGTATGTGTGCGTGTGTGGTTAGTACGAGAGAGACAGAGAAGTGACAGCCCTAAAGCTGATTTCGCGATCGTGGGAGAGAAAGCAGCTGTTTAGTTCATCGCTCAGAGACGCGGTGGACGGCTCGTAAACAGTCCCGCGTTATTTGACTCTTTAATGGATGAACTCAGTTGCGGTCTCACCCGCGATAGCAAAATTGCACAACAATCCAATTTGGTTGGACTACAATACAGCAAAACAAAATCGTGATAATTAATACCCTGAGTATTAATAATGAGCAGACATGGCGGTCCGTAAACTGTCCAAGCAAAAAACCTTGAAACACAAGAACAACACACTATAATATTCTATCTCTGCCCAGACATAAACCTCTTACTTGAATCGCATGAGGACACATGTAGAATGTGTTTTCCTCCATCCTTTAACTCTGACCCGGTTCCTTGAGGCTCGTGTGATGACGGGAGACCGTTTCCTCGCTCTGTCGGCAGGCACGGCTGTTGATTCTCGGCGGGCTGGCGGAGAACTCAGAAATGTCGACTTGATTGAAGATGGAAGAGAAATCTTTAATCTCTTCACTTCTGTAGGCAAACGGATGAAGGTGCGAATTGCTCGGCGGTCTCCTTCGGATCCGTTAGAGTGTTCGGTTGAACACAGAGTAATCTCAACTCATCCAGCGAGATGGAGATTGTATGGCCACAGTTTCAAGTCGGACGTTACTTCCTTGTGCCACGAGGTTGCACCTGAGAGCAGCAAAGAGCTACGTCTATATTCGGTGAACAAAGTCGCCGGAAGTAAATTCTGGAAGCATTTCAGAGGTATTTAAACTCCTGATGATGTCATGTTTGAGGGACGTTCAGTTGTGTGCCTCATCCAATAGAATTTGAGAGTTCGATCATTTAGTGAGCAAGGCTTCATGGATTTGTAGTCTGTTTTGGACTCCCTTTGTTTGATTTTGGCGCGATTTTTATCAGTAAGATTTACGACTTGGAAGGTGGGGGCTTGAGTTATGTTTTTACGACTGTGTTAGGCCTGCCTTTGTCTTCTATCTGAATACATGAGGCCCAACAAAAGTACAACTAAACATAAAAAACACAATGTTCTACTCTAACTTTTTTACCTCAAAGGTGAACAAGGTGCAGGTGTCACTCTAATCTCTCTTGAATCAACATATTCTGCATCACTTCCATCAACCATATGTGTGCATACTCAGTAATTACACAAGATTACACACACTGACCTCATCCACTGCAATTAGGCTGTGAAGAGGAGGAGGGCGGGGTTGGGCCGTGACTACTCACGCCTGGCCCCCAATCGGGCTTATCAGCCGAGGAGAGACGGCAGTGGCGAAGACTCCACGACAGCACATCCCTCCTCCTTCCCGGGTTTTGACACCAATGTAACAGTATGAGGACGGGCAAGGAGGAGGTGGGAACCGGCTGAACAGACAAAGTATTATTTAATGTAAACTTAAATAAAAAGACACAAAACACAAACGCACACACGGCAGCTGCGTGTGGCTCTCTCTCTCCCGAACTGCCGCATCCAGCTGCCCTTATCCCTCTCCTCGACTGATTAGCTCGACTAATCATCACACAGGCATTTGAGTGTTTTGCGTGAGAGGGCTATGATACCCACTCTTATCTTTATCTGGGCAGAGAGATTTCTGGTAGAGTCAAAACACAGAGTTATATTAGACCATTAATGGATTGATTAATAACAGGTTAATGACCCCTGGACTACAGGACTATTGAACCAGTGTCATCGGCTAATGGTTCTTTCCCAGACTCTCTTTAACTAATATTAGCAGAACAGCTAATAAAACTTTGAATCCAAATGTACAGCACTGATGGACAAAGCTTGTCGGTAACCAAAATCTAACATTGATGGGAATTTTTGACGGCCTGTGAAATACAGTGGCCTCAAAAACTATTTCGACACTTAAGATACATTTTTAAAAAATTGTCTTTGCATTACATCACAAAATTTAAAATCATGTAACATCTATTTTAAAGAAAGATTGCACAAGCACACATGTTAAGCGAAACATTGGACAGCAAGAAGTCTTAAATTTTAAACTATAAAACAACAGATATACTGACCAAGATGAAGATGAAATTATTTGGAAATTATTTAGTTAGTGGAACATATCTATAGTTAATGAGGGGAACTGACTACAGAAATGCATTTAAAATTACTTGTAATAAAAAAAAAGGCTAAGAAAAGTTATTTCAGAGAAAAAATTCTAGCACCATGTGTTTGCAGATGCCATTTGCCTTGTTATTTTGTTTCTAATGCAATGAAAATCATTCATTTTAATTTTGAAATTATTAAAGTGTTCAAAAATGTCTGAATATATCTTTTATATATATATATATATAATATTTATCAAAGATCAGTGTGACCAGTGAAGCATAACTTTTTCCTTCCGATGAAGGGTAAAATGCTTTCTTATACCTTTTAAACAGACATGCATGCCAAGTTTTTCCATCATCCTTTTAAGAGTACAGAAAATCTGTTTCGTAAATATGCAACTGACATCCCTTTCTCCTTGTCATTATTGTGAAATACTTATTGTGAAAAATCTTCTGCCACCTTGTACAAGCATATGTTGACTTGTTAACCTGCTGCGCCGGAGAGACAACAGACAAAGAGACTATTTAGTTTCACCTGTCAGTTTTCAGCAGCCCTAAAGAACATCTGGTTTTGATCTATCTGGCTTGTGCCGCAGAGAAATGTCTGTTTTCCAATAAGATGCAGGATCAGCAGAACATGAGACAGGACAAAGTCAAATATTTCCCAGAGCAGCAAAACTGCTAAGGGGAAGCAAAGAAGAGAAGGAAGAAAAAGGGCTAATTAATAATATGGTTAAAGGTGCTGTAATATATTTTAGCCATTCTACTTCCACGAAACTGAGCCGTTGGATTTGCCACGGCCCCTCTTTCAAAAGTTCTGCACTCCAAAGATACCAAATGAGCTTTATTGAGACCGACATTGTGCAGAAACGGTTGTTAAAAACAACAGCAGCAAAATAGCGCCCTCAATTGACAACAAATAGCTTTATGAGCAACATGGCATAAAAATGGCATTAAGCCTTAATAATTAGCTGCAACTACAATACTATGAGAACGTGAAAAATTATTGACAGGTTGAAAGCATCAGAAACTGCGCTCCACGGACACATTTTTGTTGGCTGTTTACAGAGTCTAAAGCTGTCAGAGAGACTGCTGAGATATCTCATGAAACCTACTGTACTTCATTAATATCTTTCAGGCAAGTAGGAATCTTTTTTGCATAGCTTTCCATGAAGAAAATCGCTTACAATACCTTTAATATGGATCATAGTCTGTTATCCGTGAATGCACTTTCCGAGCACTGCCTTTTCACATCGATAACAGGCTTGACTGAAAAGAAGCCAGATGGTGGTTGGTTGGTGTTTCTTGAGGTGAAATGTTCTCCAAGGGCACCTTTACCCCAAGGGAACATGAAGGACTAAGGTCAAGGTTCAGGCTAAAGATTAGTTAAGCAGGATTGTGAGGTTTGTTGAAGTCAACAAGGAAATTGATATTTGCTAAACCAGAAATAAGGGTTAAGTGAGATGGAGACAAGGATCAACTTCAGGTCAAGAGGCAGATTGAGCTATTCTGCCTTTAACTGAGTTCAGCAGACAGTTGTCAGATTTGTTCAAATAAATATGAAGTTACTCAGTATTTCCTAATCTTGTATATCCCCACATCCCCACCATTAGGTCTTGAGGATCTCTTCATCGACACCAAATGTGGCCAGAAATGTGTTCCTTTTAACTTATATCTTACTGGATATAATTTTGCATATCATCAATATTATAGAAGTCGACATTATAACAATAGCCACTATCACACTTGAAAACACCTTGTACCTGCTCGAACCGTTAATCTTACGGCTTTGTTCACATAAACCATCAAAACAGAAACGCAAGTTCTCATTCTGGGAAACTGCTAATTTACTGGTATTTTCCAACAGGTCCTGTTCACACATGACCTCTAAACAGAAAAATGCTGTTAATTTACCGGAAAAGGCTGTATGTGTGAAAGGGCCTACTGATTCACTTTTAAACTGCTTTTTAACAAACCACTCAATTTAATGAGGCAAGAGTTTGTCTTTCAGATTTTAACAGTTCTGGGACAATTTTATCTGGTGTTGTATTGTTGTCAAGACAGATGTGTGAGAGATTATTTGTGATTCATTATGTAATTCTAGATTTAACAATGCAAAATCTAACTTTTTGTGGGGTAGGTGTACCCCTGGTTTGAAATCCCTGGTCTTAATGTCCCACCATGGGCCATTCCAGGGAAAATATAAATACAGTGTTAAATATTACAATGCCCAATTTCCCTCTGACTATGGAACAGTAAAAATCTCTACATGTAACCCCGCCATGAACTAAAGCTTAGCATTGCTCTGAGCGCAGTTAAGCTCTGGGGCAGCTGTAGGATTTATGAGCATCTCATAAAAACCCTTCATGGATCATCGATCTGGGAGGTGTTTTGGACAGAGATGAGATGTGACAGACACCAGCACCCTGACAAGACATACATTAGAACACCAGAGCTAAGTATTATGTTGAGCTTGCTCAAAGCACTGCGTAGGATTAGCTTTGATTAAAGTGTCCAAAACCTTTGAACAATGACTGGGAAAGAGCAAAGAGATGAATCTGTGTGTGTCTTGTTGATATCATTGGTTTTTCCATACAACTGTTTAAAGATGAAGTGTGTAATTTCTGTGCCACTATCGGCAATAGCCAAAATGGCAAAAATGATTGCTTCCAAACAAGTTTCCCAGACACTCAACAGTCTTCCATTGTTTGCCCAAACAGGTAGTCCCGTCCCAAAAATCACACAATTTTCTAGCCAGACTTTGACAAGTCAGACCTCTCAAACACATAGAGCAATGTTTTGAAAGTGTCAAAGAGCCAAAGCGTTTACACTTTTCAGAAAGTAAACCTACAAATGGCTTCTGCATATTAAACTGTGATAGGCAAAGTATTTTAACATAAAAAGGAACTATGTGTGCTGTTCATCAAGACAGCGATCTTTCTCCGTATTTGGAATTAACTGGAGACTGAAAATCTGTCTGCAAGGACAAAGAAAACATGGCTTATTGAGTGTCAAAGCTCTTTAATGTCAAACACTGCTGTCACCTGATGAGTTAGAAAAGACAGAGAGAAAAAGAGAGAGAGAAGAGAAATAGACAGGGAACACTGTGCCACTGTGTATATGAATAGCTGAGATTGTTTTGATAAGAGTAGTCCAGAGATAGACAGCTCAAGGAACAGATGTTTGAGTTCCTGCTCTCTGGACTACTGTTGTCTACTCTCTGATTGCTCCCACCACTCTCAGCTTCCTAACATCAATAGAAGAGCTGGCCAGAGTGCAACATTTAACTGAAGCCAAGCAGTTACCTTAAGTAATGAACTAATATTGAAGTGAGGCTGTTTGGAGAGTGATGAATCATTCTTAGATCCAAAATCTAACAATACCTAAATTGAATAGACCCTAAGTTTGCAATGTATAATCCCAGGGTGCAGTTGCATCTCCACAATCTGAATGCCCGGAGTGAAATAAATTGATTATAACATTATGAATCTCATCAAACATACATATGTTTTGTCTTTGTGTATTTTAGAATTAAAGAGAAAAGTTTGAAAGGGTAAACAAGCACTTACACTAACATTTTACATCTTATCAAGATTGTACCTTTTCTTTCAAAAGGATATAGGGCTAAAGGAACTCCTATCACTATCCAGCAATCTACATCTAGCTTGTCCAAGGATGTGTTCTCAGTTCATTACCACCTAGTAGACACTTGGGGGCTGGATGCAAGTTATGATAGCAGTTGTGCAGTTATTAGTTGAGAACCTTTCATTGCTCTGCTTCCTATTGATGGTTTTCAACAGTAATAAATTCCTTCTCAAAGATTCTTTCATATTATTGCTTGCAACACAAGGCCTATGTTTTTGCACACAAACACATGTGTGATTTCACATGAGTCTCTTGTCTTGTATTCATAGCAGTCTTTGTCTAGCTTTTATTTAATTGGCTGGCAAAAAAATAAGCTTTACCAACAAAAAGTGAAAAAAAAAAAAAAACAAACAAAAAAGTGTTTACTGTGTTTACTCAATTGCATATTTCTTTAATTTTCACCACTGAAATAAATGGGTAACTAAGGTGACTGGAATTCGTTTTCCTCATGTTAAACCAACCTCTCAGACATGTTGCCGACTATATGTACAGGAATCACATTCACAGGAAATAATGTATCACATGCTCAAATGTTGATTGAGAATGGAGCTCCATTCTAGAATTTTTTGTCGTAGGATCACTTCCCTCTCATTTATGTCAAGGTCAAAAATTGAGTATTGATTATTTCAAAATGTACAGTTACTAAATGACAGAAATCTGGAAGTATGAACAGAAAACTTTTCAGCGGATCACAGAAAAGGCAAAATAAATAGAACAGTATTGAAGGGATAAATTGCCTAAAATAACATCACTGTCTCCATCAGCCATACTATTGATTTCCCGATACAAACTCTCATGCAAGATGTAACAATTTATAGGTGATACTCCATCTCATGGGTCACGGTGGACCAGAGATTTGCGTTACGCCACTTCCCCCAGCTGTGATTACAAAAGCACCTGTTTTAGATGCTAAATATGTTCTAATATTTCAAAATCAGTGAATGTGCATGGATTTGTTTCTATGTGCATTTGTGTAAGAAAAGGTCTTCTTTGCCCGGTCAAACTGCTCCCTAAGTGTTATAAATACAGTAGTCTTTATCTTCACACCACACTGCACATCCCACCAGCCACTGAAAGTAAATACAGGGCATTAAAACATAAAATAAGAAATTGATTCATTTTTCCCAGTGTTACAAAAACACTAGCCTGTTATCGATCACTCCACACACAAAGCAAGATTTTTGCCATTGTGCAGGTGCTCTTGGCTGCAGCCTCATCAGCTTTATTATGTTGTATAGACGTTATATGGACGCTGATGTGAAGATTTATGCTAATGACTCACCTCTTGTTTTATAATGCAGCAAGGACATGGAGGCTGCTGCAATCAGATGTTAACACAATGGCAAATACTGTAGTAACACATGATTTACCTGCATGTTATTTCTTGCATGTCATTAAATCCCACTATGGAACACTTCCATAAAACCAATAAATAATTTAAGACTCAAAGATTTAAGTCTCTCTCGATCAAACAGTTAGCAATCACTGAGCTGAGGTTTAAAACAATTGTTTGCAAATACCATTTTTTTACTTCAGCTAAATAAGGTTAGCTCTGATATCAGGTGCTTGAGCTGCTGTTTCATATGAAATGAGTCCTGGGCCCTCATTTATAAAATGCATCGGTACAATCAGATTTGATCCTAAATTCCATGGATTTATATTACGTTTAAAAAAGTGTTGCACCGATACAATTATTATTATTTATTTATTTTTTAAATAAAAAAATGTAAACAAAATGTATTAACAATATCAGCCAATAGCACTAGTTTGGTGGTTCTGCTGTTTTATGCTACCTTGTTTCAAAACATTGATACTTGATAGAACTTTTTAATAATAACTTTATTCTCTGTATCTCTACATGCTGGCCATGTTTCAGAGTAACTGGTTTCAGTTATAAACAAAACACTGAAACAAAAAACACAAATCGCATCAGGCTCACATGACCTTGGTAAATTTATTATTATTATTTTTTCAAATGTTCATAACTCACATTAACTGAATTCTGAATGATGAAGCTTGAATAACTGCAATTCTGCTATCATTGTCACCTAATTCAAAGTAAGAGTTGTAGACTAATTGTCCGATGCATTTTTCCACACACTTTTAATTGATAGGAAATAATCTGCTTTGATCATCAGCTGTTTTTAAACAATCGGCCAATGTCTGATAATGCAGATAATTGCTTTTGTTGGCCAATACTAGTGTTTGGCCAATTCATTGGTGCATTGCTAATTTGAAAGGAAGGAAACAAATCAGTATTCCTAAAGGCAGAAACTGACTAGAAAATGTACATATATGTAAACATTTAGGAATTTGTTGTATGTTCACATTTACAATTACTTTACACATCTCTTGATAAATGAGACCACTAATCTTGAGTCAAACTCTGTGGTCAGGATTGCTAACACAATTAACTTTCACTCCAGCTTTTCACTCCGTGACTGACTGCATATTTAGCAAGGCAGAAAGGATAACTGGTTGTCTGCAAAAACTCACAAAAAGACAGTTCAACTGCAAGATTGCCTAGCAAGAAAGATAACACACAGGCCTCTCCACATCATAGGGCAACACAAAGACGAGTGTGTGAAAAAAACTGTAAGGCAGAGAACAATGGAACAAAGTTAGAGGTAAAAAGAGCAACGTTCATGAAAGAATCTTAGAGTCAGAAACATTCATCAGAGAAACCGTTGCACTGCAGAATATGTTTAAAGTTTTGTTTGCATCTAAAGAGTTGAAGAGGTGACAGTGACAACAACTGTGAAAGTTTCTCACACACTCCAGTCCAGATATTGACAACAGCAGATCTAGCATGCTTTAAGCACTCACTGCTATACTATCAATTACCAGTTATCTGGTAAGACAAGTTATTCTGCAGAAATTTTGAAAAGTTTATGAGGTTTAGGCGTATTTTAAAAGCACATCCAGATTTCCATACATGTTTCCAGAGCTCTTTTCCAACACACTCCTACATGACGGCACACTGCAGATGTATGTGCTGCGAGATAAAGGAGCCTTCCAAATAAATAACAGACTGCCAAACATTTGTTTGACTTCTCAATGCTTGCAGATGGTTCCCCATCTGTCACTCACTCGACGTTGGTGTTGATGTAGTGACACTAGGGGTCACTCTTGGGAGCCCGAGACACCTCTGGTCTTTGATAAAAGGCCAATGAAAATTGGCGAGTGGTATTTGCTTCCCAATGGGAAGAACACCACTTAGCGAACAGACGCCACTTAAAAGGCATTGAGGGAGCCCTAGCCCTAGCCTGAGTGATCGTGTCTATCGTCGCAGGTGGGAGACAGCTTAGGTCTTCCGCGTCCCGTCCAGGGGCCAGACATGGAGATTCCAGAGGTCTGGGCGCAGGTGCTGGATGGTGCCCCTTCCCTGAGAAAGAAGGTCCTCCCTCAGGGGAATTTGCCAGGGGGGAGCTGTCGCGAGGAGTATGAGGTCCGAGCACCACGTCTGGGCGGGCCAGTAGGGTGCTACCAGGACGACCTGCTCCTCGTCCTCCTAGACCTTGCACAGGGTCTGTGCAAGCAGGCTCACTGGGGAAACGCATATTTGCGAATGCCAGGGGGCCAGCTGTGTGCCAGCGTGTCTATGCCGAGGGAGGCCTCGGTCAGGGCGTACCAGAGTGGGCAGTGGGGAGGATTCTTGGGAGGCAAATAGGTGCACCTGTGCCTGTCGAATCGACCCCAAATCAGCTGGACCACCTGAAGGTGGAGTCTCCACTCTCCCCTGAGGGTAACCTGTTGTGACAGCGCATCCGCCGTAGTGTTGAGGTTGCCTGGGATGTGAGTGGCTTGCAGCGACTTGAGGTGCTGCTGGCTCCAGAGGAGGAGACGGCAGGCGAGTTGTGACATACAACGAGAGCGCAAACCACCTTGGCGGTTGACATATGCTACCGTTGTCGTGTTGTCTGTCTGAACCAACACGTGCTTGCCCTGGATCAACGGCCGAAACCTCCGCAGGGCGAGCAGAATATCCAACAACTCGAGGCAGTTGATGTGCCAATGCAGTCGCGGACCCGTCCAGAGGCCGGCGGCTGCGTGCCCATTGCAAACGGCGCCCCAGCCCATTTTGGAGGTGTCTGTCGTGACCACGACGCGCCTGGGGACCAGTTCTAGAGGAACACCTGCCCGTAGGAACGAGAGGTTGGTCCAAGGGCTGAAAAGACGGTGACAGACCAACGTGATGGCCACGCGGTGTGTCCCGTGGCGCCATGGCCATCTCGGGACTCGAGTCTGGAGCCAGTGCTGAAGCGGCCTCATATGCATCAACCCGAGCGGGGTGGCCACCTCCGAGGATGCCATATGCCCCAGGAGCCTCTGAAGAAGTTTCAGTGGAACCGCTGTTCCCTGTTTGAACGCCTTCAAATAGGCCAGCACCGACTGGGTGCGCTCGCTCGTAAAGCGCGCCGTCAAGGAAACCGAGAAAAGAGATGCTCTGAACCGGGAGGAGCTTTCTCTTTTCCCAGTTGACCGGAAGCCCTAGTCGGCTGAGGTGTGAGAGCACCAGTTCCCTGTGTGCGCACAACACGTCTCGAGAGTGAGCTAGGATTAGCCAGTTGTCGAGATAGTTGAGAACGCGAATGCCCACCTTCCTTAACGGGGCAAGGGCGGCCTCGGCGACCTTAGTAAAGATGCGAGGAGACAGGGACAGGCCGAAAGGGAGGACTTTGTACTGATATGCCTGACCCTCGCACGCGAACCGCAGGAAGGGTCTGTGTCGAGGAAGGATCAAGGCGTGGAAGTATGCATCCTTCAGATCTACCGCCACAAACCAATCTTGATGACGGACGCTAGCCAGAATGCGTTTTCACGTCAGCATCTTGAACGGGAGTCTGTGTAAAGCCTAGTTCAGAACTCACAGGTCCAAGATTGGCCTCAACCCACCGCCTTTTTTCGGTACGATGAAGTAGGGGCTGAAAAAACCCCTTCTTCATCTCGGCTGGAGGGACAGGTTCTATCGCGCCCTTCCGTAGGAGGGTAGCGATCTCCGTGCAAGGTAGCAGCGTATTCGTCTTTCACCAAGGTGAAGTGGACACCGCTGAACCTGAGCGGATGCTCAGTGAAGTGAATCGCGCAGCCGAGTCGGACGGTCCGGACCAGCCCTCGTGACGGATTGGAAAGCGCAAGCCATGCATCCAAATTCCGCGCAAGGGGGACCAAAGGGACAACGTCATCGGATGTACCGGCAGGTGGGGCCTCGCGGCGGGGCGGAGCTCGAGGTGCCACACCACGTCGTGGCCGTGCTGAGTCTAAGGACATCGAAGCACTTACCTGGCTCCTTGTGACCACCCCCGGAACAGCCTGGGACAGGGGAGGAAGAGGCCTGTCCTCATGACCCGTGGAGACTGTCACATCGGGGGTGGATTTGTGCCACAGCTGGGCGCTCAGGGGCGGGAGACCGCCGCTGGAGCGCCAAACCTGCCAAATGGAGTGGTGGACGGTGGTCGTGATGACGACCGTACACACCGGATACGTGACCCAGGGAACAAGGAAACCGCTCTTGCTGAGCTCTTGAGTACTGCAGCACTTGGGCATGCAGCGCACTTAAATGCTAAAGGTAACAAAAAGATGAAGATCTGCTTACCAGCTCCAGAGCAGCGGGTTTCGTTGTCCCTGGGTCGCCCGTCTCAAGGGCGCTTTGAAGCCTTTCACGGGTTCTGGGCGGCCGTGAGATGGGTGGCGTCTGCTTCCTGCGGTGGGCTCCAAGCCGGGGCTGGGCCGAAGAGGCGGGCTGCGGCGGAGCCGGTGCAGTCACCGCAGGGGGACGCCCTTGGTGATGAGTAGACGGGGTGCGGGATCTTGAGCCACGCCGGGGCAGGATATGCCAGCTAGCATCCATCTACTGCTCTACCATTGAGAACTGCTGGGCAAAGTCCTCGATGGTGTCGCCGAATAGGCCCGCCTGGGAAATGGGGGCAGCAAGGAATCGTGTCTTGTCGGCCTCACACATCTCGACCAGGTTGAGCCAAAGGTGGCGCTCCTGGACCACTAGTGTGGCCATCGTCTGCCCGGGAGACCGCGCCGTGACCTCCATCGCTTGGAGAGCAAGGTCGGTCGCCAAGCGCAGTTCCTGCATCAATCCCAGGGCGGAACTACCCACGTGCAGTTCCTTTAGCACCTTGGCGGACTTGCAGGAGAGCCATGGCGTGCAGGGCGGAGGCGGCTTGTCCAGCGGCACCGTAGGCCTTGGCCGACAGAGACGACATAAACCTACAGGCCTTGGATGGGGGCTTTGGGCACCCACACCAGGTGGTGGCGCTCTGCGGGCATAGGTGCACCGCGAGCGCCTTTATCCACCGGGGGATTGCCGAATAGCCCTTGGCCACCCCACCATCGAGGGTAGTGAGGGCGGGGAAGCTGAAAAGATCGGGACCGGGCAGTAAAAAGTGCCTCCCGCGACCTTGTCAGCTCTTCATGCACTTCCGGGAAGAAAAGAACGGGGGTGGGGCGTGGCTTTGAGCGGCGCCTTGAGCCCAGGAACCAATCACCGAGCCGCGAGGGTTCAGGGAAGAGCGGTGAAATCCACTCTAACCAACTCTCGTGGCTGCCCGGGAAAGCATGTCATCATCTCCGCGTCAGCCTGTGACTGGGCAATCGACCCCGAAGGGAGGAGCCCAGCTGAGGCTTCCGACTGGACGAGCCCGCTCTCCGATGCTGTGCTCAAGAGCTCATCACTTTCGCGGGCTCCGAATAAGAGGACGAACTCGCCGTGAGATGAGCCGGTGGACTCACCTGGAAGTCCGATCGGGGCAGACGAGCATGCTGGGGAATGGGAGGTCCGCGGGGGGATACCCAGCGGAGGCGGTCCCATTGGGGTCCCCAAATAGCCCCCAGTGCTAGCCGCGCTGGCCTCATACCCGTGGGTAAAAGGACCGAGGCGGGAGCCTCTGGGGTGGCTTGCTTTCTTACGAAGGCGAGCCGCGACCGCAACGTTGCCATGGACATATTCTCGCAATGAGAACATGACCATCCACGAACGCTGTCTCCGCGTGAGCAGTGCCCAGACACGAAAGACAGTGATCGTGACCGTTAGAAGGCGAGAGATAACGAGCACAACCAGGAATAACACAACATAAAAAGCATCTTTAAAAAGACGCGTCTTTAAAAAGACGTTCCGTGTATGCGCTCTTTTAGAGAAATATATACTCTTTTAGAGGAGAAAAATGCTCTTTCAGAAAATATACTCTCTAGTTTTTCTGCTGAAGCGCCCAGGGGCGTTCTCTGCAGAGCACCAGTGCAGAGGGGGGAGAAGCCGCTGTAATGCGCCATCAGATCCAGCAGAGGTGAATGAACAGTAGTATTCAGCTCAATGAGCATGACCGTTCGGCTCCGAAGAGAAAATCTGAATGAGTGGTTGCATACCAGCTCCTTTTATACCCGTATGTCCGGGGGAGTGGCATGCAAATACCACTCGCCAATTTTCATTGGCCTTTTATCAAAGACCAGAGGTGTCTCGGGCTCGCAAGAGTGACCCCTAGTGTCACTACATCGACACCAACGTCTCTTTCCCTCCATCAGGGAACGGAGGTTACACCAGTAACCATGACGTTTTTTTCTTGCTCTTTAAAAAGTGTGCCTCTTTGAAACAAATGAGAGTAGACAGAACTGTAACATAAAAAGCCTGAGATGGATATACAGTAGATGAGCTTACAGCTCTAACAGGACCAATTTAAAGAGGAGATCTCAGCACATATCATCTGAAGCACAATCAGTATGTACAAAATGACAACTCAAATTGATTCAGTTGATGTTATGGAGACATAACTTCTATCACTTTGGTTATATGAGGTCAAATTAATCACACTGAAGGGATGAGTTTATTCAACATGAGTTATCTTATGCTAAAAACTGATTTTCTGAAAAGTAGATGTCAAATAATCACTGTTTAAAATTGATGTGAAGTGATCTTTTCACATCACTTCGACTTTCGTTTTAAAATCTACCAAAAAAATGTAACTGTCTGAAAAGAAATGTAATGAAGAATAGTCCAAAATGACCAATATTCCACAAAATCTCAGTAGAAAGTAGTTGGACATTTCCACTTTAATTGCAATAGTCAATCTGAGAGAAATGCTAGGGGCCGATGAAAGCATCCATTCAAAGCCTGTGCTTACCAACCAACTTAGGCATGAAATGTGATGATGGCCCTGTTCTTTGGCCTTGCTGCTTAACAAGTGAGAATATTCACCCACATATTATGCAATTATGCTAAATGGCTTCTACACTGTTACAACAGATGTTGATTGTTTTCATCCAAATTAGGTAATAGCTGCAATTTACTATGTGTTCACCCTCTTCTCTTAAAAGAGACTGTAACAGGGACTGTGTAAAAAGTGATGCGACTATTATATCAGCATATCAATAGTATTTTAAGACCAAATTTTTGGAAGCAATATACAAACAAAACAACAGCATATCCAGAAAGCCAAGAATTCATTACATTTACTGCTACTAGAAGCATGCAGACAAATATAGTCAGCAGATGACAATCAAGTGACTAAGAATGGTGGGACACATTGCACTTCCAGAGCTTGTTCAGAGACCATCTCAGCTTCCAAATATGCCTACTTCCTGACTATATCATATGCCAAAAGCACTGTCAAATGAGTAGGTCTGAATCGTCAGTATTCTTAAAATTGTAGGTGAAAAATACCCAGCATCTGCTGAGTTTTTGAAGTATGCATACATTGGACACTTTACTGTTCCATAATGCAATGAGAACTGAGGAGATGTCATACTCAAAATGCTGAAAAAAAAAGAAAGAAAGAAAAAAAGAAAAGTCAGTCCTTCTCAAGTGGTCCAATAATTGTAAAGTTGGTTGCCTGACCATTTTTAATTTTCCCAAAAACTTTTTAGTGATAACCTCTATGTATTGGTGTGGAAAAACCACCAATTTTTTATTTTTATTTTACTTGGTTTAACCACGACGGCCATCTTTGTGTCATGGCATACAACAAATTTCGGTTATACCGCTGTTTACGGAAACCGCAATATCTCAATATCTGGGCTCAGGATGGTCCTAACTTTTTGGAACAAAAACTGATCCCTAGAGCACATTACAAGGTCATGCACATATATAAACATTTTGCACATTCTTGTTCCTCAGACTTAGATTAAGTCCTAATGTAACGTTCAAGATTGCTCAAAGTGCTACTTTTAGGGTCAATTTATAATGGGAAGAGTTGAGTCTCAGTCTTAATTTTTTTGGGGGGTTCCTAGGTAAGTATAGTGTGCATGCAGAACATTTCAGGTTTGAGATTTCTCTTATTATTATTTATTTTTTATTTTTTTATGGGGGCAAGAAAGTGCAATTTAAAAAAAAAAATCCCCTCACTTTCGGATTGAATATCTCTGGTGGGGGACCAGACAGAAACCTGAAATTTTCACAGAAATAAGTCTTATGTAGTAGCATTCTTTTGAGTTTGAGATTCCACTGGTTACAGAGCTAGGGCTAGTAGAAATCTGGTGAAAAGCCTACTTTATTCATGCATTTTGAGAAATGAACCAATGTAACATAAGTATAACAAATAACAAAATGAACAGTATTTTACATGTTTACATGTATATGTTTTATTAGAAGCTGTGAGATTTCCTCACTCATCTCTCTGAAATGTTGTGGGAGAATCCAGTGGCAGTAGTCAATTCGGCAGGTGTCAGTTTTCTGAGAACAATGTTCATGGGAACCCACACTTTGTCCTCAGTAGACATTTTGAATGATGTTCAAGGTGGGTGGAAGAATTTTATAAACACATCACAGTTTTCTATGCTGATGTCCTCAACCAGCCTTTAATGTATTGAGTTTTTCAGCCAGAGAAACAGAGAATTCATCCCTAGGGAGATGAACAGTGATCATATCTAATCTGTCAGTCATAACCCACTACTTAAAGTTGATGTTATCAGGAAGTGTGTCATCTTTGTCTGACTCTTCAAGCATCTGCAGTAAGGCATCTATACCTGGACACTGGTCACATTGTTGAGCATGCAGTCATAACAGTTTATGTCACAGACTAGAAGTTACAGCAGGTCCTTGTAGTCCAGTTTTAGCTTTGCTGACTCAACCATCAGCTTGATATTCTGATGTTGTGTGCAGACACAGCAGTGTGAGTTCCAGATGCTCCTGCAAGCACACACCATTCTGGCCTCAGTACACAAAATTTTGATCTCTCTATCTTTAACTCTGGGTGCTGATTTTTAAACTCCACATACATTTCATGTATTGATCATCATGATGGCGCCGTGGATGGCCGCCTCTGTGTGGAGCGCTCCTATTGTTTTGTTGTTTTTGTTTGTTTGTCCTGTGATTAGTAATCTTTTTCCAGTCAGTTTTACCAGAGACAAACTGCTGAACATTCGACAGCATATACCAGACAATCTTTTCCCGGTTTTTGAATATTCCGACATTTTTCTGGACAGTTTAGTCGGAGGCGCGGCTGTGTTGTTCAAGAGACGCAGGCAAGGGAGACAAGCAGGCGCGCTGGTCAAGCTCCGTCGGCGTGGTTTTCGAACAGCACTGCCGAGTATTCATCTTACGAATCTCCGCTCTCTTCCTAACAAAATGGACGAATTACATCTCCTCACCCCCACAAACAAGGACTTTTCAACCTCTGCTGCCTTGTGCTTCACAGAAACCTGGCTGAGTGAAGCCATTCCGGACAGTGCGTTACATCTGCCGGGCTTTCAGCTATTCAGAGCGGATCTCATCGCGGAATTAACGGGGAAAACGAGAGGCGGTGGAACATGCTTTTACATCAATGAAAGTTGGTGTACAGATGTAACAACGTTAAAGAAGATGTGCTGTCCTAATTTGGAAGCACTGAGGTACTGAGATACTGAGGTTTCCGTAAACAGCTGAATAACCAATATTTGTCATGTGCCATGACACAAAGATGGCCGTCGTGGTTAAACCAAGTAAAATAAAAATAAAAAACTGGTGGTTTTGAAATACCAATACATAGAGGTAATCACTCAGAAAAAAAAAATAATAATTTTTAAATGGTCAAGCAACCTGCATTGGACCACTTGAGATAGACTGACCCAAAAAAAAAAAAAAAAAAAAAAAAAATTAAAAAACAGTCAGGTGGCTATTTCAACTATAATTGCAATATATCCCATGGAGGTTCCTAATGGTTAAATTGTAATTGTTTGAGTAAATTATTTTTGTGGTTGTTGTTACTATGTCATACATTAGGGTCACAGGACAATGTCCACGTTCCCATATTAAGTCTGTCCAGGGATGTTTTCACATTCACCTGCATACCTAATGAATGTACTTAATTAATGGCTGAGAAGTACGTCTTTATCAAATTCAGTACATACTCTCACAGTATACAAATTCTGATGCAGCTCAGGACTTGAATACAAAGATCTGTTACCCACCTCAACATGGCCTTCCAAAAGCTCTTCCTCAGGTGTCTCAAGTGCCACAGTAACAGAGGCAAACGGACGGCTGGCCATCTGCTGGCGCTCTCGCATTATTTGCTGAAGAAAAAGAGAGAAAAAGATATGAAAAGAAGTGCAGACACTTGACTTCAGATATGCTTACTGAAACACACAAACTGAACATACCAATGAACACAAGTTAAAACAGTCACATTTCCCACCATAACTTTCTAAATATTCTTAATATTTACCACATTTTAGAATAATAGTAAAGTCATCATCAGGCATGCAACTCTGTATAGTGCAAGCTGATAGGTTCTTTAAACTTGTTATCTTGTAGCCAATCAACTCACTCACATGCGATATTTCAAGCCAATCGGCTCACATGGTGTAAGCTGATATGTCCTGACGTGTAATCGTATAGCCTTACATACTCTCTCTTTGCCTAACATTTAAATTTGCTCAGTTTGTCAGTAAGCCGGTTCACTGCAGCACACTGTGAGAGTTTTCTCTGAAACCCTCCACCTCTCCAGCTTCACCTGTCTAGATCTGCTACATGGGATTATATTTATGCTTATTTGTGCAGCAGTAACTTAGTATATCTGTGTATGTTCTAGCAATAGTAAGCCTATGTACTTGCTACACAGCAGGAGAAGCAGCAGCAGCATATAAGATCTAGTCCGCAAAGACCAATATCCTATGAAAATGTCATACCCACATTAACAAGCAAAATATTTCCAAGAGTAGTCATGACTGAAATGAGCATTATACAGTGACCAAAAATTTAAAACAAATACAAATCTAAAAATGTAGCTTCTTCAAAGTAGACACTCTTTGCCTATAAAGCTCTGCACACAGGTCATTTCCCCAACCACTTTTATTAGGTATCCACCTGGGATGCTTTTAAAAAAAAAATTCAACATTGAAAATTTTGATTTGTAAAGAAATTCATATGTAGGCACAATTTATAAGACTTTCAAGCATTAATTTAAACATAAACCTTGATCACATCTCTTATAAAACAGAACTAACATGTGATTAATGCAGAATCCTGACTTTTTATAATTACAATCCAGATGTTATCTCTGTCTTTAATTGGTTAGCTTGAGGACAGACACCTGTATGTAAAACAACAAAGAACAAAACTCAGTTCACTCAGTTTCAGTTCTGTCTTTAGTATGCACACTGATATCCCATGGTGTCTGAGCCACAGCTCTGATAAACTGTTCTGCAATGTAAGTGTGTCCAATAAATGTCTTGTTCCATCAATAAGCATATAGGCGCAGAACCCAACACATTCCCAAAAACTTTTCCAAATTCAATGTTGGGCTCATGATGTTGAACAGTTTTTTTTTTTTTTTTTTTTTTTGTCAGGCCAAGTCAATAGTCTTATTACTTTTAATTTGCATCATTTGCTGGTAATGGCACTTTCATATCAAAATATCTCTGGTGTATCAATGCTAATTGTCACTCAAACACTACAAGCACAGTGTTTGATGTGTTTGTTATAATTAGTGGGTATCACTGCCAGTTTCTCTTGTCTGTGGCAGGAGGACAGACATATTAGACTATGTGAGGCAGTCAAGGTGAAGGGTGGCAGGGTGCTGTGAGTTGATTAATAGTCCAGTCACAGTGATGATTGTTAAAACAAGTCTGGGCCATTTATGTGTGAATGTGTGTGTCATGGCCAAGAGACAAAGAAACTCACTAGAAGAGCATGGTTTATGTTCCCTGACAAGTCCTTCAGAAGGTTAGAAGGACACTGTGGCATCTCTCGTCAGAGCCTTTAAATGGCCCATAAAATGCATAATTAACCTCCACATGCTGTAAACAATGTTCGTCTGACACACAGTGGTTGTATGTGTGAATGTGTGTGTATTGGATAAAGACTGGCCTTTGTCCCAACTGAAAAAAAGCACCAGTGTACATTTATACTATGGATTTGGCAAACACTTTCATACAAAGTGACTTGCATTCAAGCAATACATTTTGCCAGTACCAGTTGAGCTAAAAACAGACAAAGAAATAAAAAACAGACAAACAAACACCATTGTTTGGTTTGAGTTAATCTAATAGATAATTATTTCAAAATAACTGCATGATTTGTTAGTTTTGTCCATTTGACAGTGACAGAAGCATTTTTTTATATTTTTGTAGTTGCGATGGCTAGATACATATGCATGCTATAATGTAAGAAAGTGTTCATAGAGGATAATAAAAAAAACAAAAAAACAAAAACAAAACAACAACAACAAAAAACATCAGAACCTCACAGGTCTGGAAACTAGGGGACATGTCCACTTCTACAAAGCTATGTTATGCACTAGCAGAAGTACATTCTAGAGAATATAGATACACAAAGAATTTATTGTATTCTAACACTTGAACTCACTCACTTTTTATACTGTGTACTGTATGTCATGCACTAAACCCCTATCCACAAATGGTATAAATTGCTTCTTCTGGGAGCTGTGAATGGCTGAACGGAAATGACCCCCATTTTGTTTGGCAAAATAGCAATAGAAGGATAAGAACACAGCGATTCCTGACAATTTAATGGTTGAATTCTTGCCTGCCATGCTCTGATTCTTGCATAACATGACAACACAGTTTTACTGCTTGAATGAATGGAAGCAAAATTACTAAAGCTTAGTATCCCTAGATTCCTTGATACTATATATAACTTCTGTTAAAGTTATAACTACTTCCTACTCTTCAAAAATACATATTACACCAAAAGGATTACACCATTTTAGACCTACATCGCTGAAGCCGAAAGATACAGTACGTTAGGATACATACAAAAGACTTCTAGAAGTAATTAATTAATGGCAGTATATTACAGTATATCATCCTCTTCAATGAATAACACATTCCAAGGATGTACAGTACTGGTTGAACTTCACTGCCTCCAGGCTGGCTTACTGAATCAATGACACCTCCCCTGGGTTCATCCTGATTTATGTCTTAATCAGTAATCTGAGGCTGATGTAATAATGCAAACCTTTAATCAACCAATTATCCAATAATGCAGACATGCATTCTCACTTTTAGGCCATCTGAATACAAAACAGCAATGCCTCAATAAAATATAAAAATTGTTTCAATGTTTTGATCAACTTCTGTTCACAAGATTAAAATGATTTGAAACACTAAGTGTAATAACAAAGCTTAAACTGTTATACTAGACAGAAATCACAAATGAAAATCATAGATCAATTTGACAGACACTCAAAATAGAAAAAGAGAACACAAAAAGAGGACAACAGATTCAACTGATTGTTATATGTAATATATAATTCAGGTTTACCACCCTTATTGACCAAAGAATTTTCATGACTTATCCATGATCTTTCCAGGTGCTTGCGATTACTAAATAGATTTTTTAACTTAAATTTTGATTTAGACCGTTTCAAATAATTCATTGAAAAGAACTGATTAAAATAATGATTCACTCACTAATAGGATATCACTACGGTTTGTGAGCAAGTTTTACTCGCACTCTGAGAAAAACTAGAAAAACAAGTATCCACTATAGAAATTTCCATGACATGAGATTTTGCTAATTTCCACGACTTTCCCAGGCCTGGAAAACACTTTTAAAATTCCCTGACATTTCAAGATTTTCCATGACAGTGGAAACACTGAAAATTTGTTAGCTAAATTAAGCATTTTCAAAAAGCATTTTTTTTTTTTTCACATAATTGAGCTCTAAAGGTAGATTTGTCTAGATTTAAGAACACAGAAATGCATAAAAGCATAACATAACCAAATCAAAAGCATAACATCAACCAAAGCTTTATCACCCTTCTGTTAGTTTTCCATGATTTGCTGCTCTATCGAGTGTGTTAATCTTTATTTCAACAATGGGATTTTGATGTTGTGCAAGTTCCTTTGACTATTCTGAAAAGAAAAACACTGGCCATTGTTACTTGTGTGTGGACAGCAATATGATTAAATTATAGTAATTGAATGTCTGTATAGTAAAAAGGAAATCTAATACCCACGGCCAGTATAATGATGCAAGAAAGCATGCACCTCACCCTTTTCAACACAAAATGACAGAAAGCGTACCAAAGGACCTCTCAGCTTAGGTGACAATAGCACTCAGGCATAGGTCTACAGCGGGTTGTTGTAAACATCCACAATTCCTTTTTCCAGAATGGTGCTGCACAGTAACTCTGGCTGATAAGAGAGTGTAATTTCCGGCTTGTTCCTGAAAGTTTTTTTATTTATTTATTTATTTATTTATTTTTTTTAGAGAGGGCGAAGAAAAACAAATGTGTATACTGTACTTTCCAAACACACACAGAACATGAAGCTTTGTGTTACCATATAAAATGTGTCTCTCAAAAAACAGGACACTGTTTCTATTCAATAACATATTTAAGGATAAGTGCCAAGATTCTTGCAGGCAAAATAAGAAAATATAACCCTAAACTTTCGTCAAGCAGGCATAATTATTGGCCACTTGTCCTCAAGCCTTTTTAAGGTGGCCGAACCACATCAGTAGAGTGAATCCTGGGGCCGGTTGCATAAACACAGCCATTAATTTAAGACTTTGTCTAACAATTAGTCTGACTAGCTAAAGACGCCATAGAAAGTCTGATGCAAAAAAGCTCACATATGTCTTTAGTAAGACGGTCTAATTTGCATTGCATTGTGGGAAAAGACACTGAAAAATTACAGTAAACACAGTTTTAATTTACAGAAAATCTTTGCTTATTAGAGGAATACAATGCTTCAAAATTGATTCTAATTAACAAATGTAGTGATTTTAACCCAAATAATACAACATTCACAACATACATAATGCAATGCATCCAATAACAATAAGCATGCTGACATGCCTTATGCTTATACTACCTCATAACAGATATGTCCAAAAGGTGACAAGGATAAACATTTAATCACAATAATTTAACACTTAGAATTTTGCATGAACAATACAACTAAATCTCATGAAAAGCAACAGCTGCCAAAGATATCCAAAGATAACAAAGGATCTACTGTACACAATCCTCTAAAATAAGATAAAGGAAAAATAGGGCTTTATCAAAAAAATCAAAATGAGTTTAAAATATACCCAGATTGATGTTTTTGTGGTGCACAGATTATGGCGGTACGCCATCTTGTTGTGAGAGTCTTGTTGTGAGAGTAATAAAAACATCTCTGAAACCAGTGGCAACATTCAGACCAAACCAAAAGACTAACATCTAGGCATGTCATCTATTTCAGACTGAGCATCTGAGTGGTAATTAGGACAATAGTGACTTGTAAATGTACAAAATGTAAATGTAAAAATTTAAAGATCTACAAGCTTAAGAAACATTTGACTTTGACTCCTTGGTGTTGATCGTGATGTATCACAGAGAGGAAGATCTAGCAAAACCAAGACCATCTCTAGAGCCTAAAATGACTGGGGTGAATGGCATGACTGTCTAGCAAGGTGATTTGGTAATGACTTTAATGGTTGGTTTGGATGGACAAACAAACAGCAAAATAACTACTCTTTAAATGCATTTAAATTCCTCTTTTTATCAGGAAACCCTCTGGCCTAGTCTTACATATTCTTTAGCTATCTGATTAATTTTCTATGAGTGAAAATGGGTCTTCAAGTTACACCTATAAGCTCATAAAAACTCAATTTTTGTGCACGGTACACTGTAAATACAGTAGATCAATTTTAATAGAACAGAAAAGGAATCTAATTCCATTTTATAGGCCCATACAAACACAGCAGTCCTATTGGGGAGGTTATGTAACTCTGCTGAGCTGAGCAGAATGTAAGTGATGGTCTGATCCATCTCTGTACTCATAGAACTACTTTATAAATGGAGCAAATCCTTTCAGTCCTGGACCATGACCAAGTCTACAGTCTACAGAGAAAACGAGGCAGAGAAAATAAGTGAAACTCATTGGGTAGGGAGGGTTGGGGGAGTGACTGATTTGAGAGAGAGGGGACTAGAGATGAATATGGTCAAGTAGTAATGGAGAAACTAAGGGCATTGACACTCTCTTCCTAGATAGTGTGTGAGTAGAATGGAGGGGTGCCAAGCAATGTGTTGACAGAGAGTGTAAATCACCCTCTGTTGACATTTCACACAGTGAGCGAAAGGTGGAGGAGTGAGACAATTTAGTGGTCATCACTTATATCACATCACATCAGCCCTCATCAAAAGTGCTCTCTGACACCTCTTATCAACTTCTGTTCACAGCTCAGTGTGTGTGTGTATGTGTATGCGTGTGTATCAAAGTTGGGCAAAAATGTAGAATGTCTGAACTAGCTCCCTTTCGATTCATAAGTTGGTATTTTAATCAAATTGGCCACTCCTCACAGGATGCTAAATTGGAATTGGAATGACAGGAACAGCAATTTATTGAATTGCAATTCAAAGAAATTCAACACGGTCACACAAAATTTATGCTATAAGACATAATAAAATAATTAATATTTATTTATGAAACTAATTATGCCTATTTATTCCCTGATATGTAAATAATTTTTCCCCAAGTGATACTAAGTTCAATACTATCAAAATTAACACCATCATTTGTTAACATCTTCATTTGTTTTCCAAAACAGATTTTAATATTGCCATAAAAAAATAAATGTACCACAATATCCACTATATTGTTTTCAAATAACATAATATTTTTTTTTATTTATATATAAAAAAAAATCATTTTAATCCAAATCTGGGGTAAATATGAATTCTGTAAAATGGCCCATTAGTTAACTTCCAAAGTTAATTTATTAAATAAAATTATGTACATATAACTTAAATCTAACATTTTTACAACATTTCATCTAATTTGTCTGGGAGTACCCCTTATGTATGCATATATGACAACATGTTTATTGGTAATTTATACTAAAAGAAAAAGTGCAATATTAAAAAGTACACTTACATAAATTACCTCAGTTTAAATTCAGGAACTAAATTGCATTCTCAACTAAATACTAATTGGCGCACAAATCTAGTGTGTGTTATCCTTATTACTTCCATTTCATTCCCTCCCTTCTTTATCCGTCCCATTGTTTTCCCCCTCCCTCTCCAATTGCAGCATAGAGGCAAAACAGCTTCCACTGTAATTACTCAAAAGACCAGCCTCTCACTACACAAAATGTTAAATCTTACCTCAGAGGCACTGGCACCTCTTTCTGTAGTGTGTGTGTGTGTGTGTGTGTGTGTGTGTTGTAAACAGGCTGGTACCATTTTAGTCCTACTGGACTCACATTCTCCCCTGTGTCAGTGCGTGTAGGTGTGAAAGCAGAAGAGAGCAAAATAGCACTGTTACAAACAACTGTAGAGTTCAGTCTGTCACCTCACATTTCAGGGGAATACACACACCAAAGCCATGTACACACTGCAGCTAAATACAGTTGCCAATTCACTTTTGAGTGCTAAATCTAATTCTGAAAACAGATTTAAGTAATTTAGTGAAGTGAGAACTGCATTCTACGACCAAATTCACTCCTAAAAAATTCAGGTAGTTTCCTTCAGCAGCCCTGCAGTCTTCAGTAACCCACACGTTACGGTCCAGTGAGAGCACACTGTTTAAAAGCAGCACAAGAATATATATATATATATATATATATATATATATATATATATATATATATATATATATATATATATATATATAAAGACAACACAGTGCCTCTGTCAATGGTTATTTTATTACAAATTTTGGATGATAATGATGTCTCGGCTCACAAATATTACTTTATTTAAATATATCTAACACAAAACAGGTTAACATTTACATTCTTACACCAATTATAGGTTGACCCTGTGTGTGTTCATGTAAACGCCTTAAACGGTGTTCTTCTATTGAGATAAGGTCATAAACAGCTTAAGCAAAAAAACGATACATGTAGACTTTTGCACATTAACCTGATTCTGTGTTGCTTGCAAACACCTTTACCAGCATTCTTACCAGCTTATCCGATGTGTGTGTGTTGGCATTCCTGTTTACCTTTAGTAAAGGTTTAATAACCCAATTATTAAGTCTCATGTAAACACGGGTTTCTTACGTCCTTCCTTATGTCAATTTATTTATTTTATTAACAAGCTTATTTTTGGTAGTTATCAGCGTATTGGGGGGGGGGGGGAGGGAAATACACACAGAAAGGCAGTTTAGGTGAGTCACTCCCACATTTAAATTCAGTTGTCACTCCCTTAAACTTTGCAGTTTGAATATGGCCAAAGTGAAACTACAACGCTAGAAAATGCTAATAATATACGTATTATAAAGACTGTGCTCTTGGAATGCAAACAAAATTTTATGCATTTATTCCCCCTTGATTTACCTTTGTATATTTTATTCCTATTCATCCTCATCATAGTACTGGGTATGTTAGATGAGGACTTAAAGACTGTGTGGACATACCAGATGAGGGATGCTAATGATTTACTCTGGTGAGCAAGTCATCAAGCAATGTTTTCATGCTGATTCTACACACTTTGATGACTAAATGTCACAGTAGGGCCTGCACTACTGAAATGTCCCTTTGTTGCCGTATATTCAACTCATCACTCAAATGCCATTGACTCTTGCATTTAATGTGAAAATCTAATGTTTGGACGTATTTTAAAGGAGAGGAATATTGTCAGCTACCTTTTTTTACTCTGTTCCTCACACAGAGCAATCGTATGTTTTCAGAAGACATTAAATACAGCATGAGTTGTTTGGTAAGTTATTGTGACTGTACTTGTATCTGCTTGTTATATCTTTTAGATCATTGGCTGGTTATATTCTTGTTATATTAGTGGTTAGTCTTAGGAATGGGGTTAGTTTAGGGGATCTGAAATATCACTATGATTGTATAATGTAACTAAACTTATTTTAAACATGCGCAATAAACCCGAAGCTTGCCAAGCCTGTGATGGAATCATCCAAACTGAGGTGATAACGGCATGACAAAGACATTTTGATGATGCATGCAAAACGTTGGTACGTTGACGTTTTCATCTTGAGACTGATTAGATGGCAGCTCACAATCCGGCCATAATGGCTAATTATACTACAGGGTGGTCAGAACAGCTTAGTTCAACTTCCTCTCTACCACAATCACAGTCCACAAACAGCACATCATTTCATTAGCGTTTGTCAAGCAATTGCCTCCTGACTTCAAGGTTGAGTAAGTCACGGCTAACAGAGAGGACACACATGCAGACAAGTCCACTTCTTGCGACAGGAACAGTGCGTCTTTTCCCCTTCATCTACTGTCCCTCACAATGCATCACTCAGAGGGCATTTTGCAATAATTCAAAAGCTCCAAAACAAGATGACCTTCATTAGTATACTCTTTGATGCAAGCTCTGATGCAAAGAATTATGATTATGTTTTCTGATTAATAATAATTTTTTCTAAAGGTGAAGGCAAACATATTCCTTGCACTTTACCTCTAGGATCATCAATCATTTCAACTACAGTATGTTGAGAAACAATCTGTTATAAAGCCAAGCTTTGCTTCTATTTATTAAAATATATCTGGTGTGATGTCAGATATCTTAATCTAAGCTTTTATCTGAGGCTGCCTTATACCAACTAATCCAGCTCGGGCCAACAATGCAAGGCAGGAAAGAGGGTGAAGGCCTCCACCAATTAAAGAGCCCTCTGGCGGGATGCATCAATGAGAGTCGGCCTCTGAAATATGATTCAGCAGATTTACAGCTTCATCTCAACATCCCCTTAACGAGGAGTTCACCTAATCAATCTCTGATCAATACCAATTTCGAGTAAGGGCCATCAGGCAGAGTCCGCCAGCATCCCAATGGAGCTTTGCTTCTAGATTTTAAAGGATACAAAAAAGAGAGAGACAGGATGGGATAATGCAGCCTTGTGCCCTTCAGACACAATGAGATGGTGACAGAGAGGGGCATTATGGTACAGTATTATCACTGGGATAAAGCCTTCAGAATTTTGGAGGAATGGTGATTAATTTGGGTGCTGTAATCACACTTTTAGAAGAAGGATGCCCAGTTGAGTTTATTATCTTCCATCAGCTTTTCCACAAACCACATCCACATTTAATTTAGAGTAAATAGCAGTCCAAATCGAATTAACTGGAAATAACAGAATGTCATTATTAGGCCTGAGATCGATACCTTTTTCACACATCGATAATCTGAAGATTTTCCTGATGATTATTGATATATATATATATATATATATATATATATATATATATATATATATATTTTTTTTTTTTTTTTTTTTTAGATATAAATAGGGCTGATCGTTGCACAATAGTCTTTGTCTCTTCAGACATATTTCACGACACAACTTTGGTAAACTGTGAGCAGCAGGGTAAATTAAAGATGGCCGCACACCGGATGCATCTGGCAGACAACATAGCACATTCTAGAATTTAAAACAATTATTTATTTTCCACAAAAGGTACCCACACACCACCAATGCTCAGCGTCAACATTCTGAAGTGCCACGGAGCGCAAGTCGCATAGTTTTCCATTAAATATGACCCAAATCATTATACAAAGATTATTTACTCTAGTATAACCGGATGATATATTGTGTATAAGTATTTTTCATAGAGCCTACACAATGTATTATCATTAACAAATATGTCTTTTTGTGGTTTGACAGATTGAATGAAAGACCTATTCATGGCTACATACAGAGAAATTGTATAATAAACGTTGCACAGTTACAGCAGTTTCACTAACTTGTAACTTTGGATTATGGTTAAGGGCCAATCACCACAGGTGAAAGGTGTCATACAGTGGTTGAAGGGCGGGGGAGGGAGTGTGAGCTAATTACAAGTTTATTGTGCATCATACTTTAAAAAGGGCATAATTGAACACAAAATAAAAATTAAACCCTTTGTAAAATATCACAAAATACCCCAAATAACATATATACAAAACCTTTTGCACTGGTTTAACATTTATGTCTATTTTTGGACTATACCGCCAATTTTATCCATCAGAAGTAAAGATTATATTCCAGATGTCAGATTCTAATAATATTGTGAAATTCCAATATTCAACACAACTAAATAACACTAAACAGCTGGACAATAATTAAATGGCTCAGTATTACCTTTGATGGACGCTTTTCAATTGTCAGATGCTTTTAATTTTTTGCGAGTTATTATGTTTCCAGCTGCACTGAATATACATCCAGAATGCAGTGTTTATCTCGATAACGAAATTACACACAAATGTTTGTGGTGTTATTTGATTCCGTTAACAAGGACGGGATTATGAGGATAATTTTAATTCAAACATTGTTGACGAAAATATGATGAGAAATAAACAACACTGCAAGATATTACCAATGCAATGACAATGTTTTAGAAAATGAAAACCTTGTTGAATAAAACCTTGTTTATTCAAATGATCCACTCTTTGCATTGTAAAGATTTTTTTCATCTAAGATGCATTTCAATCGCCTATTTTCAAACGCATCATATAAATATACTGTATGAGATAAACAAGCCATCAACAGCATAAATATAATATTACAACTTACATCTGCAATGAAGTGAATACACGATGGCGCTTGAACAACCGAACTTGTAGAAAGAGTATGGTGAGGATTGCCTCATGCATGAGCCCCGGTAAACTGAAGTGCTTCTAATCACCTATTTTCAAATGCATCTTATATATAGGCCTAGCCTATATATGAGCCTAATCAGCTATAACAACAATATTAATATAATATTATAACTTAAATCTGTGAATCAATGAAGTCAGCGAATGCACAACGGAGCTTGAGTTCTAGGTGCACATAACCAGACACGAGCCCTTTTTTATGTTGTTAAGGCTCTCCTGTGAGTGAGTTTGTGAAGGGATTTCGAGATTGTAACTTCAGTAAGGGACGAACAGACGTGTAGTTGTTACACCTAATTGTGCCCTGCATTCCAAATGAAATAAATCACCCTGTGAAGGGAACTCTGAAGGGAAAACGATCATGATAGTCAAGCTGTAAGAGCACTTCAGAATTTCCAATAAAAATTACTTAAAAAGTGAGTTCCAAATGACCATTATTTTCGAGCCCCATGCCTTTTAGCCCTGTAAAGCTCTCACAGTGGATGGTGAAGTCTTTGAAGGGAGTAGGGCATATATATATGATCACTTCTGAATGGGATGCACCATGTTGTGCTTTTGGCTTGAGTTGCACGCGAAATACATATCTTGTGAATTTGCCGTTACAGCACTCTGTAGCGCAAAATCAAGAAGTCTCTAAAAAACGGAAAATGAATACGCCCCTGTGATAAAGAATCCACAACACAGATACTATAGATCTAATACTTCATTATACTCATTAAATGACATTATTTCCGGAACTGATTTCAAGTTTCGTAAGGTCTTTTATGTGAGGTGATATGTTTATGTCACGTGCATAACCGCCGCAGTGGCACTCTACAACCGCGGTGGGGTGGTTGTCACGGTAATGCTCACAGCCCTAATCTTCCGGCACTTCAGCTCGTCCTGTGTGTGTGTTTGTGTGTGTGATCATGACCGCAACTGGCTTCAGTAAATGGTATATTGCCCTCTTGTGGTCTCCCAATGCTATTATGCCAGACTGTTAAACAGAGCCCAACTGAGTGAACTGAAAAGCACACCAGTTGGGCTTCTAATTTAACCCCTTAAACTCTGGTACATTTTTGGGCTGCTGCATGCAATTTTTCACACTGAAATTTAAAAGCTTACCATTCTCACATAATTTAAACAAACTGCAAAAAATTGGTCTAATTTTTCAGAGAACTGCCCAAATAAAAAAAGACTCTAATTATTCATAAATAATATTGTATGTGTTTATAATCTTATGATAAACATGTGGAGTTGAATTTTATAAAATAAAATATTCAATATTTTACTATGAAAATCGATTATAAATATACAGATTATAACATGTTTATAACTATAGGAAAATTATAGGAATCTAAAGAAAGAGTGAAATAAATGCAAACCATTTTAATTTATTGTGTGAAAATGATTACTATTAATTTTACAATAATTTTAACTGTCCCACAGTTGTGGCGTAATTTCCACCACACTAAAAAATAAAAAATAAAAAACAAACAAACAAACAAACAAACAAAAAAAAAACACTAATATTTTTTTTTTTCCCCAAAATTGTATGCATTTGTTTACCAAGTCAACAAAAGTGTCAGTGAACAGCATGCTTGAGATGAATGAGACAAGTAATGTTTGAAGAAAACAAAGAAAATGTAAGGTAAGCATCTCTAAACATCACAATACATTTATTGGATGTAATTTCTAATCAAGCTGTAATTTTGCCAAATTATGTAAAAAGAGTGAAAATATAATTTAATAGCCTTAGCAAGGAGTCGGCCATTTTATTTCCAAAATGTAAAACAATGTCATTTCCACCATGAAAAATTCTATATATATGATGGACAGCGCTCTCTGGAGTAATTTTTCTATGCCCTCTCTATTTTAGTAAGTAGCTCTATGCAATCTCCACATTAAGCTGTCATCATCATAAACACAAAGACACTCCAGGTTCAGTCCCTTCACAAAGCAAGAATATTTGTAACAAGCAAAGTTTCAATATTCTTTGTAGCTCAGTCTTTTCCAAAGGCTAAGCTTTTACTTCAGTTGTCCTTGGGCTAGATGAGGAAGCCTGTTTTCACTATTTTATTTTGGACCAGACTTCATAAAAAGCATCCAAAGTTATTATGAAAAGCTAGACAGGGCACCAACAAAGAATAATGATCATTAGCATGACCGGACATTGCTTCTCAGTGCCAGAAACCAGACAAGAAAGCGAAAAGCAATCTACAAGTAAACATTCCAAAACCTACAGTATGTAGCTGTGATATGCTAACTTTCACACATATAGAGTTAATGTTTTGCATGAGCAGACCAAAGTCAGCCATGTGTAGAAGGAAGCCAGACATGTCTCCACAGGCAACTGGAAATGAGGCCACCAAGAGTACTAAAAATCATCTCTACAGCTAAATGCGAGTTTAGAGTCTAGGCAAAGTCATCTGCTCCCAGTCATTGAAGAAGAGCAACTTACAGCAAAAGAACACATCTAATTTTCTATCCAAGTGATCGTATGGGCAATGAGATATTGTGAACAGTGTTCTGAACCTAATAACTTCAAGAAAGTCACAGAATCCTGAAGTATCTGTGAAGTCATTTGGATATTTGGAAGTCAAGATGCAAGCTGAACTAAAAGGTGGTTGTATTGTTATCCCATGTAGGTCAGACCCACTGTGAGAGATCTAGTGCTTAGAGGTTCAAAACAAAGGCACAGAAAAACATTTCCATGTGTTCTTTGTTTCCCCACACCTTGTCTGTTTGTCACAGTGGGACAGGTGTGCTGAGTTGATTTAATTCTTTAAACATGTGCCAAAAGGAGCGAGATTCAGATCTAAATTTGAATATGGACTGCATTTTAAACAGGTATCTATTTTGGGTTCTGTAAAGTACACCACGAAGCATTTTTCAGAAATGCAAGAGACTTCATGTGCCATGTCAATTCAGAACATTTAAACCTACATTTACAATGCCAGTAAACAGAGCATATGGCTGTTACAGCTTTACTCATCATTAACACGAACCACTAACAAGTATAAATAGGCTGGTGAATGCATATGTAAATGTAACATGAGTGGTATCTTCACGGCTCGAGGCAATTACAAACGTGTCATGTAGAAAGGCACACATGCACACAATTCCCTCCTCTTTCTCTCCTACACACACACACACACATAAATGCATGCAGTACACATACACACTTTAAAAGACCCTTTTCGTGCATCAACCCATCCTTCTCTACAGTCCATAAAGTAAAGGGAAAGAGAGATAAGTGTAGAGCCGGTCCTGTTTGAATGCTTGTTAACTCTTGAGAGCAGCTTTCTCTTCAATGGCTCCTCGGCTGAGAGCAGAACTGGTCTGATTGCAGCAGATGTTGGCACTTGAGTGATGACAGGCTAGAGGTAATTAGTGCTCAATGCTAGCTGCATCTGACTCTCTGTCTCTTTCTCTTTGCAATGACCACCATCAAACCATGTAGCGCTGCACAGAACTCCAACAGCTAATCAGCAAATTCAAAACAAGATCTTGAGAACATATACACATGCTCTGTTAGAAATGTACAGCTAGGAAAATACGTTGAAGTAGCATCCCTGCTGGAGAAGATGGTTTGCTGGTCTTGTCTGGTTTAACCTGGTCTTAGCTAGTTTTCCAGCTAAGTAGTGCTCCACTGATTGAGCTGGAAGACCACTACAACTAGACAAAGAATCTAGCAGAGGCTGGTTTAAAATGCTTTTTCAACAGGAATGTACAATGAGGAGAGAAAATTCTAAATGACATTTTTGTGCCCTTGAATGGCACTGCATGAAGGATATGCTGCTTGTGGGGTGTTTCTCAATGAAAGTAAGCAACCAAATCCTTTGGCAAAGGGTTTTTACACAAAGCTAAGCGAAGTGTACATATGACAGTCACTTCAAGAAAGTAATTTAGCCAATTAAAATCATGTGATCCTGGGTGGTGCATCCTCACGATTCATTTTCAAACGAGATAATTTAAGTAGGGCTCGGAGAAGATCCCAAAAATAATTTATTCTTTGATTCAGATGCACTGGGAATCGAGAGACGACTCCAAAGCTTGGAGTTGACTTGCTCAGAGGCATGACATGTTCAGACTGTGGTTATTTTCTCCATCATACAGATTATATTGTATGATATTTTATGATAATTTTCTGTCACAAATTTGGCTTTAGTTCTTCAGAATATAGGTGCATCTGCTCAGCCAAACTTCCATAAAATTCATCCTATAGGATTTAAGTTTTGTGCAGTGGGATGTAAATATAAACCCATTTTTATTTATCATAAATAGAGTAAAGCAGGGTCAGCAACCTTTTTGACTTTTTTTTTTTTTTTTTGACATTTTTTATTTTCCTGGTCAATGGCTGTGCCGATTATATTATTCCAATCTACATCTTGATGTAATCCTTCCTCATGATCATGCAGCAGGTTTTCATCAGCTGAATGGGAGTGTGACAAGACTCGTGCTGAGTGTGCAAGCCATTCATGCATCACAGGCCGAAGCCGATCAACTATTTAGCCCTTGTCGGTGAACTGCATCTACAAAATCCTAAAACATTATTTCAAGGTTTAATTTATATTTTGAATAGACTCAGATTTTTGAACCCCACAATGTGGGTTTATGTTTTCTCTTTTAATTGTTTAATTTAATTTTGAGTGTGACCATAGTTTAAGGAGAGGGTGTATGCTAGGTTGTAAATCTCAAGGATTTATAGTGGTGTTTTCCTTATTACATCAGGTGTTGTTCTGAAAGCAAAAATTAATGAAACACGGAATGTAGGCTGTCATCCATGCAGCCTGACCGAAGCAAAGCGGGCGTGTTTACTCACGTGATTAACCGAAAGTGACGCGCTGCTGGCTCGTGATGTGCAAATAGCTTGCACGCACAGCGCGAGTCTCGTCACACTTTAATAGTGTTTATCCTCCCTTTCAGCTCATGAAAACAAGCTGCGTGATCATCAGGAAGGATTACATCAAGATGTAGATTGGAATGCTGGTGCGGAATTTATATAAATAAAATAGTCTACTCCTCTCTCGCCGTTGCTTGTGTACCAGTGATTACCCCCCCGTGTGCCAATGTGCCATAGGCTGCCGACCCCTGGAATTAAGAATGCTCCATATTGCACTGTGTATTACGAGATTTCATTTTGCCCTCCATTTTTCCTTAGGAATCGAGAAAATGTGTCTGAAATTAATTCTTGAAATCGATTATGAATCCTGAATTCAAAAAGAGTAGATTCTAACATTTCTGGAATTGAACTGCCCTAAATTTAAGATTTTAACTAGAATTTTTAGATAATTTTAATTTTTAAATGTGGGATACATGTGATTTTAAAATAAATTAAAACACTTCTTGAAATAAATTTGAATTTAAGACACAGAGGCAATTTATTATTTTTTTCACGGCAATCTTAACAGTTATAAGCATGCATTTTGCTTATAATCTTATAATCTGCTATCGAGTTAATGTTCCAATTAAAATTAAATGAAAAATTGCAGTGACCTATTGCTTCGTGTAGGGCAGGGGTGTCAAACTTGGTTCCTGGAGGGCCACAGTCCAGCAGAGTTTAGCTCCAACCTTAATTAAACACACCTGAAGCAGCTAATCAAGGTCTACAGGAGTGCTTGAAGATTACAAGGAGGCATTTTAGAGCAGGGCTGGAACTAAACTCTGCAGGGCTGCGGCCCTCCAGGAACTGAGTTTGACACCCCTGGTGTAGGGTGTTCCAAACTTGGACATACTGTACAGCAGGTCACTGCCGTGCTCCCTTCAGAGTACTCACTTCAAGTGCTCTGCCTTTCAGAGTTAGTAGGGCATGGTGTTGTTCACCTTCAAATGGAATTCGCCCAGAAGCATAGACGTAGACAGGAAAACTTTTATCGTCTTTTATTCAATGAATAGTCAGTTAGTTTGCTATACGCTTGTCTGTCACTCTCTCCCTCTGTTTCTTCTCTCTCAGGACTTGTCTGTGACAAATATCATGTTCAGTACCCTGCTCTCTCAGGTGAGTGAGTGAGATAGAGGGGGAGGGAACAAACCATGGCCCAGGAAAAAAGAGTAGCAGCCAGACAACCTCCCTGCTCTGTCCTCCACTATCTCATCTTCACTTTGATCCAGCTGGAGAGACACCCATCACAGGTCCCCCATACCAATAAACACAGCTCCACCATCAGTATGCAAGGCTTGAGTGCAGTCTGTCTGAGAGATGCGATTCACTTCAGCGATCAGGGATGTGCCATTCCTAGGACATCTGTTCCACTCAATCGGCTTTGAGAACCCACTCCACTTCTGATTTGTTAGCTCAGTTTGTCCATGTGGTGGGGGGAAGGACCATAAGCACCCACTCTCACACTCTTTTGCTCCCTGCTATGGTCCACCTGTGAAGGCTTGCGCCAGTGAGCTCTAACCTAATAGGGGAACAGAGGAAGGGCTGTTGAGCGAACTGGCCGTGCTCTGTGCCGGAAGGTGGAGGGGTT